>NW_028327171.1:184506563-185126205 GCF_987537825.1 Furipterus horrens | reverse complement strand
CATCCAAAAGATAATCCTGTTTTTTTGAAAGGGGAGGTCTTTCCTCCTAAGTCTCTTTCATGGATTCTATAGATACCTTCTCAGATTTCTGGTTTGGTCTGTGGTAAATGCAAGCAATACAGAGAGCTCTAGATATCAACTACAGTATAGAATAATGAATAGATATTGTTGTTCATAAGCTGAGTTATTCTGGCCATTAATTGTATTATTATAACTACTTATACTTGTGGTTCCAATTAAAATGATACCAGATAGGCTTCTTTGGGAATGTCTTCAGAGAAGTGAAGGTCTCCACTAAACAAAAGAAACCACTTAATTACTTTGTTTGTAAGTTAATAAAGCAGCCAGAACACTCATCAAAATAATTCACATTTCTCTCCCACACAGTTTCATAGTACTAGAAATTGCAGCAAATGAAAGGTATTAGAGAGAGGGGAAATATAAGTCAGAACCTTCCTTTGGGCCTTAGAGGAGGCTAGCCGACAAGGTCCTATATCTAAATACCTATTGGCAAGGGGCTACGTTTGTTATACCTGCAATACCACTGAGTCTGAAATGTCTATATAAGATCTGTTTTTACATTAAGGAAACAAGGAGCCTTGTGGGAGCAATTACAAAATGGGGAAGATAAAATTGTGAGAATGAAAGAGAAAGAAAGAATAACATAGAATTTCAAGTCAAAATGCATGAAGAAATGCAGTTCTAAGAAATGTAATTGAAAATAATCAACAAATAGAAAAATTAATTTATTTTAGATAAAATTTAATAATAGACATTGAATAAATATAATTGAAGTATGTTTAGGATTACCAAATAATTAAATACAAATGTAATATACACTAAAAAATATTACGAAACTTAAGTGTATTATTCAGGGTTCTCCAGAGGAGTAGAACCAATGTTTTATATCTATGCATCTATCTATCATCTAATCTATCTGTTTATCTATGATAGAGAGGCAGACAAACAGGGAGACAGAGCTATTGAGAGAGACGTTGAGACAGGGAGGGAAAGAGAGTGAAAGAGGAAAAGAGAAGAGGGCAGAGGAGAAGAGAGGACAAAGGAGGGAGGGGAAAGAGAGATTGGGGTTATTTTAAAGAATTGGGGTACATTACTGTGAAGGCTGTTATATGCTCTTTCAGTGATGCTTCAGGCCATGTGCACATGTTTTAAGGAAATCCCATTTTTCAGAATGTGTTTTACTTAAGGGTAAAATAAAAACATGGACTTTTAAATTGCCAAGGACTTATGTTTACTTCATGCTATTAATTATCATTAACAATATACCTTTAAAACCTCAAAACACATGTATTCATTAATAACAAGGTATAACTAAATAGATTGAATTGTATAGTTTTGTATCATTTAGGGATGTTCATTTTTGGAGGAAAAATTTTCAGCCTGTTTCTGACTACTAACTATGTCCATGGAAACATCACTGAGATGGAAGGTTCCTCTTTTTTTAAAGGGATTTAACTTCCATGCATGGGTGTTCCCAAGGCACCCAAGGTACTTGCTACCTCCTACTCTCCAAGTTCTATTGGTAATTGCTTTAAAATATTCACTGGAATGATGCAGAGCCAAGTCTTAACAAGCTTGAAGCACAGAGCAAAAATCTGATGCGTCCTTGAGGCAGAATGATTTACTTCTATTTTTGCCAAGTGAAAGCAAACTGCTTACAGTATTCTATGTATATAGGAAGCAAGAAAAAACAACAACAACAAAAAACCCTGCTAGGATAACAGCTATATTTCAGGTACTATAGGCTGTATTGTTCTGCTCTACTACAAAATATCAGAGATTATTTTCAACCCATTTTAAGAAGGTACCTGAGTTTGAACGTTGGTCATAGAACAAGAACTTAGGATGCTAGGGTATTTCCCAACTCCCACCAATGGGTGACTAAAGCCCCTGGGCAGTATTCCCTAGTCCATCTCATCTGACTCAGGGCCCTCCTGCAGCAAACAAAAGCCCTTAGATGGAAGATGTGCCTGTACTACAAACCCATCAGTGTATACAGGAAAAATGAGTGCAGGTATGTGGATAAGACACTGACAGCACCTGCTAAGCATGTTAAAAATAAAGTTTTTACTGGATACTTCTCTTCCCTCCAGCTACAGCCCTATTTCTCTCCTTTTAAAAGCAAAATCAATTTTAATCAGTCTTTTATATTTCTGTGTCTAATTTATTTCACTGTATTCTTTCTTCAAACTAATTCGTTTTCTTAGGAGCACTACATCCTGAATCCGTGGCTGCAGCCTAAGTTCTGCGTGTTCTCACTACTGAAGGGTGCCCAGCGCACAGAGCCTGAAATCAGGCCTCTGTTTTCCTCACCAAACTATACGCCCTGTGTGGGCCTTCACCACCCAGCAGAAGTGGCACTCATTTCCAGCAGTACGAAGTCACAGGATAGGCTAGCTGTGTCTTCTTTAATGGTGTCACCAAAGGTTATTTCTATTGCTAATTTCAGTGACTGATTTGCAGAAGTTATCTCAGTGAATGAGCAGCATTTCTTAGAGGCTGATCACATTCTCCGAATTCACTTCTAGGCCAACATATTCTCCCAATTGTTTTGCATCATTGTGGCCGTTGTTCACTTTTTGCTAAAGGGAACAGATTTCTTCTCATCACTCAGAACACTACACCTTTGCACTCAGGTTTTTGGGACTCTTCTCATTTTTATCAAAATACCCTTCTATAATGATCTCATACTCGATGATCTAAATTATATATATCATTGAGTGCTACTCTGAACTCTAGATTCAGTTTGACTTTACAGTTCTTAATTGTCTAATAAGTATCTCAATCTACGTAGTCCAATTAGAAATCTTGCTCTCATCTGCAAACGCTAACAACTGCAGTTTTTTGTTTTTGCTTTTCATTTTAGTAAGTGGCTATTCCATCCTTTCCATGTTCAAGCAAAACAACTTCGAGCCATCTTTACATTCTCAGTTTTTTTTTTTTTCAATTTTATGATTTGTTTATTTTTATTTTTATTTTTATTTTTTATTTTGGTTTTTCAATTACAGTTGTCCCCTTTTCCCCTAATTTCTCTCCCCCACCCAATCCACCCCCTCTCCCGCAATCATATCCCTCCCCGTTGTCCATGTCCATGACTCTTTTATACGGGTTCTTTGACTAAACCCTTCCCTTACTTATCCCCCTTCTCTCCCTCTCCCCTCCCCCCTATTGACTGCTATTCTGCTCTTTGTTCTATTTAGTTCCTTTGTTTGTGTTGTTCTTTAGTTTCCTGTATTAGGTGATATCATATGGTATTTTTCTTTCTTTGCCTGGCTTATTTCACTAAGCATAATTCTCTCTAGTTCCATCCATGTTGTTGCAAATGGCAGGAGTTCCTTCCTTCTTTCTGCTGCATAGTATTCCATTGTGTAAATGTACCACAGTTTTTTGATCCACTCATCTACAGATGGGCACTTAGGTTGTTTCCAGCACTTAGCTATTGTAAACAGTGCTGCAATGAACATAGGAGTGCATAAGTTCTTTTGAATTGGTGTTTCAAGATTCTTCGGGTATAATCCTAGTAGTGGAGTCGCTGGTTCAAAAGGCAGTTCCATTTTTAATCTTTTGAGGTAATTCCATACTGTTCTCCATAGTGGCTGCACCAGTCTGCATTCCCACCAACAGTGCAGTAGGGTTCCCGTTTCTCCACATCCTCGCCAGCACTTGTTGCTTGTTGATTTGTTGATGATGGCCATTCTGACAGGTGTAAGGTGGTATCTCATTGTGGTTTTTTGCATCTCCCTGATGGCTAATGATGTTGAGCATTTTTTCATGTGTCTATGGACCTTCTGTATGTCCTCTTCGGAGAAGTGTTTGTTCAGGTCCCTTGCCCATTTTTTAATTGGGTTGTTTGTTTTCTTGATGTTTAGTCGTATCAGCTCTTTATATATTTTGGAAATCAGTCCCCTGTCTGTGATGTCATTGGCAAATATGGGAATACATTCTCAGTTTTTTCCAAACCTCCATAGACAGTCCAGGCTAATCCGCTATTTTTACCTTTAAAATCCTAAACCCTAAGGTATAGATGGTTTTTAAAAGCTGTGAAAATGAATGAAATCACTAGGAAGTGATGTAGATAGAAGAAAAATATAATATTGATATCTGTTGAGACTTTATGTTGTTCCAGGAACCTTCAAATACATTAGGCTCTCTTAATTGTCCAGTGTACACATTGCTAGTTATCTGCATCAGCAATGTTGTCTCATACAATGAAGAGAATCTCAGGTGCCCTAAATTTCTCTGTAGACGTTGCTGCACCTCTTCCATGCATACTGAATTTGCACTCTGCACTTTGGTGCTCTTGACATATGAGAGTTACTCAATCCCCCCATTGAAGTGAGAATAATTCATCTCTCTCACCTCGCTTACTTAACATTAGACCCAAAGAAGTATTTTCTTATGCCTTTCACTTCACTGAGTTTTTAGTGTAACAGCCTATTCTATTTCTCTGTGCAGCTTCTCTTGCTCAGAAATCATATTGTATGCCAATGGATCTTAGTCTCCAATGATTCAATAAAGGTCACCACCATATTACTTTCCTACATTCATCCACCTAGATTGGCTTCTTTCCCAGGAGGTCACCAAGTCTTTTCATCAGATAGATCTTTCATGGAACTCCAGACTTATCTGATGTAATGATTACAGCAGTATTTATTGAAAACCAACTTTTCAACAGGTACAAATTTGCATGGCTTGGGTTTACATTGTGATCTTTCACTCTGATCTTAGCATTTGAATTATTAACTGTACTAGAAAAGGGCTCTCTCTCCTAATTCTGAACTTAAACATAGAATTTGCCTTTTCCCAAATCTCTACTTGGTTCCTTTCACATCATTTTTCTGCTGATTACTTGCTATGCTTTATGGTGCTTGATTTTTTTCCCCTAAGTTGTTAGGCGAGATGCATGAATATTCTGAATATTCTTTGTATATCTCAGTCTGAAGTTTAGTATTAGTGATTTTCTTTGCTAGTGTGCCCTTTGATATTGACATGCAACTGCAGGATGACATTAATAATAAATTCTAATTTATTACTATTTTAAGTCATTTTATTCACTTACCATAGTCTGAAGAGCTAAAAGACACCTTTAAAAAATGACAGCTAGTAATTTATCTTATCTGCAGCCCCTAGAGAGACACATCAATATCAAAGTTCCAGGGCCGGCTGAGAGAGTGTCTGTCTCACCACACTGCGGAGCAACCTCTAGGGATGCTTAGGCAGTATGTTGGATTTCTAAGCAATCAATGAAAAAATTGTATCTGAAGAGAGAGAAAAATTGGGATGGGAAAAGTTTAGATTGAATGTAATTCATTAGCTATAAACTGTGAATAACAAATTCAGTCAGCATTATCACAATGTATATAAACATAGCTTTTAATACTATTACACAATTTTAACTCCTTTCATTGGTACAATAAACAACCAAACCTCTTTTGTCTATGTCATAATAATGTGATATTTCATTTTGTTGCAAATGTGTTTATCTTTTCCTGATTAAATTTAAAATATAAGTGAAATAAGGAAGAATACTATATATATCTTGACTCTTAATTTTAATATTAAGCTTATTTTATTATGAATAATTGCTTGCTTAGTTATATATTGTTTAAGTACAAAGGTAATTGTAATCCACACTGCCTAACACTTCCCTCCACGAATCAGATAATTAAGGCTGCATAATGCTTCATAAGTGCTGGAGGGTAACATTTACATTAAGGATTTTCTTTTCTTAGAAATTTCAGATTTTAGACTGATGTGTCTTTAATCTAGTGAAAGAATTGTTCATTTTTATTTTAATATTTATTAAATAGTAAATAATAACATTTAGAATATTCAGTATGATATATGATATTCTGGGAGAAGCACAGGTACTAAGCAAGGCTATGGAAAAGTCACCTAATACAATTTTTAAGTGCTGGAGAACATATTCTTAAAGAGTGAACTTATTCAGAGACAGGAGGCTTGGCTAAGAATTACCCAGGGAAAAAGGGAGTAAAATAAATTTTTTTTGAAAAAATAATTATATGAAGAGGAAGAGAAGGGGAAAGATCTAGTCAAGGAACTAGTATAAATGACCCATGAACATGGACAACAGGATGGGGATTGACTGTGGGAGAAGGGGTGAGAGGGATAGTGGGGAGCAATGGGGGAAAAAGGGACAACTGTAATAGAAAAACAATTTTAAAACACACACAAAAAGGAATTACACAGATGAAGATACATAAGCTAAATAAAACATGGCATGTTTTAGAACTAAACAAAAATTCAGTGTAGCTGATGTGTATAGAGTGTAGAAGGAAAGTGCTAAGTAAGAAATGAGAGAATTAAGCAAGGGTACCATTTTTTTTTTTAAAGATTTTATTTATTTATTTTTAGAGAGAAGGGAAGGGAGAGAGAAAGAGAGGAAGATGAACATCAATGTGTGAGAGAAATTTCAATCAGCTGCCTCCTGTGTGTGCCCAACCGGGGACCTAGCCTACACATGCCAGGATTCAAACCAGTGACCTCTTAGTTTGCAGGCGATGCCCAACCTACTGAGCCACACAAGTTGGGGCTAGGGGTGCCAGTTGAATTGCCTTATTTATTATATTAATGGTATAAAAGTGAATTCTAGAGAAAACTTGGAGAAACAGAAGAATCTTAAGTATTGGAGTGATTATATATATATATATATATCTCGTCGGCAGCCGTCCGTCTCGAGAGACGATGGTGTAGCTTCTTAAGAGTCTATCTGCACCGCCGAAAATGGTTGTGCAGTCCGACTCGGGAGTGACACGGTATCTGTCTCCTCCCGTGTTGAATCGACATCTTGCGATGACGCTGGAATGTCCTCTCCAGTGAAGCTGAAGCTACAGAGCCTGGGCAGGGTGATATGGAGGGTCAGCTGTTGCCCATGCAGCAGACCCCCCCTCTCTTCGCAGCTGAAGGATCCAAGGGAAAGACGAAGTCAATACAGCTTGGCTTCAGGTGCGCCGCAGGAGTTGCCAGTGTTGACTACAACGTCAAACCGCCTTAGGGACTCCGGCTCCGGATTTTCTGTCGGGGTTTACTCCCTTAGCCTTTCCCCTGAAGAGGTATGCCGCAAGGCAGCAGAGGTTTTTTGGAGTCAGAGTTTTCCTTCTCTGATGTGCCCTGACTGGAAGATCGAACCAGCGACACTTAGCTCGCAGGCCGACGCTCAATCCACTGAGCCAAACCAGCCAGGACAAAATTCATGTTCCAGAAGAAATAGCTCCAACATATGTATAAAATTTGGTTTGGAAAAGGGCAGACTAGAAACAGTAAAACCCCTTGTTATGTTTTATCAATAATCCAGGCAAGATTTAATGTTGCTTTGCTGCTTTGCATGATCTGGCCACATGCTTTGATAGTTAATTATATTTAAGGTACCAAAGCTCAATCATTGAAGAAAGATTTGTCTTTCCAGGAGCTTGAAAAAATTTGAATTTCTCCTCTTTTGAATTAAAAACATTTTTTAAGTTAAATTTACTGGGGTGACATTGGTTAATAAAAATAAATAGGTCTCAAGTGTATAATTCTATGCTACATCATCTGTATGTTGCACTGCGTGTCCAACACCCAAAGTCAAATCTTCTTCTGTCACCATATATTTGACCCTTTTTACCCTTTATTACCTCCCCATCCCCCTTCCCTCTGGTAACAACCACCCTGTTGTCTTTGTCTATCAGTTTTTGTTTTTCTTGTTTGTTCATTTGTTACTTTCAGCTTTATATCCCACATGAGTGAAATCACACGATGCTTCATTTCTTTGATGTATTTTGCTTAATGCAATATTCTTAAGATCCATCCATGTTGTTTATGTTATGACTTTAATAACATTCCACCTCTTACTATGTTGTTTTTGTATTCACTTATACCTTTCCCCCAATATTTGTTGAAATTTTGGAGTACTGTATTAGTAATTTCTGAAAATTCACTTCTGTATTAGAGAAATATCTGTAAAAGTACTTGTACATTTGAAACAGATATATTATTATTTTACCAAGTATATAAAAATTTATGTTGTGTTAATAATTGGATAAAGAAATATTTTTGAATGAATTAATAAATAGCTTTCATGTTTATCTAACCCAACTAAAAATTTGGGTTTCTCTAGTCTCTTAAGATTGTTCTATTCATAAATAATCCAGGAACAGGCTGGATAAATTTCTTTTGAAATATATACTGAGTAGATAAGCCCAAGAAGCTTGTTGGTTTCTATCACCTATAGAAAACACTGACATGTTAGAATTGTATTTGTGTGTGTGTGTGTGTATGCATATATATATATATAATATATATATATATATATTATATATATATATATATAGGGGAAAGGCTAAGGGAGTAAACCCCAACAGAAAATCCAGAGCTGGAGTCCCTAAGGCGGTTTGACGTTGTAGTCAACACCGGCAACTCCTGCGGTGCACCTGAAGCCAAGCTGTATTGACTCCGTCTTTCCCTTGGACCCTTCAGCTGCGAAGAGAGGGGGGGTCTGCTGCATGGGCAACAGCAGACCCTCCATATCACCCTGCCCAGGCTCTGTAGCTTCAGCTTTACTGGAGAGGACACTCCAGCGTCATCGCAAGATGTCGATTCAACACGGGAGGAGACAGATACTGTGTCACTCCCGAGTCGGACTGCACAACCATTCTCGGCGGTGCAGATAGACTCTTAAGAAGCTACACCATCGTCTCTTGAGACGGACGGCTGCCGACAACGATATATATATATATATGCTAAAGATTGGATTACATTGTAATATAATTCTAATGTTTTAAAACTAGAATCTTCAAGTGATGTTAAGGCCCTGCATGTGCTTTGGGTACTTTCACTACCTGTTACCTATAAGAAGAGTGACTCATTTTAGTGGCTCAATTTTTTATATTCAAAATGTTGTAGGATGGATGCCGTGTGTTTTATTGGAAGGATTTACACACATTCAGTATTTATCACAAGATAGTTTTAAGTGATTTTAGATGCAGGGATATGTTTAGGGAAATTTGCAAGGCTGTAAAAAAAGATATTATAGAAAAACAAAACTAGATATATGATATATTATGCTAATGTTTACTGAATGGGCTAGTTTATAGTGAGAAAACATAATTCTTTATGTTTGGAAATACGCAGAACCATAAAAATATAATGGCTAGTTTAACCAATAAAGAGTTTTCTAATCAGTTAGTTTGTGACAGAAAGTGGAAATTGTCTCTTATGAAAGATTTATTTTATTCTTCTCCCTTTAATTTTCAGGGCTTAGAAATGCTTCAAAGTTGTTAGAGAACTTGATAAATCTTCACAGCATCATATAGAAGGCGTGTAAATAGAAAACATATCAAGAAAATACTAACTTGTTTGCACAGGCTTCCAGTTCTATTAATTCATTCACATTCATATTGGTAAAGATGAAAATTACAGAAGAGCTTAATATATGAATAAAGTTAGCAATTTAGTCTCCATGGCAACATACAAAATGATAAGGTAATTAAATAAGACATTTATACTTTGCTGAATAATTTAGTTGTCTGGTAATTATTAGCATCATTATAAAATGACATAAACAACTGTGTGGCTCAAATGTGTGATTATGTACAATATATGCCAAGTTGAACATATTTTGCTGATTTTACAGGTAATTATTGAATACTCACATAGTGCAGCTGTGGAGAAAATTCTAAATAATTTACCAGAAATTGTGTGTGCGTGTCTTTCATCTCAATGAACTTAGGCTGGTACTGAGTTAAGTGGCACTTGCTCATTAATAGATTGAAATATAATTTAACTACTTCAGTAGTAAAAACATTTTAAGTGGAATTAAGCCTCATTTCCTTGATCCAATTTTTAAGTTCATTTCAATTTCTAGGCAGACCCTATTACCACACCTATTATTGTAAAAATATTTTATATTTAAAAATTTTACCAAAATAAATTTCAAACTATTTAATGTTTTAGGTTTTTGTCAAAATGGCAACCATTTTGATACATTTAGAAAGTAGCAAATTGAAATATATTTATATAAATTATATATATGTAATTTCTTTGTAATCGCCTGGACAAATAGAGGCCCAGGGTGATGAGGCTGGCATGAGATAGACGATCTCAAAATCTGGGGTTATTGTGAGAGTTGCTCTGATGCCTGCATTATGGCTGCAATTAATGAAGAAAGACAGAAATATTAGAAGAACGTATTTGTGACAACTAAAATGTGGAGTTCAGACCACACTAACTTACTAATCTGAAAGTAGTTATTATAGAATAAAAGTGAAAAAAAAAAAACACCTAAAGTCCACAAGAAAGAAGCTAGAAAAATTAACTCAATGCACGTATGTTTATGGATACACACACACACACACACACACATATTCAGTACAGTCCTGTGTCAATGGAATTATCAAGATGGGAGAGCAAACGAGATGGATGATATTATAGACACTGTTTTGTTTGAAAAACAAAATGCTAATTGCCTAGGACATAGCAGAGTGATTTCAGGGGCCTTAAGTATATTTATGCCCAAGCATAGGGAATATAGTCTGGAAGACTGAATAATCTCATCAATTTTCCAAACCAGTAAGAACAATGATGATAATGATGATAATAACAACACTAAAAATGATGACAATTACTTACAGCCCCTCTACTCCCACCCATGAAACCACCCTTATCTTCCATTGTTCACTACCTATGTGGATGGCCACACCAGGCTTCAAGTTATTGAAACCATACCCCTAGGAATAATGCTTTTCACCTCCTCATAACCCTTCCCCAGAGTCTTCCTAGTCTCTTTCTTTGTCCTAGTTATATTATTTTCTTTTATTAAGTTTATTTATTTATTTTTATTTAAAGAGAAAGAAAGGGAGAGATAAACATTGATGTGAGAAGTAAACATGGATTGGTTGCCTTCTGTGCTTGACCCAACCAGAGATCAAACACACAACCTAGGCATGTTCCCTTGATACAGATAGATTTGTATCAAATCTGGCCAAAACCTTGGGACAGAGGAGGGGCCAAGTGAGAGAGAAGTTACAGAAAATGCCAAAGGCAGCAGGGGTTAAGCTGCTCTGCTAGTGCAGTGCATGATGGATTTCCTTACCCCTAGGCCAAGATGTGGCGAGAAGTGGGCCCTGTGTGGAGGCTGTGCAGGCTGGCGAGGTTGATTGATGGAGGAAAAAAGCCCTCCTACTCACTTCCACCACATGGTAACAGGGGGAGGGTGATGACATGCTGTTCTAGCCTGGGAAAAGGACAGGACTGGCTGGGGAGCCGGACCCTTCTGGAGTGCGTACAGTTGTGGGCCAAGAAATTTAAGAAAGGGAGAAAATGTGGCTTTTCCCCCTCACTCTCTTCCTCAGTGGGCCAGAGCACTCACAGATGGTGGGCACTGTAAACCATGTGGCTAGGTTGTAGGTGCTACCCTGGCCTAGAAGTGGCGGTGACTGATGGTGTGGGCCATGCGCACAGACTCCAGAAATGAGTCTGAGGCCCAACAACAATGGGGAAAGAAAAGGAGCCGCTTGGAGGATGATTCAGTGGCTACTTTCATTTTCCCAAAGGATGGGACTTTTAAATGGGAGAAGGAACTCCTCGCACAGCCTTGGTCTGGTCTCACAGAGGGTGATAGGGTTATTTTTCACTGGGTTATCAGGAGGGGAGGCCCTCTGAGGCAGAGGCTTGCAATTCTTCCAAAATTGTGTAGCTTTTGAATAAATGACCTCTTTCCTTTTTCACCAAAGCTGTGCCTCCAGAGGTTGCTTATGGGTGGGGGTGGGGGGGCAGTAGAACCCCATTTCTGTTCAATAACACCCTGACCAGGAATCAAACTTGTGACCTTTCAGTTTGCAAGATGATGCCCAATGAATTGAGCCACACCACCAGGGCTATATTACTCTCTAAACATACTTAATCTTACAAGTATTTTCATATCTGCTCTTTTCACCTACTCTAAGATACGATCTTGGCTCAATTGAAATATGTAAGAATTCCTCCTCTTGATTGTATTGTTAAAAAGTACTCAATTCACTCTTTCCTCGCTTTCCATGGCAGAGTTTAATTTTTCATTACTTAGCCTTGGGAGAGTGAAGTAGAGAATGAATGACCTTCTTCATTAATGTTTGAAATATGCTATGTAGTTGCATGTGCCCTCTGTGCTTTATCTATTGCTGTAAGTAACACATGCTCAGCTAGTTCAGTGGTCCAAGGAAAGTGAGACAAGCTGGAGCATAGCTTCCTTTGAAAAATTAAATATACATCTAAAGATTAAAATAATTTTTAATCTTTAAATTTATGAGTTATTTTTCAAATTAGCTGCATTTTACACAAGCTTCTGAAAAATTCATGAACTGATCTTAGCCTTAGCACATATGCTAACATTCACAAGTATGATCAACTGAGACCTAATTCTGAAGCATCTATTGTTGATATCATTTAATGAAACAAAAATCTACCTCTAATTTCTTATGCATAAAATAAAGCCTAAACTAAAAAAAATGTACTTCTGTCTGGAAGTGATGCTGATAGTGAAGACCCTGACATTCAAACTGACCTTTATGAGTCATTGCACATGCCCAGACATATACAGAAAGACAAAAAAAAGGATCAAATTGTTGTAATGAAACGAATATTTGGGAAATATCTCCAGGAGTAAAATGATGTATAAGAAGTAGTGGCTAGCTAATGCATGGGCAGGTAATCGTCGTCGGCAGCCGTCCGTCTCGAGAGACGATGGTGTAGCTTCTTCAGAGTCTATCTGCACCGCCGAGAATGGCTGTGCAGTCCGACTCGGGAGTGACACGGTATCTGTCTCCTCCCGTGTTGAATCGACATCTTGCGATGACGCTGGAGTGTCCTCTCCAGTGAAGCTGAAGCTACAGAGCCTGGGCAGGGTAATATGGAGGGTCTGCTGTTGCCCATGCAGCAGACCCCCCCTCTCTTCGCAGCTGAAGGGTCCAAGGGAAAGACGGAGTCAATACAGCTTGGCTTCAGGTGCGCCGCAGGAGTTGCCGGTGTTGACTACAACGTCAAACCGCCTTAGGGACTCCGGCTCCGGATTTTCTGTCGGGGTTTACTCCCTTAGCCTTTCCCCTGAAGAGGTATGCCGCAAGGCAGCGGAGGTTTTTTGGAGTCAGAGTTTTCCTTCTCTGATGGGCAGGTAATATGGTGTTAGAAATGATACAAAGTGATAAAAATGATGCAAAAAATAAAAAATAAAACTTCTAGATCAGTAATGAAACCCCAAGAAGATGGGGCTACCACTAAATTTTCAGACTTTGGCTGGGCCCTGGAATTGGAGCCACTCTACAGCCAAGTCCTGAGGCTGCTTCGTTCCCAGTTTCCTCAGCTACTCAGCCATTACTGTGAAGTAGAGAGGACCCCTAACAGAAATCAGTCATAACTCTTCTTGCTGTGGAAAATGAGCGGTGTCTCATTTTTAGCTGCAGTTTGCTCCTGTGTATAAAAGTTTTTTCCTTTAATGTGGCCTGTAAGTCTTGTCAGTTCACGTGCCATTATGATGGGTTCCTTATTCTTCCAACACAGCCCTGTACTCTTCCTGCTGCCTGGAATGCCCTCTTCTATGCTTCCTATGTGTTATTCTGTCTGTTTAACCCCGCCCCCCAAGTCAAAGCTGTGGGACCCACATGCTTTCTCTGATCTCCACATCCAACAAGAAGGAATTAGCATTTGTCTCCTATTTCAACTAAAAATAAAATGTACATTATGCCATGGGATACCCATTATGGCATTTCTTCAACAAAGTGTGTTTAGAATGATGCCAAATGAATAAATAACTTATTTTATTCTGCTAAAAGTCATACAGCTTCAGTGAAACCAACAATATAAATTTTTAGTATCTTCCCAAATTTGATGTCTACAAAAAGAGCCAGGGTCAGAGAGAGATCTAGGCTACTTGTGATGACTCTACATTTAGACAAATTTGTGGGTTGATATAATCTCTTTAAAGGTTCCAGAAATACTGGAGAATTCTTGAAGGGTACTAGATTCTTCCCTTAGACTTGAATTCACGCACATATGAGCATAAATGTAAACCTGATTCTATTTTTTAATCAATATCAGAGGACATTAGGTAACCTTTAAATTACATTTGCTTAGTCACTGAGTAGAATTAAATGACCATGACCATAGTTTTCAATACTGTATGGTCACCAATAGATTCACAGACACAGAGAACAGGCTGTGGGTTGCAGAGGGGAAGAGGGTTGTGGGGAATGGTGAAAAGGTGAAGGGGTTTAAAACTACAAATTGGTAGTTGAAAAAGAGTCATGGGGGTATAAAAAGTACAGCATAGTCAATAATATTGTAATAAGTGTATATGGTGTCACCTCATACTTGAAATATAAAGGAAACCATTTTGTAAAATATATGATTATCTAGACACTGTGCTGTATATCTGAACTAATACAAAATAATATTGAATGTAATTGAAAAATAAAAATATAAATAAAAAAATAAATAAGAATTAGTTTACAATGAACTAGACCAGTGATTTTCAACCTTAATCATCTCATTGCACATATACACTAATTATTAAAATTCTTCAGCACACCAATGAATATATATTTCGCTGCTCTGACAAAAATAGGTATAATTTTGATTCATTCACACCATATGGCTATTGTTGTGTTGGCTGTTGTCACTTTTTAAATTTGACACTCTACAGAAAAAGAGGTCATGTTTCTGACTAAATAGTCAGATATGGCATGTTTAAAAAAATTCCTGCATCACACCAGTTGAAAAAACTCACTGAACTAGGCTATTATTCTCTATAATAATTTGCTTCCATGTTTTCATCTCAAACTTATCTGTTCTTCCATGCTATAATGCTAGAAAATCAGCTAGTCATTATTTGGCACTATAGTCTCTGCAAAATTGTTACTGTGAGTACAGAAGAAGTAAAAGACCTATGATGAAGTGTAAACATGTTTCTGACATTGTTAAAAGCATTTTGCTACCTACTGCTGCTGTTTGGTTAGCCACAGCTTCACTGAGAGCAGCCAGAATCATAGGTACTTGCCTCGGAGACATACTACACGATGGTGCTGAAACCAATAACCAAAATCAGTACTATATCTTGTATGCAATATTTAAATAAAAGAATTAAATTAATAAAAATTAGTTGAAATTAAAGGAGCTCAATATAGTTTAATTTTTGAAAGCTAATCTATGTTCTTTGATAATGGAAATACTGGGAACTGGAGCATTTCTGTATTTTCTCAGTGATCTGTCAGATAACAAGCAAACTACTAGCTCAAGGAGTTTCTATATTAGATGGCTATATTCTTTTCCTTGATGTCATATCTTTGTGAAGCTGGATTTTTAGAAGTTGTGATGACAAGCAAGTATGGAATAAAAATCAATATGGAACAGGGAATGAGACTTTGAGATGTTATATAGTGACAAACAGGTGTCATGTCATTAGGAAATAAACACTAAGATGTTTGAACCTATTTGATAAACAAAATTGTTAACTATTCCTTTTGGTTTACGGGAGGCATAAAAATGACTGATACCTTAAATTGCAGAGAACTTAGAAATGTTTGGAACCTCTATAACAATCAATCTATTTATTCAATATGTACCTTTTTAAGTCCTGTGTGGCAGGCGCTGTTCCAATTCTTGTATGCAGTGATGCATAAAACAATTGTGACTGCTTGCTCCATGGATTTTATTGTCCAGTGCAGGCTTTTGCCAAGTTGCTAATCTATGAAAATGCAGTAAAAGTGTATAAGTTATGCTGACTAGAGAGTGAATGCTATCTATTATTTATATGCTTTTTTATCACCTGCAATTCATTATAACTCCTGGATTTTTAAATTGCATTTATTGTATGTCATGAATTTTCCTGGGCAACATGCAAGTCACATGGAGTCTCCAGCATCCTTGGGCAATCTTTCCTGTGGCCTTGATCCACCTATGGAACAACTCCTCAAGTTCCTGGACTATTATTGGGTACCAGGGTTGCACAGGATTTTTCATTGTATTCTTCTTCCTAAGGTTGCATTACCAGAAATGACTCATGTTGTATGTAGCCTTACATCTCCCAATTTTACTAATTTTAAATACATTTATTTTCTGGCTAAATTGCATTTTTATAGAGTAATCCAAAGGAATGATTTGTGTTGTTTCAGTAGAAATATGTGTATGTAAATACACACACATACTGAGTGTGAAGTTAGGAGGGCAGTATGGGAAATTCTTGGGAAAGTCTTATATTGTATCATACTACCTACTTATCTCATTGGAAAGGAAAATCATCTATCTTCTTTTATATGTGTGAAGCTGGATATTTTATTACCATATGTTTTAAACACTTATCCTCACTAATTTCCTTTGCATTCCATCTGTACCTTCACTATTTTAGTTACTTTTTATTATTGCCTGAAAACAATTCTCTCCTCTAGTCTTCTCACTCTCCTTTTTATTGATGTACACTGAAATGCATGCTCTTCCAAGCCATTTCCTTAATCTTTTAAGATCAATATTCCCTGATAAATTTAGCCTGTAACAATCACACTGCTTCTCCCCATTCTTACTGTTCTTATGATTCTACCACACACACTTTTGCATATAGATTTAGTCTGTAATTCTTTATCCTGTTATTTCACATTTTTGTCTCCTCTGCATTACTAATTAGATTGTAGTCTCCTTTAAAAAGTTAACCACCTCTTTTACTTCTTGGAGTAATTTCATCCTGGGATAGAAAATTATTGTAACCTTTGTTTTTCTTTTCTAGAGAAATTAAGCTTGAGTTATTACTTATATGCCTCTTTCCTGAAAGAGGTAATTCAATGCAATTTAAAGAGGTGAAGGGAAAATGGTTGTGAGGTAGAGGATGGAAACCAAAATAAGATAGGACCTTGCAGAGCTAGTTCAGCTTCACTGGAAAACAGAATTGGCCATGTGAAAAGCCTTCGAAGAAGCTGTAGGAACCATGCAATCACTGCTTTAAATGGCAACAAATTGATCCATTAGGTTCTTCCTATATCCTGTCATTCATTGGTTAAAGTTTACACCAAAAAAACACCTCCTTTTGGAATTTTCAATTTGTGCTTCCCAGCCACCTGGTCACTATTTGTGAAGCCTGACCCCAATGTCTGGCATTAAGAGAAAACAAAAAGTTACACAACAGTCACAGGTATGTAAAGTACATCAAAAAGAATATAGTCAATAATATTGTAATGACTATGTACTGTGCCAAGTGTACTTGAAATATCATGGGGTTCACTTTGTAAAGTATAGGATTGTCTAACCACTATGCTGTACACATGAAACTAATATACAAAGTAATACCAAGTGTAAACTAATTGAAAAAAAGATTTAATATTTATTTTTATTTTTTAAAAAATAATCATAATGTTTTAAAGACATTTTAGACTTTCATATTACCTCATCTAAATTAAATAACAAAGCAGGGATAAGTAATTATTTTATTCAACTAATATGTATCGCATGTCCAAATCTACCAAATGTTTGTTTTAGGTGATACTGTTAGGGGGAAAGAACTAGCAAACTACCTGTTATCATGTAGGTCTGCATCTTAGTTGAGAGATATAAACAAATAATAAAAGTGCTAATTAAATTGTGTGATTTTTATGTGGTGATAACTGTATGGGAATGAAATAAATCAGAAAAGTATATATCATGTGCTGTGTAAGAGTGAATAGAATTTAAAATAGGAAGGTTTGGGGAATCCTCTTTTGAAAGGTCATATATGAGCAGAGATTCAGAAAAGGTGAATGAGTGAGCAAAGATTTAAAAAAGAGTGAAGTATTCAAGGCAGAAGGAATAGCAAGAGCAGAGTTCCTGATATGGGAACATTCTTGATGTGCTCAAGAAGCGGAAAGGAGGTATATGGTTAAAGCAAAGTGACTTCTTAAGGGGTAATGTCAGAGAGATAACAGTAGTCAGAAAATGTTAGGCCTTTTAAGCTATGTAAGAATTTTGATGGAGTTGAGCAGAGGAAAGACCATCTGACTTATATTTTAATAGGACACGTACGACTTCATTACTGCCAGTGTAGGCCATTTCAATAACGGTGGCTTGGATTAGGAAAGTCAGCGTGGAGTTATGTATGGTCAGGTCTGAAAATTCATGTGCTGCCTGGACATCTATGAGCCTCACGGACCATCTATACCTCATCTGATTTTACCTACTGGGTTTCACAACCCTGCCAGCCCACAGAACTATTCAGAGAGTTCAGTCACCTATGGGAACCAGCGGTCACCTCCTCCTTTTGTTACTAACAAGGCCTGCCTGCTGGTTCACTCTGCAGGACAAGGTGATAAAAGTCTAGTTATCTTTTTAAAAGTAAACCTAAGAGAATTTGTATGCAGATTGAGTAAGTATGGAGTGCAAGAAAAAGAGAGGGCTTGAATACCTCCATGGAAAAAACAAAGAAAGCTCTGTGTTTTTAAACCTAAGCTACAGAATTAATACAGTTGCTATTAACTGACATGGGGATGACTATCAGAGCAAGGTGTTGGGGTGGCTGGATGAGGTTACTTTGGAATATATTTTATTTGAGATGTTGTTTCATTTGGTATTGACCATAGAAATAAAATCCATTATGTACTTTTAGAATAAAGCCAAAAGAATGCAGGAGATAAAGGGGGTTGAAAAGAGTTCTGTGCTGGGCATGGAGATGAGCTGCCCAGATCCCCCTTCAGGGGCTGGGAGTGCTCCATACACAGCCTCTATCTGAGAAGGGCCATCCACATCCAATGGGTGGTGGATATGGAGGCATAAAGCATGGACCATTTCAGCCAATTCAAGGCAACTCAGACTCCATTCCCAATGAAGTCACTGAGGCTCCCAGGAGTCTTCATCGCATCTCCATGTCTCTCACTGCCCAATGCTGCTACTTCTTTCTTTCCTTATTATTCTGAATTCCAAATTTCATCTCAATGGACACCCAGGGAAGTGGGGAAAATATGGAAAGTATAGTTTCTTATACACTAAAAGATGATGGTCAGGGGAACAAGACCACCAAAGTTAAAAGTTGCAGATAGAGTGTGGTGTGCAACAGGAATAATCACTGGATTTAACACTATTGGTGATCACTTTCACGAGAGCAGTTTCATTGGGACAGTAGGGCCAAACACGCAGTTTTCAAGAAGAGTGTGAATGCAAAGAGGTGTTTTGTTTTGATTTATAATAGAGAAAAGGACATTTTTGCATGTGGATTGTGAAGAACCACAGGATGAAGAAAAAATGATGTGAGAAAGTAGGAAAGGCAATCTACTGTAGAAGTGGCGGGGTTGGATTAAATTTTAATCTATATTAAAGGAGGAAAGGCAGAATATGGGTGCATAGATACTGGTTTATAAGGAATGTGTTGAAAACAGGTAAACTTTATTAAACGTAATTCCTACAGAACAACTAAAGAGGAGACATTCAAAGGCTTTTAGATGTTCTTTTTTTTTATAATCTCCAACATTTTTTCTCATAACTTCATAATAGATCATTTCAATACCCATTAAAATATCCACATCTTGGCTGTCTTATCTGAACATTTAGACATATGACCATGGTATATTTTGTTTCTGATTACTTATCTTTGTTAAAACACATTTTTTCCTGCTATCTACTTTACTTACCTTTTTTTCCCTATCCTGAATTTCTTATTCTATATTATATCAACAACTTGCAAAGAGACAGGTATAATTTAGAGTGTAATCTTGGCCCCCTTCATTCCAGTGTCCCCTGCTGCTAGCTAGCATTCAATAAATTTAATTCATTATTTGCTTGGAACGTTCTTCTTTCACTGCTACATCCTTCCACTACTTGGAAATCTTCCTTACTTCCTCCAGTCTTTGCTTAAGATCTACCTTTGATACTACAAATTTAATCCTGCGAATTGCCCCCTTATGTGCAAGGTAGTTTTTTCATCTTTTTTACTTTCTTATTTACTATGCATTTTGCTTATTAATTATGTTCATTATGTACTATGTATCTCTCCCACCTTGAGGCAATCCCCCAAGGGCAGGGTCCTGTCTATTTTGTTGATTGATAATTTCCAAAAGCCTAGAACACTGTTCATCTCAACATGGGTGCTCAATAAAAAGAATTAATGAATGCATTTATTATTCCTATACATTTAAAGAATCAATTTCCTCTTTAACTTTTCCAAATTTACTTAAGAAAATATATAAGCTCATCTTTCTATAATTTATTAGTCACTTAGTATATATTTGATATTATATTAAAGTAAAAGTAATAATCACCAAAATCATTTACTTAATTCAAGAAATACTTATACAAATAAATATTTTTTGATCTAATGATGCTATGTGTCCTGTGGCATGAAATGGTGGATGTTTGTTCTCTGCTTTTGTTTATAGTCAGCTATTAACAAATCACAATAAAAAAATTTATATCTGGTGACAAATTGGATGGATTTGTAGTGACTGCACTGAGATGAGATGTAGATTAGTTAGCTCTGCCTTCTCAGCTGCTGCTCATGGAGTATGGCCTTATGAGCACCATGTGAGTACTACTTCTGAACTAGGCTGTAAGTTATTTTGTTTGTAATTCTATTCTCAGAATTTTTTGTATAAGTAGAGCTTAATAATTATATTGAAAAAATAAATAAATACCACTAATAAGCCAGTGAATCAGTGTAACAGGATATTAATATGCAGCTATTTTTATCTCCCTTTTTTGTGGAGGAGATGGTACTATAGATAGAGTAATGAATGAACAAGACAAATCTCCATATCAGAATTTGCAGAGAAAACTATTAAAATAAAACAAAACATATTTTTCAAGACGTAGAAATGGGTGAGAGTAGGAAATTAGAAGAAAATTATATTTTGTAAAAGGTCTATCTCTGAAAAAAATATGTGCTGCAAAGACCCAGGCCTTGTGTTTTTTAGGAGGGGAGAGCTGTATCTCTTTTGGCAGAAATATCATGAGGAAGCTCCCTGGAGGACCTCTGGAAAGAGTGGAAACATTTAAAAAAATAGTGAGTGATCCCTCAAAACTTGAATCACTGGTCATCCACGCCACAAAGACACTGTTGGAATCTGCTTCTTCCACAGCACGTAGATGGCCACTGAGAAGGCTCCAAACTGTCTCTACCTTTTGGCATATATCTGGTCCTTGGAACGCTGACGAATGCTACTATGAAATGATTCTTCAAGCAAACAATATCCACAGAAAAGCAAGTGCAGCCATACTTTTATCTGACAAGATAGATTTCAAGATAACAAAGATAACAAGAGACAAAGATGAACATTTTATAATCATAAAGGGGACACTACATTAAACACACATAACTTTTAAAAATACATAATATATATGCACCCAATCAGGGAGCACCAAAAAATATATGGCAACTACTAACAGAACTGAGGGGAGAAATTGACCAAAACACAACCATCATTGAGAAGCTTAATACTCCGTTGACAGCTCTAGACAGAACGTCCAAACAGAAATTCAACAAAGAAATATGGGCCTTAAATGACACATTAGACCAAATTAACATAATTGACATTTACAGAGCCTTTCATCCCTGAACATCAGATTATATATTCTTCTCCAGTGCACATAAAACATTCTAAAGGATAGACCATATGTTGGGTCATAAAACTAGCCTCAACCAATTCAAAAAGATTGAAATCATACCAAGCACATTCTCTGACCAGAATGCTTTGAAATTATAAGTCAACTGCAAAAAGGAAGTAAAAAACCCACAGATATTTAGAGATTAAACATACTACTAAAACTGCTTGAATCAAAGAAGAAATAAAAGGTAAGATCTAAAATTACATAGAGACAAATGAGAATGACAATATGACACAAAATTAAGGCCTGCCCTACAGTACCACTTTTCTGATTTTGAACAAAGCAAATAAATCAACTATCTCTTGGTTTCTAGGTCCTCTAAGTGGAAATCAAGACTTTTGTATAAATAATTTTAACAAAGGTGAAAGAGTGATCTCTCTCTGCATGAAAATATTAAGGCTCAAAATGTTATTTTAACATTTGAATGTGTAATTATTGAAAATGTGTCCAGATAATTTTGCATTAATTTAGCATTCTACTAATCATAGGCCTTATTGTGTGTGTTATTCTAAGAACACTTATGCACAGACAGTGGTTAATCAGCAACAACAAAGGTGAAGTTGGCATCACTGTCTGAAAAAAAATTGAGCACTAATCATACACTGGATTTTAGATATTTTAACTAGTTAAATATAGTTTAGATCCTTGGTAAGTCCCTGGCTGGTTTGGCTCAGTGGATTGAGTGTCGGCCTGCGAGCTAAATGTCGCTGGTTCGATCTTCCAGTCAGGGCACATCAGAGAAGGAAAACTCTGACTCCAAAAAACCTCCGCTGCCTTGCGGCATACCTCTTCAGGGGAAAGGCTAAGGGAGTAAACCCCAACAGAAAATCCGGAGCCGGAGTCTCTAAGGCGGTTTGACGTTGTAGTCAACACCGGCAACTCCTGCGGCGCACCTGAAGCCAAGCTGTATTGACTTCGTCTTTCCCTTGGACCCTTCAGCTGCGAAGAGAGGGGGGGTCTGCTGCATGGGCAACAGCAGACCCTCCATATCACCCTGCCCAGGCTCTGTAGCTTCAGCTTCACTGGAGAGGACACTCCAGCGTCATCGCAAGATGTCGATTCAACACGGGAGGAGACAGATACCGTGTCACTCCCGAGTCGGACTGCACAGCCATTCTCGGTGGTGCAGATAGACTCTTAAGAAGCTACACCATCGTCTCTCGTCGTCGGACGGCTGCCAACGACGACGACGACGACGACGACGACGACGAGATCCTTGGTGAGGACTAAGGTTGACAGTGCTATAGAATTATGATCTTTGTATCGCTTAGTCTTAAACAATATATAATGTAGAAGACTGAACAGGAATATAGTTACTCCAAAATTTAGTTTAAGTTATTCTTTACCAAATTTTTAATATAAGATTATTTTTTAAAATAATATGACTTTCATGGAAAAGTAAAAACCTTGATTAACTGAAGCATTGGCTATGAACTTCTGTCAAAGTTTTACTGTATCTTCTTTCTAAATTTGTCTTTAACATTAATTAGAAATTTAATTTTTAATTTTCATACTTTTTTGACTATGACTATCCTCTTTAGATATTGATGTACCTTTAATTTTTAAGGTATATCATTAAAAGATCATAAACTGCAAAATATTATTCCTGAAATGGAAAAGTCTTGATGGAAGAGAACTTCAAGTAATATATTTATTAGTTAATACAGTTTATTTTTGCTACATTTTTGTACTTAATTATTTTTTATGATTTATTATAATTATTTTAACTTTTGTAAATGTACTAAATATTTTTCCAAAATATTATTTTTGGTGCATCTTTGAAGAAATTCACTTGACTATCAAACATTAAACTCTAGCTATCGATTGGTTAAAGGGAATAGAGATAATGAAGTAAGTCAAATTCTTCTGTCTCTGTCCTCTATCATCTCTGTACTCTTTAAGATTTAGTTCTCCATAATTACTCTCTGGAAAGGTAAATTACTGACACATGGCCTTTGTCTAACTTATGGTCTATTTTCTACTACAATAAACAACTTATTTGGCCCATTTACTCCTATAGAAAGAATTACATTACTCAGTGACTGGCATAACTTAATGCATTTCTTAGATGACTAGATAGAAAACTTTTCAATATTTAAGCGAAATGCACTGAAATGCCAAGTAGTGACTCATATAAGCTACAAAATTGTCCAGACTCTAAGTTCAAAAATCAAACCATAGCATTTTAGTTCTGCATGACCACTGACCTGCTCTATGACTTTGACCAAGTATTTAACTTCTCTGAGACTCTCATATTTAAGCAATGGGTATAGAAATTTTATCCATTTGTTTGGTAGGGTTGCTATAAGCATTCTGTAATTTTTTTAGTTTTTGAAAAATTTTTTAAAATATTTTATTTATTTTTTAGAGAGAAGGGAAGACAGAGAGAAAGAGAGGGAATGAAACATCAAGGTGTGGTTGTTTCTTGTGCACCCCCAACTGGGGTCCTGGCCCACAACCCAGGCATGTGCCCTGACTGACAATCAAACTGGCGACCCTTGGGTTCACAGGCCAGAGCTCAATCTACTAAGCCACACCAGCCAGGGCAGTTTTTGAAATTTGATGTATTTTTCTTTTTTCAAAATTAATTAAATAATTTTTATTGTTATTATGTTATAGTTGTCCCATTTTTTCCTCCTTTGCCCTCTTCTGCCCATCCCTCCTCCCACTCCCACAGGCATTTCTCACACTGTTGTCCATATTTGTGGGTCATTCATACAGATTTTTTGTCTACTCCATCCCCCTTCTTTCCACCATTATCACCCCTCCACCTTCCCCTCTGGTCACTTTCAGTCTGTTCCTTGTTTCCATGCTTGTGGTTCTATTTTTTATTTGTTAATGATTTAACTGATTTTTATAGAGAAAGCCTTTACCATAAACCATTGTAGTCAGTTACTATCAGAGTTGTTAAACATCAAAAGAACTTGGCTTTTCTTCTCTAGTGGAATAAAGAACCAAAAATATTATCAACAAATAAAACAAAACAAAATTATATTGCTCAACTCTGGAAGTTTCGAACATGTTGCTATCTGGATTTTTTAGGTATCTGAGTTTCACTCCATAGTCACTACAGTAAATTTGTTTGCTACTTTGAGCCACAGTCCACAGTGAAACTGTGACTACACTTACTAGTTAAGAGGTTGATCATCCCTGAAAAAAGTAAAAATTTAAGAAATTGAGTGTCATTGTAGCAGTGATGACATGCAAAAATAAAATAAAAATAAAAAATATAAGGTAGGTGTGTAAAAAATAAACAAAGAGGAAGAAATTAGATTTCTATTGTTTTCCTAATTCATTTTTAGATGTTGGAGTGGTATAGAGTAGAGGTAGATAGGATTACTTAAATATATCTCAGTAAAAAGCACTTAGGATCACTTAGAGAATTTAATAATGAGTAGTATAGATATCATAAAATAATTTTGCCAGTATAATTTAGTTCAGAAACTCAGAGATTCTGAATTTGTCAAACTCATGATTTATGCTTTGATTACTAAGTTATTTCTATAAAAATGTTTTATTTTATAACATAACAAAATTTCTCCAGTACATAGCACAATATTAGGTTACCATACTGAACATTATTTTGGTGAAGTAAATACAGGAGTCAAACCTAGTTTTTTTTTTTTTTAATTCTTAAATTATTAGGGTACAATAAATACACCAAGGAGAAGACAATAAAATATTTAAAAGGAATAGAAATTTTTGATAGAAACCATCTTGTTAATAATAAAATGATCAGATATAATTGTAATAACCAAGCTAATTATCAAGTTAACTAATACCTGTAATTTCAAAAATCTCTCAAAAAATGTTATGACTTTGACACCACTGTGGAAATAACTTCAGGAAGCAATAGTCATTAAAAAAAAAATGCAATATTAGGATTTTAATTTCACTATCTAAAAAATGTAAGTTCTATCAATTTATTTATTGAAAGAATGAAGAATTATTACTCTTAAATTAAATTATTTAGTTAGTGAGAAAATCCTGAAAGCTTATTTAAATATTAATTTTATGATTATTTCCTATTTTTAAAATTATTTTAAAAATTCAATTACAATTTACATTCAATATTGTTTTGTATTAGTTTCAGGTGTACAACACAGTGATTAGACAATCATATACTTTATAAAGTGTTCCCGATTATATTTAAATATTAACTTTAAAGTTACATACACCAAGCATATAATTTTTTTTTTAATTTTTTAATTTTGGTTTTTCAATTACAGTTGTCCCCTTTTCCCCCAATTTCTCTCCCCCACCCAACCCACCCCCAAGCATATAATTTTTGCTGAGTACTTACTCAGCCCATATTTGAGGATTTTCAATGACTGTATGCAAGACGGCTCATTATATCTTGAAATGAGTCTGAATTTTAGGGTATGAATATACTCAAATAGCCTAACAGTGATTCATTGAGAGTGAATCTATATAAACAATTCAAAAGATGAACAGTGTTTAGACACAGCCGTAGGAGATCAAGAGCATGAATTTTCAACTTTATTTGATTCACAGATTATTATTTGTCATTTTGAAATTACTAACGGTTTTGAGCAAAGCAACATTTAGCACCAGCCCAGTGCCAGTGTTCCAGCTGTATGTGCATTCTAGACAGATTGGGGGTGTGTCAGCAGTGCTGAACGTTCAGCTGCTCACCACGGCCCTGCTGCCAAAACGAAGGGTCATCAGCTACACATGGCATCTCTGCACAGTTCCTAATATACCAAGGCAATAAGCAAAGCCATGTTTGTATCCAAGGTTAGAAAACATATAAAAATAATTTTACTCTCTCCTATTGAGTTTTATCATCCAAATTTTAATTCAAGGACCAAAGGAATTATGTACTTCCATACAAGCATAATGAAATTAATTGCTATGCTGGCTTTATTTTTTCACATAGGAATTAACATTTACTATTTACTCTTCTTGCCCTGGCTGGTTTAGCTCAGTGGATTGAGCGTCGGCCTGCGAGCTAAGTGTCGCTGGTTCGATCTTCCAGTCAGGGTACATCAGAGAAGGAAAACTCTGACTCCAAAAAACCTCCGCTGCCTTGCGGCATACCTCTTCAGGGGAAAGGCTAAGGGAGTAAACCCCGACAGAAAATCCGGAGCCGGAGTCCCTAAGGCGGTTTGACGTTGTAGTCAACACCGGCAACTCCTGCGGCGCACCTGAAGCCAAGCTGTATTGACTCCGTCTTTCCCTTGGACCCTTCAGCTGCGAAGAGAGGGGGGGTCTGCTGCATGGGCAACAGCAGACCCTCCATATTACCCTGCCCAGGCTCTGTAGCTTCAGCGTCATCGCAAGATGTCGATTCAACACGGGAGGAGACAGATACTACCATGTCACTCCCGAGTCGGACTGCACAGCCATTCTCGGCGGTGCAGATAGACTCTTAAGAAGCTACACCATCGTCTCTCGAGACGGATGGCTGCCGACGATTTACTCTTCTTTGTGTTTTACACATTAGGTTGACTCAATAATTAAAGATCTACTCTTATTAAGAAAAAAATAAAATGTGAATGTCTTTAGGTTTAAGTCATTCTTTTCCCCCCATAACTTTGTTCTTCCAAGATAATCAAGTTTAATTTTTAGGCTTATATAATACCTTCAGAAAACAAACTTGAAATATCAACATAATCTAAGCATCTGGGAAATTTACTGTAGCATTGAAGACTAGACAGTATGTAGAAGTATTTGTCCCATTCCTGAAAATAATTCCATGGAACAGTAACTGCACTCCACGCACCCCCCACCCCACCAGCCAGTTGTTATAATCTGGAAGATACTGTCTTTAAGGACAAACTATTTTATTCACACAAATTCAATAAAAATATTGTACCAAATTTTAATGATCTAGTAGAAAGTTTCTCACTTTTAACTTTCAAGCAACACTTTAAAAAATGTGGAAGTCAACCACTGTGTGCAATGCTTTTACTGTTTCCACCTCTTCCATAATTTATTAATTAGAAGTTTGCTGGCTAGGATAAAATTGTGTTTAGTTTAACTCTGAAAATATATCTCCTAAGGCAAGGGAAATAAAGGAAAGAATAAACAAATAGGACTACATCAAACTAAAGAGTTTCTCCTCAGCAAAAGAAAACATCAGCAAGATGAAAAGGGAACCAACCATATGGGAAAACATATTTGCCAATGATATCTCAGACAAGGGACTGATCTCCAAAATATATAAAGAATGTATATGTCTCAACACCAAGAAGACAGACAACCCAATTAAAAAATGGGCAAAGGACCTGAACAAACACTTCTCCAAAGAGGACATAGAGAGGGTCCATAGGCATATGAAAGAATGCTCAACATCATTAGCCATCAGAGAGATGCAAATAAAAACCACAATGAGATACCACCTCACACCAGTCAGAATGGCCATCATCAACAAGTCAGCCAACAACAAGTGCTGGCGAGGATGTGGAGAAACGGGAACCCTACTGCACTGTTGGTGGGAATGCAGACTGGTGCAGACACTATGGAAAACAGTATGGAATTGCCTCAAAAAACTAAAAATGGAAATGCTTTTTGAACCAGCGATTCCACTGCTAGGATTATACCCAAAGTATCCTGAAACTCCAATTCAAAAGAATTTATGCAGCCCTATGTTCATAGCAGCGCTATTTACAATAGCCAAGTGCTGGAAACAACCTAAATGCCCATCTGTAGATGAGTGGATCAAAAAACTGTGGTACATTTACACAATGGAATTCTATGTAGCAGAAAGAAAGAAGGAACTCCTGCCATTTGCAACAACATGGATGTAACTAGCGAGAATTATGCTTAGCGAAATAAGCCAGGCAATGAAAGACAAATACCATATGATATCACCTAATATAGGAAACTAATGAACAACACAAACAAATGAGCAAAGTTGAATCAGAGGCATGTAAACAAGGAACAGAATAATAGTTACCAGGGGTGAAGTGGGGATGGAGAGAAGGGGGTAAGTAGGGGAAGAGTTTAGTTAAGAAACTAATATAAATAACCCATGGGCAAGTACAACGAGGTGGGGATTGACTGTGGGAGAAAGGGTGGCCTGGGTGTAGGGGGAGCAAAGGGGAAAAAAGTGAGACAAGTATAATAGAAAAACAATAAATAAATAAATAATAAAAAAGTAAAAATTAACTATTTTTATTTTAATTTTAGTTGGGGATGGTTAGTGAAAAATTAACTATTTTTAATATTTTTCATAAGTATATAAGTAGCAGAATGATCTTAAAATACAGCTCTTTGTAAAATGGAAGAAATCACAGTTTTCTATTATTAAATTAACATTGCTAGAACATTTCATGGTACCACTGAATATTCATAACATTATTTAGAAAAATTTAAAAACGTGTGGTTAAATATGAAGCTTATGTTCTACATGTGAAAATCAATTTTGTTTATTTCACAAATGAAGACAAGAGATAGAGAATAGGTACTAAGTAACTTCTGTAAGTTTTCTTAACCTGGGAATATTTAAACTTGTGATTTAACCCACTTAACTAGAAAATGGCTCATATTGAAGTAACTTGAGTTTTGTTGATTCATGTGCTACTATTTGTACAGTGAGATAAACAACTGATAGAGTCAGAGTATTGTATAAACTAAGCAAATCTAATCCAGTGACAAACATGATATAAAAAGATAAAACTAATCTAATATAAATTAATTTAAAAAGAATCATATGTCTTTCAGATGTACCGAGTCATTTTGTTTTTATATAACTGTAAGAAAAAATTATTTTATCAGACTTTTACAAGAAACTTGGATTATCTACCATGTGAAAAAATCTTCAAGATTATTTTCTACCAGTCTACAACCCACTGGTTTCTGTTCCACTCAAAGTTTCATAGCTGTGACTGACATGTAATTGAGTGTTAGACTATCAGTTCACATACTGGGTTTGGTGATGTGTGCGTGATCCTCTCAGTACACCTGTGATAAAGTGTTCTTTTTCTGTGCTCAGATTCATTGTTTTTACATCACCTGCAGTGGGGGACAATCAGGATATCCATGGGCTTTGAATAGGAGTTGTTGGAAAGTGAATTACATAGAAGCAATAGTTCCAATGAAAGTTAATGTGTTTCTTAATTAAACTCTATGTAGATGGGTACTATTTTCTCTTCTTATTTCTTATGGACAATTTAAAAAAAAAAATCTACTGCCACTTGTGATATTTCAGAGAAATGCTTTTGGATGTTAGAATGAATAAAAATAAAGAAGAATATGAGTATTGTTATTTTTGAATTGAAATCAAATATTAACTCAATATTTTCAAACATTGCTTTAGGCCAATAGAAAAGCAAAGTTTGATATTAAAACCCAGATAATTAGAACAAGTGTGCATACTACTTGTTCAGTTGCATGTGCTTTTGTAATGAACTATATGCTTTTGTAATCGGACTTTTCTTTCTCAGTCATTAAAGGAGAATATGATCTGTCTTCATTTTATTGGTATGATGTCAAAATGATTAGAATAAAGTCTGTTTTCTTCTTCCATAATACCCGCCCACTACAATTTTAAGAATAGGAACTTAGAATTTATTATATACATTTCTGAGTTTAATAAAGTTCTGAGTCTCCTATTTTAGATACCCATTACTTTTGATGCATCTAATTGGAAGAAATTATATAAATAAGAAAGCTGTAGATGGAATTGTATCTTTGAGATATGCTGTGCCTTATTAATCTTGAATTGTGTTGTTGAAATCTTATTGCATTTTTATGTTTTCCTGGGTTAAGCCATTGTTTTAGAAAGCTGAATAAATCTCTATAGCTGATGTTCATTGAGATAACATTGAGATAAGTGCTCTGGAATTGTTCTCTTTTACTTTTTTCCTTGGCAATTTTCTTTTTCTTTCTTAATTTTTCATTTATTTAATTTACATATGAGATATACATTTTGCTTTGGTTTGAAACTACATGTGGAAGTACATTTCTCCCACAAAATGGTTGGATAACAATGATTATTGCTTCATTCTCTTGTGAAAATTACTTGCCATTTAGTTTACATTATTTATCTATGTTACCTTTGCTTGTGATTGATGACTAACAAGATTCTTGCTTATTTCTGTTGAAACATGTAAGCCATTACAGTATAAAATCTCAGATTTCTCTTTATCTTCTTCATCTTTCAAATTCTCCTCAGCTATATATTACTCTTTACATAAAGTGTGTTTCCTGCTACCCACAATTTTAGGTTAAAAATGCCTTGATTTCTCTTTGTTGAAATTTAGTCCCATAACCTGAGGCAAATGCAGCTGCTGAATTTATTGTATATCTGAATGAGATGGACAATGTTAAACTATGACTTTTGTATTTTTTTAGTTCTCTGTTTCAAATTGCATTCTTCTTTCTTTGAATCACTGCTGTACATGATTTCTATCTACTTGGAGATAAAGATCACATCTTATTTTTTGTCAAAATCTTGTACAGATTAGCCACAAAATATGCAGCCCTTAAATCATTTTTGTATGAATGATTAGTGTGATCAGAATAGTGTGAATGATGAAGAGTTTTTATACTTCTTTGGGTCTTTACTGCAGATGCTCAGTGGTCATTCAGGTAATCACTACAGATTTGACAATATTAAGTGGGAAGATAAATATCTTTCCACGTCTCTGCTCATCTTTAACCCTTTATCTCTTCCTCTCCTGGCCTAAGTCCCTCTCTCCTTATGTACAAGTGAGAAAGGAAAGGAAAATGAATATCTTAAACCCAGATCTTTATCAGTACAACTCTGACATAAATCTGATCTTAGAGCTAGATGGAAGCTAGGGTCAGAGAACACCTGATGAGTAGTAGAAAAGGAAGATACAAGCCAACAAAACCAAACAGACTTCGGTTGTATCATAAATTCATATGTTTGTATGAAAACTTTTATACTCAATTTGTAATGATTGAGTTAAATTACAGCCAGCTGTGCAGGGCATTAGCAATCTTGACCAGCTGTGTAGGGCATTAGTACTAACATTATTAAAGATTTAGTCCAATGTTTTATCTTGGCATTTTGACTGTTTTTCTAAGGGCATGTCACTGAGGAAAAAATAGATTTACTAAGCTTTCTATTGGAGTGATATAATAATCTCAATTCCACAATGGATTAGATTTGTTGCCTTGGCTGACTCTTAAATTGCTCTCAGTTTCCTAAATGTGAAAATAAAAGAATCATATTTTTTTGCACAATTAAATTGAATAATTTTTATGAAAGCACCTATAATAAAACACTCTTTCTTTCTTCTTCATCCTTCCATTATATTTTTTTAGCCTTATTTCTTCCTACTTTTCCTTCTTCAGTTTTGTCTTCCTCCTTTCAATCCCTTCCTCTCTCCCTCTCTCAGAAAAATGAAACTATGGGTTGTAACTCAAGATTTTCCATTATGCTTTGTTTTTGCTAATATTAATGGTTTTATGGAATTGGATAAGCAACAAAATTAAAATGAAGTGACTAATATATTAATAACAAGAATCATATGCACCTTCACAAAATCAAGAACAAACTACATTAAAGTAAGCTAAATTAAATTACCAGTTATCAAATAACTAACGTAGAAAAGCAAAAGAGGAGAGAATTTAAAGTCAGATTGTGCTTGTCTCAACCTGCAATTGAAGAGACGATATTTGAAATCTCTGATTTCTTGTACTCCATCTGGGCACTGGCTAATTTACTGAAGAACTGGATATGTTTAATTTATCACTTTTATGAAAGTGATATATATTAGTTGTACTTGACAATGGCATTTTCTCCACAGAGATACTAGTACCTCACTATTGTAAAGGCTGCTAATTTTGAAGTTTGGAAAGAGAAACATCTAGTTTCAGTAGATATCATATACCAGAGAAAGTTATGAGAAAAATAAAACTTAAATTTTCAGAAGAACTTTCTGAAGGAATTTCAATGACTCAAAAACAAGAAAACAAATCTAAACCACATTTAGATGAGCATAATAAATTGACAGAAAGAATAGATGGGACATCTATAAGATTTCTTGAGGTGAGATATTTCCTTGTGTAAGTCCTTATTTTTATCAAAGGGAGAAGAGTGGAAGGTGCTGCTTCCATGGTCTCAAACTTAGATAAGTAAGTTTCCACACAATCATTTAGAGAGTCTGAGGTGTTCTGTACATCGGAGGACACCATGAACTTGAGTCTGACTCACCACTGAGGATGATAAAGGGAGTGAACAAAGTGCTGGAAGTAGATGTACTTCCACGAGTGTTTCCCATTAGTTAGATGTGAACTACTTAGAAATGGCCTGGTACAATCATAAATCTTGGCTAAGGAGGTGTCCTAAAGAGGGATGAGTATTCAGTGGAGAGTCTTAGTGTAGAATGGATCACCATATCCAGGAAAATGTGAAGATAATGAGAGATATCAATGGAAGAAGAGACACCACCTGCTTGTGACAGCGTTGGTATCCTATCTGTAGCAGCTCTTTTTTTGTCCATCTGTGGATCAAAACTGCAGCTCAGATAGGTGGTGAGTACAAAATGTGAGCTGAAAGATAAATATGAACATAGTTCTTTGCCCCAATGTAGATTTCCAGCCAACAATTGACCATTGCTGGTGCAGCGGGAGTGTCTTCCCATTAAATTAGGATTGATTGCCATCTTGGACTAGACCTTTTACATGCTCACTCACTATTGACTGTCTATCTAAAAGTGGCCCTGGGTCTGTCCACTGTTTAAGAGTGGACAGAAAATTATCATGGAGCTTAAGGAACTTTCATCTAGTGAACAAATTCTAGTTTCCCCACTGAACAAATTACAAATGGACAATAGAAATAAAAACAAGTGAGGTTATGTATGTATGTATGTATTATTGTATTTACTTACATTACCATTTATCCCCCTTAAGCCCTCCTCCTCACCAAAATCACCACACTATTGTCCATGTCTACGAGTCCGTTTTCCTTTTTGCTATATTTTTTTACCCCTTGTTTCCATCCTCCAGGGCTGTCAGCCTGCTCTCAATCTAAGAGCCTGTATTTTGCCTGTTGGTTTAGTTTATTCATTAGATTCCACGTATGAGTGAAATCATATGGTATTTGTGTTTGTCTGGCTGGCTTATTTCACTTAGTTTATTGTTCCTCAGGTCTATCCATGCTGTCACAAAAGGTAAAATTTTCTTTTTTTTTTTATGGTTAAGTAGTAGTTCATTGTGTACATTTATGTACCATAGTTGTTTTATCCACTTATTTACGGATAAATACTTGGGTTCCTTGCAGATCTTGGTGATTGTATAATGCTGCAAAGAATATAGGGGTTCATATATTGTTTTGAATTCATGTTTCAAGTTTCTTGGGATAAATTCCCATAAGTGGAATCACTATGCCAGAAGGCAGTTTTATTTTTAATTTTTGAGGTATCTCCACACTGCTTCCCACAGTGGCTGCACCAGTCTACATTCTCACCAACAGTAAAAAAAGGGTTCCCTTTTCTCCACATAGTCACCAGCACTTGTTGCTTATTTGATTTATTGATGATGGCCATTTTGACTAGTGTGAAGTGATATCTCATTGTGGTTTTTATTTGCATCTCTCTAATGGCTAGTAATGTTGAGCATTCTTTCATATGCCTATGGACCCTCTGTATGTCCTCCTTGGAGAAGTGTCTGTTCAGATCTTTTGCCCATTTTTAAATTAGAGTGTATGTTTTTGGTTGAGACATAAGTTCTTTATAATTTTGGATATTAACCCCTTATCAGATGTATTGGGAAATATGTTCTTCCATTCAATGGGCTGTCTTTTTATTTTGTTGATGGTTTCCATTGCCATGCAAAATCTTTTCAGTTTGATGTCCCATTCGTTTATTTTTTTTTTCTTTTGTTTCCCTTGCCTGACAAGATATATCAGAAAAAAACATTGCTATAAGCAACGTCCAAGATTATGTGCCTATGTTTCTAGGATTTTTATGGTTTTAAGTTTAACATTTAAGTCTTTGATCCATTTTGAATTTATTCTTGTGTGTGGTGTTAAGAAAGTGGTCTAGTTTCATTTTTCTGCATGTACCTGTCCAATTTTTTCAACACCATTTATTAAATAAACTATCTTTAGCCCATTGTATGTGCTTGCTTCATCTGGGCTCTCTATTCTGTTCCATTGATCTATGTGTCTATTTTTATGCCAGTACCATGATGTTTTGATTACCATGAACTTATAATATAGTTTGATATTAGGTAGCATGATTCCTTTGTTCCTCTTTCTCGGGATCACTGTTGCTATGTGGGGCCTTTTGTGGTTCCATATAAGTTTTTGGAATATTTGTTCTAGTCCTGTGAAATACATCATTAGAATCTTGATGAGAATTACATTGAATCTATTGTCTGCTTTGGGGAGTGTGGACATTTTAAAGATGTTAATTCTTCCTATCCATGAACATGCTGTATGCTTTCACTTATTAGTATTTTCTTCAATTACTTTATTCAGTGTCTTATAATTTTCTGAATACAGGTTTTTTTACATCCTTTGTTAGATTTATTCCTAGGTATTTTGTTCTTTTTGAAGCAATTGTAAATGGGATTGTTTTCTTAATTTCCTTTTCTAATAGTTCATTATTGGTACATAAAAATGTCACTGATTTCTGGATATTAATTTTGTGTTATCAGTTCTAGTAATTTCTTGGTGGGATATTTAGGGTTCTCTATGTACGGTGTCGTGTCATCTGCAAAAAAAATCAGTTTTACTTCTTCCTTTCCAATTTGGATGCCTTCTATTTCTTCTTCTTGCCTGACTGGTATGGCTAGGACTTCCATTAGTATGCTAAATAAGAGAGAAGAAAGTGGATATCCCTGTCTTATCCCCAATCTTAAGAGGAACACTTGTAGTTTTTGCCTGTTGAATATGATGCTGGTAGTGTGTTTGTCATATATGGCTTTTATTATCTTCAAGTATGTTTCCTCTATTACATCTTTGCTAAGAACTTTTATCATAAATGGGGACTGGATTTTGTCAAATTGTTTTTCTGCATCTATTCATATGATCATGTGGTTTTTTATCCTTCATTTTGTTTATGTGGCGAATCACATTTATTGATTTGTGAATGTTGTACCAACATTGAGTTTCTGGAATAAATCCCACTTGATCGTGGTATATGATATTTTTGAGGCATTGCTCTATTCAGTTTGCTAGTATATGTTGAAGATTTTAGTATTTATGTTCATCAGAGATATTGGCTTATACTTTTCTTTCTTTGTAGTGTCTTTATCTGGTTTTGAAATTAAGATAATATTGGCCTCATAAAATAAGCCTGGGAGTCTTTTCTCCTCTTGAATATTTTGAAATAGTTTGAGGAGAACTTAATTTTCGGAATGTTTGGTAAAATTCACCCATGAAGACATCCAGTCTAGGGCTTTTGTTTGTTGAAAATATTTTGATTACTGCTTCAAATTCACTAGGTGTAATCTGTCTATTCAGATTCTCTGATTCTTCCTGATTCTGTTCTGGAAGATTGTATGTTTCTAGGACTTTATCCATTTTGTCCAGGTTGTCCAGTTTGTTGGCATGTCATTGTTCATAATATTTTCTTACAATTCTTTGTATTTTTTTTTGTGTGTCAGTTGTTATTTCTCCTCTCCATTTTCTGATTTAATTGTTTCCCTCTTTTTTTATGAGTCTGGCTAAAGATTGTCAGTCTTATTTATCTTCTCAATGAATCACCTCTTAAATTTTAGATTTTGTTTCCTTTTTTTCTGCTCTGATTTTTATTATTTCCTTCTTTTTATTCACTTTGGGCTTTGTTTGTTGTTCTTTTTCAAATTCCTTTAAGTGTAAAGTTAGATTATTGATTTGAGCTTTTTGTTGTTTCTTGAGATTGGCCTGTAATGCTATGAATTTCCTTCTTAGGATTGCTTTCCCAGTGTCCCACAGATTTTGGATTGTTGTGTCCTCATTTTCATTTGTTTCAAGTTATCTTTTGATTTCTTCCTTGGTTTCATTGTTGACCATTCATTGTTTAATAACCTGTTATTTAGCTTCTATGTCTTTGTGTGTTTTCAGTGTTCTTCTTGTGATTGACTTCCAGTTTAATAGCATTATGGTCATAGAAGATGCTTGGAATGATTTCAGACTCTTAAAGTTATTGAGACTCATTTTGTGTCTAACATGTAGTCTATCCTAGAAAAAGTTCCATAGCACTTGAGAAGTATGATTATTCTGCTTCTTTGGGATAAAATGCTCTAAAGATATCAAATAAATCCACTTGGCCCAGTGTCATTTAAGGCTGCTGTCTCCTTGTTGATTTTTTGTCTGGAAGATCTATCCATTGAAGTCAATAGAGTGTTAAAATCTCCTACTATGATGGTATTTATGTTTCTCTTCTTTTTTGTTCATCGAGATTTGCTTTACATGTTTAGGTGCTTCTAGGTTGCGTGCACAAATATTTACTAAGGGTATACCCCCTTGTGGAATTGTGCCTTTATCATTATGCAGTATTCTTCTTTGTCTCTTACTATAGCCTTAGTTTTAAAGTCTATTTTGTTGGCTATAAGAACTACTGCTACTCCCTTTTTTTTCTTTTTCATTTGCATGAAATATTTTTTTCCATTCCTTTACTTTTAATCTGGGTCTTGTTTTCTTATCCATTCAGCTATCCTATGTCTTTTGGTTAGAGCATTTAAGCCATTTACACTTAAGATGATTATTGATAGATACGTATTTACTGCCATTTTATTCTTTTTTAACTCTTTATGTGTCTTTTTTTGTTTTTCTCTTCTTCTTAAAGTAAGCCCTTTAACTTTTGTTGCAGTACTGGTTTGGTGTTAACCAACTCCTTTTACTATTTTTTTTTTTTTTTTTTTTTGTCTGGGAAGTATCTTATTTTTCCTTCATTTTAAGTGATAGTCTTGTTGGGTAAAGTAGCCTTGGTTATAGGTCTTTGCTTTTCATCACCCTGAATATTTCATGTCACACCCTTCTGGCCTGTATTATTGCTGGTGAGAAATCAGATGATAGTCTTATTGCAGCTCCCTTGTAGGTAACTAACTGCTTTTCTCTTGTGGGTTTTAGGATTCTCTCCTTGTCTTTAAAATTTGTCATTTTAATTATGATGTGTCTTGGTGTAGGTCTCTTTGGGTCCAACTTGTTTGAGACTCTGTGAACTTTCTGGACTTGTATGTCTTTTTCCTTCACCAGATTAGGGAGTTTTTCATTCATTATTTCTTCATATAGGTTCTTGATTCCTTGCTCTCTCTCTTCTCCTTCTGGTAGTCCTATGATGCGAATGTTGCTATACTTCATGTTGTCCAAAATGTTTCTTAAGCTTTCCTCATTTTTAAAAATTACTTTTTCTTTTGTTGCTTTGTTGAATTTTTTTTCCTACCTTGTCTTCCAAATCACTGATACAATCCTCTGCTTCATCTAATCTACTCTTTATTCCTTCCAGTGTATTATTTATTTCAGATATTATATTCTTTATTTTTGACTGGTTCCTTTTTTATGATTTATATGTCTTTTTTTTTCCAGCCTTTGAGTATCTTTATAATTATTACTCTAAACTCTCTATGATAAATTGCCTCCATTTCATTTAATTCTTCCTCTGGAGAATTTTGTTGTTCTTTCATTTGGGGTCTGTTTCTTTGTCCTCCTATTTTGGCTGCTTATTTTTATTTATTTCTATGTATTAGGTAGATCTGCAAAGATTCTGGTGCAGAACTGTGTCAGATGCTGCATGTGACTGACCCTAGGCCACCTGTTTGGAACTATCAGTGATCCATATGGTCTCATCTCTTGGTTGTGTACAGAAAGAGCCAAGCTGCACACCAAAGCTGGTTTTTATTAGATCCAGGTCCAGGGGAGAGTCAGCTAAAGTCTCAGAGGTCTCAGAGATCTACATTTATTGTTAGGCCCAGTCACTTGAATATCCCACAGCTGTACTCAGCAGCCCGGCTTAAGCTCCACAGAGTGGGGCAAGAGGGATTTTTGCAGGTGTGGCTATTGCTTCCTCCCAGGATGATGCCACCTGGAGGGGACTGCTCTACCTGAGAAGTATGCTTTTTGCAGTATGGGGAATGACTCAGCACAGGGATACTGGTGGCTAGCCCTTCAGCTTTTTCCCCAGAGTTCCCAATTCCAGTCTCTCCAAATGTGTCTGTAGTTTGCTCTGCACTTCCTCTACCAGAGCCCAGGGGAAGTGGCTGCAAGTGAAATTTTGTGTGTTGGCCCTTTAAGAGGCTCTCTGCTTCTCTAACAGTCTCTTCATGGTAGACAGAAACCCTGCTGCTTTTCACAGAAATGTTAAATAAGTAATTTGGTATTTTCTTGCTATTTAAGTGGGAAATTTACTACACAAGAATAAAACACATTTTACTGAACTTGTGTTTTATGTGACTATCATATAATCATGGCAGAAAACAGGCTCAACATAGTATTTCATAAACAATACTGTAACTGCCTAAGTCTATTTGAAATGAAAATGAGAATAGAATATTCATTTAATAGGTTATGCTAATATTTACAGTGCTTTGTAACACCTCAATTGGTAATTTTTCTCATTTCTATTTTTATGTTGGAAAAGCTGCTTAAAAACATATAAATATTTGTATTTTTCTAACTTAGTTTTTATAGAAAACTAAAAATACATATTTATAGGGAAGAGCAAGTTAATATATAATCACAGAAAGTGGAAGATTGAAATTGCAGGACTATTTTTTCAAACTTTCAATTTTAATTTTATTTTCTTTGTTCCCCTCATCCTGATATATACACTGGGTCTTCAGTCAATGAGGCTTAGAAGGGATTTTTTAGATGAAAAAGAGATCTATGCATTAGCTTTAATTTTATCTCTAATGCTCATTGATCCCCAGAACAAATGTTATCTCACACAATTTTTAATAAGACTGTGTGAAAAATTAGAAATCTATCACATTACAGAATGATAGACATATTTTGACTCGTTTTCTTGGGAGAAATCTCTCATGTTAAAATTGTTATTTAGATTTTAGTTACTGTTCCTGAAATTCACATGCAAAGTACAAATCTGACCTAACATCACATGTATAGAACAATATGAACTTTGTACAAATATTTCTGCAATTACTATTTCCTCGTATTGAACAACAAAACAGTATAAAATCTACTATTTTTACCTTCTGGTTTATGATATGCAAATATTTTGTGCAAATATTCATAACACAGAGTTTGAGATTATTACTTGACTTTTCTGTGTCAGACCGCTGAAACAACAAATACTGAGAAGAACGACATAAAAGTGAATGAGTTAAAGTTGCATTTATTTAGTGTCTAATTTTTACAGGTGATCTGGTAATTTTTATTTATTTCAATTTATCATTGCTGGTCAGATATTTTAATAATGTCATTTATTATATCAGAATATGGAAGTGCTTATTCTGGTAATAAAACCAGCTATAAAGATATAAAGGTGGATACAGCATAGTCTCAACTTAATGGTTCTGAGAGTGGCTTTATATCCCATGGTTACAATCCAGTTTGATGTTACCTGTCACCACGAGGACAGCACAGGATGCTTTGTAGACATAGTAGCTCATTGACTTGTAAAGCAAGCATCTGGAAGTCTGGCTGAAATGTTCACTTTCACTTTGAATGTTTCGATGTTATGTAGATATTTCTACTTTCAATATATTTATGACAGCTATTCCTTTTTCCTGTAAATCTAGAGCTTTTAGAAAATACAGTGAATATTGTGGAATATTCCCTTATCATCACTGTTATTTATTCAGAATTACAATATTTTTTTCTAAAGAATATTGTTTATACTCAGGTGGAGAGCTCTAATGAGGTTCACTAACATCAGCTGGAAGGTTCATATAAAGTCAGAAGAGAAAGGATTAAGTTTATTTCTTGCTAACAAGAAAGTATAATCTGACAGGTTTAGTATTAACTGAGATCCTCTCAAGAGGAGATAAAAAGCCTCAGGTCTCTAGACTGTTTGAGTAAACAGAAATTTCAGGCATGCTAATTTGAAATTGAAATATGCTATTTGGTCATTGGTTATGCCGCTGTGTAAATCTCAATATCTTCTCATTTAGATTTTAGAAGAATGTTCTTACAGCTGTTTCAATAATTTTTATTTAAAAGTTCTATGCTTATCATGACCTTAAAGGAGAGTAGGAAATGATGAATAATACATTTATATAACAAGACCTGACGTATACTGAGTATCTACTTCATGTTAGGCACTGCTTTAAGTGCTCTAGATCATTACTTCACACAACAAAAATATAAAGGAGGAAACATGGAATTACTTTCCCTTTATAAATGAAGAAACTGAAGCTCAACACGATTAGCTATTCTTTAATGTCACATAATTAGTAAGTTACTGAGCTAAATCAAACCCAGTAAGTCTGGCTTCAGAGGTTGCACTTCCTAACCATGCTGCCTCTAATGTTCCTTGTACAAATATTTAAATTTTCTAAATATATAGTTTTTTATTACAATACAATCTAATTTTTGTTGCATTTAACATATTAATAGCATTTCAAAAATTGCAAGCTGGGCACAAAAATCAATATACAACCTGTAGATAAAAGTATTAAATGAACAAAGAAATGCAGATACCTAAATTCAACCTCCAAATACTTACTTAGTGTTCTATTTCGTCTCATTTTTATAGATTTAAAAAAAATGTAGCAACGGTTTTGATGTTGAGGACATTAATAATGGTAAGCCACACATTTTAAGCCAGTGCCTATGTGAATATATCTTACATAATTTAAAATCTTTCTACCTGGACTGACATATGCATTTATTTATTAATTAGAATCTGTTTCTAAAAAATTGTAACAATCTAATTAATTTTAATTGTTATAATTCAATTTAATGATTTTCACTTAGGTTCTTATTTTTTCATTTATGGTTGATCTACAGCTGTTATCTATGGTTAGTAACATCATTTAAAATTGTGCTCAGCATCCCATATAGTTTACACATATTTTTATTTTTCCATAATCTGTATATGGCAGACTTTGGAGTATATGTCTTCCTTTTGATAAATAAGTTCACACTGTTTGAGATGTACATGTGTAAGCCTATGATTTCACAATCAGTTTTTAGAATTTAATTACCATAGTTCCACTTTTTAAATTGACCATTGATTGTAAGGCACCTTAACGAATTAATAAATGCTACTGCACTAGACATTGTAAAACCCATTGTTCAAGTTAATGGGCCTCACTACTAAAGACTCAATTTGCTACACACAGTTTTGCATGTTGTCTGGGAACTCTCTCTAAAGTTAAGGGGCCTAGATTTGTCCATAAAAGTAGTGCTATTTTGGGTACACAATGAAAAAATTAAGTATAAAATTCATCCTATTATTTCTGATATAAAAAATGAAATTTTTATTAGACTTTGTCACAAATGGGTAAACAAAAAATATCTGGAACAAGATATAGAAAAATAGAAATTTCAGGCATTTTCAGATTAAGTAATTAAAAATATGCATTAATTTTTTTTGTTTTTTCTGTTTTAAACCTATCACCAGTTCATTTAATAACTCTTCTTAGAGAATGTGTAGTTTAGTCCCTATTCCTAATGCTTTTGTGCATGTGACAGTAAGTAGCTAAAATTAATGATTCAAGCTTTCAGTTCTGTTCTTTTCACTTTTTTTATTTTTATTTTTGCATTGAACTTTATGTAGTTTGGAGAGGTGACTAAACATACAAACAGAAATTTCACATGACTCTCTTATAGGTTTCTATTTACCTTCTAAAATTTTAAAGTAGTCTTCTCATTTTTATTGTCTCCATTGAAAAGATCTTTCTTTATACACATGATGCTTTATTATCCCCTCTGTTTCTGGCTCTTGTCTGTTTATGGCTCATGTCAGTAGGGCTAGCAATACTACTACCCATAGATCCAAAACCAGCAAAAGCTGCTCTAAATCTAAAATCTTACTCCTTATTTCTCCATTTTTATACTTTATATGTGTTTAGAATGACTAAAACAGTATTATTGCAATTATTGTAGGTATTATGAAGAACACAGGTGAAATAATGAAAACATTCATGATCACAAACTGATATAAATCCAATATTATTATCTAGAATTGCAATTTGTTATGAAATATTCAATATCTGAGATATGAGTGTTGTCAAAATCATTTTCCTAGCAATTTAGTAGAAGGGAAAGCAGAAAGATTTTTAGAAGAAAAAAAAAAAGAGAAAAGGAAAAAAGAAAAGTAAAAATAAAAAAGTGTGAGTAAAAGGAAAATAGTATACCAAGGTCTGTCTGGAACAAGTCAAACCGTTAATAACATAATGACAACAGTTTGTGCAACATCAATGTAACCTGGCAGCCAAAGAGAATAGACTAGAATGTACATGAGTGAACAACGACGACTTCACTGTATTAGTCAATGGGAGTGGGAGACGCCATTGACTGAGCATGTGCACTGAGTGGCCATCCCAGTCAAAATGACTGAGAAATAGAGCAACAAATCTGTATCAAATTTTGCATTAAGCTTAAACATTCCTCCACAGAAAGTATTCAGATGATTCGGAAGGTTGCAGCTATGGACAACTGGTGATTGGCAGCTTCATTCTGACAATGCGCCCACTTATGCATTGTGTCTGGAGCAGTGTTTTGGTGAAACATCAAATCACCCGGGTGACTCAGCCTCCCTAAAGCCCTGATTTCTGAATTTCCCCAGAACTAAAATCATCTTCGAAAAGGAAGAGATTTCAGACCATCAATGACATTTAGGAAAATATGATGAGGCAACTGATGGCAATAGGGAGAAATGTGTGAGGTCCCAAGGTGCCTACTGTGAAGGGGACTAAGATGTCATTGTCCTACCTACAATGTTTCTTGTGTCTTGTATCTCCTTCAATAAATGTCTCTATTTTTTATATTACATGACTGGATACTTTTTGGACAGACCTTCATTTGTTAATGGACCATTGCTTCCATAAGTTGTGAATTGCAAGGGTTTGCTATAATGTCTAATAATTATGGGAAAGATTACATTATCTTGTTGGTCTTTATTTCTTTGCTAATTAATGAGGGTATCCTTGAGTTATGTTTTTGTTTTGACTAAGAGTAGCAAAAATTATTTATGCATTCCCCCTTTTAAAATATTTAAAAATCACTAATTGTCTCAAAAACAATTTTTATGACTTTAGTATTGTTAGCCAAAAATTCCACTTAGTTTTTTCCATAAAATAAAAGACACTTTTCACTTTCACCAATAACTTGATTGATTTAGGTATTTTGAGTATGTCAGCTATCTTCTGCTACTGGATTCTAGTGGGTAGATGCCAGATGTGCTGCCAAACATCTTCCAATGCATAAGACAGCCCCGCAGCAAAGAATTATTTGGCCAAAATGTCATTAGTACTAAGAAATTTGCAAACTTTTTGACATGTATGATCAGTCATAGCACCTTCTCCATATACAGCCTAAATCTCCTTTTCTGTTTCAGTTATATTTTTACCTTTCTTGAAATAATAAAGCAAAATATGCTGAAAATACTGCATATTTTCTTCACTTTCAATATTAAAATGGCTGGACAAAAATTCACCAATTTTGATGTTTTTTAAATGCATGCTGATATGACAGCTGTCACAATAAATGTAACAAAATTGTTTAGAATGAAACTAAAGACAACTAAGCACTATTAGAGTCATTTGTGGAAAAAACTAAAACTTTTTGGCTAACCAAATAATTAGTTCATTAAATAAATATATTGTTCTTATAGTGTTTTCTACAGTTTGTTATTATATTAGATAGAATTTCCTGTGAAAAATGAAATTCCTTAAGACATTTTGGGGAAAGATTATATTTCTGTAATATTAGAAATTATATCACTTATTTGATTCAGGACAAAATTTGTCATAGTGCCTTAATTTTGCAAGGGAATGTTGCTGACTACCCATTAATAGGAATGGCTAGAATCTCCTGCTTGGGCATAGTGTATCCTTTAACAGGATACTATTACACAGGGGAACAATTTTTAACATAATTCCTGTTGAGTTTTATTTTTTAGCTTTTTTGAACTTAAATAGTCATGCTGATTTCAAAACTGCAGTTAGTTTTCTTCTATCACATCAAGTTTTTCTCTGAAGCTTATATTAATGCGAACACTCTAGGCTGGATCAAGCCTGGATCAGGGGAAGCACTAGTGCTCTCCTATTGGCTGAGAGCAAACCTCCCTTGAATTAGGAGGGGTCGGGGATGACCTTTGAGACCAGCAACAGGCTCATACTCGTCTAGGTTATTCAGTTACACATTAGACAGTGTGGTGAAAGGTTGTGTGCTGCTTTATATAGTGAATTGTATTCTGAAGTGTAGTCCGAGTTCTTGTCTGTATACAAGGAGTTAGCAAAATTTATTTTTAAATTTACATACATAATTATTTTGTTTCTTTAAGATCATGTCTGTCTCTTCTATTTCTCATCATAAGTACCTAAAGAACTTTGATTCATTTTGTTATATCTGTGGCAGTTTCACCATTCCCAGTCAAAGGACAAACATCAGCGCATTGGTCAGGCAACCCTATTTTGCATATTTTAAAGTAAAACTTGGTGATTAAAGTAAGTCTCGGGCCCCTCACAAAGCATGCAAGCAGTGTGTTGAGAGTTTATGGATGTGGATGAAGGGAACACATGATAGACTGCCATTTGGTATATCTATGGTTTGGCGAGAGCCCAGAGATTATTCAGGTGACTATTATTTTTTAAAGTAAAAACGTCAGGATAGAACAAGAAAAGTAAATGTAAAATAGAGTATCCTAGTCTACCATCAGCTATATGCTCAGTGCCACATTCAGCTGAAAACCCAGTGCCAGTTTTCATTGAACTACCCTCTTTTGAAAAACAGGAATATGGTGAAGAACTAAGTGACAGCAATGATGAAGATTTTGAAATTGAAGATGACTCAGTTCATAAGGAATTTTATCAGCATGAGTTGAATGATTTGGTATGAGATTTGGGAATACCCAAAAAGGCTTCAGAACTCCTAGCATCAGGACTGCATGAGAAAAACTTGCTTGAAAAAGGAGCGAAGGTATCCTACTTTCGATCAAGAGAAAGTGCATTTCTGCAGTACTTTCGAAGTGATGGTAGCTTTGTGTATTGCCATAACCTACATGGTTTAATGGAGGAATTGGGAATTTCAATCTATAACACAACTGAAAGGCGACTGTTCATCAATAGCTCAAAATGGAGTTTGAAGTGTGTCCTCCTCCACAATAGCAATTTATTTGGTGCAGTCCCAATTGGCCATTCAGTTTATTTTTGTGAAGAATATGAAGACATAAAGAGAGTCATTAATCTGTTGCAATATCACAAGCACAATTGGATCATCTGTGTTGATTTTCAAATGGTCTGCTTCCTTCTTGGTCAGCAATGCAGATACACCAAGTATCCCTGTTTTCTGTGTATGTGGGACAGCAGAGCTCATGAGAAGCATTGGGTGGAGTTGAATTGGCCTCCAAGATCTAACCTCAAACCTGGTGATCCAAACATTCTACACGAACCACTTGTTGACAGAAAGAACATTATATTCACACCTCTGCACATAAAACTGGGTCTCATGAAGCAATTTGTTAAAACTTTGCCAACTGAAGGAGACTTTTTCAAGTATCTCATTTTGGCATTTCCTAGCCTGTCATTTGAAAAGATAAAATACCTTAATACGTATGTTTGGTAGCAGAACTTTACTACTTGTACACAATTTGACTTACAGTAAGAATATATGGACCCTGGCTGGTGTGGCTCAGTGGGTTGAGCGTTGGCCTGCAAACCACGTGTCGCTGGTTTGATTCCCAGTCAGGGCACATAACTAGGTTGCACATCAGGTCTCCAGTTGGGGGCGTGAGTGAGAGGCAACCACACAGTGATGTTTCTCTCCCTCTCTTTCTCCTTTCCCTTCTCTCTAAAAATAAATAAATAAATAAATAAACAAATAGATAAATTATTTTAAAAAATAAAATAAAAAAACAAAGTGGCAAGAGTTCATGTCTGTCGACAATTGAGTCTGAAGGGCAGACTAGGCAAACAGGAACAGAGATAGAATCATGGAAAAAAAAGAATATATAGCTTTTATATGAATAAAATACCTATAAATAAACATTATATTCAGGTAATTTTTTATTTTCCTGTGTATGTACATTTTATATGATTTTGGAGACAAAAGGGTGGTATCCTGTCCCTTAAAAAGTTGACCTTATAGAGAAAAACTGGGGTCATTTTTCTATTCAGATGTCAAAAGTTAGTCAAAAACAAGTGTCTGATCTAACTCAATGAAAACTGTGTTCCCCAGTGTTATTTGTTTATAGGGTGCTTTATATGTCAGATTGAACATGATTTTAACAACAACAAAAATATTTAAGAACGTAAGAGCACTGCAGGTTCTGTAGTTCGTTGATGCCCTGGCAGATTCTCCTGATTGAGAAGTACAGTAGAATTTGGTTCTTACTTTTTCAGAAAGGGCTAGATTAAGTTAGTAACATTTATTATTATGCTCTGTATAACCCTATATCTTACAGAAAGTGAGAATACTAAAATAAATTTACCACACTAATTTTGCCCATATCCTAAAAAATGGTTATCTTGATAGCTTTTCACTCCACTAGGGGGGAATTTCATGTTAGACATTTGGTATTTCTCATTCCCAATAAAGAAACTTCTTTGATGTTGACCTGGAATTAATGTCAGACAAAGTGGATTTTGAAGGTGTATTATGTCTCATATTGGAGTCAGTCTTAAATGAATTGCACTACTAGCCTGTCTTGTAGAGTTAACAGGGATAGGAAGTTAGCATCTGCTGAAACATTCTGGGAGTAGATTGTTTTTTAGAGGTAAGAGGAAGAAGAGATTTTTGTCATGAAGAGAAGGGGACTTTACAAAGGTACAGCCTTTTCAGAGTGGCTCTGTTTGGATTACTTTGAGCCATGCAATAATTTTAGAATTCCATAACATAGTCAGAAAAAGGCCTAAGAGTATTTTTATGGCAATGTATTTTCTTATTTAATTGATAACACTAGCTGATCAACTTGCCTGGTTCTAACACAGTTCTTTATGAAACTGCATTTTGAATATTAACAATACCTCAGCAGGCTCCATGAAATTATTACAAAAGAAAAGAAAAAAAGTTTCACGATTTCAAGCACAGTTTTTTTTTTTTTTTTTATAAATCATGGTACTTTCAAAAACCCATGGAGTGTATTCAGCCTGCATTTGTACTTGCTTGGCATTTAGTAACAGCAGGCCTGTGGCGTCTTTCTTACATTGAAACCCCAGCTTCTCGGGCCATTGTTTACCTTGGCCAAGCCTTAAAAACACCTCTATCTTTAAGATAATAGAATTTTGCCACTGTTTTCAAAATCCCACTGCCAGTTGTCTAATTCTTCATTTCATGGAGTCACATCTTTAAGAGGTTTTCCTTTTAAAAAGAAGAAAGTCAGATTCACATATAAGCAGTAACATGTATGCATAAAAGCACACACATTCATACATGTACCCAAAGGAAGAAAAATTACATATAAAATCTGTGTATTTTCATTTGTAGGACAATAAAATCTTTTCAGTTAAATTTTTATATTTATTGGCAATCCAAGTTCAAATAAACTCATTTTCAATGACATGTAGTTTAATTATTGTTTCTTCTGCAATGTATAAATTTACTTTCTCTTAACCCAAAAGTGATTTTCTGTGGAACTAATGCGATCTGACAGTGTGCAATAGTGCAATTTTTATATGACCAAGCAAAATTGCTAATTAAATAATGTTAACTTTCAGGTACTTATTTTTATTTAAATGACATCAATTGCAAAAATACATATAGCTGTTTTGGTTATAGGTAATGCTTGGTAGATTTATAGATTAATAAATTGCTTATTTAAGGAAATTTTTATAGACATGATTAAATTGTGTTTTATTTATTTGGGTTAATTTATAGAGAAAATTGTAATTGGAACATTCTTTGAACTAGAACATATTAAAACAAAGAATTTTTTTTTTTTGTGGGGAAAGCAACTGGAAAGACTGTGGTTGACTTTTGCTTATCAATTTATGGGAGAATGTGTGTTTTTAATTGTAAGAGTCATGAAATCTTTCTATTACTTTTGTTGGCAACAGGATCACTAGTAGATAGATCTATGTGACCCTTTGGCTCTTCTGAATTAAGTGTCTACCTCTGAGTGTGAGGACAAGATTATATATATATATATATATGTGTGTGTGTGTGTGTGTGTGTCTGTGTCTGTATGTTTATATATGTATATAAATCCAGATCATACATTTGATATATGTCCATCATAAAAAATTAAAAAAGGTGAAAACACTAGAGAAAATATTATTTATTTTAAAAACTATAATTATACAATAGCTTATTTTATGCACACAAATGAAAACACTATCAAATTCTGGTTACCAGCAACATGAAATCGTGATAACTGCTTTTAGATATGTTTATATAATACAACTTTGAAACAGATACCATATTGTACATATAATTGTATTACATGCCATCAAAAAATCTCTTACATCAGCACTTTAATTCACTATAGACTATAACTCAGTACATCATAATGTAATTATTAGTAAAATATCAAAGGACATTATGAGGATTAAATAATAGTTTATGTGAAAGAGCTTTATGAACAAAGGTGTTATCATTAAGCTCATTGAGGTTAAAGCTATGGCTAATTTACCCATAAATGCCTAGAACCTAATGCAGGGGTTGGCATCTAGAACACATGCAGAAAGTTTGCTACCAGAACAGACTGAGGGTTTTAGTGGAGAGGTTATCAATTTTCTGAGATATAAACAGTAATTTTTAAAAGGCTTATGGAGCCCAGAATTTGTACTTTTCAAGAGGGAACCCTTAGGTTTATGGGTTGACAAATAGTGTGAGATTGAGTAGGAGCATGAAAAAATAAGTGATATTCTACATTTCCACTGGCATAAGTCAGAAGTCTAAAATCTGATTTAAGATGTATGAAAGACATTTTTTTCTGTTTAGATATGGTTAAGAAATAGAGGTATAGAGGTTGATGGCAATGGTTTTCTCAGAAAACAGGCACACACTAAATTCTGCCAAGTAGCTGTTATACATTGATCTAACGAATGTGTAAAGGACATAACCAACTTTTGGGCAGTGAAAGTATTTGTCTTCTTATATTATTGTCCAGGGACCTCCTGAAATCCAGCCAGGGAAAATACAGTAGAAATGCTTTGCTCTGGTGATTATTTGTGTGCATCAAATATTAGTGAATATGAAACATTTTAATAATTATTAAAACACATAGTAGTTAAATATTCATAACTCATATAAAAAAGCAAATTAGTGCATTAGAAAAGATTAGGCTAGACTTTGGTTTCAGCTTAAAGAATTAGAAATGCTAATTGTAGTAAGCTATCAAAAAAAGAAAACAATACTACACTTATTGAGAGATATCTATTGTAAAAAAATAACTTTAATTCCTTTACACTTTATAGGAGATAATCACAATTTCAACATTCATGCTGGTAATTAGAATTTGGTAGTTTCTCTCTCAGTCATTCACATTTTCACTTAAATCAAGTTGTATGGTTCCCCCCGCCACTCATGTAAAAAGTGATAATTTATAGATTAATTGGGATGGATTTGACTTCATAAGTGTAGTAAATTCTATTCCAAAATCCTTAAATCTGGATCCAATGTATTAATGTAGTTTTTTAAGACATTTTTTTAAAGGCAGTTTTAGGTTTGCGGCAAACTGTGAGAAGGGTGCACAGATTTCCCCGTCCCTACGCATGCATAGCCTCTCCCCTGGCGGCCTCCTCACCAGAGTGGTGCATTTGCTATAATTAATGTACTCACATGGACTCATTATAACCATCCAAAGTTCATAGTTTACATTAGTGTTCATTTTCCCACAAATCTTTTAAAAGAATGATTTAACAACAATATCTATACAACAGATATTTTTAAAAAATTGTAAGTACTTTAACAGTGAAAAAGAGATAGGATCAAAATGATGGAGAAAAAAACTGGAGAACTGAAAGGTGACTAGGGCACAGCTGAGGACAGCTACAGCGGGAGAGCGGCTCTGGGAGGGCCCCCGTCTGTCAATATATCCAGAGGGGTCAAGAGGGATCTCTGGAAAAAATCACCCTGTTTGAATATCATGAAAACTTATATAATTAATTGATGGAACTACAATATAGAATAGTTTCGGTAAAGTCTGGAGAAAGAAAACCAGAAACAGTAGTGTGTTTGTTATTTTAGTTTCTAATGATAAGGAATAATAGATTTATTGAATCCATTACCTAATTCATTCACAGGTATTTCTAGTGTGCATGACAGCTATCCTATTAATTTTACCATAATTGTAATAGTTTTAAATTGGTATTCATCTCTTGTAGACTTTCTCATTTTATCTTTTACTCTTGGTTTGAGAAATGGTTGCCAATAACACTGTAGTGTCATCTGTTGTAGTTTTATTGTCCTAGAGGCCTTCTGTGGTCTGCTTATTTATACTCTCTCTCTTCTAACTCTTGGTAGCCACCAATCTTTTTACTTTCTCCAGAATTCCATATAGTTGGAATTATACATTTACCTTTGCCAGAATTCTATATAGTTGGAATCATAATCTAGAGTTTCAAATTGGCTTCTATCACTTATTAATCTGCTTTTATGTTTTCTCCATGTCTTTTCATGGCTTGATAACTCATTTTATTTTAGGCCCAAATAATATTCCATTATTTGAATCTACCATAGTTTACTTACCCAGCCACCTACTGAAGGATTTGGTTGCCTTCAAGTTTTGGCAATTATGCATAAAACTGCAATAAATATCCATGTGCAGGTTTTTGTATGGACCTGAGCTTTCAGCTTCTTTGAGTAAATACCAAGGGACTATTTTCTTATTGCTGAGTGTTCAGAGGGGTTTTTTGGTATGTTTTAAATAAATGACCGTGCTTCATTAGATTTGTCTTTTGAAAATATTTTCTCTCAATTTGAGGCTTCTCTTTTCATTCTCTTGACATTGATTTCAGTAGAGAAGTGTTTAATTTTCACCAAGTCTAGCTTATCAATTATTTCTTTTATGAATTGTGACTGTGTTGTGGCTAAAAACTCAGCACTGTATTTAAGGTCATCTAGGTTTTGTCTTATGTTATCTTCTAGAAGTTTTATAGTTTTGTGTTTTACATTTAGGTTTATGATTCATTTTGAATTAATTTTTTCTAAGTGTTTATGGTATGTGTCTAGATTCTTGTTTTTAGTATATTTTATTGATTATATTGTTACAATAATTCCAATTTTCCCCCATTTGCTTCTCTCCACCCAGCACCCCCACTCCCCCAGCAATCCCCCCCAAGTCCATTAGATTCATTTTTTAAATGTGATGTCCAGTTGCTCCAGCACCATTTGTTGAAAAGCTTATCTTGCCCCATTATATTGCCTTTGCTATTTTTGTCAAATCTTAGTTGACTATATTTATGTGTTTCGATGTCTGTATTGATGTGAGTCTATATTTTGTTCCATTGATCTATTTGTCTTTTCTTCTAAAAATACCATATTGTTGATTACTGTAGCTTTATAGCAAGACTTGAAGTCAGGTAGTTCAGTCCTCCAACTTTGTTCTTCAGTATTTTGTTGGCTATTCTGGATCTTTTGACAATGTATTAATTTAATTTGTTGATTATAGTACTGTTGTGATATGCATTGTAGTTTATATTTCACAACCTTTATTGTTCAAAAACATTGGCTGTGCAATATTATAAATAAAAATAAATGTTTTTAAGAATCCCCTGTCAATAATGTTATTTTGGGAAAACTTTAACTAGATTTTTGAAAACCCAAGCATTGTTTCAAATTCAACAAATGTCAAGTGAAAAGTACAATGTCCTTTTCTTGACTTTCATAATACATTACTTAAAACAAAAGAAGCAAGGGATTTTTAAAATTTGAAGTAGATTTAGGGCTGGCTTTAGGTATGACCCTGAGTGTAAACATTGATTCATAGTATGTATATACTGTCTTTAGAGAAGAACTAATAGGCTACTTTAACATTTAATAAATATTACTATAGAACATATTAGATGCTAGGAAATAAATACAACAAAAAATCAACATAATTTAAGAAGAGAAAAAAATGAAAAATTTGTAATGTGTCAGGTGATGATATAATGAATAATGGAGAAAATAAAGGCATAAAAAAGACAGAGAATGCAGGGCAATAGTTAAATTTTGAAGTGTTTTAGTAAAGGGAGGCTTCAAAGAAAACCTTCCAAGAATCTGAAGGACATGAGGACATGAATATGTATATCTAAAGAAAGAGCATTAATTCAAGGCAGAGGCTCTGAGCCAGGCCTGTATCCCTTGTTTGTTCATGGATGGAGGATGTTGGCAGGGGTTATGGGAACAAAGATTAAATACAAGTGGTTATAGGTGTGGGAACATGTGAGCCCATCTTGGTCACTGCAAGCAATTAAGTTTCTACTCTGAGTATGGAAGAAAAAGCTGTCCAAGGATTTTGTATAAAGTACTGAAATGATTTGATCTGTGTTTTTCTATTAACATGATAGAAATAGTGGAATTATAGGGACTAGGGTGGTAGCTGGAAAGATAAAGTGAAGTTGTTGAGAATGGGTATAGTTCAAAAATTGAGATGTACCAATGAATTGCATATTGAGAATAAGAGAAAAAAGTAAGGAATAACTCCCAACTTTTTCGTCTGAGCAACTGGAAAGATCTGTTCCTAAAATGGGAAGCAGGGGATGTAGAAGTAGTTTTAGAAGTTTAAGAGTTCAGTTTGGAGCATTACAGGTAAAATATGTATTAACCATTCAAGTGAAGCAATTAGTCTTGAATTAAGGAGAAAAGAATGGGCCAGATATATAACTTTTGGAGTGTCAGCATATAGATTGATTGTATTTCAATCCAGGAACTGAACGAGATGATGGAAGGACTGTGTGAAATATAGCAGAGATCTGAGGGCTAAGACGGGAGACATTCCGGAAGTTTGAAGTGACAATATAGATTATAATTTATAGAAATAGAAATGAAACAGTAGCAAATTTGACTGATGGAAACCAGGTAAAATTCCCAGGCAAATAAAAAAATAATTGTAAAAATGTGACCACTTCTCACATAAATGATTTCCAATATGCCTAGATTTTACAAAGGGCAAGTCAATCTGATAAAAGATGTCATGAATGCTCAGATCATGGATAAAGGGGATTAGAAGAACAAAAACTCCCTCTGCTTTTTACCTATGAGTTTGTTTGCTTTGGAATTTATTTGTACAGCCTTTGAACATTACCTTCAAAATCTAAATCAAGCTTTTACTGAGGATTATTTAACTGTGATTCATGGAGAGAAACATGTTTCTAAAGCATAAAAGTACAATTGATAATGTTAATCAGAGGATTTAATATATGTGTTATCTTAGTCAGTTAGAACTGCTACAAGAAAATACCAAGGAATGGATGACTTACACCACAGAAATTTATTTCTCACAATTCTGGAGGTTGGAAAATCCAAGGTCAAGGTGCTGGGTGACTATGTTCCTGGAGAGGGCACTCTTTCTGATTTACAGCTGGCTATTCTTTCTCCTTTTAAAAGGACACAAATCCCATCATGGGAGCTCCACCCTCATGATTTCCTCTAAACCTGATTATCTCCCACAGGCTTCATCTCCTAATACAAGAAGATTAGGATAGCAACATGTGACTTTTGAGGGAACACAAACATTTAATCCATAATATGCATATGTAACATAAATATTAAAAGGCAAATGCCAAAACAAACAAATATAAAAACCCAAAACTTTGTAACATACTATAAAGTTTTATTGGGCATACTACAGAAGGAGACCCTGGCTGGTTTGGCTCAGTGGATTGAGCATCGGCCTGTGAGCTAAGTGTTGCTGGTTCGATCTTTCAGTCAGGGCACATCAGAGAAGGAAAACTCTGACCCCAAAAAACCTCCGCTGCCTTGCGGCATACCTCTTCAGGGGAAAGGCTAAGGGAGTAAACCCCGACAGAAAATCCAGAGCCGGAGTCCCTAAGGCGGTTTGACGTTGCAGTCAACACCGGCAACTCCTGCGGCGCACCTGAACCCAAGCTATATTGACTCCGTCTTTCCCTTGGATCCTTCAGCTGCGAAGAGAGGGGGGGTCTGCTGCATGGGCAACAGCAGACCCTCCATATCACCCTGCCCAGGCTCTGTAGCTTCAGCTTCACTGGAGAGGACACTCCAGCGTCATCGCAAGATGTCGATTCAACACGGGAGGAGACAGATACCGTGTCACTCCCGAGTTGGACTGCACAGCCATTCTCGGCGGTGCAGATAGACTCTTAAGAAGCTACACCATCGTCTCTCGAGACGGACGGCTGCCGACGACTACAGAAGGAGCTCTTTTGGTTAAAGGACATGTTAGTCAATTCATGATAAAAATAAATACAAGTATTTAATAAACATTAAGAAGTTTAGTATTTTTACCAATAAATGATTAAAAATTAAAGTAGTTTATACATCATTTTTCTCTTATAATATTAGTAAAAATTGGCCAAATATTTCCAAAGCATCAGTAAACCCTATTTTCACAGAATGCTGATGGGAGAAAATGCATTTACAGATACACATACCCAAACACAATGACATAATCTTTTGTAGAGTTATTTGTAAATTGTTATCAAAATACCAATTTTTCTTCTTATTGACTCAATAATTTCACTTCTAGAAATTTATATGTATCAAATTTATACTTTATATATAATATATACTTATATTCCCCTGGCTGGTTTGGCTCAGTGGATTGAGAGTCGGCCTGCGAGCTAAGTGTCGCTGGTTCGATCTTCCAGTCAGGGCACATCAGAGAAGGAAAACTCTGACTCCAAAAAACCTCCGCTGCCTTGCGGCATACCTCTTCAGGGGAAAGGCTAAGGGAGTAAACCCCGACAGAAAATCCGGAGCCGGAGTCCCTAAGGCGGTTTGACGTTGTAGTCAACACCGGCAACTCCTGCGGCGCACCTGAAGCCAAGCTGTATCGACTCCGTCTTTCCCTTGGACCCTTCAGCTGTGAAGAGAGGGGGGGTCTGCTGCATGGGCAACAGCAGACCCTCCATATCACCCTGCCCAGGCTCTGTAGCTTCAGCTTCACTGGAGAGGACACTCCAGCGTCATCGCAAGATGTCGATTCAACACGGGAGGAGACAGATACCGTGTCACTCCCGAGTCGGACTGCACAGCCATTCTCGGCGGTGCAGATAGACTCTTAAGAAGCTACACCATCGTCTCTCGAGACGGACGGCTGCCGACGATACTTATATTATATAAAACTATATAAAATTATATGTATTTATATAACATATACATATATTTATAAGTATGTAAATATATCTCATATAAAATATATGTTAATAATATTGTAAAGTGTCTATTAGCTATGCTTACCATTTATTACTCTAGAACATCTGCTTTCACTTTACCCTGTTTACTTTCATTACCACTATGCATCTCTTTAGGATTTTCTTTAAGGATTTGATCATAAATAAAATTAAAAATTCTTGTAAACTTACCATTTTTATAAAATACAGTGACCTATCTATTAAAAATTGCTTATTTCATTATTAAGTTCTTAAGATATAGATCACACTTTTTTGTATTAAAAAAATCTGAAACCGCTTTAGACCAAAAATGATAAAAGCTTGCAGAAAAATTAATTACTGTAGTTGTTTGCCCTGATGTTTTGTTCTGGATGGTAATATAAATAAATAAATTTTAGATAAGAGAGAGACAGAAAGAAAGAGAAAAGAAAGAAAGAATTAACATTCTTTCTGGACATTATGGATTGAATTCCTCAACCTGTGTTTTACTTTTCCTGATTTTACAAGCAAGAAAGCTAAAAATCATGTTTCCCAGACTTCATTGAAGCTAGAATTTTGGATTCAATTTGGGTTCCTCCAATTACATACACAATATTGGAAAGGTAGAAATGGTGTGGAGAGCATGTTTCTTCACTTCTTCATTACTTTATTTTTCTTGTTCCTATAATAAATGGGATTTTTTCCTATTTCTCATTCTGATAGTTCATTCTTGGTTTACAAAAATGCCATTGATTTCTGAATATTGACTTTGTATACTGCTATTTTGCCAAATTTACTTATTAGGTCAAGTAGTTTTTGGTGGAGACTATAGTGTTTTCTGTATACATTATCATGTCACCTACATATGTTTCTTTTTCTTGTCTGATTGCTGTGGCTAGAACCTCTAGCCCTATGTTAAATAAGAGTGGTGAAAATGGACATCCTTGTCTTGCTCCTGATCTTAAGGGAAAAGCTTTTAGTTTTTTTCCATTGACTATACTGTTGGCAGTAGTTTTCTCATATATAGCCTTTATTATATTGAGATATGCTCCCTCTATTTTCACTGTGCTGAGTATTTTTATCATAAATGGGTGCTGGATTTTATCAAGTGCTTTTCAGCATTTATTTGTGTGATCACATGACTTTTGTCCTTCATTTTATTTATGTGGTATATTATGATTATTAACTTGTGAATATTGTATCATCCTTGCATTCCTGGGATAAATCCCACTTGATCATGCTGTGTGATCTTTTAATGTATTGCTGGATCTAGATTGACAATATTTTGTGAGGGTTTTAGCATCTATGTTCACTAAAGATATTAGCCTGTAATTTTATTTATTTTTTGTATTTGGAATTAACATAATATTGGCCTAGTAAAAAGTATTTGGGAGTCTTTCCTTTTCTTAAAGTTTTTTGGAATAGTTTGAGAAAAATACCAGTTATCTCTTCTTTGAATCTTTGGTAAAATTCACCTGTGAAGCCATCTGGTACAGGGCTTTTGTGTGCCTGGGGTTTTTTGATTACTGTTTCAGTCTCACTAGTTGTTATTGATCTATTCAGGTTTTCTGCTTTTCCTTAATTCAGTTTTGGATGATTGTGATTTCTATAAATTTATTCATTTTTTCCAGGTTGTCCATATTCTTGGCATATAGTTGTTTATAGTAATTTATTACAATCCTTTGTATTTCTATGGTATCTGTTGTTACCTCTTTTCTTTCATTTCTGATTTTATTTATTAGGGTCCTCCACTCACCTTTTTTCTCGATGAGTCTGGTTAAAAGTTTGTCAACTTTGTTTATTTTTTTCAGAGAACAAACTCTTGCATTCGTTAATCCTTTGAAATCTTTTCTTTTTTTTTTTTTTAATGTCTATGTCATTTAATTATGCTCTGATCTTGATTATTTTCTTCCTTCTACTTGCTCTGGGCATTTTTTGTTGTTGTTCCTCCAGTTCTTGTAGATGTAGGGTTAGGTTGTTTATTTGATATTTTTATACCTTCTTTATATAAGCCTGTATTGCTATGAATTTCCCTCTCAGGACTGCCTTTGCTGTGTCCCATAGGTATTGGGTTGTTGTGTGTTCATTTTCATCTGTTTCCAGATACTTTTTGATTTCTTCCTTGATCTAATTGTTAACCCATTCGTTATTATGTTTTTCAGTCTCCATGTATTTGAAGGTTTTTGAGTTTTTTTCTTGAGGTTGGTTTCTAGTTTCAGCCATTGTGATCCAAGAAGGTGCTTGATATGATTTCAATTTTTTTTTAAATTTTTTGAGGCTTGTTTTGTGTCCTACCATGTGGTCTGTCTTTGAAAATGCTCAATTTCTGTTTGAAAAGAATGTATATTTGACTTCTTTGTCGCGAAATGCTCTGTAAATATCAATTAAGTCCATTTGTTCTAGAATGTCATTCAATGCCACAATATCCTTGTTGATTTTTTTTGTTTGGATGATCTATCTGTTACTGACAGTGACATGCTAAAATTCCCTATGATGACTGTATTGCTTTCAATCTCCTCCTTAAAGTACTCCAAGATTTTCCTTATGTATTTACGTGCTCCTATGTGTGGTATATATTTTTACAAAAGTTATATCCTCTTGTTGGACAACTCCCTTAAGTATTATGTAGTGACTTTCTTTGTCTCTTGTTATGGCCTTTGTTTTGAAATCCATTTTGCCTGAAGTAAGTATTGCTACCCCAGCTTTTTTTTTTTTTTTTTTTTTTTAATGTCCATTTGCTTGTAATATTCTTTCCTATCATTTGCTTGGAATATTTTTTTCTATCATTTCACTTTCACTCTGTGTAGACCTTTTGTTCTGAGATGGGTCTCTTATAGACAGAATATATGCAAGTCATGTTTTCTTATTCAGCTACCCTAAGTCTTTCGATTGGAGCATTTAATCCATTTACATTTAAGGTGATTATTGCTAAGTATTTATTTATTGTAATTTTTCCCTTTGTGCCTGTGTTCTCCTCTCTCTTTCTTTCTTTCTTCATCTTCTTTAAGTACTCCTTTTAGCATTTCTTGCAATGCTGGTTTGGTGGCGACGTACTCTTTTATTCTTTTTTTATTTTATTTTTTGCCTGTGAAACTCCTTATTTGCCTTCCATTTTAAATGAGAGCCTTATTGGATAGAGTAGTCTTGGATGAAGGTCTTTGTTTTCATTAATTAGAGTATTTCATGCCATTCCCTTCAGGATGTAGTGTTTCTATTGAGAAATCAGTTGATTACCTTATCAGAGTACCCTTGTATGTTACTAGCTGTTTCTCCCTTGCTGTCTTTAAGATTTCCTTTGTTTTTAAATTTTGTTATTTTAATTATGATTTGTCTTGGAGTGGCCTCTTTGGTTTAATGTTGATTTGGGCCCTCTGTGCTTCTGAACTTGTGTGTTTTCTTCATCACCAAGTTAGGGACGTTTTCTGCCATTATTTTTTCAGACACATTTCTATTCCTGCTCCTCTTCTTCTCCTTCTGGTATTTCTATGGTGTGAGTATTGTTAAGTTCCATATTGTTCTGCAGCTCTCTTAAACTCTCTTCATTTTTTTGAGTCTTTTTTCATTTGTTGCTCAGACTGGGTGTTTTTTTCCTACCTTGACTTCCAAATTGCTGGGCATGAGTAAAGGCCTGCATGGTCAAGATAGAGAAAATCAACAACATAATCATTTATATACTAAACCCTATGGTATTTTAAAAATCTCAGAAGAATAAACAAATAAAAACTAATAGATGCATATAATAGTATGGTGGCTACCAGAAGAAATGTGGAGGGAGATAGCATAAGATAAAGAGTATAAGGTAGGCATATGGTAACCAAATAAAATTTGACATTGAGTGGTATGCACATAATGCAATATACAGATGATGCATTATGGGATTATACTTCAAACCTATGTAATCTTATTAACCAATGTCATCCCAATAAATTTAATTTTAAACAAAAACATACTCATTATTACTCTTTGAATTTACCAAAATGCTAGATACAATACCAATATAAAAACATTATTTTAAAAATATATTAGTGATACACAATTGAAAAACAAAAAGTTTTAAACCTCAAAAAATAAAAAATGACATCAAATACCTAAGAATACATTTAACAAAAATATTAGCAAGGCCTCTACATTTAAATTTTGAGGGTTTTTTTTTTTTGAGAAAAATTAAAGATGATCTGTGTACATAAAGAGATAAAGCATGTTTATGGATTGGAGGACTCAATAATAAGGTTTTCCCAAAATAGGTCTCTAAAACTAATAGATTACCTGATTCTAAAATTTGTTTTGGAATGCATAGGATGTAGAATTCCAAAGGGATTTTTAGAAAGAGATACTATATGATTTCAAGACTTACCATAATGTACAGTAATACAGAGAATGTTTTGAAGATTACTCAGCTTTGTGTATTCGAATGACTCACAGGACACCAAAGATAATATTCATGTCAAATTTTAAATAAAAGCAAAGGATATGACACAGTAAAAAAAAAAAAAAGAGAGAGAGAGAGAGAGAGTGAAAGAGAGAGAGAGAGAGAAAGAGAGAGAGAGAGAGAATGCAGACAATCACTGGGTTTGAGAGACTTTCAGGTGCAGATTCTCCAAGTTCTTGAACAAAGATGCCCTTTTCCTCAAGATTACACTATCAAAATTTGCGGATCAATCTTGGTTTTAATAGAGTTCAAGGCATAAATTTCTAGTGAAACCTTTTATATGCTCTGGTCACATAAGCAAGCTTACTGTCATATGCAAGTTGAAAGCCAGCAGTTGGATGTCACAAAGGGAACTTAAGGCTCTAAACAGCACATCATCGATCCTTGGTGAGTTGATTTGCCCAGGAACCATATCTAGGCCAACTGTGAAAGCCAGATATCCAGTCTTCCTCAGAGGTCAGCAGAGAGTTCTACCAGTCAGACTATAAAATAACTCCATCTTACACATTTGCATAGAGATAGATAAATAAATCAGTAGGATACACTAGACAGTCAATAAATAAATCCTCACATATATTATCAATTGATTTTCAACAAGGAACCAAGAAAATACAATGGCAGAAAGAAAGATTTTTTTTTTCACTTTAATTTTGAAACAATGTAGATTCACAGGGAATTGCAAAGAAAGTACAGAAAAGACCTATACTCAGTGTCCTTATTTATCTCATTTTATCCCATTGATTACATATTGAGTACTTACAGTACAATATAAATATTGTGAATTTGACATTGGTAAAAAGTGTGTGTTTAGTTCTATGTCTTTCTGTCACATGTCCATTTATGCAATCACCACCGTCGATGCAGAAATCCCCCATTACCATAGAGTTCTCCCAAATGTTACTCATGTGGAATCACCTTGTCCTGTCTACCATCTCTTGTCCCTGTAGCCACTAATCTGTTCTTCATCTCTTTTTAATTCTGTCATTAAGAGAATGTTATGTAAATGGAATTATATAGTACGTGACCTTTTGATATTGACATTTTTTTACTCAGCATAAACCATCTGAGAGCTGTTCATGTTGTTATGTGTATCAATAGTTTATTTATTTTTATTGCTGAGTAGTATTTCATTGTATGTAGCACAGGTTATATATTTTTAAACATTAATCTATTGCAGATGTTTTGGTTGTTTCTATTTTTTTATCATTACAAATAAAACCACTTCCAACAAACATGTACATGTTTTTTGTGGACATAAATTTTCATTTCTGAAAAAAAAACCTTGGAATATTTGTTGGCTAATATGCTAAATACATGTTTAATTTTTTTAAAGAAACTTCCAGACTTTTCAAGAGTAAATATACCATTCTACATTTCCACCAACAATGCATGTTCACTCACATCCTCATCAGAATTTCATATTATCAATATGTTTACTTTGGTCATTCTAATAACTATGTAGTAGTAACTCATTGTGGTCTTTATTTGCATTTGTGTAGTGGCAGTGGTGTTGAACATTGTTTCATGAGCTTATTTACCATCTATATAACATTGTTAGCAAAGTGTCTCTTAATTTCTTTTGCTCACTGGCTAATAACTTGTTTTATTATTGCTGTTAATTTGAAAAACTTTTATATACTCCATACAGGAGTTTTTTTGTCAGGTATGTGGTTCCAAGTATTTTCTCCCTTGTAACAACGATACTAGGCCAATAAATTTTTTAAATCAAAAAACAACAAAAATTGATCTCTTTGTCATTCAACATGCAAAAGTTAATTCAACATGTCATAAACCTACTGGTAACACAGAATTCTGAAGCTTCCAGAAGAAAACTTCTTCCCTTGGGGTAAGAGAAGACATTTTACCAGACAACTAAAATAATTGATAATACTAAATTAATAAATTGAGTTTCATCAAAAGTGAAATTTTTGTTCATTGGAATAAACTGAATATATAAGCCACATCAGGAAAAATAATAATTACAACATGTTTGTGTAACAAAGTACTTTAATTTAGAATATATAAAGAGCTACTATTAGTTAGCAACTATATATGAGGACCCCATTAATAAAAAATGCTAAAAAAACTTGAACATATTTTTCTTCACAAAACATGTATTTTTAAAATTAATGGTAAGTTTATTGGGGGTGACATTGGTTATTAAGAGTATATAGTTTTCAAGTATACATTTCTATAATACATAATATATATATTAAATTATGTGCCCACCACCCAAAGTCAAATCATCTCTAGTCACAATATATTTGACCCCCTTTCCCCTTTACTAGCCCCCAGCCCCCTTTCCTCTGATAACCTCCATACTGTAGTTTTTGTCTCTGAGTTTCAGTTTTATATCCCACATATGAGTGAAATTGTATGGCTCTTAGTTTTTCTGACTGATTCATTTCACTTAGCATGATATTCTAAAGGTCCATCCATGTTGTCACAAATGTCAGTGTTTCATCCTTTCTTATGGCTGAGTAGTATTCCATTATATATATATATATATCACATCTTCTTTATCCAAACAGCTATTAAAGGACACTTTGGTTGTTTCCTTGGCTTGGTCACTGTGAATAATGTGGCAATGAACATAAGGGTGCATGTATCTTTTTAAATAAATATTTTCAAAATTGTAGGGTAGTACCCAGGAGAGTTGTTTCTGGGTCATATGGTAACTCTATTTAATTCTTTGAGGAATTTCCATAGTGTTTTCCATAGCGACTGTACCAGTTTACATTCCCACCACGAGTAAACAAGGGTTTATTTTTTCTCCACAACCTCTCAAGCACTTGTTATTGCTTGTCTTGTTGATCATAGTCATTCTAAGAGAAGTGAGGTGATACCTCATTACAGTTTTGATTTTTATTTCCTTAGTAGCCAGTAAAGTTGAACATCTTTTTGTATATCTATTGGCTATTTGTATGTCTTCTTGGGAGAAAGGTTTGTTCAAGTCCTCTGTTCATTTTTTAATTGGATTGTGTGTTTTGTGATGAGCTGTATGAGTTCTTTATTTATTTTGGATATTAAGCACTTGTTGGTCAACTATCACATGTATAAATCTCAGGGAAATACATATTAAAATGTCAATGAGCTATCATTTCACATTTACTTGAATGGCTAATATTAAATTGACTAAAAATATTAAATACTGGTGAGGGTTTGGAGCAACTGACACTCAAATTTTGCTGGTAGAGGTTTAAAATTATTCAATCACCTTGGAAAACTATTGTACTTTTAAAATACAACATATATCTACAGTAGTACTAAGAAATTCCACTTTTTTCCCTCAGGAATTTTACCAAAGAGATTGAACAAGTATATCCACAAAAAAATCCACAAAATATGCATAAGAGTCATGTTCAGTGAGAGCCAAAATAACATGGCTGAGTTTCAAATATATTAACCAAAAGAATCCAGGTACAATGTGTATGTGTGTGTGTTGGGGGGGGCAAAAAACTCTGAAGTTGTTTATAAAAAATTCTGTATTTGGTTATACATGTTTGAACATTAGTCACCTTCAAAGCAAAGTCCTCTCTGATGCAGTACACTTATCAAGACATTTTCTCCATTGCTCAAAACAGTTTCTGAACTTGGTGATTTTGATGCCTTTTAGTGTTTCTGCCAGTTTTTGTTTTGCCTCTTACACATCAGTAAAACATTTCCTTTTGAGAACTGTTTTCATCCGAGGAAACAAAAGAGTCACTCAGGTGAGATTGGGAGAATAGGGAAGGTAGAACAGGATAGTTATGCTGTTTTGGATCAAAAACTGCTGAACACTCAGCATGGCATGGGCAGGTGCACTTGTAAATCACCCATTATGAAATGGGCAAACAACATTGAAAGAGACTTCAAAAAATATTCCTTGAGGCTGAATGCAGCCTCTCACAATAACACCAGCTGGTACACTGATACGAATGGGTTCCTAGAACACTCACCTATCAGGGGATGCCTATACTACAAGGGGCCTGCCCTTCTGAAAATAATTCTAGTTTTTGTGGGTCCTCCCCATATTGTATGAATCTATTCATATATGAAATCTAACAACAAAAATAAATAACCTATAAAGATAGAAATCAGAAAGACATTGTGGGAAGAAGTACCTTTTGGAAGGGGTATTAGCTGGAAAAAACATAAGACTTTCTGGTTGGACAGCAATGATCTACACCTTATTTTGCATAATAGTTACATGCATGTATACAATTACACAAATTAATCTGACTGAATATGCAAACTCTGTTGAAAATTAATTATACTTAATTAAAAAGTGCCAAGTGCAAAATAGTCAAAGAAACTAAACAAACAAGTAAAAATAAATGAAAAGTAAATTGCCTCTAAGCATATGAAAAGTTGTTCAACCTCTCTATCTGTAAAGTGTTCTAAAATAAAGCAACAGTGTAAAATTATTTTTCATCTATAGATTATTAAGAGTAATGGATGAATAATTTGTAGTTTTAGCAACTTATTTGAAAAGAAGCACACATTCATCTCTAGTGATAATGTTGATGGATACAAACACTGCAGAGAAATGTGTTTAAAATAAACCTTATAATCTCTACTTTCTGAGACAATAATTTTATTGCTGGTAATGGTGTGGGGGAAAATGGGAGAGGCTGAAGAGATTAAATAAATTGATAAAAGGAATGTTGCATGGGCCTAAGATGTAAATTGCCATGGATAGGAAGACTGTGATTAACTCAAGCTTTTTTCAGCTGAATATAAAACAAAAACAAAAAAACAACAACAACAGACATTCCAGACAATGAATATAAAAAGATCTTTGCAATTTCAAGTACTTGGTAAGTGCTTCTTTAAATAAACACCTATTGTTATTGCCAATTTTATTCTTCTGCATGTTTTGGTCTATTACCTACTCCTTCACACTAAATGCTTACTGGTTTGTTAAAATTTAAAGTAAACTGAGCAACCAGTGGGATAAATGAAGTGAATATTATGAAGATTAACACAAATACACACATCTTTAAGTGACTCGAAATTTCTCAAAATTAACAGACTAGGACTTCAAAAATTTCAGCCTTGTTTATGTAGTATAATCATCTGGAAATATATAGATGTAAATATATTATAAATAAGCTGTTCTCTGTTCCCATTTTATACTAATTAAAACAGAATCTTTGAGTGTTAGAGCCCAGGCATTGATAGGTTTTTAAAAGCTCCTTAGGTGATTCAAAGGTGCCTTTGTGGAAAAGTTGGGTTAGCTAAAATTGTAGCATTAAGGATTTTACTCTGTTGTAGAGGGTATGAAGACTGTACGTACTTGAGTTCCTTTTAAGAGTACAATATGATTTGCAAATATTGAATAAGCAGAGGTCAGCTCTTACACCTTGTTCATTCTTTTGCAGGTAATATCATAATTTCAAGCTAAAAGTTTTCACCTCTGACTCTTTTTTAAAAATTACATTTGGTTTGTTAATTAGATACAAGGTCTGGCTTCCTTTGCTGTGAAATATAATTCTGTTATCAGCAAAACCACATTTTGCCCAAGGTGATTTCTCCAATGGCTTTAATCCTCCTGTTCAAATCCATGAAATAAAGAGCCTTCCAAACTGGGGAATAAGTAGTCATTTGGGCTAAGAGAGACTTTCAGTTTAGATTTCAGATATTCTAACCCACTGTAAAAGTTTGATAACAAATGAACCAGGGCTTTTAATTCATTGTGTACAGAAAGTTGAGAAAATTCTATTGGAAGACATCCCTAAGAATCTATGCACATAATGTGGTGGAAATTTGTTATAAATATAAATGCATCAATAGGTTTATAAACCTGAAACAAGATGATGAAAAATCAAAACATGGCAACCTCACAATCAAATTCTCAGTTAGTAAATGACTTACTTGAGAATTCTCTTTAATCTTTGTTTTCCAATATGTTCCTGGAAGCAAGAAGAAAAGAAATTAGTCAGAGCTCGAGGAGAAAACTCTTAGAGTATGTTACATACATAAATTTTAACAAGTTTTGGTTCATTTGAAGATTCTTAAATTTATATGAAAACAATCTTTCTCTGTGTATGCATGATATATATGTATTATATATATGAAATTAGCCCTGGCTGGTTTAGCTCAGTGGATTGAGCGTCGGCCTGCGAGCTAAGTGTCGCTGGTTCGATCTTCCAGTCAGGGTACATCAGAGAAGGAAAACTCTGACTCCAAAAAACCTCTGCTGCCTTGCGGCATACCTCTTCAGGGGAAAGGCTAAGGGAGTAAACCCCGACAGAAAATCCGGAGCCGGAGTCCCTAAGGCGGTTTGACGTTGTAGTCAACACCGGCAACTCCTGCGGCGCACCTGAACCCAAGCTGTATCGACTCCGTCTTTCCCTTGGACCCTTCAGCTGCGAAGAGAGGGGGGGTCTGCTGCATGGGCAACAGCAGACCCTCCATATTACCCTGCCCAGGCTCTGTAGCTTCAGCGTCATCACAAGATGTCGATTCAACACGGGAGGAGACAGATACCATGTCACTCCCGAGTCGGACTGCACAGCCATTCTCGGCGGTGCAGATAGACTCTTAAGAAGCTACACCATCGTCTCTCGAGACGGACGGCTGCCGACGATATATATGAAATACAAGTTATGACAGATATTTGGTGATCTCTTCAAATGAAAAAATATTTAAGAAATAAAATAGTGGATTTTGAGAGAAAACATTTCTAAAAAAAAACACTGATGTTGCTTCTATGATGTTTTTGTATTTTCGCATTGACATTTTATATTGAATATTTTATAGAACTAGAAAACAGACTTTCATTTAATGATTAATCTAGATACTTGCTCTAATATCTGGCTGTCCAGAACTTAGCTGCTCATAAAATTATTTCTTACTTTTATATTATAAGCAGATTCATATGCTTAGTTACCCAAATATAAGCAAATAAATTTTCATAAAAATTATTTGACCCTGTAAAATTACTTTTGATATCTTATTTTATCTTCCCCAAACTTATATCAAAAAAGAACAACTCATTTTGTATCAGTGAGAATGTCAACATATCTTTTCTACTTGGTGATATCCTGACCATCTACATTTGTTTATCTTCCTCCACACCTAATTATTGCTTTCTTGAGGGTAGAAGGTGAGGCTTTTTGCTACTCCAGTACACCATGTAGCACAGTCCCTGACAAATATTATATGCTTTATAAATTATATTTTTGATATAAACTGAATTAAACCTCATATTACTTATACGTACTCGTAAAGTCTGATAAAACAAATTCTTTTTATTCACTGAGAAATTCTGTTTTGTTGACTCTGATTGAAAGGATGGTTCTTTTCTAACTATCTTGATTCTCTCAAGAGGTGAATTTGTTCATGTATTTTTCACTACTGATCTATTATGCTAACATAAGACGTGGTGTTGTTACTCAGGCAAAAGATGTGTTCAGTAAGAAAAACTAACCAGTTTCACAGATATCTAACTCCAGCTGATGTTTCCAATATCATTACATTTAGGTCTGAGTGCAGTTATAAGTATATATATATGCAGTGATAGCAATGTTCTGCCCAGGAGAAATTGGTCTTTTTACTCCTAGTCACATCAGTATCTTTAAAGCTGAAGAAACCTAGGTAATGTTTGTATTTACTCCATCCTTGGAGTTCCTAGGAATAACCTGGTATTTTGGATAGATGATGAGGAAGAAAAACAGTCTGTCAAAAAGAATTTTCAATTAATTTTGATAAAGAAAATATACATTCATGCTGAATATGTTAGGAAATGTTTGATAATAAAAACTCTTTGCTATGAAGTATAAATGATTATACATTGAATATAAATTTTATAAAATGTTTCTAAATTTTAAAAATTCATTTTTGATAAATGAGATTAAAAGATATAAATTTGACCTTTTTATCTAATAATGTACACTCTCCACATTATTTCTATGTAATTTTTTTATTCTTTTATAATTTTTTAAATACTATATAATAGTACCCCACATATGTATATGGAATTAATTTTTGTTTGGAAATGTTGTTCAGAGCCATATTATATAAAAATTTTGAAAATGATACTGTTTTAAGATCTGTTTAAGTTGAATTTGATACTATAAATATTGACTTGTATGGTCAATAATAACTTAAAACTAATTTCCCATAAAAAATTGGATCTGATGTTGGTTAATGTGTTTCTTTCCTTCACTAGCTATGTAGAATGTACCTTGGTTTGGCTCCATATTCATACATAAATGATAAAAGTGTAGTTGTTAAAGGACTAGCACAAGTTAGGTCAATATCCTTACTTAGCAATAACTTTGAAGTATTTCACAACAGACCTTATAATCTCTTTAAAATGTATCTTTGACAGATTGCCATTATATATTTAAAATAAGAGATGGTGATGAGGGACATTATTTTCTATTTTAGTTTCAGAACTAGTTACTTATTTTTACTCCAAACTAGATGGCTACTCCCAAGTAAATAGTAATCTCGAGTGTTACAACGTACCATAGTGTTTAAGTTGGTTACATCTAGTATTAGGCTGGGTTTAGAACTTCATTTCCTCAATTTCTGGTTGTATGCTCTTGGGTAATTATTGTATACCCCTTTGTACATTGGTTTTCTAATGTGTAAAATGATAATAGTGTTAGGTTCTACTTTATAGAGTTTTTATGATGATTAAATGAAATTATTATATGTATAGTGCTGTGTCTGGCATGCAGGGTGAGCTTAATAAAAGTTGAATATTATCAGTCCTTATTTCATTGAATTTAAGATGCTATTGATTATAAGACACACTATTATTAATAAATGTTACATATTATCTGTTCTTATTGAATCTAAGATGCTATTGATTCTAAGATATACTATTATTACATGCAACACTAAGGGGAAAATGCTGCCAATTAAACTACAACAGCATGTTTTGTGACTTAGAATGCATATTTTACAATTAGTGAAAGAGCTTTTTTGTACTTACTTATAGATTTTAATCAAGTATACCTTTTGTGCTTACATAGAAAAGAAGAAATATATGAAATAAATTAAAAGGTATCTCAAAAGTTCTTAACATGCAGGTTCCAACTTTTCTAAATAAGCTTTGAGTCAACATCGTTGATTGATACCTAAATGGTTGCAACAAGATAGCACTCTTACAGTCATCAAGGATATCACTAATGTCACCTTTCTTAAGAGTGGTACATTAGTATCTCTGCTATTTCACACAGTCACATCCATGGTGAAAATATTACTGCTGACATTTCATTAATTTCCTCTGTTGATGTCAAGGAAAAATTTTCAGAGAACAACAGGATCTATATTTTCTCAGATTCTTTATAGTTGTAGTTGTCTAGTTTGGTTTTTTAGAATAACAGCCAAGTTAACCATGAGTAGCCGTTGATACCTATATCATTTCTGCCATTTGTCAATAATATTAGAGGCATATAGACCTCAGAGGTGCTAAAAATGGGGAAAAAAGGGTACATTTTAGAATCAAGGAATTCTCTATCATACTCTGATCTCTTTCACTTCCTGCCTGTGGACCAGATGTGGAGAAACTTCTTTGATTAGTCAGTTTAGGGAAAATAAAGCTTGACTCCATTTTTCTTTTGAGTGGCTGGTTTTTCCCCACAGCCCTCTCCCAGAGCCACGCTCCCCGCTGCTGAGTGAGGCCTCCTCTGGTCCAGCAATGCTAGTCCCTGAATTCAATTGTTAAATTTTTCAGTTGCACATTGGCTGGATTTTGAAGTTTGCATTTCAACTTAGCCCTTACAAGCAGTTTCTTTTTTTTTTCTTCTTTATTTACTGAGTCTTTTGTCTTTCTCTGAATTTTAATTTGATACTTTCCCTCACATACACACAGACCAAAAAGTAATATGGCTGAAAAAAACAGGCTTTTACATTGTATTTTCTCATTCCTTCTGTCGCTTGTTGTTTGCGAAGCTAGATTTCATTAATTTTGGTCTTAGTGCATATTTTCTTTGCAAAGACTTTTAGAAATTAGTTGTCTATTTTATGAGAGTAAGATTAATGAAAACTGGACAATGTCTGGACCCCCACACGCTGCAGTACAGTAAAGGGAACAAGGGAAGGCGGCACCGTCGACCTCTCTATGTCACAGAACTCTCATCTTCCTTCGGCAATGTTTCCAATTTCCTAACAAATATCAACTTTCTGCATTTGAAAATAAGAAACCAGTTTTAGAAAATTTTCAAATTATAATTTATTCTTTATTTGAGCATATTTAAATAATAATGAGTGAACATAGTAAGAAACTGTGAATTATTTTTCTGAAAGGGAATACTAAAAGTTTCAGAGGTTTTCCATGAAACAACCTGATATAATATATTAATATTGTAATGGTATAAGCATTATACCGCTGCCTTGCGGCATACCTCTTCAGGGGAAAGGCTAAGGGAGTAAACCCCGACAGAAAATCCGGAGCCGGAGTCCCTAAGGCGGTTTGACGTTGTAGTCAACACCGGCAACTCCTGCGGCGCACCTGAACCCAAGCTGTATCGACTCCGTCTTTCCCTTGGACCCTTCAGCTGCGAAGAGAGGGGGGGTCTGCTGCATGGGCAACAGCAGACCCTCCATATTACCCTGCCCAGGCTCTGTAGCTTCAGCGTCATCGCAAGATGTCGATTCAACACGGGAGGAGACAGATACCATGTCACTCCCAAGTCGGACTGCACAGCCATTCTCGGCGGTGCAGATAGACTCTTAAGAAGCTACACCATCGTCTCTCGAGACGGACGGCTGCCGACAACGACGATAAGCAAATATATAGTGACAGGATTGTATATTTCATTGGGATGAAAAAATATTCTTATTTGATTTGGACATTTAGTAAAGGAAACATCTAAAGAATAAAATATTAAAGCAAAATCAAGTAAGTGTCAAATAAAAAACATTTTAGATGAAAGAAGGATAACACCACATGCATTTATGGAATTATGGAATACACAAAGCATTACCCTATTTTATCTTTGTTTTATGACAAATATCCTAGATGTAGTGAAATTTCTTTTTTACTTTCTGTGTGTGTGTGTGTGTGTTGACAGTAACTTAGTTGTCCAGTGGGCTTACAAAACCTCTGCAGGGTGGGTGTTAGGTACATGTTGCTTTGTATCAGTTCATCTCTTTTTTATAAAGAAGAAAAAAAATTCTTTTTGCCCTCCCTGTGTTTGGTTTTGCCATTAATACATTACTTTCAATAATTCAGATTATAGATCAATTCTCATTTCCACATTGGAGTATTGTATATCAAATTTCACATTTTTTCTTTCAATTTCTTCTGGTAAAGAAAGTTATAAAGAGCTATATCCTATGGTGAATATGCAAAAATTTGGAAACTTCATTAATTTCTGAGAGCTACAGAATCAGCTTCCAGGAGCCTCAACCAGAGTCATCTTGATACTCTGAAATTTTTATCAATTATATTAATATTATCCAGCAAGTATTATTTCTTATGGTTTTGTTAGGCTGAAGTGAATTTTACTGTTGATGCCAGAATCTGATTATTTGACAGTGAAGGAATAGTAGTTTAATGATTTGGATTCCTTTACTAAAAGTATTGACTTTATATCCAAGGATGACATAAACAGTTGGATTATACCTTTGTGACCCTGCTGCATTATAGAAAGTAGCAACTTTTAAAGAATGTGAGGTTTTCATAAGGGAACAGATATTGTTTGTCTTCTTTAGTAAAACAGAAATGACAGACCTGCATCAGATGGCCACCATATTACCAGGAGAGACTAAAGTATCTTCCTACTTCTGCATTTTTCTATTTTGCTTTATTTCTTAGTAAAGCTATGTATTTCTACTTAGGAACAATTCCAACCATGAACTGTCAGTTTCCAGCCAGTTTTCACACTGTGTATGAGAGGTGAATGATCAGTAGATAGATAAGTACAAGACAATTTTCACACTGTTTTTAAAACTGAAATAGACAATTTTATGAATACATTTAATTTAAAATGTAATTTTATTTTAGTTGACACAAAGATGTGGCACATTATGAATCATCATGAACCACATATGAATTAATTATTTAGACACTGCAACCAAAAAATAGGGGGTAATGATCTATATTCCCCCTTTAAAAAATAGACTATAGTCCTAGATCCTAAATATATTGTATATTGTTTAAGTTTTATTGTCCTAAATATTCTATTACTGAGAAACATACAAGAATGTTTCTAATAAATTAAATTTTCATGATACTTTGCTTCCCTGTGGCTTTGGGTTGTCACCTTCAGACATAGGGGCTATAAGATGAGGCGCTAGTAACTTACTTAAGTTCCTAAAGTAGTCAGATTGTATAAAACAGAAACTCATACAATTTTGAAGATTCTTTTATATGTAAATCCAATTGAGGTATTACTATTGCAAAACAGAGGCCTTATCTGAGGATCACAATTAAAAATATAGTAGCAGATGGCCTTTACTTCTTAACTAACTGGCTGTTAGTATAAACTCAACATAGACCTTGGAAATGGATTATAGCAATAACTATCATTTCTGGAACTGCAATTTATACATATAGCCAAGTCAATAGAATATTTTTGTAACCTCATGTTACAGGATATACTATTCAAAAGTGTAAAGGCTATACTAATGTTTTTCAAGCTTTATAATTTAAAAGATGACTTTAAATGGTTAGAAACAAGGGATTTCAGGTACTTTTCCCATAAGCAGCTTTGTTATAGATATCTTTGTAGTACACATCTTTGCTGAATAATTAACTAGTTATAGGCAGTTTTACTGTAAGAAATAAAACTAGAGCAAATAAAGAGATATTAAAAAGGACAAAAATTAAAAAAGACTTTAATTCAAAACATTTAAAAAGTGTGTGGATTCATGGCAATACCATATAATTAACTAATTTTATTTTGGGTATTGTACCTAAGCACCAGTCTTTGTTCTTTGGGGAATGTGGTTTCAACTCCATTTCAGCCCCTTTTCTCCTCCCAGGTCAGTGTGTTTCAAAACAAGAAACCAACTCTTGAGGGGATAATCATGTCATCTGGAAGAAATGATAACTCCCTTATGACTACCACCACCATATCAGTAGAGAAATGAAGCCAAACAACACAACAAAAAGCAATCAACAAGTTACTTTATCTTTTCTTATGGTGACTGTTTAACTCCCACACTTCAGAGCAACAGTCTTAATCCTTATATTATACATAAATCCTATCAGTATTCTAATTTAGCAGATCTTTACACAAGTAAAAATAACTCCTTCTATGAAACAGAGTCAAAGCAGCCAGTAGACTGTAGTTTACCTTGAATGATGGGAGTAATAACCTGGAAATTTTCTATTTTTAAATTCTAACAAAAGCCTACAATCAAATATATCTATATTTATCTCTATCTATCTATCTATCATCTGTCATCTGTCATTGATCTGTCTACCAATCTATCTAAATTTGTAATGACTAATAGTCATTATCCAACTTTAACTGGAAGTATCAAGAAACCAAAGACTTGGATGTTTCATCATTACAGCATAAGATGTCCCTCCTTTTTGCTCTCCCTTTTAACAACTAAAATGCAGCATTCCATCCATCCATGAACAAAAGTGCCTCTGTGGAAGCTGCAGGATCTAGTACTATAGGCTGACAGTCCTAGAAATATTCTCACCCACCTGTGCATTGGGTCATAAGCAGACAGTCTTTAAAATTTGGGTTGTGGAATTAGCAGAAACCTGTCAACTGGCTTCAACTCTGCTCTGCAATAATCAGGGAGCAACTGAAGAGTACTGATGAGCAGACACCCACAGACCAGAGAGTCTTTGTAGAAGTCCAGATTTCCTGAGGAGAGATTCCAGCACTCTGTTGAGCAGAAGAAAAAGAAATTGGATGCATTAGAGAAGGGAAGAACTTTGCCTGTTTTGTCCCTCTGCCAAAGTAGCACAATGTGGGGTTGAATTAGCCAGCAGTGATCTCTCACATGGGGCAAAGGAAAGCAATGATAAGTGAGTGTCCAGCATCCCCGGATGTGTTGGCTACTGCTGGAGAAACCTGTTTCTCCTCCACAGCATCCAGGGTATTGAGGCAGAACCTGCATAATTGGGGAGTAGGGAAAGGAAAAAAGAAGGAGATTGGCAAAGGGACAGATAAGAATATCAGAAGTCATAAGAATCAGAGTCATAAAAGGGATGTGGCTCAGTACTTCAACAGGAAGCCCACTCAAAAACTGGCTCATGGGCACCTCCAACGTGCCGGTGCCAAAGTCACATCTGCCTCTAATCTAGAGTCAGCTTCTTGTGTATGTTCTTAAAGGAAGCATCATGAGAGATCCCTGGCAGATAGGGAGTACATGCAGAAAATAGGCCAAGATCTACAGGCAAGGGAGCAACCACAAACTTCAGCTGTAGCACTGCCTTTGGGAAAACAAAAGACAGGTTACCATCAGCCATTCTTGTGAGTTGTTACGTCAAGACAAGACTGACTATGGGAGGTGGAGGGGGGGCAGGGTAGTGGAGAGCTGTGGGGAAAAATTGGGACAACTGTAATATAACAACAATAAACTAAAAAACAAACAAACAAAAACAAGACATGCAAGCTTAATAACTCTGCCACAAGAGCCGCAAGAAGCATAAAACTGGTGTATTCATACAAGGTCAGAAAAAGCCACATATATAATCAGGACCAACAAAAAGTATCTCCCACCTGAAGGCAGCTAAGGAAGATTGGAGAGGTGATTGCTACTTCAAACACAAAAAGAGCAATGCAAAAGTCCAAGAACATGAAGAATCAAGGAAACATTAACAGTACTAAATGATCACAATAATCCTCCAGTAACAACCCAAATATGTGGAAATCTGTGATTTACCTGATAAAGAATTCAAAGTAACTGTTTTAGGGAAACTCAAGGAACTACAAGAAAATACAGAAAGATAATTCTACAAAATCAGAAAAACAATACAGTACATGAAAAAATGAGAAATTTAATGAAGAAATAGAAATCATATAAAAGAACCAAAGAGAAATTCTGGAGCTGAAGAATTTGATGAATGACAGGAAGAATGAAAGCATCAACAGCAGAATACACCAAACAAAAGAGAGAACCGTAGAAATTCTGAGCAGACAATTAAGGAGTAAGGAGAGCAAATCATAAATCAAAAACCTCCCAATATAGAAAAGCCCAATTTCACTGGTAAATTCTACCAAATATTTAAAGAAGAATTAATGTCAGTCCTTATCAAAATCTTTCAAAAAATTGAAGAAAAAGGAACACTCCCAAACTCACTTTATGAGGCAGGTATTTCACTGATACAATAGCCAAAAAAGACACTACAAGAAAAGAAAACTACAGACCAATATCTCTGATGAATATAGATACAAAATTACTTAACAGATTATTAGTAAGCCAAATTCAGCAATACAGGTAAAGTGATCAAGGAGAAGTTATCTCTGGATGAAAGAATGGTTCAACATATACAAATCAATAAATATGATAGACCACATTAATAGAATAAAAGATAAAACCTTATAATTATCTGAATTGACACAGAAAAAGCATTTGACAAAATTCAATACACTTTCATGATAGAAACACTCAACATATTAGGTATAGGAAGAACATACTTCAACATAATAAAGCCTGTACTTGACAAGCTTACAGTTTACATTGTACTCATGGTAAAAAGATTGAAAACCTTTTTTTCAAAATCAGAAACAAGACAAGGGTGTCCAGTCTTACCACTCATATTTAACACAGTATTGAACATCCCAGCTCAAGCAATTGTGCACGGAAATAATTAAAATATCTAAATTAGAAAGGAAGAAATAAAATTGCCTTCATTGTGGATTATATGATCTTATAGAGAGTCCTATATATTTAATCAAATCAAACTAATAAAATTTAGTAAAGTTGTAACAATGAAATCAACATACAAAAATGAGTTGTTTTTACATAGAACAACAAAATATCTAAAAGAGAAATAAAAAATCAATTTCATTCACACTAGCATCAAAAATAATAAAATATTTGGCAATTTATTCAAGGAAATATATATTTGTATAGTGAAAATGATGACTGATGGAATAAATTAAAGGAAATGGAAACAAATAGAAAGATATTCCATGCTCATTGTTGGAAGATACAATGCTGTTAAAATGTTCATACTATCCAAAGCCATCTATATATCAATGCAATCTCTGTTAAAATTCCATTAGTTTTTTTTGTGGAAACACAAACAGTTCTAAAATCTGTATGGAATCACAAAAAACCCAAATAGTTAAAATTATCCCAAGAAAGAAAAACAAAACTGAAGGAATCACAATTTGAAACTACACTGTACAACTAGAGTAATCAAAAGAGTATGGTACTGGCATAAAAATAGCCACATAGGCCAACAGAACAGGATGGAGATCCCATAAATAAACCCTTACATATAGGACCAACTAATATTTGACAAGGGATCCAAGAATACACAATGGTGAAAGGACAGTCTCTTCATAACCTAAAATTGGGAAAACTGGAAAACCACATGCAGAAAAGTGAAATGGACCCCTATCTTACACCACTCATAAAAGTTAATGAAACATAAAGATTTAAACATAAGATTGGAAATCATAGAAATTCTAGAAAAAAAAACATGGGAAAACCTTTTTATTGATCTTGGCAGTGATTTTAGAGTATGACACTAGAAATGCAAGAAACAAAAAACAAAAATAAACAAACAGAACTACATAAAACTAAAAAGCTTCTGCATAGCAAAAGAAACAATCATCAGAATGTTAAAGCAACTTACAAAATGGGAGAAAATACTTGCAAATCATTTTTCCTACAAGGGTTTAATATCCAAAATATATAAAAATTCATACAACTCAGTAGCAAAAAGCACAAAATAATCTGATTTGAAAAAATGGGCAGAGGATCTACATAGACAGTTTTCCAAAGAGGATATCCAAATGGAACATAGGTACATGAAAAGGTGTTCAATATTACCAATCCTCAGGGAACTGTAAACCAAAGCCATGATGAGATACAAGCTCACATCAATTAGAATGGCTATCATCAAAAAGACAAGTAATAACAAGTGGTGGAGAAAATCTAGAGAAAAAGAACACTTGGTGCACTGTTGTAGAAAATGTAAATTTGGATAGTCACTAAAAAAATAGTATGGAGTTTCCTTAAAAAAAAAAAAAAAAAAAGAACTATAACATGTTCCAGCAATCCCATTTCTGTGAGAGCCAAAACAAATTACAACAGAATATTAAAGAACTATCTGTGTGCGATATTCACTGCAGCATTATTCACAATAGCCAACATGAAAACAAGTTAAGTTGTTGTTTGATGTCATTGGATGAATAGATAAAGAAGATGTGGTATCTATATATAAATGGAAAGTTACTCAGCTATTAGAAAGAAGTAAATCATGTGATTGTAACAGCGTGGGTGGCCCATGAAGGCATCATGCTAAGTGAGGTAAGTAAGAGAGAGAATGGCAACTTCATGGTATCACTTACTGTGAAATCCAAAAAAGGAGAACTTGTAAAAACAGCGATTAAAATGGTGGTCACCAGGAGGCTGGGGAAGAGCAGCAATTAAGGAAAAAGCTGGCCAAAGTATATAGACTCTCCATTACAAGATGAATAATTTCTGGAAATCCAATTCATTGCATTGTGATTATAGTCAACCATATTGTATTATGTAATTGAAAGCCACTATACACCAGATCTTAAATGTTCTCAACACAAAACAATACTGTTCATGCAAAAGTAAAAGAAAATGAAGACCTAAAATATAGTATATCATCACTTACTAAATTACAGATGATAGGTGATGTCTAACTGGATATTTGTGAAACTGGAGATTTTTGAAAACTATCAACTTGAAGTATATTTTCTGCTAAAACTTGATGGAGCAGGAAGAAGAAAATAGAGAAGTGATTTATTTAAATCTGTAGGATATGCTCTACATATTTGAGAAAGCAGGAGTTTCCCTTGATACTTGTTTTTTGAAGATTTTGCTTTGCCAACTTGTATCATCTTAGTAATTATTCATCTTTTAAAAATCATTCATGATGCCTTACTTATTAGATTTTCAGTCACCAGGAAAGCAGTTGTATTTTTTTTTATACTCTTCATTTAATTTAGGAATAATTCTAACTGCATTTAGAAAGGTTTTAATGTCTTGAAAAATACAGCTAGGACCACTTCCAATGGCCATGCCATCTTTTTTGTTATCTGAGTATGTGGTGCTTCTTGTATTTAAGAAGCACTGGTGGCTATATCACCTTAAATCAATTTATTTGCATCTAATACTGTGTATAATGATATTTTGTACATTATCTCCTTATCTCTAAGTATCCACTTGAATATAATATGTATATAATGTATACTGCCCTTCAAAATGACAATAATTATGAATCTTTTATTATCATGTCTCTTTCTCCATTATATCATGATTTTTGTTAATAGCTCAGTGCCCTTTTTATATAATGAATAAAAAATTTTGTGAGTTTTATAATAATCTAGGTAAAAATCAATTAATCAGAATGTCCTGTTCCTAAGGCATTCTGGCTAAATAAAATTTTATCTCTAAAGCCAGGGAATTTGAGAGTGCCATATCTGATAATTATTTTTTCACCCTACCCTTGGTCACACTTCTGTGACTCACTTTTGATAAACACTCACACTCTCCTGAGGGTAAAACTCATGTCTGTTCATGGAGGCATGACGAGTTTCAGGTAGAAAAAGTGACAACCAAATGTGATACATTCTAATTAGATATTGCTGTCATCAAGGCTAGGCCCTCTGGTAAACATATCCACAAGAAGTAGAAAGTTGAGTACTAAAGGCTAAGAAAGGAATCTTAATAAAAATTTATAAACACTTTCAAACTGAGTACAAATTAAGACTGTTAGGCTCTATTTACAATCTGACTTAATTGTGCCATCAGATAAAAGGGCTCTGTTGATCAATTTAGCATTTTGAAATTCCTAGAATTTTATTTTTTAAAAATCATTCTTCCACATGTTTATTAGAGTATCTCCAAACTGTGCTTCATTAGCTTTTCATTCTTTATATTGCTGTCGAATTTCTTCTAAATAAGTCATTTAGGACATGGTAGATTCATTTAGATAAAATCTTAGTAACCTTTCAAAACTTTTGTGCCAATTTTCCTGTCATTCTGTCAAAGTCAGAGTCAACCAGAGTTTAGGTAATGATCACACCCACTTGTAAGAACAGAAAACTGAGAATTGATGATGGCTATTAGAGGGATCTTTAAAACAAAGCAAACAATGGGACGGTTAACAAACATGTGCTTGAAAATCTCCCAAAATGCCATGTTTGGTACATAGGCCTTAGATTGCCAGCTTTTAATCTGGACTTAACTTTATCAGTTATCATTTAGTTTGTCTTTGATGATGTTTTACTTTTGTCTTGATCTGGTCACATCTCTTTGGATTATAATAATTTTCATAATGGGCTACCATGTTGCTAATATTTCAATAATGTTGAAATATGAAGTATTCTCTCATGTCTTTCCTCATGATCATAAAAATATAGAAAAAAAATTTTCACAGAAATATATTTTCCCTAGAAGGTAACTTGTAAGCTGAATTACAGTTTTGAGAGATGAAAATAAAACCAGGTGCTGCTTAATATAATTACACTCGGTTCCAGAATTTCTCAAATATTATTCAAGATGCCTGCATACCTGCTTTTTATCCTGGAGACACCATTTGTTTATTAATTTTTTATTAAATAAATATTTACTACAAGCATATTATATAAATTTTTCATGTGTCTTATCTGGGAAGAATTAGAGATGGTGGTATCAGAGTCCCTGAACATTAGCTTTCCATATAAGTTGCCTATTCATAGCCAACCCCTTGACTTTCTGGAAGGAGATAGTTATGTACAAAGGGAAAATATAGTGTACACTGATTATTAAATACAGATTTTGCTCCTAAACCTTAAATTTACATAGAGCTTCTGCTTCTCATAAGCTTGCCTAGACTAACATACATGCCAGGGAGACTTTTCTAGAGAGGCGTAGGCACATATTTTTTTTCTTGAATTCCTTAAAGATAAATTTTAATTCTTGATAAGAAACTTAATTTGCCTATTTAATCTTTAGCCTAATGACATTTATACTGTTCCACTTTTATAGAATAAAATGACAGGAGATATGTGGGACTGCAAACAAAGATGGATCACTGAAGGGCCTAAGAAAAATAGTAACCCTTACTTAAAAGAATTAAGCAGAATGGCAATGAATGATTTTCCTAACTATTTTTCTGGTTATTTTCTGTCTCAGGCCATATATATGTTTTATTTATTATCTTATGTCATCTACATTTACAATAAGACTGATCTTTATGTTTTCTGATTTTATCACTTCTACTTTATGAGGACATGAACTGTGTTGGTCTTTGGTCAATATTAACTAAAGACAAAACTGTTTCTTAATCATACATTGAGTTAGTCTACCCTCCTTTATTCTATGTATATCATAGAACTATACACTTGAAACCTGTATAATCTTATTAAACAATGTCATCCCAATAAATTTATATTATATACTTATAGTAAATATATATTCTTATAGGTTTTTCTTAGTATAAAATATATATATTCAATTAATCAGGATCTAATTGTTTAAGCTTCCTTAAAATGCTCTTCTTATTATATTTAGAGAATGATATAATGTAACTTTATTACATAAATATGACATCTAATCTGTTTCCTGGTTACATTTGCTTTTAGGTCTAAAGATATTTCTGAGCTCTTTGATGAAAGGCTTCTATTTTAAACAGAATTTAATTCTGGAACCACTTCAAAACACTTTGTTGTGGAACACTGCAAATAAAATATGCACATACTTTGCCACAATATAGATGATCCATTAAACACATGATTATTAAATAGTTGCTGTTTCATAGTTCTAGCATGGAGTTATTAGGTGAGACTGTGATTTTAGCAGTGAGTCATTTAATATTAAAGATCTTTCCATTAGTTCTATGAATAAAGAACTCTGATGCTATCCTTGTAATTATTTTTCATAACTATACCTTGTATTTTTAGGGAGTATACAACTTTTTAGACTTTTCCTCATGTAGTATTTCATATTATTTGTAAACTCAATAACAAAGAGAAATACTCAATTATTACCCTTGAGCAGATGTCAGACCTAAAGTCCAGAGAAGATAGGTGGCTTTCACTGGCCCCCTCATACCCTATAGTATACATATTTTTTCTTATTAAATTTATTTGGGGATATTGGTTAATAAAATATAAGTTTTAGGGATACAATCATGCAGTACATATCATCTGTATATTGTATTGTGTGTTTACCACTCCAGGTCAAGTTTCCATCCATCACCATTTATCCCTACTTTACCCTCTTCTCACTCTCCCCACCCACCCTTCCTTGTAGCAATCACCATACCGTTGTCTGTGTTCATGTGGCTTTCATTGTTTTTTTTTTTTTGTTGCTTAATCTCTTCACCTTTCTCTCTCAGCCCTCAACCCCTCACCCCTCTGACAGCTTTCAGTCTGTTCTCTGTGTCAATTAGTCTTGTCTCTCCTTTATTAGTTTATCTTGTTCATTGGATTTCACGTATCAGTGAAATTACACAGTACTTGTCTTTCCCTGACTAGTTTATTTCACTTGGAATAATACTCTGCAGGTCCATCCATGCTGTCACAAAAGGTAAGATTTCCTTCATTTTTTTCTCAAAGCGGTGTAGTATTCCACTGTGCAAATGCACCACAGCTTTTTCTATCCATTCATCTACTGATGGACACTAGAGCTGCTTCCATATCCTGGAGATTGTAAATAACACTACTTTGAAAATAGGGGTGTTTATGTTCTTTCAAATTAGTGTTTCAGGTTCCTCTGGATATAGTCCTAGAAGTGGAATTGCTGTGTCATAAGGCAGTTTAATTTTTAATTTTTTGAGGTAACTCCATACTGCTTTTTACAGAGGCTGCTCCAGTCTGAATTCCCACCAAGAGTGCATGAGGGTTCCTTTTCCTCAGCATCCTCACCAACACTTGTCTGCTGATTTATTCATTACAGCCATTCTGACAGGTGTGAAGTGATAGTTCATTGTGGTTTTAATTTGCATTTCTCTGATGATTAGTGACATTGAACATCTTTTCATATGTCTATTGGCCACCAGTATGTCCTCTTTGAAGAAGTGTCTATTCAGATCTTTGCTTAATTTTTAACTAGATTGTTTGTTTGTTTTTTGGTGTTGAATTGTATAATAAGTTCTTTATAAATTTTGGATATTAACCCCTTATCAGATGTATCACTGGTGAATATGTTCTCACATTTAATGGGTTGTCTTTTTGTTTTGTTGATGGTTTCCTTTGCTTGGCAAAAAACATATTTAGTTTGATGTAGTCCCATTTGTTTATTTTTAGCCCTCATTAGATACATTGATGAGTTGAGTTTGTTGTCCCATTTAATAAATGGTGTTGGGAAAATTGGACAGATATGTGAAAAGAAATGAAACTAGACCACCTTCTTACACCATACACATTCATAAATTCAAAATGATTTAAGACTTACTTGGGTGATGTTTCCATTGAACTGAGAACAGTGAAGTTGTCAACTGGTCATGCTTCCCTTAATTTCTTCATCTTTTTCTTCACCTCTATATCTCTATTCCAGTTTAAGTAGAACAACAAGGTTGAATATGTGATAGGTTAATTGGGACATAAACTTGAGAATTACACGCTAAATAAAAATTTTCAGATAGTGCAAAATAAAAATACCAAACAGGATAAATCCTTTCTTTATTGTTTTTCTAAAGGATTCCACCTTATATGCACTTAGCTCTAAATTTAGTATCCTGTTTCAAGTTTTTACCTATCTGTGAAGATACTTTCTTTCTCCTACTCAATTGTACAATTCCCATTCACATTTTGGGAAAACCTGACATCAACCTATGTATTTGATACACACTGAAAATTTATCCTTACTTCCCTGGAAGGGCATTGCCCAAAATTTGACATCTCCTACCAATAAAACATATCTGGGGCCTTAGTAGAAAATTCTATATGTAGTACATACAGCAGTTCATTAGTGAATTAGGCATTCTTAGGCCCATGCTCTTTCTTGTGTGTGTGTGTGTGTGTGTGTGTGTGTGTGTTTTATTAGAGAGAGTGGCAGACATGCTTCTTTGATTTTATATTTTTTTAGTTCATAACTTAAGATGTGCACATGTGCACACACACACACACACACACACTTTTCAACACAATTTGGGTATTAATTTTCAGATAAAGTACCACATAAACTCTTTAAGAACTACTTTCCTAATACCCCATAAATTTCCAGGCTACCTGTCTCCCACAGAATTATTACTTTATTAGGCAGAGCATCATCCCACTTTCAAATTGTGCTCCTTCAGTCTGTTTAGCATAAGATATGGGTCAGTGCTGATCTACATGATATTAACAGTTAGTTTCTTGTCTATTCCAAGATCAGACTAAGGTTCCTTAATTCTATTTGCAAATACTAAATTAAGTTCTTAGTAAATGGCTCTTTTCTTCTCCAATCCATGGAGAAAGGAGAGGAAGAAAGTCCATCTTTCTGATTATAATTGGAATTGACTGATTGATTGCAAATACAAATTATAGGGAAAGGAGCCAATGCCACTTTTTTTAATTGGTGTTTTCTAGATCCTCTCTTTATTCTGACATCCAAACTTCACTTTTACCTGAATTTATGCTATGTGACTTCAAAATACTTTCTAAAATGTTGACTGCTTACTGTGAAATGCCAAGGGGACAGCATAACTCTTAATCAAGGAGAATTGATAGCAGAGTGAAAGGTAGAGCAGGATGGATGGAAATAATGTGGCTGACTGTTGCCAAGTTGCACATCAAGTTTTCAATAACCGATTGAGTTTAAATAGTTGTATCTTAATGCCTTGATTTTAATTTTCTTAATGTTCTTATCATAGTATTTGGGTCATAGTTATATTAGAAACATTACAATAATAAGAATTATGTGGGTTTTTTTGGTTCTTTTTTAGTCTTAAACTGAGAGTTTCTTACCAGTCTAGGGTGGGAGGAACAAATTTACTTATTCTCAAAGCATTTCTTGAATAACTTTAGCCCGAACAAAGTGTGTGTTAACAATTATTTCTAAAAACTATATCTTTAGGGTTCAAAACTTATTTATTTTTAAAGTTGTTATAAGCACATATGTATGTATGTTGCAAAGCAAGCAATTAGTAGATATGAATTTAATAGATCACTGTAACAATCTAAGAGAAAGAAATATAAGCAAACAAATAAAAACTCACTAATATTTATTGTCCTTATTAAGGAAGAAGATGATAAGTTACATATGAGAAACATGCCTTTCAATAAGGGGTTCAACAATTTCCATAATTTTTACTACATTTAAAAAACAAAATTCACAGTATAAGAGATTGTAGTGGAACCATTTTAATTTGTAAGCACAAAAGAAACAAAGACATAGTTTATGTTTTAGACAATCTAAACGTTTGTGGAAATCAAAATTATACAAACAGGAGACCCTAATCTATTAACATGATTAAAAAATGTTATATTTCTTATATTTTCATGGAATATACATTATTGTGATAAGATGAAACACATATTTATAACATTGCATATAACCCAGATTTCAGAGTTTTAAGTTTCACTATGGTCAAAATTAATTTTAAAAAACTATAAAAATTATGTTTTGGATTTGTGAGACAACTGAAAGGTAAGTCGGAATTTACTCAAAATGGGTAAATTAATGCTCAGTCACCTAGAACATATTAAAGACTGTATATATACTTATGTAATATTAAAAACATATACACATATAAATATGTTATTTATATATATTTTTTGTTAAGATTATTGGAAAATTTTCTAGGGTATTTCTTTTTCTTGAAACTTCATTATTTGAAACTGAAGAAGTTAAGTTCTGTTTATATTTTTAGTGTCAAGCAAGATGCTATTTAGATTCATAAGAAATTAAATTTCAATCCAGGCTCTGACACATTCCAGCTTAGTAATTCTTAATCTTTGAAAATCTTATTTATTTTCATAATAGATTTTGTACCTAGCTCATTAGGTTACTGTGTAGATAAAATGACATAACTCATGTGAAATGCCTAACTAAGTTGCATTTTAATGGCACAGTGACAATGTAATAAATGATAGATATTATTGTGAACTACTTTTTTTTTTTTTTATTTTGGTTTTTCAATTACAGTTGTCCCCTTTTCCCATAATTTCTCTCCCCCACCCAACCCACCCCCTCTCCCGCAATCATATCCCTCCCCGTTGTCCATGTCCATGAGTCTTTTATATAGGTTCTTTGACTAATCCCTTCCCTTACTTATCCCCCTTCTCTCCCTCTCCCCTCCCCCCTATTGACTGCTATTCTGCTCTTTGTTCTATTTAGTTCCTTTGTTTGTGTTGTTCTTTAGTTTCCTGTATTAGGTGATATCATATGGTATTTTTCTTTCTTTGCCTGGCTTATTTCACTAAGCATAATTCTCTCTAGTTCCATCCATGTTGTTGCAAATGGCAGGAGTTCCTTCTTTCTTTCTGCTGCATAGTATTCCATTGTGTAAACATACCACAGTTTTTTGATCCACTCATCTACAGATGGGCACTTAGGTTGTTTCCAGCACTTGGCTATTGTAAACAGTGCTGCAATGAACATAGGAGTGCATATATCACAGATCTTAAATCAGTTCTGATGTGTTATAAACAAATGATAGTTGTGTAAATGCACTTACTGGATTTAGTTAAAGATATATTTAGGTATATATTTTTGAAAGGAACATTTAAAAGTTGCCTTGTGCTAATTCATTGAGTTATTTTATATTGTTTATTTCATGTTATTACACACTTCATTAGGCAATGTTCTGTCTGTAAAATTACAAAGTTTCTTTCAGATCCGCAAAATTTTCTGAATAATATACATTCCACTTATGAAAAGGCAATTTTTATGGACTATATTGTAAAGATTAAATATAATTAATTTGTTTAAAAAGAGCCACATTTAACAAATAATTCATTTGCAATAATCAATAGTAACATTTTCTACACCTTGGATTGAGGTTGGTGTTCATAACTTTGCTATATCGGTGATTTTGAGTCATTCTTTGCTACACATTCTCCTTTGAGTACTGTAAGATGCCCATTTTTCTCTGTGTCCTATTTTAACTAGACAGTTTTTGGGACTTCTGATAAATTTAACAAGTTTTGACTTCATGCAAATTCAACATTATTTTTATTTTTACATATTGATTAAATGTTCTTGTTCAATTTTCTTGTTCCAATATTACCAATCAATTCACCAAAAACTCATGTAATTTAAGACTTTTCTTAAATTTATTACATATTTTTGCCTAATAAAAGTAAGTAGTTATTTTGATGTATCTCTGGGTTAATACCAGGATTCTGTTAGGTAAGAGGCAGAATGAGGTTTTGTATCATATTGTTTACTTATGAGAGTTATCAACATGGCCCATGATTCTCAGCATTTAACACTCAAGAACTGAGGTCACATCATCACAACACAATGAAAGAAATAATATTGAAGCCTCTAGTGTTTTTAGCCCACTTTTCATATAACGTCTAAAGCCCTATCTTCGCACTCCATCTCAGGCAACCTCACTCCATCCATTAAAAATAATCATGCTTTTATTTATCTTTGCATTCAGTAACTGTTACAAAGTAGGCACCAAATAATTATTTGACAAATATGTTAATAAATGAATTAATTAGTGAAAAATGATAGCGTGAAAGCATAAACTAGAAAATATATAGTCGTCGTCGTCGTCGTCGTCGGCAGCCGTCCGTCTCGAGAGACGATGGTGTAGCTTCTTAAGAGTCTATCTGCACCGCCGAGAATGGCTGTGCAGTCCGACTCGGGAGTGACATGGTATCTGTCTCCTCCCGTGTTGAATCGACATCTTGCGATGACGCTGAAGCTACAGAGCCTGGGCAGGGTAATATGGAGGGTCTGCTGTTGCCCATGCAGCAGACCCCCCCCTCTTCGCAGCTGAAGGGTCCAAGGGAAAGACGGAGTCGATACAGCTTGGCTTCAGGTGCGCCGCAGGAGTTGCCGGTGTTGACTACAACGTCAAACCGCCTTAGGGACTCCGGCTCCGGATTTTCTGTCGGGGTTTACTCCCTTAGCCTTTCCCCTGAAGAGGTATGCTGCAAGGCAGCGGAGGTTTTTTGGAGTCAGAGTTTTCCTTCTCTGAGAAAATATATAGTAGACCTATTTTATTAGTACATGGTTACATTTGTATTACTCAAAGTCAAAATAGACTGCTTAGAAAGTAAGATTGGTTACAGTTAGATGGATATAGGCTCCCTTCATTTTATTGTACTTCACTATTGTGCTTTGCTGATATTGTATTGCTTTTTAACTGAAGGTAAGACTCTTCACTAGCAAAAAGATTAGGACTTGCTGAATGCTCAGAAGTTGGATAACATTTTTTAGCAATAGAGCATTTTAAAATTAAGGTGTGTCCATTTTTTTAGACAACGCTATTGTATACTTAATAAGCTAGAGTATTGTGTAAGCATTAAGCATGACTTTGATATAAATTAGAACCAAAAAGTTTGTGACTTGTTTTATTGCAGTATTCACTTTGTTGTGGTAGTCTGAAACTGAACCTACAACTTCTCTGAGGTATGTCCTACAGAAATTTTGCTACCATTTTCTACAAAGTCTAATGTACCTACAAGTCTCTTGAGGAAATCTGACAATGTAATTCTCCCAGGAGATTGGATGATTATGAAGTGTTTTAAGTAAAGCTGGAGGGCGCTTTTGCAAGGATGTAAGTTATCTATTGTATTCTATTTATTTTAAATTTTATTAAATGTCTTGGAGTGACATTCATTGGTTAATGAGATTATTTATGTTCCAGTTGTGCTGTATTATAATACATCATCTGTATATTGCATTGTGTGTTCCCCACCTAAAATCAAGTCTACTTCTGTCACTATATTTGATCCCCTTTACCTTATTTGACCTCCTCCCACCCCCTTTCTTTTTGGTAGCCACCATACTGGTGTCTCTGTTTATGAATTTCTGTTTGTTTTTCTTGTCTGTTCATTTTTTGTTTTTAGTTTTATATCTCACATATGAGTGAAATCATATGATTCTCAAATTTTCTCTGACTCATTTTCCTTAGCATAATATTTTCAAGATCCATTTATGTCATTGAAAATGGCAGTATTTAATTTTCTTATGGCTGAGTAGTATTCCTTTGTATATGTGTGCCACATCTTATTCATCCAATCATCCATCAAAGGGCACTTGGGTTGTTTCCATGTCATGGCCACTGCAAATATTGCTGCAATGAACATAGGGGTTCATATATCTTTAGAAATAAATGTTTACAAAAATTTTGGGTAGGTACACAGAGAGAGATTGCTAAGTCACATGGTATCTTTATTCTTACTGTTTCATACTACTTCCCATAGTGGCAGTACCAATTAACATTCTTAACCACCCACTGTGTTCACTTAAGTCCTGTATATCAAGAACATTTTTATTTTTTAATTTTATTACAGAATTTTTTATTTATTAAAATTCAATTATTTTTAGAAATTTTTCTAAGTTGTGTAATCAGTTTAGAAGAGTTTCATAAACCATAAATCAATTTAAAGCATTTTCATCACCCAACAAAATCCTCCTGCCCATTGACTGTTACTCCTGTTTCTATCCCCTGCCCCAGCAATCACTAATCTACTTCTAATATTTGTCTCTACCGCTTTCCCATAATATCCTTTCTCCACGTGAATCTTGTGTTGAATTTCCTCAAGCATCTGCAGCTTTTACAAGATATATATGATCCCTTCTGTAGAACACCGGTTCTGGCTGGTCCTCATAAATCAGGCCTCCTAATTTCCCTAGTATCCTTTTTCTGAGTGACTGGAAAGACCAACCAGAGACATTTTTTGTCTCCTGTTGTGACTTCCAGGGAAAGTCATAAATTGATTGAGACTTTTTAGCATGTATTTCTGGTCTTGTTCCTCCATTTTGTCTCAGCACCAGCATGAAGGATTCCTCACTACCAACTTGTATGAAGATTAGACTTCAGAGATCTCTCACCTCTTATTTTCTGTCCCCCTCTCTCCTTCTTTCATGGGTGTTATGGATTCTTCTCTTAGACCCTCAACAAAAATGAGTTGTTTATCCACTTTTCTTGCTCTCCATGTGTTCTTCATCTTTCCTAGACAATGGACAGTCATAGTATCTTTGAGAATTCCCTACATGAATCCCCTTTATTCAAAAAGCTAAGCTTCTTCAGCAACTGATTCTACTTTTCCTGCAACCAAATCACCAATCCAACCAATAAACAAACAAAAATGCCTTTGGATAGTATTTCACTACTTTCCTCCCATTGAAAACATATTTATTCAAATAATACTTTGTATGTGTTTATATTTTGTCTAATTAATTTCTTGAGCACAGAAACCAAACTATATAGTTAATGACTTTCTATGTGTGCTCTTACATATTTGTTAAGAGAAAAAATATGTGTGAATAAGTCTTTCTTTCTTTCTTTTGGTTTTCCTTTTTATGAAAGCATAAAGCCTTGGTAGACTGAGATAAAAGCTGTAATATGTAGAATTAAAGGAATGAGAGTAGAAAACATGAGTTCTTCATCCTTAAAAGTTACAGAGTTTTTGAACTGTAATTCTGAAAGATATGTAAACACATTGTGCTCTGAGAAAATTAATTAAATTTAAATATATTTTATAAGATATAATGAGAAAATTTTATGGAAAACATTCTCCATCTTTATTTCAAGTGAAATGTTTGCCTTCTAGTTTTAATCTCTCACACTGCACATAACTTCTCTTCATATAACTTTGATACTACTGAAAAAGGGCAAAAATTTATTTAAATCATGATCATATTTCCTCCCTCTATACCTCAGAGAAAACAAGCTTTCTTATGTGTAAATGTTCCTTGTGACTTCATTTTCTTAATTTCTAAAGTGCTCTTTACAAGCTAAAAGACACTATTACTTAGCAATAATATAGATACGGACCATAACAAGAAGTAGTGGAGAGCTAGAAAAGTGTTCTCAGTAATGATGTAAGCATTAGTACATTATACATTTATTTTACTTGCATACAAATTAATAAATCAGCGGTACTCTCTGTCATTAAATTGAGGCCACTAATGAAATAGCAAATCGTAAGACAGAGAAAATATACTAACAGTGTTTAATTAGTAGAATTAAAATCTTGATTTATAAATAATTAAATCCCAATTTAAAATAAGTATAGAAACATGTTGCATATTTACATACCTATTATTTTTAATAATGAATAGATAAAAAGAAAAAATCTGTGTTCATATCTAATGTTGTAGTAGCAGCTGTTCTTTCTGCTGCTGCTATGTTTACAAAACTTCTGATATCTTTATTTCTGGGGATTTCTCTCATTTTGAGGAAAATACAGTAAGTGTTTGGCTCTCTCATCTCCACACCAGATAATGCTTGAGTGAACTGTACTTAAAATTAGTTTTATTTAAGCACTCACTATTAGTAAATTATATCCCTCACAAAAATAATTTACCTTTTAGGAAAATAGATATAATTACCACTTATTGGTCATTTTTAATAGATGCTTTGTATTTGATTTATGATTCTTTCTCAAGAACTTCTACATATAAAAATTTCACCTATAATCCATATAGCTTGACTTTTGATATCATTTGTTCTTGAAAGTTCTTGGTGCATAATTATGATTATGGAGCTTATATTTAATCTACTTAGGGTGCATTACAATGTCAAGGACTAAATACAGTGTCTCATTCAATACAGACTCTAATACAGTTCAGTGAAAAAAAAAAACAACCCTATGAAACTGTGTCAGCCATGATTTAACATGACTCTTTCTTCTCATTTCAATGCACTTACATTTCTTGACCATTGGTAGCTATCTCTCCCCACACCAATGACCTTGCCTGCCTTTAAGCACTGGTTAGATCTCACCTCCTCTATGAAATTTTTCCTAATTAACCCTATTCATCTTCAGTCAATTCATTCATTTGGGCATCTCATTAGCACTTAGGCATATAATTTAATAAAACTGTTGGATGGATACATAAATGTTTCTTCAACTTCATTGGATGTTGTCTTGTGAGTTTGTCCTGTTATTTTCATTAGGAGTATAGATTTCCATATATTGTCTCATGACAGGTTTGACAATGTAGCAGTTATCTTGATTCAACTCCCAGTTCTACCCACTGTCCCTGAAGGAACCTAGACTTTGGCTTTTGTCTTAAAGGTGAAAATGAATCAACAAAATATTCTAAATACAGAGTATTTATAATATGCAAATGTAATACTTCTCTCTGTAGTAATATAATGTAGTAAAAAATGTGTGAATTTCTAGGAAGTTATTATTTCTGTTTAGTCAGATGGGATCAATAGAAAGAGGAAGGCTGTTTTCCAAAGTAGAAGAGTCAATGGTTTTAGACTGAATGGGGAATGTAATTGGTGAAGAAGGGTATTGAGAATGTACAATCAAACCTGAATGTATAATTTGTAGCCTGAATTGCTGGGTAAACAGTACTATCATTAACTAAAATAAACAAAGTAGGCAGAGCAACAGTCTTGTGAAGGCAGGCATTAGTGATGAAAGTAATAGAGATCTGGTGATAAATTTTAATTTGAGGTATCCTAAATTTAAAGTGTCTGTTGGGTAGCCAAGTGACATGTTTGTAGGCACGAGGAAATATGAGTATGGATTCTGGGGAGACATTTAATCTATAGAGGTCTTTGGTAGGCTTTGACATACAGGTGTACATTGAAACCATGAAGTAAAACAGAAAACCTCAAGAAACAGAAGAAACTTAGACATCATAAGCATTCAAAGAATAGTAGAAGAAAGAGGAAACAACACAAGAGATTGAGGAAAATTATCAGAGATGTAGGAGGATAAGAAAAAACAATGTAGTTTCCTGGAAACCAAAGAAGGACTCATTCAAGAAGAGTATTCAGTAAAACCATCCCTGGCTGGTTTGGCTCAGTGGATTGAGCGTCGGCCTGCGAGCTAAGTGTCGCTGGTTCGATCTTCCAGTCAGGGCACATCAGAGAAGGAAAACTCTGACTCCAAAAAACCTCCGCTGCCTTGCGGCATACCTCTTCAGGGGAAAGGCTACGGGAGTAAACCCCGACAGAAAATCCGGAGTCGGAGTCCCTAAGGCGGTTTGACGTTGTAGTCAACACCGGCAACTCCTGCGGCGCACCTGAAGCCAAGCTGTATTGACTCCGTCTTTCCCTTGGACCCTTCAGCTGCGAAGAGAGGGGGGGTCTGCTGCATGGGCAACAGCAGACCCTCCATATCACCCTGCCCAGGCTCTGTAGTTTCAGCTCCACTGGAGAGGACACTCCAGCGTCATCGCAAGATGTCGATTCAACACGGGAGGAGACAGATACCGTGTCACTCCCGAGTCGGACTGCACAGCCATTCTCGGCGGTGCAGATAGACTCTTAAGAAGCTACACCATCATCTCTCGAGACGGACGGCTGCCGATGATTCAGTAAAACCATATATTGCAAATATATTGCAAAACCATTTTGAAAATATACTATCAAATTTGCAAGTAGGAGAAAATTTATAATTTTACAAGTGCAGTTTGAATTTACTGCCATGACTAAAAACCATGCAACACTGTCAACTAAAGCAAGGAGTTGAAAATAAGCAAAAATAAGTGGAAGGAAGGATTGTTATTAGAAATGAAAGCAAACTAAAAAGCTGCTCAGCTAAATAAAACATCAGCAAAATGAAAAGGGAACCAACCATATGGGAAAACATATTTGCCAATGACAGATACCTCAGACAAAGTTTTGATCTAAAAAATATGTAAAGAACTTATATAACTCAATGCCAGGAAGACAGACAATCCAATTAAAAATGGGCAAAGGACCTAAATAGATACTTCTCCAAGGAAGACATACAGAGGGCCCAGAGGCATATAAAAGGATGCTAAACATCACTAGCCATCAGAGAGATGCAAATTAAAATCACAATGAGATATTACCTCACACCAGTCAGAATGGCCATCATCAACAAATCAACAAACAAGTGCTGGTGAGGATGTGGAGAAAAGGGAACTCTATTGCACTGTTGGTGGAAATGCAGACTGGTGCAGCCACTATGGAAAACAGTATGGAATTTCCTCAAAAAACTAAAAATGAAACTGCCCTTTGATCCAGTGTCTCACTGCTGGGATTATACCCGAAGAATTCTGAAACCCCAATTCAAAAGAACCTATGCACCACAGCAGTACTATTCGCAATAGCCAAGTGCTGGAAACAGCCTAAGTGCCCATCTGTAGATGAGTGGATCAAAAAACTGTGGTACATTTACACAATGGACTACTATGCAGCAGAAAGAAAGAAGGAACTCCTGCCATTTGCGACAGTGTGGATGGACCTAGAAAATATTATGCTAAGTGAAGTAAGCCAGGCAGCGTAAGACAAATACCATATGATCTCACCTAATACAGGAAACTAATCAACAACACAAACAAATGAGCAAAATAGAACCAGAGGCATGGAAACAATGAGCAGATTAACAGTGACAAGCATGGAGAGGGGAGGGGATAAAGGGGAGAGGGAAATGGAAGGGTCTGGTCAAGGAACTAGTATAAATGACCCATGGACATGGGCAACGGGAGGATTGACTGTGGGAGAGGGGTAGGCAGGGTAGATAAGAGCAATCAGGGAAAATGGGACAATAATAGAACAACAATAAAAATAAATGGAAAAAAAGCAGAAAATAGGAAAGAATGGAAAGTATAGTTTGTAGGAAAGAAGATATAAGATAATTGAGCTCATTTAAGGTATACATAAAGGATTCTTTAAGAAGCAAGAAGGAATCAGGGACTAGCATGATTACAAACCTCCCAGCATACTTACAAAACATACTAATTTTAGCATGAGCTTTAAAATGACTTTTTCTGAAGAAGACTTGAATATAAAAGCAATAGGCTCACGAGGCACTGCAGGCTGTTGATGATAGTTTTTATTGAAACTGGCAGGCACATTGGGAACCAGCTGTTGGCTGTAGCTAGATCATTTTAAAGTAGTTAAAAAATCTAAGGAATAATTCTAAGTTTCTGTGCTTCAGACCATGAGAATTCCTTGAGTATTTTATTCAAGAAAATTACAGTTCTTTCAGATATAGAATTACCAGCTTCCATGCAGTTTTTCTTTATGATATATTTTGCCAGTAAATTAAAGAAATCAATAGGCATTATGCCATTGGTTTATTGGAATGATTGTTCAGTATGTAGAAGACAATAAAGACAAGTCCTGATATTTTACTGGGTTGGCAGAAAACTCTCTTACTATAATTTCTATATAAAATTGTTATTATAAACCTCAATACTTTCAGGAAATTATATCCCTGAATATAGACATAGGAGCCACTTGGACCACATTGTACAGCTATCTGAAGATGCTTGCCAAACTCCTCAGTAGAAGCTCACACCTTTGTGAGGTTGTTTCCGGGTCAGGTTTCCTCACTTTCCTGGACAGCCTCTTGGAGCTTTTGTGTCCTTTTACACCAGTGGCTTCAGTTCAAGATTTCTGATGGCAGAATACTTTGTATACTAGGTACACTTTCACATTAAGAATGTTGGGTTCTGAAATCAGACTGCTTAAGTTCACATCCTGATTCTGCCATGTAAGCTGTATGATTTGAGACAAGTCACTGAATCTCCCTGCTCCTCACATTTAAGGGTTCCTACTACACATATAGAAATGTTTTGAGACTTAAATTAGGGACGCCTCAAATAACATTTTTAGAGCATTTAAACTGTCTCACGAACAGGAAGGATTCCTAATAATAGTCATTTTTCACTTGTGTATTTATTCTTCTTACTATAATAAACAATGCTTTCTAATATCTTAACTGGATGCCAAATAAGTGATTTCAAGAAGTAAGTGATGTCCAAACACAGTCTAATTGTATGAAATGGAAAAAATGTGAACTCTTTTGATACTTTGCTAAAAAATCAAATAACCTTTTGGTAACAGAAGGTGAAATGTCAATTGGAATTTTATTGCCTTGAACATTTTTGTTAAATTACATGGAATAACTACAATTAACTGACAAACTAGCATGCCATTGTATTTTCTTTACCACATATTTACAATTTTGAAATATGGGATTATTTAAAGTTTTTTTGCTTATAAGTGATTTTTAAGATGACCAAATCTTAAAACAAGGTGAAGATTTTTTGGTTTCCATTTCAAACCATTTTGTATGCTCCTAGGAGTTTCTACAGACTATCCCTACAGTACTTTGTGAAAGGAAGACAGAATTTCTAGTCAGGAATGACAGAATACCATGCAGACTGGGAAACCCGGTGGGTAATTTCATTTTAATTTGCTAGTGAAGCAGAAAAATCAACATGCTGTATGTCAGAGTACAGTGAAAAATAACTTCTTGGCAGTTTGAATTTTAGCCATTTGTGAGGAGGGATATTTCTGAAGAGGGCTGTCAAGATGTAACTTCACAAAATAAGCCTGGTATAAAGCAATCAGGTAGCCTGCATTTTGATATTATCAGAAATAGAAAGCGTCCTTTAGCTTGACCCAAGTGTCCTATGGAATTATACCTTATGTGAAATCTTATGCTCTGATGGTTGATCACCAAATCTGAGAAAGAAAGAAATCACTAAGTTTTCCCTTTGAACATTTCTACTTCCCTTTGACTTTATAAAAGATAGGGAAAAATGGTAAAGGAAAAAGAATAACAAGCTCAAATTTCTCACTGATGTAGAGAAAAAATTTTCAATTCAAAAGATTTTCAATTCAAAGCTGCTCTCAGGGCCTACTCAACAAATGAGGTTGCCTTTGCAGTTAAGAAAGCAACTATAGAAAGGAAAAGTACTGTACTCTCTGTAAACATAATTATTTTAGAGACAGTTAATAAAAACCATACACATTTTTTTATTAAGTCACAAAGTGGTATCAAAATTAAAAGCAAAAATTACAGTGTAAGGCTTAACATAACCAGTAGGAGTATCAAAGGAAATGAAAAATAGGATGAGGCGCAGTTATATACTACATAAGAGTGCTCCATGGGGCTGTTCAACACAAATGTAAAAATGTATTTTTCTAAATGAGAGCTGGCATGTCAAATGTATCCTCTAAGAAAATAATTAGTGTAATAGTTTTAAAAGTAAAAAGTTGTCTAAAGTTGATACTGTAGGTTATTTTTGTGAACAACCTGATGTTTGAAGCCTTTTTTTTCCCTCAAAATAAATACAATTTTATTAAATCAGGGGGGAAAAATAAGGTAATCTAGTATAATGTGACAACTCTGAATTACAGTAAGTGAACTCCTTTTTGAATCTGTCAGTAGTGTCTTGTATTTATATTTTACTAACTGAGAGGAAAATTAAAACAACTTAAAATAGATTTTTTAGATGGTAAGGTCAAATAGCTTATTATATTTCTCTACTATCTTGATTTTTAAAATATTTGTGCAGATTGGGATTATACATTAAAAAATGATGAATACTAATTGCAAATCAAAATATTCGCAGTGGAAAATGTTGTAAAGTCAAATAAAATTTTTTCTCCATTTACTTCTGCTGCAAATCCCATTCCTCAGAGCTAACAACAATAAACATTTTGTGTATATACTTTGGTGAACAAAACTGAAACACATATATGGACACACATATGCATATGCAGAAAAACTGACTTTGTATTGGCAAAATGGTATCATTCCATGCAGACTGTTGTGTGAATTGCTATTTAAGACTTTAAAAGTACACCCCATGTTAACATGTAAAATGATATAATTACAATGGAGAGTATTTCATTAATTAAGCGATAACTTAAAAATAACATACATATTTTTACAACATTTTTAGGAAAGGATATCTATTGTAAATACTGCTACAGTAAACATGAATAGTTGCTTATTTTTTACATAAGATAAATCTCTAACATTGGAATGTTTTTTCCGTTAATGCCATGTGGGTTCCCACCAGCAGGGGTTGCTTTAGAGTCCAAGGCACTGGGTTTTCAACCTCAGAGGAAATTCTTGCTCTCACTGCATTCTGCCCCTGGGAATTTACTCAGTTTCCTGGTACCACTCCCTTTGCCTTTTATCTTCCCCAGATGTGTTTTTACTTCTTTTAATTATTGTTGAAAATCAATATTTATTAGTTTCAAGTGTACAGAATAGTAGTTAGACATTTATATAACTTATGAGGTGTTCTCCCTTAGCATCCACCTGGCACCATATGTAGTTGCTACCATATTAATGACTATAATATTTCCTATTCTTGCTGTATGGCCCCGTGGAACTGTTGAAATAAAAGGCAGCATAATAATTTGTAAGACAAAACTATTTTACAAGGAAATTGTGCTAGATTACTTTCTGATCAATATTTTTGTCAATGTTGCATGGTATAAATCTATCTTTAAAATAATTGCAATTTTATAGATTAACATATTTTATTATTAAATTAATTTGAATTTATTGGATTACTAGTGATAGTGTATCCTTTACTTTGTTCAAGTCTGCTCATCCTATTAATATTTGTAATACTGTCCAATAAGTACCCTTAATTCTTCTTACACTGTTCTCCCTCCACATATGTCTTTTTCCTAATATTTAAGCATACTTCTGAACATACTATATTCTTTACTTATGGTATTCATAGTTTATTTGCTCAATTGCCCACATCAGAATATAAGTTCCATGAAGGCTCTGTTTTTCGCTTGTGTGAAAACTTATTTACCAAGTGCCCAGAATAGTCCTTAGCTCGTGGTAGAGATTCGGAAAATATTTTGGCAGATAGTCATTTAACATAAGGAAATTGAGATTCATAATAAATTACTTGCTTGAGTTTTCATATCTACTATTGCTCAGCCCTATTGTCGTCTTGCTCCAGAAGCTGAGTTCCTTAATGCTGTTGGAAACTACCTCTTGTTTTTATTATTATTATAATCAAGGACATCTTTCATTGCTTTTAGAAAAAAAAAGAAGGGGAGAGAGAAAGAGAGAAACATCAATGTGAGAGAGAAACACTGATAGGTTGCTTCTCATAGGCTCCCCCACTGGGGATCAAACCTGCAACCTAGGTTTGTGCCCCGACCAGGAATTTGAACCCATGATAATTCCGTGCATGGGACAACACTTCAACCAACCTTGCCACACTGGCCAGGGCTGATACTACCTCTTGTTAAGAAAACTTTCTCCAAGCTGTCATTATTCATAAACTATAAATTGAATCCACTACTGTGATTATTCTTGTTTAGCTTGGAATCAATGATCCATCAAAAGAAAGTCACCTGTGGTTTCACTAGGAGCCAATGAGATTAACAGATTAAGAAACAGATAACCGTCTACTGAACGATGACTTATCAACCAGTCTGAAGTGTGCTTTTGTGAAATTTGCAAAGAAACCTTGCTTGGAATTTATTAGTGAGGGCTACAGGAGGAACTGATACAGAAAAAGATATCAGAGTTGCCATCATGACAGATATTGTAATTTGAAGAAAAAGCAAAACGTGCCTACTGCTGCTTCTGTGAATACAGGACCAGATTATGGGCTATCTTTCTTTAAAAAATATTCATTGCACTGGGCAGCCAAGCTAGAATATTTTTCTATTCTTCCTTACATTTCTATCTGTCCTCATGATATCCCACCATTGGCTTAGTAAACTGCTACATGTATTTGTTCTCTGTAACTTGAATGAGCTAAACAATTGAAAGATCCTATAAGATGTCAGTCATTTAAAACTATGCGAGGGCACCGTGGCTGGTATGGTTCAGTGGGTTGAGTGCTGGCCTGCAAACGAAAGGATCTTCAGTTCAATTTCCAATCGGGGCACATGCCTGGGTTGCAGGCCAGGTCCCCAGTTCGAGGCATGTGAGAGGCAACTGCACATTGATGTTTCTCTCCCTCTGTTTCTTCATCCTTTCTTCTCTCTCTAAAAATAAATAAAGTCTTAAAAAAAAAAAGATTATGCAAGGTCATCTTTCCCACTATATCTTACTTTTGTCCTGTTCAATGAGACAAAAATTGTTATAAATTTTTGTTATCTTGTAAATATGTGTAATTATTTTACATTCAAATAACAATACATATGTGTTTTTACTTTTCTGAAGTAAATTCTACCATACAAAACCTATCACTTTATGTTTACTATGCCGCAGTATACATTTACTTATATCTCTGCCTTAAGTGGCTAAAACACGCAAATACTCAAGCACGTAAAAAATAGACTGTTGTCACCATTAGCGTTTATTTTTGTTGAAGAATACATTCTGTAACTTTTCATTGTTGAAGTTATTGTGCTTGTTTTCAGTTATTATTTGATTCCATCTATCAGGGTTTGATTTTATATCATTCAATCTTTATTCTAAGCATTTATCTATTTTCTTCATTGACTTAAGGGCAGGGCAGTTACAGCTGAGATTCTTACATATCATAATATTGCTTACCCTTCTTCATCATGGATTTTACCATAATGATACTTCATTTGCATATCATTTTACCAGGTCCGGATAGACTCTTATCATTTTCTTCTCAAATGACCGTGTAATTTTTACCTTTTAAATTTATAAATTAGGATATTTTTGCACTAAAAGATAATTTTCAGAAGACATTATGTCTTCAAAAATGCTTGCCTTTTTTATTAAAGAAGAAATAATAAATTCATGAGGAGCTGGAGAAAGAACAGGTAATTGCGGTTTGTGCCTTTACTTGTATTAATATGGTGACATTCATTATCATACAGCATACAAAATTATTTTCCTGATTGCCTTCTCTTTAGGACACAATGCATGAAATTGTCTAATTATGGTCAAACCTAGACCAGACACTAGAGATGTGATTGCAATTGCGCTTCCTTTTTCCTCCACAGCTTTAATAAAGAGTAAACAGTGGGAGACCATTCACTTGCATGGCTGCCTAGTTTATGGTCATTTGCATTTACATTAATTTATTGTTGATATCCCTATGACACTTCTTCACTATGTTGCTAAAGAAATTATAGAGTAATACAAATGCCACTATTATCATTATTTCTAAAAAAATATTTAATATAAAAGATACTTTGGAAACAAAGGAGGGGAATAAATACAATGAAGAAACATCTTTTGTTTTCTTTGTGAAAGAGTAACTTGTGAGATATTTATTTGCACTTCTTGTAGTTTTCTCTTTCTTTATTTCAGCAGGTAGTTAGTGTTAGTGCTGCTTTGTCTTGTGGAAGGTGTTTAGAGGAATATAAGAAAGCTTATTTCTCTTTCAATTCTAAGTAGTCAAAGAGATGGTGTTAAGTATCCTCAGGGGCAAAGATAAAGAAGGAATCAAGAAAGATGGGGAAAACCTTCCCCAGATTGGTACAGGATAAGATTTTGTTACCCTTTAACCCCACATATTGCTAATATATCTATCCTGTTATTTTGGTTCATAATGACATCTCAGATTAGCATTTATTATTTTTAGCATTTATTTGAAACTTATTTCAAAATTCTTGAGTGCAAGAACTGTTATTTGTTGTGAATCTTCAGCATTTAGACCAACTCTGTTCAATAGTTTTCAGTAATGTTGGAAGTATTCTATACCTACAGTCTCAAATATGATAGCTACTAACCACATGTAGTAATTGAGTACCTGAAATGCAGCTAGTAGAAATGACAAATTGATTTTAAATTTTACTTAAAAATTATTATTAATTCAAATTAAAAAACACATGTGGACTAAGGGCTGCAATATTAAACAGCACAAAGCAAGACTAACCATTTACACATATTACTCTCTTAATAAGTGATAGAAATTCACTCCTTTTTTATGGTTCAATACTTTGTTCTCTTACATTTTTCTTATATGACACTAGTAGTAATGTCCACTAAAAAAAAGCTGTTGATATTTTATTTAAATTTATAACTAAACTGATACTAGTATGGTTGGGTTTTCTTTTAGTTCACCCATCACTATTAAAAATAATTAAACAAACAAGAAACTTAAATTTGTCTTTATGAAATTTTTATTTCTGAAAAAAGCATGCTTTGAATAAATATTTAATATTTATAGTATTTAGCATGTTTATTTGAAATTAATTGTAATATACTGGCCTACATATTGAACATAAAACAAGACCTTGTCAAGTAATCATAAATTACGAGTTGCAGTATCATGTCAAAGAATTTCACTGGCATGTGTTAATTAATTACTATTTTATACTATTAACATTTGGGACAGAAGGCCTTATTAGCTAAAAAGAATTCTCTTGTAATCTGAAACGAAATAATGAAAACATTTAATGTAGGTCATAAATTTTTCTTCATGTTATTAAGGTTAACTGAAAATTAATTAGATCTCTTTGTAACATTGATATGAATAAATACACTCATTTAGAGTTGACATAAAATTTGAAATTTTAAACAGTAGTATATAGTAAATATTTAATAACACTTTTTTCTATAATACTTTAGTAAATATAAATACAAAGTTCTGAAAATTCAATAAAGCAGTCTGTGGAAAATAGCCTCACTACATATGCAATGTTATAATTTCTTTCTGTTTTTAATATTTCTGTTATTTTCTTAAGCATATGCTTTTGTAAAATATGCTTCATAAGTGACAAATTTAAACTAAGGTAAAATGATATTTCCATTTACAGTCAGTGATAAAGTCCTTTTTAGACAGATTTATAATCTATATATTTTTAATAAAATGGATCAATTATTAGTAATTTTTAAACTTCATATTGCATTTCAGTGGAAAAAGCTCCTTCTCTATTCCTGAACTTTTGGTCAACATTTTCCCGAGCCTCTGGGGTTCCTCCTCCAACCTGAAGGAATAATTATTGATTGCTGAATTTGGAAAGATAAACAGACTTCTGTCCTCTCTTTGCCTCTTCTATTCCTTTGCAACTGTGTGACTGTGGGGTGCTCTCCCCCCCACCCGTGGGCTTGATCACCTTCAGAATCTTACCCTCCTCCAACATTCCTTGGCAATAGGTGGACAAATCTGCTTATTTATGATATTCAATAATATGTTAGTTTCCTAATACTGCTGTAATAAATTATTACAAACTTAATGGTTTAAACCAACACAATTTTATCAGTTTCTATAAATTAGAAGGTTCTCTGGTCTGTCTCAGCTGGTTTCCCTGCTCCCCATTTCCCAAGCCAATATCAAGGTATTGGGACAGTGGGCTTTTGTCTGGAGGCTCTGGGAAGAATCTTCTAAGCTCATTGAGGTCATTTGCATAATCAAGTTCTTTGTAGTTGTGGGACTGAAATCCCTCTTTCCTGGCTGACTGTTCCTCAAGGACAGTCTTTGTTCATAGAGGTTACCTCTATCCCTTTTCATCTATTCCCTGTGGGTCCCCATTAAAAGGTCAAATTCCTCTCAGGCTTAAAATCTCTTCAACTGTTTTTCAGACCCATCTCTCTTACTCTAGTTGGAAAAAGTTCTCTGCTTTAAGGATCTTTTATATTATGTACATCTTATAGAACATATTTAATAAACTGCTCCTTTGGCAAACAACTAGATTAAAACAGCAAACCTTTCATTTAATATCCACAAAGTTGGGTTATTTTTTCCTTTTGAAGTAGATTCACCATAATTAAATTTGAATCCACAGAATTCTGAAGTTTAGAGCATCAACAATTAACAAGATGCAACAAGAGTGTAGGCAAATCTCTTTCCTTGTTCCACCCCCACCTTACCCCCAATCTTAAATTAAAAGGTATTCCCATCTAATTTATGGTATGTATAATTCTTGGCACTTTGGGAAGAAAATTTTGGCTTCCATTGGTAACTCAACATAAATGTTACATAGAATTTCATACATTTCAAAATTAGCCTAACTGTAGAAAAAGACAAAATGGAAGCATTTCTGACATAGCACTAAAAGAATACCAAGTCATTTTGTTAAAGGTCAGTGACACTAATAAAGTAAAATATGACCAAGAGAAGAAATGTGCATATCAGACAACTCTGTTCCCAAAACTTTAAGAAGGTCACTGAGTTGTAAATCATACAAGCGTTACACTAGGAATCACTGTTTGCTAGTTGGGCAGCACCGGTGACGAAGGTCTCAGTTCTGAGCCTGGACCCAGTGGGAGAGAAGTCTGTGGGAGAGGGAAGAGAAAGAGAGTGTTGTTAAAAAAAAAAAAAAAAAAAAAAAAGCATTTCAAACAATATTGGTAGGTGTCTACTCACAAGGTGACTGGGAAAACTAACCACAAGGAAAAGTTAATTTTACCTCTTGCCAAATTCTCAGTATGCATGTAAGGTCATTGCAGGGAGAGAAATTGAGGACTGTTCTTCAGGTGTACCAGAAGGTTCAGGGCTTGGTCCGTGGTCACAGGCTAAATGTAAAGTTTAAAAATTTTATGAAAAATGAAATAGAACAAGACACACTCACACGCCTGAATAACTAATGAAAGCTTAGCAGAATAGAGTCTGAGTTTACTGAGATTAAAACAGGGATAGTGTGGAGAGGTTTTCTATTTACCAGTTAGTGGGACAAATTCCCTTGTTCCTTTGGAGGAGGAAGAAAATGATGTCATCCAGTGGAACATGAGCAGTTTCAGGTCATGCTCTTGTGATAATAAGAAAACATAGAAAAAAAAAAAAGAAAACATAGAGATAAATCTTCAGAAACAGAAATGTAAAGATGGAATGAAAACCCTGATCTTGACCAGAGACTCCCCCATGGGGGGACCAACAAAGATTCTGACAGCCTTGGTTCCCATGCCCTTCCCCTCCCCTTGCTCACCTGCAGTTGTCTGGGAGTTTCCCGTGGTGGTGGAGAGCGTCAAGCCGAGCTCCGTTCGACATTGATCAACCCCCAGACTTGCAGCTGCACAATAAACGACTAATTCAATAGTTCCTATTTTCTTCCCCTTCTAAAACAGCCCCCTCCTTCTCTAGGAGCCCTGAGATGGGCCATTCGCGGCACGGCTTCCTCCCCGCTTGCTAATTCCCCCAATAAACTTATTTTCTTCTTCTTGTCGCCTCCTCATGGTTCTCTGAGTGACTCTGTTCTTACATTATGGTGCCGAAACCCAGGATTGCCGGCTCAATTGGGACTCCCAAGTCGGACTCGGGCCTGAGCCGGCCCCAATCCTTGGACCCGGAGTCACTCAGACCTCCGTAGGTCAGCGGCTTGAGCTTCCCCTCTGGCTTGCTAACCCCATGTGCCTCCTCAGGTTCTCTGAGTGACTCCATTCTTACAGGTTCTCCTTATAAAACAGAAAAAAACCGAAGGATATACCACACTCTGTAAAGAAAAGACCAGTATGTTGAAGACACACAGGAGCTTGGCATGTTATCAGCAACGCCATGGAGACTTGCAGGAGCTTTTGCTTAGGTATTAGCTGGAGACTGCTACGAACCTAAAAAAAAAAAATGGATCTTTTCTTTTCCTTTTTCTTTTCCCCATGGTCAGACACCCACACAAATTAGTCTTTCGGATGAGATAAAAGTCACAGCAACTTGAGTTCTAATGAGTAGATGACTTTACAGCCCTGTTTGCTCTGACGGGGCAAATAAAAGGCATCCCAGACAGGCATGACCCGCATACATGAGCAGTTAGTATAAAACCAGTAAGGCAACGTTTTGGGAAGGTCAGCACAGAAGAGGTCAGGCAAGGCTCGTCAGGACGGAGGCCGGGGCTGGAGCTTCTGAGAAGGAGCGGCCGCCACCCCCTTGTTGAGCTGCATCACATTGATTTTGAGAAAAGTGCAAATCTCTCACGAGGTGACCTCACCACCCCACCTGAGGTTGGAGCTGGCTCGCTTGAGGTGTCGACATGCGTTTCAAAGCCTCGAGAGCAAGAAGGAAAGGCAAAATCCCGGCTCACCCAAGTGCTGAGGACGGTGGCCCTGGTCCGCTTTACAGGGCGCAGCTGCCCTGGCCCCAGCCAGAGGAGGCGAGTGTGTAGATCTGTGAGGATGGGCAACTGAAAACCAGAACTCAGCAGGACTAAACCGAAACTCAGCTCCTGTAGTTCTTACTTTCACCAAAGGATTGATTCTGACCAAGTGGGAGAGGAGAAAAATCTTCAAAATCAAAGTGTCAGAAAGGGAGAGACTCAACTTCATTTTTGAAGGGGTCTTCAGTTTTCCAAAGCAGACCAACTCTCTCTTCACTGTACAGTGTTTGCAGAAAAATCCTGATTCATTTCTGTCTGAGGTGACAGACACATGCTGTCTGCACTGCAGCACATCCGCTAGGGCACACTCTCGCTTCTGCACGTATGCTCAGGGGCTCAGCGGAGGCTGATGTGCTGGGGTTTTTGGAAAGCAATTAAGCCATTAGGGTAAAGCCCTCGTGAATGGCATTGGTGCCCTATAAAAGAGACCCTGGATAGCTCTCTTGGCCCTTTGGCCCTGTGATGACAGAGTGAGAAGATTACCATCTATCTGCCAGGAAATCAGCTCTCATCAGACAACACATCTATCTGTGCCTTGATCTTGAACTTTCCAGCCTCAAGAACTGTGAGAAATATATGCTTTTTATTTTTCTGTGATATTTTGTGGTAGAAGCTTGCACAAATTAAGAAACTTTAAATGAAAATCAATAGCTCATTAAAAACGTTTTTATCACCTATACATATATTTTACATATGAGGACAGTTGCCTAAAGCATGTTCCATTAGTCATAAAAAATGAGACATCTTGGAATAAGTAAAAGGTTTTAAAACTTTGATTAATGCCATTATTATTTCTCAAATTAACACCCAAAATCTGTATAATCTATTTATACATTATAAACACTAAGTGATAACAAAAATCATTCAGAAAAATTACCAAAATTATAGTTTGAAAATGTAAATTGTTGTGTTGTAGATTATTGTTATTATTTTCTCAAACTACCTAACCACTTGGCACTATCTATTTATTATGGTGCTTCCAAAATAGTGAACAGGCAATTAAACAGGAGTTGTCTCATTACCATCAATGTAAAGCATATTCGAGGTTTTAGATGGTGTCAAACGTAAAAAGAAAATGAATGCTTTTTTTGTGATCCCATTTTCTGATATATAAGCAAGAGAAAAGAGACATGAATGCTTAAAGGCCCATTTGTAGATATCAACAATCAACTTAGAAACAATGAAGAGCAATGGACTAGGTACCAGAGATGATATGGGGGGTGGGAAGAGCTGAGGAAAATGACATAGATGAAATTTTCGTCTATTGAGTAATATTCTTAGTCTATATGTCTACTTTGTGTATATTTTATCTATATCATCCTTTCTCCCTGTTATCTTTGAATGCTCCCTCTTTGTTACTGGAAAGAAAAAGTCTTATAGAGATTTAGAAACCATTGAGCATTTTATTACATCGGAGCAGATGATTTTTAAAAAGGCACTTTAAGCTAACTAGCATTAGAAAATTACTGGAGGCATCATTCTTTTCCTTTTTGCTATTTCATTATTTTATGATTTTCTTAATTCTTTAAAATTTATATGTCATCCATGAGATCTGATTAAAGAGAATTGACATTCATAGTTCACAGGAATAACCAGCAAGAAAGAGGATCTGGTTTTAAGTATGAGTGTGTGTGTGTGTGAGATTATGTATGATGTATATTTCTCTATGAAATATGTCTACCACCTGAAAGTAAGATGAATTGCTGAAATTCTTTCCATTGGAATAGAAATCATTTTTTTCTTGGTATTTTCCAGAAAGAATTTATGTTCACAGTTACAAATGTAGAAGCATATTTGACAAAGGACATTAGAGGATGCACTTGCACTTTTGGAACATAAGGCAGCCATATTAACAAATTGAGTGTAAAAGACAGGTACAGAACTAGTTAAAGTAGCAGTGAGGTAATAAATTCTGTGATCAGAGCTAAGGTCAAATACACAGTCTGCACAAATACTCTCTATAGATCTTTTGTCATTCATGAATGAGTAAACGTTAGCACAAATAAATCTTTGAGACAACACTGAAGAACAAGAAAAGGAAACAGTGAAAAAAGAAAAACTTTAATATAAAAGAACAGAAAACTCTTGACACTAGTCAAAAGATGACAATAAAGTCTTAAAAGACATGTTTGATGTTCCTAGGACAACTATATAATTTATGATATCAAGTGGGACCCTTTAGAAGTGAAAAGAGGCACTAAGACAATAGTGGGAAACCAGAACTCTACCGGACATATCAAGCTGTCTGGTCACTCTGGCAACAGAATGTAAAAAAATAAGTAGGTATGTAACATCAACAGAATAGATGATAGATAACAAAAGGATAAGGAGTAGTAAAGACAAGAAGCTAAGTTTTCTCTTTTTCTCTCATTTTTTTGAAAGAAGGACTGTGATAAGAAAGAATTGCAAAGAAACATATGATAATGGTAGTAGAAGGGAGAAAAAAGATTTTTTCAACCCTGTAAGAGTCCCTGGTGGGGTCTGAAAATTAAACTGACAAAGGCATATTAACAGGAGAAATGCATATGAATTAATTTAAAATAAGTGACAAGGGAACCTTCATAAAGAAATGAAGACCCAAAGAAACATTTAGACTTGTGTACTTTTATCCTCTTTTTGATGAAGAATGGACAGTTGTGAAGGGGTCTTCAGAGATACAGATGCTTCTTTCTTCCTGATATAGGGAAGGCACTTCTCACATGAGAGGTTTTAGGAAAGGAGGTCAAAGTAACCCTCCTACTTCTGCCATTGTCTCAAACTCCCAAGGGGCCGTATCTTGGAGTAGCATGTTCTGAATCTCATCAGTAGGACTAAAATCGCTGCAGGAGAGCAAAAGTGACATTGATACATATTGGAGTAAAAGCCTGAATAACATGCCCGGAATGCTGACTAAAGGGAGATAATAATGAACACGATGGTGTGTTATTTGAGGAATGTGGAGAAATGATAATGAAGATTGAACCTGAGACAGAAACAGGGATAATTTGATAATCCAGTTAGAGACAGACAAATATGATATAATTTCACCTATATGTGGAATCTAATGAACAAAATAAACTAACAAAACAGAAACAAATTCATTGATGCAGAGAACAGACTGACAGCTGTCAGAGGGAAAGGCAGTTGGGGGGCTAGGTGAAAAGGTGAAGGGATTAAGCAAGAACAAAAAACAAAAAATCCCTCATAAATACAAACAACAGTATGGTGATTACCAGAGGGAAAGCGGTGGGCAGAGGTAAAAGAAGGTAAAGGGAGATAATTGGTGACAGAAGGAGACTTGATTCTGGGTGGTGAACACAAGACAATATACAGACAATGTAATATAGAATTGTACACCAGAAACCTATCTAATTTTATTAGCCAATATCACCCCAATAGATTCAATAAAACTTTAAGGAAACATTAAATCAAAAGTACTAAAAGAAAATTTTCTTCAGAAAAGAAACAGATTTGAGAATAAAATATGAAAGAGTCTCTTTGGGGTACAAAGATCATAGTATGCAAAAAAATAGAATTCTTTTTGTTATCAACTGATAAACTGTGTTCAGATATTTATATGTTCTACCGGAAAGTTGAAAAGTTAACCTAGGAAGTACTTTCTGTTTTAAATGTATGCCTCAAATTATATTGCATTTGCAATTCTACAACATCATTTCTTATTTAAGTTGACTTTAATTTTTGGCTCTGTAAGGACACCATGGATTAAATTAGATAAGGGCTTTCACTGTTATTGTTCACGGGAGAGATATTTTTGGGGGAGCGTAGCAAATTCATCCCAACGGGTGAGATACTGCATGTTAGACAAGACCTATCTAAACCAAATAATCTCTCTGATAGCTGAAATGTCTCAAAGGCAGGTGACAAAAAATTAACAGATCATTTCTTCTTGTAGTAACGTTTGATAATAAAGTCTTTTGTACAATGGTGTTGAGGCTAAAATAGCCTTGAACCTTAAAATACCAAGGTGGATAATGCTTGTGTGATAGAAGTTAAGTTAGTTCTATAGTACAGCAGTTAGTTAGGTGATATACTAGACTGATTTTATGTTACTATGTTAGGAATTAAAGTCACCATTATCCTATACTCCCTTTAGTGCCTTTCATTTACAACTGATTCCATGACCTTTTGGTAACTGGTGTCCCATTTCTTTAAGGACTTATAATCACTGTTAAATTTTAACTGACAAAGTCTTAAAAATTAGTCCTGTATTGGAGTTTACATGCATAATAGTTATTTAAAAAACAACAACAACAAAATCTTACAGTTTCAAGAATCAACCATGCAAGAATTTAGATCCTATGAAAGAGAGAGGAGACATGAAGTCCTGTAGGCTCTAACCCTGCATTTGTGTCTTATTACGGGAAAGTAATTTTCATTTATGTCAATGATGATTTTATTTAACCAATCAGAATGCCAAGTTAACATAGACTTGTGAATTAATGTTATTACATTGTAGAATAACATTTTTTTTTCTTTTTCTCTCTTGCTATTAACACTGTTAATAAATTAGAGTGGGTGACTATTTGTACAAAGGAGTTCACACATAACGTATAATTTCTGTTATAAATAATTGACTTTCTTTTTATACTTTTCTAAGTTATTTTAAAGAGCAAATATTTGCTTAGAACTTTACTGTAAGGAAAGAATTAAGCAACTTATATTACTAGATTTACCCATTACAGGTAAAGACATAGATAATTTTACACATGGACAGAAAGCTCAATAAAAGTTCAGATTCAAGTACAGGATTTTAAGGTTTATTAAATGTGGACCTTCTCCTTCCATATAAGATGAAAGGACAGGTTATTGGAAAAGAGAACGTTGCAAAAAGCTAAGATGTGCGATGGGCAATTCAGTTGAGTACTGATCAGCATATGCATGTGAGAACACTACTCAAAAGTGGAGAATGATCAACCCAAAAGCTTCAGAGTAACATACCAAGTGCTCACAGGGCACTGAGAATAAAGTTTGTTTCCCCAAATGGGCTGGGAATGGGCATTGTGCAGAGCGCACTGAAGTATCTAAGTCCTGGAGAAAAAGAGCTTGTGACTGATTACTGTTCCAGTTCTAACAAATTTTAACAAAGGGACCTTCACCCCAATTAAATTGTTTCCAAATGCATCCAAGAACAAATTTCAATAATATTTATAGGGAACATAAATATCTTGCGCCAAAGAGGCTAAAATTCACAAGTCTGACATTTAGTAAAAAATTGCCAGTCATACAAAGATACAAGAAAATAACCCATAATGAGAAAAAAAAAATTATCAGCTGAAACTGACTCAGAACTAACACAGATATTCTGCCCAGCAGCCAAGGTAACTGAAACCATTTTAACTCTATTGCATATGTTCACATGAAAACAAAAAATACATATACCCTAAGCAGTAATTAGTGGGAAATTTATAGCAGTAAACACCTGTAATAAAGATGAAAAGTCTCAAATCAAAGCCCTCAGTATCTTCATTGAGAAATTAGAAAAGGAAGAGTAAATTAGCCACAAAGTAAATAGAAAATAATGATGACCAATATTAATATAAGTGAAATAGAAAATAGAAAAATAATAGGGTGAATCAATAAAAAGAAAATATTTTTTAAAGATCAATAAAATTGATTAACCATTAGCCAGAATGATCATGAAAAATATCCAAGAAGATTCAAATTAATATAATAGTCAATATGCACTATTTTGATTCTTCAAATGTATTTATAGAAACAAATAAAAAGTAAAATGCTTCACCAGACTAGGTGAACTATAATAAATAAGTTTAAAAAGACACTGAAAATAACAGCACAGAAATATGCACTCTAGCTAACAGTAAAGAATTGGAGAAAGATGTAAAAAACAAAACTAGCTGTGCTGAGAAACAAACTGTCAATAGAATTTTAAAAATACCTATAAGTGATTACATCCCATGAATAAGATGTTTTGTTTGTTAACATTTTTATGTTAGAGAATTATTTATAGTTAATTAGCTTCTTCAGTAGCTAATTCACTATGAAATGAAATAGTTGAATTAGTAGCTAAGTAACTAAAAAAGGTGGAAGGAATCAATTTATTGAAGAACAAAAGTAAAAGTTACACTAATTGTCTCCTCAAAGCCACATTATAGGCAAACATACTATGTAGTTATATCTTGATGGTGTTCTGAGAAAATAGAATCCTATACTCAGATAATTATGACTTTAGGGATTAATGCATGAAAAATACAGTTTCACAAATAGATTGCACAACACAAAGACTTCCACTCAACTATAGGAAGATATTCTTTATGGCAAACAGATTGAACTCTTAAGGCTGCAGTGTGATGCAAAAAGTAACAGTGAATAAATAAGTCAGTGAGCATGAATACTAAATGTAAATTGATTGAAGTAAAATAATGAATGGTGGGATGGGAATGGGAACTGGTGTAGACTAAGTGGAATTTATTCATTTACTATTGCTGTTGTTAGACATTACTGCAAATTTAGTGACTTAAGACAATATAAACTTATTAGTTTATAATTCTGGGTTCAGAAATAGAAAATGGGCATTATTGGACCACAATCTAGTTATCAGTAAGGCTGTATTCATGAGAATCGGTTTCCATTCCTTTCCCTTCTTCTAGAAGCTGTCTGCATTTTCATTGACTCCTGCTCTCCTTCCAGAGGCAGTCTGATCATTCTCACCTCTTCTTGACTCAACATCTTCTCTTAATCTACTGCCTCCCCCTTTCACTTATAAGGATCTTTTTGATACATTGGGCTCACCTAAGAAATCCAGGATAATTAATCTCTGATCTCAAGATTTTTAATCACATCTGCAAAGTCCTTTTTGCCATGAAAGGTAACATATTCATAGGTGCTGGGAATTAGAATGTAAACATCTTTGAGGGGCATTATTCTACTTACTGAAGGAAGCATTAAAATCCAAACCACACAAGTAAGAAGAGAAACAGGAGGATATGAATTAAAATACCTTGGAAATTCTTGCTTATGTTGTTTGAGAACAGAATAGAGATATTAATTAGATTTAAACTTTGGTGATCAAGTTTGTTAAGTATGAGTGTTAAAAATGCATTGTATATAATGAAAACCCGTGGAATAAAATAATTTTAAAAATTGATTAATTCAATATGAAAGGAGAGAAATAAAAAATAGTAAAAAGGCCCTGGATGGTGTGGCTCAGTTGGCTGGAGCATCTTCTGGTAAACCAAAGGGCCAAGGGTTCAATTCCTGTTTAGGACACATGCCTAGGTTGTGGATTGGTCTCCGGTCGAGGCACATACAAGAGGCAACAGATCCATGTTTCTCTCTCATGTGGGTATTTCTCTCCCTCTCTTTTTCCTTCTCCTGTTCCCTCTCTCTAAGGTTAATGGGTATGTCCTTGGGTGAGAATAAAAGAAATAATGTATAAAAGATGGTAAACTTTTAAAAAATGTAAGTAATACAAATGTAAAAAAAACAAAACAAAACAAAAATCACTAGTATTTGGACAGGTATATTCAGAAAAAAAATGTAATAACTAAAAATTTAAAGTAAAATGGTACATCTCTAAAACATACCTTTCAATTGAAAATAAGTTACAGATTAAATAAAAAAATAGGCAGATTTGATAGTTTATGCAAATTGCAGAAATAATATAGCTCTTTGTTCCTATAAAATTATGTCTTTTAATTGATTGCAGGATATTTATTTTTCTGCCAACCATACAATGGCAGATATGCTTCGACGAAGCATTATGTAACTGTTTCCCCTAAAAATGAAAGTTCTTTCAAAGGAAAAGAAGACAAACCTAGTGTCATATTTATCTATTGCATTTAGTTCCAAGTCCAGGTTTTCTCCCGGATTTCATGCTTAATTATTCTGAGGTACAGCTCTCCTTAATGTTGCATATTATCTAAATATTCACATCCCAGTGTACTCCACTTATAATGGTGAAAGATAAATACAATAATCTTTATAAAAACTTTGACTTAAAAATAAAAAAGAAAACCAGAATATACTGTTATCTCTGGTCCACGTGCTTTATTACCTGGGCAGTGATATTAATGATCATTTCTTTAGAGCTGGAGTAAGTTTTTTGATCTACTAAAGTGACTAAACCTCATTTTCATAGTTTAAGAATTAAGTACAGGGGTGGGCAATGTAGGAGTATGTGGAAAAAAAAAACCCAGTTCATTCTTGTATTATTATTTATTGTATTATTTTCCATATGAACAATGGTAAACCTGCTTTGTCCACCCCTATATTTCCATCGCTCACTTTCTTCCATGTCCAGAGTTGAGAGGGTGAAGAATCACCTTTAAGAGCTAGACCACTTTAGTCATGCACTTTCTGTGGGTGTGATGTGAAAATCTTGAAACTGACTTAGAGATTGACCTGTGACAGGTCTCTATTTATAGTCTTTGAATTTTTCTTGGAAAACAACAACGACAACAAAATCTCCTTAAAACACTCATTAGTTTGCTATTTATTTCACCCTAAATAATCATTAGAAAGTTTTTTTGTTAAGTTTTAAATAAAGTCAGTTTATAACTTTGGATTCAGACTTGAATTTTGAATATATTGTATCTTTCTTTCTCCTTAAACCACTTGTAACAGCATTTCTCCAAACGTTGGTACTGGGGCTATTCTGACCCACATAGATGATCTGTCCACTTGCACTGTCTCCATTACTAACAATTCCAAACAGTGGAAATAATTACCCTTGTCAGAAAGGAGCCATGAAGGAGTACTTCAGGATGGGGTGGAGGTGGAGGGATCAGATGCTTCCTTTCCACCGACCTCCTAAGTTATTGTCAATTTCCTTTCTATAACTATACTGTAGATTTCAAAATTGGGCATTTGCAGTTTTGCAGGTGCCTGATTGCCTCATATAGTTTTGAATAACAATACTTGTCATGGGCAGGATATTCAACTTGCTATTTGTTTTCTAACAAACTAGCTTTGATAGACTTTTAACTCATTCGAAGTAACTCCCTGAAAGCTGCAAAGAGCCAGAATAAACACATGGTCTGAGAAGTAGCAGGTAATTATTGAATACTTAGTCATTTGCATCACTGCCACATTTAGGGTGGAGCTGTGGAGTCCATTTAGGAGACTCCACAGTTCTTTTGTACAGATAGCTCATATTTTGTGTTACCAGAGGCGGATTAAAATCAGTTGAGGCCCTGGGCGCAGAAGAAAATATTGGGCCCCTTAAAAAAGAAAAGAGAGACAGAGAAAATGTAAATATTTATTTATACACACAGAAAACTATTTTTAAAACCATAAATGAAACAAGTACATATCCACAAACTAATTTACACCCCCTGCGTATTTGCGTATATTGTAAGTTTGCACGGCAGGAGAACCTTTTTAAGTACAAAGTAGCAAATAGGATTCTATTGCTCTGATGAGTGGTAGCACAGCTGCTCGGAGCCTATGCAGCATAGTATATATATAGTATGCAGCGTAGTAATGAAATAATGAAAATAAGTGGATATAAACATACTATCAGGTTTTACCATCGATCATAAACTTGTACATAATTAAACTTGCACATATGAAACCAAACTTGGTGTCATTAGAAAAAAGTGTAAAGTTGGGGTTTGGTGGGGCCCTTTAGAAATTGGGGCCGAGGGTGCGCGCCCGGTGCGCCCACCATTAAATCCGCCTCTGTGAGTTACCTTCACATTTGATAATGTATATGGACTTTAAATCTTTAATGAATTACAGTTACCTCCACAACTTGAGTATAACCCATCTTATTTGGTGGATAGTGGTGTTGTCAGTGCCAAGGGAACTGAAGCTAGGATTGTAGCCCAGAGCATTCTGCTTGTGCAGTTTCTGTGATGACCTGATGAGGCAGAGAGGGTGGGAATAGGGATGGTAGCAGTTAAGAGGAGAGAAATAGAGGGAAACTGCTCTGGGAATAAATTTTAAAGCATTCTTGCTGGGATTAAGGGTGTTCTCAAGACAAGCAGCCAAATGTGTTCATAAAGGCACTTAATTGAGGGAGTTGGCAGATGGACTTTGTCAAGCAGTTAGAAGCCAGAATTCTAAAATAAAGGCTGTAGAAGGTAAGAGATAGCATTAGAAACTTCTGAGCCTAGGCAGTTGGTGAATTTCTGTTTCATTTCTTCCACTCATTGCAAATAAATGGAGAAATAGTCTTCAATGTAACTGAGACCGAAAGTTCATGGGGCTCCTTATTTTTATATGCAATACTGTTAGGAGGACTTGAAAGTGAGGATGCATTCTCTTGTAAATATTTTTCACAGATGTTTTTCAAGCCATAAATATTACTATAACTACCAGAGAGCAATCTAGGCTCTTTTAGGTTTGGCTGCACATGAGTGACATATGTAACTCCTTCTTAAATAACTATTTTATAAAGTGCTATTTTACAAATATTTTCTCATATAAATTGGGTGTTCTCACTAATTATCCCATCATTTGATACCTGGGCAGGATCTAATGATTTGTGGTTGATTCTGCAGAAGAAAAAGTGTGAAGGAAGAGATAAGGGCTGTAATCAAAGATATTTTATAAAAAAAAGTTGACAAATTCTGAATTATACATTTTTTCCGAAATGGTGATATATAGTATGAGAATCCATAATCAGTAGCCTGCATCTTTAAGTGTATTTAAAGATCAATATGATTGTCTTATAAAAATAAAAAGGTTTTGCAGATTCTTCTGTAAAAATAATCTAGCAAGAGACTGAATATACAAATGGACAAATAGTTTAACCCTATGTAGAGACAGAACTCTGATCTGCAACCAGCTCAAAACATCATCCATTCATCTACAGTAACTAGTCCAGGAAGCCAACCTGCTGACTTGTCAGAATTCATACTGCTATCTCTACCAACAATCTGTGAAACCAAGCAATGACCCCTGTAACAATTGGCTCCCAATCACCTGAACTTGATTGATGACTAAAGGTTCCTTAATTTTTGTCCTTGCTTCTAACTTAGGACCAACTAGAGGAAGTTAAAGATGTACCCCTAAGCAAACACCATGAGATGACCTGCTTGCAGTTAGCGTGTCTACAATTCTTCCCCGCCAACAGTCTTCAGTCAAGGCAGACCTGATGCCTTAACTTCGCTCTATTATAAATCTTTCCCACTCCATTGCCTGCCTTTGAGCTGTTGCCAAAATGTAAATGGTGGTGTCTGACAGCAAACTTTTAACAAATAGCCTTTGTTTGTTCTCATTTAGTTGATCTTCATTTATTTCCACACTGGTATATCATAGGACCACTTTATAGCAGATTTACAAAGTGAACATAAAGTCTCTTTAAGGCAATGATGAGGCATTTACATTCTCTCTCTGCATCTTCAGTTGGACAGACTTGATTTTCAGTTCAATAACAAGAAGCATTCTTTCCTGTCCCTGTAAAGTTTTAGTTATTGACCTTTATTTCACATCCAAACTCTAGGTATGCTCTAATATCTAAATCTTTATTTCATTCTATGTATTTGTCCAATCTACTTGTTATCTCTATTAGTGTCACAAATGTTTACCTTAGGGTTATAGTTTTCATCTTCTTGATTTTCAATTGGTTCCTTGTCATATTTACCTGTGCTTAATTTTCATGTGCTGAGATTCCTCATCTGTTTTACAGACTTCAGATTTTATTTTGTAGATGCTCTTTATCTACCCTACATATGTGAGAATTTTAAACTATAATTTTACAACATTTTCAGATTGCTGTATTATTTTTACTTCATTGGATATACATTCTTTCATCTTTAATGTTTGTTGAATGAGATTATTAATGTTAGCTTTTTTATAAATATATAAAAGGGATTTGAGAGCTCATGTCCTGAGGGAGTTTTCATTTCTTTCATTCCATTTTTCTTTTTATATTTTGTGTTTCCATGATGATTTCATTCAGAGACATTCAGATTTCAGAGACAGTATTACATTAGCAGCTCAGACTTTCACACTGTGATTATATTACATTACAATTCCCTCAACATTACATACACAGCAATACACTTTGCAGTTCCAGTTAATGCTCCCAGTTAATGCTCCACATCAAGAAGACCCTATGTCAGTAATTGGCAATGTGTGTATGTTTTCTTTTTTTAAATCACCAATAAGAGAGAGAGTAGGATTTTAATACCTTGCTTGATATAAAAAAAAAGTTGGTTCTAGTTCTTTATTTCAAATAACTTGTAATCAGTTTCATTTTCACACAGGAGTAAATTGTGTCTCCACTGCCTGCTTGTCTTTGGGCTTGATCTTTCTGTTACAGCCTCACTAGCTGTCACTGTTCAACTCTACGAGTTTCCTATTCCATTGTGTGTGTGTGTGTGTTAGAATGTGACTATATATGCTTAATATTTAAAATAATTGATTTGTAATTTGTTTTTACTTGGGGCAAATAAAAGTGGTTAACAGACTGGATGTTGTGTTAATAAAAAGTTAGCTGTATTGTTGACTAGATCCTAGTCAGCATGATTTTTAGCACTTCCCCCAGTTTTTATTGAGATGTATTTGAAAAATAAAAATTATATATATTTAAGATGTACAAAGTGATGCTTTAGACAAATATCCATTGTGAAATGACTACCACAATCAAGTTTTGGCAATCCTTTTCTTTTCATAGGATAATTTCTTTTGACTCGAGATTATCTCTGAGTAATTTTATTCAGTTAAAGGTATCTACTTTCTTTCTCTTTAGCTATATATACTGCTTTATGGCTGCCAAGTGGGGCTTGGTTAAGATGATAGTCTTTGAAGTCTAATCTATGTTTAAGTTCTGGTTTTACCACCTGTTAGCAATCTGGCATTTGACAAGTTAATTAGACCTTTTTAAGCCTTAGTTTTCTCATATGTAAAGTGGGAATGACAAAATTACCTATTCATAGGATTCACAGAGTTAAAAAACAGCACTTAGATAGCAATACACACTTAAGATGGTGCCTAGCACATAGCAAACAATAAACACATGCTTTTTGGTGACATTTCTACTCTGTCATTGTTATTCTCAAACTGAAATCAAATGCCTTCATTTCATGTTCTGTTTTAGTTTGTTCTGTTTTTTTTAAAAATTGTTTTTCTATTACAGTTGTACCACTTTTTCCCCCACTGTATTTTGTTCTGTTTTAATGGACAACTGCATTTTTCAATTCCCCACCCAAGGTGGATTTTTGTTGCTGTTGTTGTTGCAGTGGTTTGGTAATTTTAATCTGATTATAAAATTGACATACGCAAAACCCCACTTCATAGATTAAAAGTTATTTTTTCCTTTGAAAGGAAAAACTAATAATTTATTACATAGTAATTTTTCAAGACAAGGTTTATTTATTCATAAACCAAATTATGCTTTGGTCATAGGGAATGTGCATCACAAAAATAAATTTTGATGTATGCATATCACATCATTATTATTACATGGATGACTATGGTTTAGAGAATAGTACACACCTGGTGCCATATAACAATGGGACTCGATACCTATTTATTTAATAAATCTCTCCCTGAGATTTTTGTTTTATTTTAATTTGGTAGGCAAACAGATGAACCATGTAATTCATAACAAGAAATTATATTCCCTGGTATAGAAAGACAGTAGTAATCCAAGTTTAAATTTCATTTGCAATCTTGAATCTGTAAAAACTACACAAAAATTATAACATCACAGTCATATTTGGTTTGCTTTTAGCTATTCAAATAAAGTTATTGCAAGATTAATGTTTGAATTATGATTTTATTATAAAAAGTATGCTTATAATTAAATGCCATAAACCCTTTATTGAGTAAAAATTGTAATGCCTATGACTCTAACAGTATGCTGTTACACAGTCTCATGCAATGCAGTAAAATAGTACTGATGTACAAAAACTCTATAAAGGAAAAGCTACACACAAAAATATAAACTCTATTTTTTTAGTCTGAGCCTTAATATTATGGTTTTCAGATCAACATTAGAGAGTCTAATGGTACTTTATTTTCTATTTCAAAAACAGGGACCAATTGCTGAGATTTTTATCTTTAAATTCTGTCACTATTCTGCACAAGTAATATGTTATTTTACTTTATGAGAGTTTAGGGGGAAGATAATGCTTTTCCTTAAAAATAGAAAACAATTGTGTATCTATACATTTTATTATAAATCATATGAAGTATATATTTTTGCATATAGATTTGTAAAAGCAGAAAGAGGATAAAGAAGCATATATTTTATAAGTTATTCAAATTTTGATTGCATATACTGTGGCTATTTAAAAACTTGATTTTAATAGTTGTGCTTTTTATAGTGCCTAGGACACTTTTAAGTCAAATTAATCTCAGCTTTAGTGAAAGAATGACCTTTGAGTTTACAGACAACATCTGGAGGAAACAGCTGGGTAAATGATCAGGTGTTTTTTCAAAGAGAAGTGCAATGTGGTGTTCCTGTGGTACTGTTTAGAGATTTTCAATTCTCACATCATGTAGCACACAGTGGTGCTATTAATTAGAAACTGATGGAAAGCCAGAAATAAATCCTTATGTCAAACAGAATGTCTTACATGGAGGAGATTCGAAAGTCATCCAACTTCCTGAAATTGAAATGTTCAGGATAGCAGCAAGGATAACAGACTCCCTGCTACCAAGTCAATATTTTCCAACTGCTAAATGTCAATTTCTCTAATACCTACTTTCTCTCTTAAATGCATAACATTAAAATGGACTTTCCTATTTTTAAAAAAGTTAGTGGTACCAAAAGAAAGCGATTTAAGTGTTTGGTCTCTATTGTGTATGTCTTTTAAAATAAATTCATATACTATGCATTTGCTATTATTGAAAGCTTAATAACAAAATGAACGTTACCACTTTCTCTTACCACAGTGCATTTATCTTTTCCTTGACTCCTAGTGATGGGTATTATACTGAATCATAAGTCATATGAAAATGATAAATCTTAAATACCATCTTTGGTAGGCAAACTGAACTTTTCCTAGAACTCCTAACAAAATTTGTGCTCTTAACACTTGTCCTAATAACGACAGTTTATCTGCTTCATTTGTAACACATCTGCCTATGTCAAACCCGACTCACCACTAAAAGTAATATAGTTCCTTGCTACTCAGTGTGACGTCTCTGAGCTTGTTAGAAATGCAAAAATCTCAAGGCTCTACCCAAGACCTACTGAATCTGAATCTGCAGTTTTGCAAGATCTCTGAGGGATTTGTCTGCACTTTTAAGACCTTGCCTTGGAGGTCTAAATTCTGTTACCTGAACTCCATTCCACTGAAATGGAATCTTTGAATTGGGTAGGAGTGGAGTCTGTAGGGTAGTGTCAGAACATGGAGACAGCTAGAATACCCACCTGGACTTTTGACATATGCAAATATACCATATGCAAATCAACCTGATCCTAGCTCACTCCCACAGGAAATGCTGATGGACTTAGCTGGTTCCCAGAGGAACTGTTAATGGACCTATCCTGATATGTTAACTAACCTGGTGGGGAAAAGCAAAAAGATGTAAATGACCTACTAAATATGTTGATAAGCAATGTCACACTCAGGGAAATGTGTGTTTGACAACTATAAAAAAGACACTTGTGGAAGCCCAGGCAGGAGATTCCTACGGGCTGCAAGGTGGACCAGGAGTCTCTATTCCCCATTTCCTTGCTCCTACAGGCCCATGAGGAGGCCTGGGAGTCACACTTCCACATCTTCCCCTGCTTCCACGGGCCCTTGAGCTTGTCTGGGAGTTGCCTCTTCCTTCCACCCTCTTCCCTTCACCCTCTTCCCCCTTTTACCTTGATAAACCTGTTTGTCTAATCCTTCAGTGGTCTCCAGGTGATTTATCAGAGCAAGACTCCCTGACAGGTAGCAGATGGATTAAGTATCTATATTTTTAAAAAGCTCCTTGATTATTTTCACACAAAGAGAAACTTCAAAATAAATTATGTGGAGAATGACAATCAGAATCATCTAGGGGTGCCTGTGAAAATGCACATTCTTAGGTCTTTCTCCAGAGATTTGCATTTTTAAGAACAGAGGAGTTATTTGGAAGTCCCCAGTCTGTCATCTCACAGCCCACAATTAAACTGTGGTCTTGCTAAAGTCATTGTGAAAAATCTGACCTTTCAAAAAATTAACTAAAAATGTGCGTGTGTGTCTGTGTATACTTTTTTCTTGTATATTCAAGAAAAATAACCTGGGTGGGTAAGAAAGGCTTCAGACACATTTAATCAAGGCTGGGTGTCCTTTTTTCTAAAATTCTCCCAACTTAACCTTCTCCAGCATCAGATTGATCCTTGGGCAGAAAAATGGCTTTAACACTCACAGGGATTACGTATATTCTCATATTACACACATTAGCAGAAAAAAGTATTTTTAGTAGTTTTTCTTTGTTTATTTGTTTATTTTAGAATACTAAAGAAACTTCTTTCACAGAAAGTCTTAGCAAATATATCCTTCATATTTTTTTTTTCAAAATAACCACTGTGATCAGTTCCTTTGTCAATTGGCTTAAGCTTGTTGGGTATTCAGGATTGCTACAACACAGAGGAAAGGTGAACTCTACCAAAGGAAAGCCAGGGCACCTTTGGCAGAATAAAAGAAAATCCTTGTCATAGAGGAAATCAGCAGATAATTCACTCTAGAGTTGTTTTGTTAAATGCACTTTGAAGAATTAGACCTTGTAGATAGTTATATCATTGCAAAACACAGTCTTTGAACTCAATAGAAAGTCATAACATAGGAACCTGTTTACACTAGAAAATATTTACAAACAGAAATTATTTGTAATTCTATTAAATAATTCTTAACAAAATGTTTTCACTAAAAGGCCTGAATATCATATCTATCTCTAATTGGTACATAACCAAAATAAAGCTAATTTTTTCCTAAAAATTTTGCTCATTTTCATACAATGAAACTGATTTTTAAAAATATTCTTAAAGTCTAGTCACGGACTCAATTTCATCATATGAAATTTTATAATATAAATTTCATGTTACATTTGAGATAATCAATCATGTTTCAATGTAATCCACATTGCATAGGAGACTTTTATTATGAGCATTATCGTTGTAGTATAGTAAAATGCATTGTTAGTGAAGCATGGAAAAGGAATAATTTCAACTAATAGGCATATATGTCAAATTCCAATTAGGACTATGTTGGAATTCAAAAAGAAATATGAGCATATAAATTTAAACCTTTGACCTTCACCATAAAGAACAAGGTCTGAGAGAGAAACTATTTTTATGTAGTATGCAAATTTGAATAAATTAATGTGTTCTGAACCCTTTGAAATGACTCTTAGACTGAATATGATTTTTAAAAATTTCATGTACTTGAAATTTATAGCATGAACTGTTTACTTCTATTCTATATCTTAAAATATTAATGAATATAAAACATTAAACAAATGCTCATTGTGTGTCTAGTCTGTTAGGTGACATATTGATACACAGGTGACTGGTTCTAAATTAGTTACCAATAAACATATCACATATCAGGCTTAAAGATTTTTTTCCTAAAAAAGACAATAATTTCTTAGTATTAAACATTTAGTGAATTTTAATTTTCATATATATATATATATATATATAAATTGGTTTGTTAGAATCAGAATGCAAATAAATTTCACAAATTGAATTAAATTTGGTTGACCTCTCCTTTAATTCTTTCTCAATCTATTGATTGCCTTTCTTTCCTTACAAAGTTTTTATTGAGCTATGTTCTTATTCCTATGGAGTTTCCCACTCTATCAATTGTTCTGACTGTATACCTGTAATGCTTTTTGAAAGTTGACCCTCTCCTCCATGCATGTTCTGTAATTAAATCTAGAAGCTTGTTCTCATTCAGATCTGATTATTTTTGTCAAAAATATTTCATGAAGATTGCAAGAGTATGGATGATTTTTAACATGAATATTTTATTCAATGTCTGAAAATGAAATGCCTTTAAAATGTGAGAATATACATGAACACTCACAGGTATGCAGCACATATTTGGGAAATTATCTTCCTTAATGAAATCATAACCAGTTGTTATTTGAAACCTCAGTGACCTATTCTAAAAACAATTCTTCATTTCTAAAAAAGAGGTTTTAAAACTGTTTACTTCCTTGTCTTGTTACATTCTTCTTTAACAAAAACATCTTCATTACATGAGGTTCTCAGTTATTCCCTGACATTTAGGAGAAAATTTTATTTTGGCTTAAAAGTAGATTTCTTTCCCCATCCTTAGTTTTAAAACCTAATTTTTCTCTTTTTCTCATATTTTTTTATACCTAACAGTATAAAAAGCAATTTATTATACAAGAAATGATATAAAGGGCATAGAATTTATGAATTGAGATTGATGACATGTTGTATATTCTTCTGAGCTGAGGTAACCAAGGTCAGACAGAAGTAAGATTAAACTGTTATCTCTGGGATTCTCAAAGCCTTTTCCAAAAATATGTAGGAATGAGACATGGAGATATTTTAATTCAAATGTCAACTGAGACTAAGTAATTTATCTGAAATGCCCAGACAGAAAAAGATGGACAACATGCTATATAGTAAAAAGCACTTATGAATTAACAGTCAGGGGTATATGTGCTTATTGGAGTTAAAAACATGTTATTTATAGCACACAGTTTTATCTAGAAGTGTGAGTGGTACAGAGCAGGCTTTGCAAAAATTTTAAAACACAGGAAAATAAGAGCAGTTGTACATTACTATGATATTTTTGAAGATATATTTTCAAAATTATTTTACCTGTGAATTAACAGTGAATATATTATTAAGTAATAAAATCCTTGTTATTTTGAAGTACCCTCAAGTTCCTTTCACTCAGTATATTTCATTGTAAAGACAAGGAAAATGAAGTTCAGAAGGGCTATGGTTTGAGAATGGTCAGAATGTAAATTAAAGGAAGGACTGAAACTTGAACACAGCTCTAATGGAACAACATTATTGTGTTTTCAATTACTGAATTGATTTTTATTTTCTGGAAAAGCTCCTCTTATCTAATATAATATTTCCATTAATATAGTATGTAGTATGGAGTTTTATAAACACCAATTAATATCAAGTTTTTAAAATATATAAGACCAAATTATGTTTACAGGCGCAATTTTTGGGTTTTTCATTGTTTACATAAAGTCCTTTATTTCACATACTAACACCAAGTTATCTTTTACTGTCACTTTTACACTTGGAAATGACAGGGATAATTCTGTAACCTGTAGGAGTGTTATATGTTTATATCTTTTTGTTGTTTCTTTCACATTTAAGTTTATTTCATGAAAGACATGTCCAATAATAAATGTATATAAAGTTGAAAATTAAAAACTATATTTCAAAATGGGAATGAAATTCATAAAGTAAATTCAGCAGTATAAAAAAGAGACACATTTTTTTATTAGGGGGAATTAAAAAATAAAATTGGTAGTTGCAGAATTGTCATGGGATGTAAAGTAAGCATAGACAATATAGTCAATAATATTGTAATAATTGTATATATTGTTTGATGGGTACTAGATTTATCAGGGTGATCACTTAGTAAGTTATATAATGTCCAATCACTGGGTTATACACCTGAAACTAATAATATTGTATGTCAACTAAAATTGAAAAATAGAAAAAATATTTTTAGGAAGAGGTACCATTTTCCATTATTCAGATGATTATGCTTATTAGTGCAAAAATCACTTGATGTGTATGATAAGATTTTCTAGCAGATGTCTCTTTGATGTAAGATATAAAAGAGCACATACCTCATTAAACAACACATCAAAAGCATAAAAATGCAACCATTAATCTATATTTCATAATTTCCTCATAATAACTCTAAGTAATCTCACTGAACACAAATGAAAGAGCTGTAGTAGAAGGTGATATTAAAATTCACATATGGTTCTGTCCTTGTTCCTTTGAATTCTATCAAACATCTGTTGGTTCAAATTCAATATAAAGAATGAAAAACATTTTAATAAATGAATGACAACTTAGAAAAAATGACCACTTTCATGAGTTCATAAAAAATGAACATGTTATAGAAAAATGTTAGACGAGATTACTAAGTACCATAAAATCCAACTCCTATTTACAGTGAGCAATCTTGATTAGATTTGGGTTTTTAGACAAATATTTCAGAACTCTTTTCAGTATTCTGCCATGTTATCTTAGAGGTATACTTTCTATTTCAGAGAATCTTAATTTTTTGGAGTTGGAAAGTACTTATATTAAAGGTGTTTGTTATTCAATATCTAAACAGAAGCCTGATGCAGGTGTAATATGGGAAGTACAGAAAGAAGTAACATTAGGGTAGAGAGTATCTTGGTTTGCTTAATGCCTGCTTCCCTTTATTATTTCTAAGTTACGTCAAACATAACTTTCATAAACACTTTCTGATGCCCATATTTCTTATCTCTTTCATTATAATTCTTATTCTCACCAGAAGCCTGAGCATTTCTCTTCAGGCTATGCTTATTCCTAAGTCAATATTTAAAAGCCATATATTTATCAAATGTACCTACTTTTCTGCTCCGTATTTCTTGTGCTGTTATTATGGCCATTCTTTTACTCATGTAGGGATCACTAGTTGCTGTTCTCTCTGTCTCCAACTCTTTTGGCATTCTTCAACATCTGTCCAACTCTGGAGCTGTTTTCTGACATCATGTGAATGGATTTGTTTCTTTCTATGGCAGTCCACTGTGACCCTTTTCCAATCATTCACCGACCCTTTATCACAGGGACCTGAGCTTGACAATATATTTACCTGCCTCATCCAATGTATGCTCCTTGAGAGCAGGAATGTTTTCCAATTCACTATAGTATCTCCAAACATGTAGAATTGTGCCAGGCATATAGTACACACACACACACACACACACACACACACACACACACACACACACAGAGTATTTTTTCAAATTAATGCATTAATTTAGCCATATTTTAGGAAAAAAATCTCTGATTACGTATTTTCAGTTTGCAATTTTCTCTAAATTGTGCTTATTATTTTCTGGAGAGGATAACAGGTTCCAAGATTTTAATAGGGTTTAGCCTATTTATTGTTCAATGGATTGCTTTTATGTATCACTGAGATTAGCTCATTCTCTAAAAAAAAATCCTACTTGATCATAAATAGTTGTCCTGCAAACTATAATATAGCTATTTAGAATAGCTATATTATAGCTATTTAGAATTTATTTGTGACTACTTTCAGTAGAGAAATAACCAATGGAAAATCATTTTGTTAGCTAAAAAGTGCCCATACAAATACCTTTATTTTTTAAAGAAAGGCTTCAATTATCTGTTAATATAGTTGCTATCATGCAATTTATATATTCATATAATATAAAGATATAATTTTAAAGTTACAAGGGATAATTACATCAACAAAATAAATTATCAACACTTTAGGGCTTTGAAATCATGCTAACATACATAAACTATAATTTAACTATCAGAGATAATAAGTCAAGTATAAAATTTATCAAATGTTTGTATGCTAGTTCTAATAAGAAACTCTTTTATTGCCAACATAATTGATATTTATTGTATTATAGTTTCTTTGTTACATAATGTGTTCATAATATTCTTGTAAAATTTATTTTTGTATCAGGAAAGACAACCTACAAAATAAAAATTTTATCCACTTTCTCCTCCCCATCTCTACTACCTTCATTGAAACCACTGAAAGCCTTCCATGTCTCGACAAGATGAGTGAAATTTACTCAATATTTAATTGTGTAAATTTAGACTTAAAAATATTTATTTTAAAGGCCTTGGTTGTGTACCTTAGTTGGTTAGAGCATTGTCCTAAAACTCCAGGGTTATGGATTTGATCTGCAATCAGGGCACATACAAGAAGCAACCAATGACTGCATAAATAAGTAGAAAAAAAAATCAATGTCTCTTTCTCTCTCTCTTTTCCTCTTTCTAAAAATTAATCAATAAAAAAATAAAATATTCATTTGATTTTGGACATATTTTAATATACCCATTTATTATGAATTGAATATATTATCTGAAGAAATAAACATAATTGGAAGAAATAAATCATTAAAATTTTTATTTGCATTTAAGTTGATTTCTCTGCTGTTGCATTTTGCAGATTGTTATATATTACACAGAAGGAAGTTTATTAAAAATTTAAACTGCACAGACATTTTACAGACATCATCTATAACTACTGTATGATTTAGACTCAGTTAAACTTATTGTCCTTTTGAAAAAAATAATACCAGCTAACAATTACCTTGTACTTACTTGTGCTTGCATGAATCGCATTATTTTGCATACATTACTCATCTAATCCTGTGTCTTAGGAGTGTAACATTATTTTTGCTCTCATTTTACAGATGGAAGCTTAAAGTACATAGGGGTTAAATACTGTCTCACAGTTCCACTGGAAATGGAGGACCCAGATTTTAAACCCAGGCAGTTTGTCTTGACACCTTTAACCACCACACTATTCTGTTTCTTTTTTAAACAAACAAACAAATGAATAATAAATAAAAACAAATCATTTTCACCTTTACTCAGGTAGATAGAACTTCAGATGCCCTGAAATAATTTCATGGTTAGTTTTTAGTGCTTTTATTTTTTTAATAGACTAAAAATCAGAATCAAATAAGTAAATCTAACTTTTTTTTGGCAAAACAGGATCATAGTTATACTTCTAATACTCAACTTTTTAATATAAGAACACCATATTTACTATGATAAAATAACTCTTCCTAGAATAAATTATTTAAACTTTTGGTTTCACCTGGGCAAATTATCCATTTGAAATTTTAATTCCCAACCAGTGGTAGTTTTTAATTCTTTTTTGACCATTTTAAGTGTGAAAGGAAATTTTGATAGTCTTAATTGTCTCAAGTGATTCATTTTAATAATCCAACTAGATAATCTGCCTCACAGAGTCATCTTTAATATGTTAGAGCATCATGACATTTACTACAAAGTTCTGAATTTGATAGTTCACATCTTTATTATAATAAGTCAGAAGGTAAGAAAACTTCAGAGGCATAAAACTGTAAGGACTTTTCAAGGGCGGCTGTTACTGACATTTTCTAATAGTCATTTGTGAAGATTTAGTCATTGCTTAGTTTTCTTTTTTGAGACCCTGAGAAATTTATCCCCAAATACCACTCCAATGCATTCTGGTTTACTGCTCTGGAATTTTCTCCAACCAGGAAAGGGGAGAAGTTCCTTAGGGAGTAAAGAAAAAAAAAAAAAAAAACAGTGAGATAACACAGGCCATAGGTTAAATATACAATGATTAGATTGCTTTTGAACTTTAGTAACTCATTTGAATTTTGAGCTGAGAGAAAATGACACAGTGGAATAAAACATTTCTGTAAATAATGTGCCTCATAATTTCTTTACTTTCTAAAGATAATCTAACTACACACACACATGCATGCACTCACTAAATTATTTTCCCAAAATGAAAAAAAAGTGGACTATTTACTTACACATGTACATTATTCATTACCCTTTACACCTATAATAGAGTGAAAGGGATGGTGTGATGCAAATCAACAAGAAAGTTATAAAAATAAGTTTGAAGAACTGAGAAAAAGCAATGATATTTTTGGCTTGTTCTTGTTTTCCAAACATACTACTTACCACTGCATTATAATAGAAAAGAAAACAACAAAAATGTATCTTAATTTTTTTAGTGCACTATCCTAAGAAAAGCAATCTTATCATACCACTCTGTAAACTCAAGGACTCTCTTCTTCATTTTCTTAGGGTAAAAAGAATCATCACATTGAATTCTGTACTCATGACACATTTTAAATATAGTGATTATTACTTTTCAAATAATTCATTCAAATCTACAGCAAACATATAAAGCTTTAAAAAAGCCCCAGACTAATATCTGATCTATATACACACCTTTAATTTTAGCCAGCATATAATAACATGATATAATTGCTCTTAAGTGTTGAGAATGAATTCATTTAGTAAGCCCAAATAACATATAGAAGTCAAACTAATTTATTGTATTATTAACTTTTATTGTTTTTATTTGGGTAACATTGGTTAATAAAATTATATAGGTTTCAGGTGTACAATGCTATAATACATCATCTGTATATTGTATTGCGTGTTTACCATCCTAAGTCAAATTTCCTTCCATCATCATTTATTTTCCCTTTACCTTCTTATACTTCCCTCTACCTGCTTTTCCCTCAGGTAATCACTATATGTGGAATACTTTTTGTTCAAATAGCATTTTAAAACTTGATGGTGAGAATTAAAAAGCCCATATGCAGGGGTGGGCAAAAGTAAGTTAATAATAATAAATACTACAATAATTACTACATAAGTAATAATTCAAGAAAAAACTCCGTGTTTCACATACAACTGTAAACCTACTTTTCCCCACCCATTTATGTATGTTTCTTTCTTTGACTACATGTGTATTTACTCTTCCTGATTTAAGACTCAACCAGAGAAAAACTGCAAAATGATATACATATTAGGCTCATTTATTTGAGTAAAAATGAAACACATGGTCATTGGCTACCAGTGATTCATTGTTGACAATTCAGTTTGTGGCATAATGACGGTATGGTAAACAATACCTTTTAAAAGTATAAGACTGTAGGAGATCCAAGATAGAGGAGGCAAGTGGAGGCTACACTAACCTCCTCCTAGGACTAATCTGGAATTACGACTAAATTGTAGAGAAATAACCTTGAATAACCAATTGAACACTAGCTGGAGAGAAACCTTACAACCACTGACAGACAGAAGAAACCACCTTCCCACACCATGACTGGTACAGAATGCAGAGGAGATGTGAAAGGGCTGGCTGGGCTACACGGGCAGCAGCTGAAGTGCGGGAAGAAAATTTTAGCAGATGGGGGTTTCCTTCTGAGAAGATTGTGTCTAAACCCCCAGCTGGGCTCCCCAGCCTATAGCACTAGAGCCAGAAAGGAACCCAGATAACATCCAGATGTGAAAAGTGACAGGATTTCTATCTGTCAGGCAGACACAGCTGGAGACACAGAGAGCTTCTTAAAGGGCCAATGTATAAAATTTCATTTGCAGCCACTTACACTGGGCTCTGGCAAAGAGGAGCAGAGTGGACTAGAGATGATTGAGGAGAGTCTGGGGTTGGTGGCTCTGGGGAAAGAACCAAGACAGCTGCCACCAGGATCCCTGTGCTGAGTTATTCCCCATATTGCAGGAGCCATCTTTCTCAGGCAGAGCAGTCCCCTCCAAGTGGTATCAGCCTGAGGGGAAGCATCTATATCAAATGGACTTAACTGATATATACAGAACCCCTCACCCCAAAGAAGAAAAATATACATTCTTCTCGAAGACACATAACATATTTTCAAAAATAGACCACATTGTAGGACACAAAACAAGCCTCGACAAATCCAAGAGAATTGATATCATATCAGTCATACTCTCATATCTCAATGGCTTAAAACTAGAAACCAACCTCAAGGAAAAAAGCTCAGAAATAATCAAATTCATGGAGACTGAACAACATGCTATTAAATAATGAATAAATTAACGAGACATCAAGGAAGAAATAAAAAAGTTTCTGGAAACAAAAGAAAATGAACACACAACACCCCAAAACCTAATGGACACAGTGAAGGCAGTGCTGAGAGGAAACTTCACAGAAATACAGGCATACCTAAAAAAAGATAGAAAAATCTCAGATAAACAACCTAACCCTATAGGAACAAAATAAACAATACCCAGAGTGAGTAGAAGGAAGGAAATAAGATCAGAGAAGAATTCAATGACATAGAGATTAAAAGAATGATTCAAAAGATCAATAAATCCAGGAGCTTGTTCTTTCAAAAGATAAAGAAAATTGACAAGCCTTTAACCAGACTTATCAAGACAAAAAGAGAGAAGACCCAAATAAATAAAATCAGAAATGAAAGAGAATAATTTACAACTGATACCACAGAAATACAAAGGAATGTAAAAAATTACTACAAACAACTATATGACAAGAAATTTGACAACCTAGGTGAAATGGACAAATTACTAGAAATATAAAATCTTCTAAAACTGAACCAAGGAGAAGCAGAAAACCAGAATATACCAATAACAAGTAGTGAAATCGAAGGAGTGATAAAAAAAACTCTGGGCACACAAAAGCCCTGGACCAAACAGCTTCACAGGTGAATTTTACCAGATATTTAGGGAAGAGCCTGCTCCTATCCTTCTCAAACTATTCCAAAAAATACAAGAAGAGGGAAGGCTCCCAAATACTTTCTATGAAGACAATATTATCTAAATTCCAAAACCAGAAAAAACACAACAAAGAAAGAAAACTACAAGGCAATATCATCAATGAACATAGACAATAAAATCCTCAACAACAAAAAAAATTTGGACTTCCGGCCAAGATGGAGGCTTAGACGGACACGCTAGGTCTCCCTCTACAACTATAGAAGAATACAACTACTTCAAAACAAAGGATAACTAGAAATTCCAGAAAATAAAGCTACACGGAAGCCCAACATATGAAGTTATAAACCAGCGGTGCCATTTGGGCAGGTAAGAGTTAAAGAAGGCAAAGCTGTTTGCGGAGCAGCGGGCGGGGCGGCGAAAAATCTCGGAGGCAATCAAGCCCCTGGCGTGCGCGACTCCAATCAAGCCCCTGGCGTGCCCGACTCCGGCGCTGGGGAGCAGCCGCAGCATCGCCTTGAACAGTGAGGCCCAGGGGGGCGGGAGGACGGATCCCGGTCTCCTAGCTGAATAACTGTGTGAATCCATCTTGGACCCCCGCCCCCACAGAAAGCACCACAGGGCTGCGAAATAGGTCGCGGACAGGCAGGCGACGGCCGGTCGCTGATCTGTGACGCGTACACAGGCACTGCCCCCGACAGCCAGCCCAAGAAAACAAAACGCATCTGTCAAAATGTGGCAGACAAATACAGAGATCCCGGTGGCACAACTCACCAGACAGCAGATAGAGAACCTGACAGATGAACAGATAAGAAACCTGTCAGAGGCTCAGTTCTGGGCCATTGTTATCAGGTGGCTTACAGAATTCACAAAAGAGCAGGAAAAAGATATGAAAGAAGCGAAAAACTTTCATAACGAAAGGAACAAAACCACATATGAGACAGATGGTGAGGAATCCAGAGTTCGTTTCAACAAACTGGAATATGGAGAAGGAACAAGCAGTCAACCAATGCAGCGAGAGGAAATAGGAAGCAACAATGAGAGGATCAGAAACCTCTGGGACAGCTATAAAAGGCCCAACATAAGAATCATTGGTTTGCCAGAGAATGAGGAAGATGAACTAGAACTTGAAAAATTGAGTGAAAATATAATAAAGGAGAACTTCCCAGACTTGGGGAAGGGAATAGACTTGCAGGTCCAGGAAGCAAGGAGAGTTCCCAAGAGACTGGACCCAGGGAGAACCACTCCAAGACACATTATAATCAAAATGTCAAAAATTAAAGATAAAGAGAGAATCTTAAAAGCAGCAAGAGAGAAGAAAAGAATTATGTACAAAGGGGTCCCAATTAGACTATCAGCTGACTTCTCAAGGGAAACCCTACAAGCAAGAAGGGACTGGCAAGAAATATTCAAAGTAATGAAAATCCAAAACCTACAACCACGAATACTCTATCCAGCGAAATTGTCATTCAGAATAGAAGGACAGAGAAAGTGTTTCCAGGACAAAATAAAACTGAAAGAGTTCATTAGATCCAAACCACTGTTATATGAGAAGTTAAAGGGACTGGTTTAAAAAACAGAAGCTAGGGAGATGAAACAAAGGCAAACTAAACAGGCAACGAGAGTGGAAAAGGAACTGTGGGTAAGGGAAGCATAGTGGGGGGAGGTCAACAGGGAGGGGGAGTGGGGAGAGGGAGGGAGTTGATATAGGAATTGGGGATCATGGTAGGAGGGAATGGAATAGACGGAGAGAGGTTGGGAGGAACTGTAAGCACAACTAATGGACATAATCTAAAAGGGGGGGACAACTGGAGGGAGGGGGCCACCGGGTGGAGGGGAGCAGAGGGAAGGGAAAGTGGCACAAATGTAATATTTTAATCAATAAAACACATTAAATCTGAAAAAAAAAAATTTGGCAAACCAGTTCCAGCAATACATTAAAAAAATCATACACCATGATCAAGTGGGATTCATCCCAAGGATGCAAGGATTGTATAATACTTGCAAATCAATAAGCATAATACACCACATAAAATGAAAGACAAAAATCCCATGATCATATCAATAGATGATAAAAAAACATTTGATAAAGCACAGCAGCCATTTATGATAAAAATGCTCAGCAAAGTGGGAATTGAGGGAGAATACCTCAACATAATAAAGGTCTTATATAAGAAACCTACAGACATCATCATACTCAATGGGCAGAAATTAAAGCTTTCTCCTTAAGATCAGGATCAAGTCTAGTGTGTCTACTTTCTCCACTTCTATTCAAGATAGTTTTAGAAGTTCTAGCTACAGCAATCAGACAAGACAAAGAAATAGAAAGCATACAAACTGGAAAGGAGGAACTAAAACTGTCATTATTTGCAGATGACATGACAGTAAACATAGAAAACCCTATAGCCTCCACCAAAAACCTACTCTACCTAATAAGTGAATTTGGCAAAATAGAGGGATACAAAGTCAACATTCAGAAATCAAAGGCATTTTTGTACACCAACAATGAAATATCAGAAATAGAAACTAGGATAAAATCACATTTACTATAGCAATAAGAAAAATAAAGTACCTAGGAATAAAGGTACTATAGGTTCAATGCAATCCCTATTAAAATTCCAATGGCGTATTTCACAGATTTGGAACAAATATTTCAAATATTTATATGGAACTAAAAACAATCCTGAATAGCCTCAGCAATCTTGAGAAAGAAGAGCAATGTAGGAGGGATCCCAATACCTGATATCAAACTCACACCAGTCAGAATGCCTATCATTAACAAATCAACAAAAACCAGGTGCTAGTGAGAATGTGGAGGAAAGGGAACCCTAGTGCACTGTTTGGTGGGAATACAGATTGGCAAAGCCACTTTGGAAAACAGTATGGAATTTCCTCAAAAAACTAAAAATGGAGCTGCCTTTTGATCCAATCATTCCACTGCTAAGATTATACCTGAAGAATTCTGAAACACCAATTCAAAAGAACCTATGCACCCCTATGTTCATAGCAGTGCTGTTTACAATAGCCAAGTGCTGGAAACAGCCTAAGTGCCCATCTGTAGATGAGTGGATTAAAAAACTGGTACATTCACACAATGGAATACTATGCAGCAGAAAGAAAGAAGGAACTCCCACCTTTTGAGATAGCATGGATGGAACTGGAGAGTATTATGCTAAGTGAAATAAGTCAAGCAGCCAAAGACAAATACCATATGATCTCACCTATAACAGGAATCTAATGAACAAAACCGATGATCAAAATAGAACCAGAGGCATGGACACAAGGAACAGAATGACAGCGACCAGATGGGAGGGCAAAGGGGGATAGGGGGAAAGGAAATGGAAAGTTCTAATCAAGGAATAGGTATTTCTTTCTTACTTAGGAAATCTCGGTGTCCCTTATGAAAGACTTTTGTTTTCTGCATCAATGTGTTCTGTATAGTTTCAGGTCAAATGATAATAAACTCATAGCTAACTTTGGCAATTTGTAAGGAATATGCTATCACTTTCTTCTATCTGGAATGTAACAGAAAAGCATAAATATTCATCCCATCCGGGTAATTATAAAGCTTGCCACCACAAAAGGCAGTACTTTTTGATTCACTGCTAGAAGGACATAGTAATAATAAATCCCATTATGTTTCACTTTATGGGCATAATGTGGTCATGATAATAAGAGATATCATGCCTGCTAATGTGCTTCTGCTAATATACTTATTTTGAAATTTTATAAAATCACATTTATGTATATGTATATATTTATTTTCCACACTTTATTCTCCTACTCTGAGAATGCATTTAGCATAATATTTTTCACACGTTAATTCACTTTTTTGTAAACAATTTTATTTCCCCCTTTCTTTGAAAAGCATCCCTAAGTGTCTTTTTAGATTCCTGCCATGCAGGTAATGGATGAAGTGATCACAAAGGGCTTGAATTAGGATATTCAGTGCATGGCCTCTTTTCTTTATCACATTGATGTTTTTTCTCCCCTACAATACACCAGATTGCAGAGCAGCTCAGCATCCATCCTCCCCACTCCTCTTTGTTCCCAAGGCAGGGACATTGGGAAGGTTTGTATATCTCCTTGGATCAAATATGCAAAAACAGAGAACCTATAAATTAAAAGGAAAAAAAAAATCCCACTTGTAAATGTGTCTTACAAATATTTAGCCACCTGTTGCAAGGTTGTCAAATGTGCACCCCTCACAAGACTAAACACATGTTTCCCTTTGTTCCTGGCAGGATAGACTTGCTCAAATGAGAATAAAAGCCGTTTGAGACTTGAATTTGGTTAAATGTATAATTGTCAAGTGACTCTCAAGGAGTCCCTGTTTTTCAGTGGATCTTGGCAAGGCTCAAAGACCGATGGGGATGATTCATGAACAATGAAGAAATCAGCCAAGAAATGAAATTTCTAAACTCTTATCCCACACCAAAGACTTTAGAGAGAAAAGTGAAGAAGGCCATACACTGAGTCCCATATTTCTTAAAGGTGCAAAAACTACATCAGCACTTATTTTAGATAGGATTGACAAAACAGAGGAGAGTAATAGCCTAGTGTAGGGGAAGACACAGTTTTTGTTTTTTTATTATTTTGTAAACATCAGTTTTTGCTTGTCCTGACTTTGAATCTGCATCCAGTTTGACAAACCGGGAGAGAACATTAACTGTGAATTGAGATTTAGCTCTATTAACTTATTTTAACCAAGGTACTTCCTGTGGTCAACTAGGGGAGGGAATATAATGTAATTTACCCTTTTGTCATGCCACTTACATAGATAGCATTTTGCTATACCTTTTAGCTTATTTATAAGATCCTCTCTCCTATTTTTTTTCTTTTTTTCACTTCTTCACCTTCTTTTCTTGATATGTTTGTTGTTTTGTTTAATTTTGTTTTTCTCCTAACTCAAAATTTAGGTCACCACATTAATAGACAATGATTCTTTTGGAATAAAATTAAAAGTGCAGACTCTGAGATAGAAAAAAGTAACTTACCATTTATTTCCATCTGACTAATGATATTGTTTAAGGAATTTTATAAATTGATTTTAAAATCATCTGGAACCAAAAAGTCATAAATAAACAGAAATTATAATCATGTGATGAGCTGTTTTCATTTAAGAAATAGATTTTGTTCTTGTTAACTTACTCCAATAGTCAAGCATCTAGCTGCTAGTGAAGAATTACTTAAAAAGATTTTAAAACAAAGCATTTTAGATTGGACTACTGTGTTTTGATATTCTAAGGGTTTGATAAACTACAGTTCTTTTAAGCATGTTCAATATCAAAGGACTTTTACTTCCAAAACAAATTTTTACATGTTATTTCTGTTAGTTAACTATTAGAAATTTTGCACATAATTTTGATGAAGAAACTTATTATATGTATAAAAATGTTCAACATATTTGTTTCCAAATCTGAATTTTCTTCATTTCTCAAACAAGCTATTAATAAATACTATTAAAAAGTGAAATGTTAATAAAATAGAATATATGTAAAAAGATTTAATTTGTCAAGTGAAATTATTAATATTCTTTTTGAAATATGCATAAATGAATAATTTGCTCTTTTATATAAAATAGATTTCAAAAATTTCAATATACACTGTAAAATGATTCCTATATAGCAAATATTTCAAACATTTATTTTAAAATATTGGACTTATTTTTATATAAAATATTTAATTCTCACTCCCTCTCTCTCCCAAATAAATGTTGTGCTATAAGAAGAAGAAAAAGATAAAAGAATTCTAAGCTAATGAATTATTAAAGTATGTAGATGCAGAACAGAGACTCTGACTCCCATTTGCCTTTTTAGAGCTTTGCCGCTGGGGCTACTTTGACTTGAAAGCATTTGCTGAGGAAAGGAGTTGTACTGATGCTGAAGCTCAGAAAAAGATGCACTTGTTTTATAAAAACTTTTTGTTTTTCTACAAATTTATTAACACATGTTAAAGATAGTATAGGATAAATATAAAGACAAAAAAAGGATTTCTGAAAAGTGAATTAGGTTATATAAATGATAAACATGTCACTCTGGGTATTTTTAATTATTAGAAGACCATAAATAAATGTATATACAGTGATATATATTCACTTGGAATAATTATATTATTCAACTTTTTAGTTAATTCTTATCTTCAAGATGGTGTATGGTATCTGTGATAAAAATATACAGAATCACGTAATTTTTATTTAATCTTATTTTCAAGAAATGCCACAACTAAAACTTTAAGTAGACATCACACATGAAAATTTTATTTTACTTTCTTTAATCTTCTACTTTTTATAACAACGGTATAGGAAAATTCATAACTTCTTTGAACACTATCACTCACAACCTCCTTGCCATCATTCAACTTTAGTTTAGGTATTGAAGCAAAGAACTTTGAAAAGTTAAGCTCATCTCTAGGGATTTGAGGAATAAGCATAAAGTAAAGGCAGAGAGATACATATTAAAAAGTTCTCTCTTTAAGGTTCTAAGCCATAATTGATTTTATATCCCAGACCACAATTCATAGCAATCTATTACACACAGTTGATATCACTGGAAAGACGTGCTTTGTTTCTACTTGGATTTCCCCCCCATCTATTGATCCATGCTTCTTTTTCATTTGTTTCCTTTGTCTATTTAAGCATACCCTTTATATCATTAAGTCTCTAGCTTCCCACTTCTCAGCTTCTCACAACTACCTCATCCCTCTAGAATTTCTATTATGTTATTTTTATCTTATAGTTTTTCATTTTGTGTTTATATTTCTGCAAAAAGTCAATTATTTATTTTTCTACTCATTCTCAATCTATTTCTTTACTCTCAATATTCTGAAATATTAACTTATCTTTAAAGGATTTTAATTATTTTATTTGTAAAATATATCCTAGTATCGTGCCTTTTAATCTTTGAACTAATATGTTTAATTTTATAAGTAAGCTTTTTATTTTAAAGTAGTTTTAGAGTTAGAAATTAATTGTGAAAATAAGGTAGAGAATTTATATGTACTTTACACCTAGCTTTTCCTATTATTGATAGCTTACATTAGTATGGTGCATTTATCACAAGTAATGAACTAATATCAATACATACATTATTATTAACTAAAGTGTACATTTATTTAAATTTTCTTAGTTTTTACCTAATAATCTTTTTCTGTTCTAAGAGACCATTCATGATAATACACAACACTTAGTTGTAATGTCTCCTGAGGCTACTCTTGACCAAGAGAGTTTCTTAGAATTTGCTTGTTTTTGATGACCTTAATAATTTTGAGTATTACTGGTGAGGTATTTTGTGGAATATCCTTCAGTTGAAAATTTTCTGATGTTTTTCTTATAATTAGACTATAGTAAGGTTCAGGGAGGAAGACCACAGGGTAATAAATTGCCATTCTCATTACATCGTATCAAGAGTACAGATTGTCAGCATGACTCATCATTGTTCATGTTGACTTAATCACCTGGCTGAGGTTCTTCACTATAAAGTTCCTGTCCCCACCCTGCTTCTATACTGTATACTTCTGAAGGAAGTCACTATGCCAGTCCATACCTAAGATGTAGGGAGTTATTCTTCTCATTCTTGGGTATGTATGTAAGTTAATTGAAATGTATGTATATATGAAATTTATCCTTTTTCCCTACTTATTTGTTTGTTTAATAATTTAATTATATCAATATGGATGTTTATTGGATATTACTGTTGGATATTTATTTTGTACTTTGGATTATAAACCAATATCACTTGATTTATTCAGAAGCTTGGGTTGTTATGGACACTAATAGCTCTTTCAGTTGGCTCCAGTGTTCTTTTGATATACTTTCAATATCGTTTTTTGTTCTTTTGATGTGTCTATTTGTTTTCGTATTTCTGTACTTTCTGGCACTATAAGATGCTTCAAGCTCATAGTGTGTTTCCTGCAGTCCTAGAAAGAGGAATGTCTCCAAGGTACACTAGTTCCTTTTATTGAAAGTGATATTAGAAACTAAGATTTAAGTACTAGGTATGGTTGTTGCTACTGCTGTGTCATTACTTCTAGGTCCTTTCCATTGAAAAAGTAAATACATATATTTATATGTATATATGTATGTGTATACTTTAGGACTTTACCCCTGGCTGGTTTGGCTCAGTGGATTGAGCGTCGGCCTGCGAGCTAAGTGTCGCTGGTTCGATCTTCCAGTCAGGGCACATCAGAGAAGGAAAACTCTGACCCCAAAAAACCTCCGCTGCCTTGCGGCATACCTCTTCAGGGGAAAGGCTAAGGGAGTAAACCCCGACAGAAAATCCGGAGCCGGAGTCCCTAAGGTGGTTTGACGTTGTAGTCAACACCGGCAACTCCTGCGGCGCACCTGAAGCCAAGCTGTATTGACTCCGTCTTTCCCTTGGACCCTTCAGCTGCGAAGAGAGGGGGGGTCTGCTGCATGGGCAACAGCAGACCCTCCATATCACCCTGCCCAGGCTCTGTAGCTTCAGCTTCACCGGAGAGGACACTCCAGCATCATCGCAAGATGTCAATTCAACACAGGAGGAGACAGATACCGTGTCACTCCCGAGTCGGACTGCACAACCATTCTCGGCGGTGCAGATAGACTCTTAAGAAGCTACACCATCGTCTCTCGAGACGGACGGCTGCCGATACGATACGATACTTTAGGACTTTCTGAGTCTCAGAGGCAGTTCCATGAAGAACTCATAAATGTGATAACTGTGAGAGCCTTCTGACTTCTTGAAACACCAGAGAATCCACAGTGGGGAGAAACCTTATAAATGCCAATAGTGTGGGAAGAGCTTCAGTCAGGGTTCTGCTCTGGTCTGATTAAGCACCAGAGGACACATACAGGGAAAAAGCCATACACATATCCCAAATATGGGGACAGCTTCAGACAGGGTTCACATCTCAATTGGCATCAACAAATCCACACAGAAAAGAGACACTATAAATGTACTAAATCTGGGAAAACCTGTCATATTCCCAACCATTTTAGACATCAGAGAATCCATAAAGGAAAGAGACATGTGAAGAACATGAGAAGAGCTTCAGATAGTGCTCTGACCTCTAAACATCAGAGAATCCACACAGAAGCTTTATGGGTGTCTATCTGTGGCAATGCTTCCATCAGAGAGCAACCCTCATTATATACACCAGAAAACTCACACTGGACGAAAATCCTTATAAATATCTTGAATGTGGGGAAAGCTTTAGATAGAGCCCACACCTTATGTAACACTAAAAGATCCATAAAAATAAGGTCTTATCATTTTGAAAAGACTGTGTATATATGTATATTAAGCTACATGTGGGGACATAACAATGACCCAAACTCTAATTTATTACAATGTTGACTATTCTGGAATAATCTTGTTGTTCTATAACCTCCTACTCCAAAAGTGAGAAACCTTTCATCAGTTTCATCACCCACCGTTTCCACCATTCATCATCCATTGGATTAACCATTCATTTCCAATATAAATATACAGTTGTTTCAAAATTGTTCATTCGTGTCTATGTAGGGAAAATTTTTATCACCTAGACTATTGTGCCTATATGCAGTTTCTTTGCATTTATTTTACAGACTCCATTCATTATCAAAATTATTTAGATCAGAAGCTTCAGTGGTATTATTTCATCCATTTGGTATATATTTAGAATGATTTGTCACTTTTTGCATTCCATCCTCGGATCCTCTGACTTCCTAAATGTTTATTAAAATATTTTCAGAAATTAAAGTTTACACTTTGTTTTGTAAAGTCCTGTTGGTTTTGACAAGTTCATGGTGTCTTCTATCCACCATTACAATTTCATGCAGAATAATCTCTATCAATTTAAAAGATCATATATGATGGGGGAACCACCCCCCAAAACCAGAATGTTTACAAATGAAATAAATCTTAAATGCATATTTATAAGTTAAAGAAGTCAGTCTGAAACAACTATATATTATATGATTCCAATTAGATACAATTTAAAAATCAGTGGTTTCTAAAGATTCAGAGGGAAAGGAGAGGGCTGAAGAGTAAACAGGTGAATCATGCAATGCATTTGCATGGCTTGATTGCTCCTTCTTTTTATTGCTAGTGTTCCAATACAGAGATATACTATATTTTCTTTTCTTTTTTTTTATCTTCACCTGAGCAATGATTATTGATTTCAGAGGGAGTGGAAGGGAGAGGGAGGGAGAGAGAGAGAGAGGGAGAGAGAGAGAGAGAGAGATGTGAGAGAAAAGCACTGATTGGTTGCCTCTTATACTCACCCTGACACCCTGACCAGGGACTGAACCTGCAACCCAAGCATATGCCCTGATGAGGAATCAAACTCATGACCTTTCAATTTACAAGATGACACTCCAACCAGCAAGTCACACCAACCAGTGCTACAGATATATCATATTTTCTTTATTCACTCACCTCTTGAGGACATATCGGTTGCTTTCAGTTTTTGGCAATGATGACAAAATCTACTATAGACATTCATGTGCAGTTTGTACGTGGACATAATTTTGTAAACCTACTTATCAGGGGTGGGTATCATTATATCCACTAAATCATAAGGTTGGGCAGGAGTAGCAGTGATCCACCATACCATGGAAATGGGATCTTCAGGAACAGTTTGGAATAGGTCCAGAAATACAATTATGTTTTATGAACAGGTTTCCTACTGCTCTTTCAACAAAACCTTGCTTTCTGTCCATACCTATGTCTTTGTGGGTGGGGAGAAAATTAAAAAAAAAAAAAACTTATGGGAGAGGAAGACGCTGGTGTCTGGTCACAGATGAGTCAGGTTAATATGTTGGGGAAACTGAAAATGGGCTGCCGCTGCATTGTAGCTGCATTCCTCTGTAACCAGAAGGATAGCTAGGGAATCGTCCCAACGGGCAGAACTGTGAGCAGTACACGTGGTTATCACCTTAATATCATGAGAGAAGTTATCAGAAGTAAAGATATACTGAACGTCTTGGGAAGTAGTAAATCATCTGCTTTGTTGATCAGAGGACTGGAAGGAGCAAGAAAGGATAAAACTAAGAGCTCTGGAGAAATGGATAGATAGAAGTGGGCACACATGCAGATATCTTGGTCTCATTTTAAAGAGGCACTTAATGAATAGATGGACAAGATTATTCATTTAGGTCAGAGAGCCTCTGTCTTAAACCACCCAGTATTTGTTCAATGAGCCCATGAACAGAGTAAACATAGTGACAGAGATAAATAGAGTCTGTATATGAGCTCAGTAACATGGGGCTCTTCTCATTAATACTGGCTTATTTACTAAATGCTTGACTCATGCTGAATCTTTGATATGGTACCATTCGGTGAAAAATTGATTGCCTACATTTCTCTTACATGGAGAAGAAAATGATTTATCACCCTTGAGATCTGAATTGTATTTTGAATATAGGGTTGTTGTCTCTGAAATCAGTGTCATTTTGGCATCTTTTTCCCAAGGACTTTTACAACTGAATTACTGACATGGTTCCATTTAGAAATGTGTTGGACAGAGTCATGCAAAGGAATTCAAAGCAAAGAGCGTTTGACTGATCACATGACTATGAGATCTTGGGGTCCTATTATATATTGCACCACTAAGTAGCTAACAGCTGCTCTAAAAGAATGGAAATGTCTTCTAAAAAAGGCAAAGCTAAGACTTTGCAAGTCTAGGATACTATTCAATACATTTTGTATACTCTGAACCAATTACTTATATATGCTATGTTCCTGAAAAATAGATTAGATGCATCCAGGAAAGAAGAATGGAAAAACAAATGGAATGAACCTCCCTTTATCTAGCCAAGTTATCCAGGTGGAGACTATATAATTCTTGTCCCCAGATTTTTGGGTTTACCAGAATTAAAATTCTGGTCTTCAGGGGAGTATATTTCCATCAGGAGGGCCTCAGTAAAATTCTGAAGAACTTAGAACTACAATTTTTACCCCGTAATTTGGGGTTCTTCATACTGAGGGATAAGCAGGTAAAAAAAAAGTTACTGTAGTGGGGTGGCAAAAATTGACCATGATCATCACAAGAAGCTAGGGTTCTCATGACATAATGGGGTCTAAGAAGAATATGTCTGAAACTCAGGAGATTCATGGAACAAATTCTTAATGCTTCCAGGTGTGATAATAAAGATATGTAGGCTATTATAACAGCCACATCCTGGTAAAGACAAGGTCAGTAGGGACTTGCATCTCACTGGTGAAGGTTTGATAACACCTGGCAAAGAGAAATATAGACCCATTGAAGTGTTTCTTAAAAGTGAGAAAAGTCTAGAAAGGGCAGTGAAGAAAAATGATGAGTATTAGTTGTGATTTTAAGACTGTGGCTTTTAACAATAATCCTCTCATTTTAAGAATTTTTAGAATTGTGCTTGGTCAGTGTCTTTAAATGTCAGTAAAAGAACTGACCCATTGTGAAGCACACCAAGATTTGATTGTATAAAGAGTTGATGATAACGCATTTACCAGTCATTAGGCCAGGAATTCATATATATGTTTTGGTCCACTGTAAATTTTTCATCTTTAGAACTTTCTAAATACTCAAGTAAATAGGATGTAGGCCTAAGGAACTATAGAACACACTGGTTAAAATAAATCATTTACTGACACAAAAAAGGGCATAATAGTGTACATGCCTCTTCTCAAATATCCATAAGTATACACATTGTAATTTTCATTTAGAAAATATTTTTGAATGTATAATTCAAAAACTATGCGAGAATACTTTTGCACAAAAAATGACCTCTATAATGCATCATAAATGAGAGTATATGATGAGCTAAATAAATAGTGAATAGAAACCCAAATTGATGGTGATTCAAATGGAATGATTTATGACTAAAACCAGCAAAGGCTTTTTAGCTTGAAATTGAGTAACTCCCTATTAAATAATTATAAGTGTCCTGCCATACATTATATTTGACTAGTCAAAATATAAATCCAAGTAATGCTTATGATTTGCTTGGGTTACCTTTAATCTATTAATTAAACATCATCTAATAGGGAATAGGATGCTTTTGGCAGCTGTGCCTCATAGGATTAAATTCCTTAAATTACTAATTTCCAATATACTAGCCATCCAATTAATTGTGTTTCCATACTAATCAGATGCTCTTCAGAGTTCTCTGGTTTTCATCCCATTTTCTGAAACAGAAATTGTAATACAGATTTTTATGTATGTATGTAAAAACTAGAAACCTAATCTCTGCAAAGTCAGATCAAGTGAGAGAAAAAAAAAAACTCACATTTTTGAAAATTACAACTAGATTTGTTTTAAATGCTTGATCACCTTCAAATTTTAATTAACTCCAAATATACTTACTTTGGCCATTTGAGTCCTTTATCAATTATGACTTTTTCAAATACTTGTCTTAGTTCACTTTACATACATTTGAGTAAGGACCATTTTACATACAACATTGAGTAATATATAGATTAATATTATCTATATATTAATACTTAACACATAGATTAAGTATTACTTATAGGTTTCTATAAGTAATCTATGTTTGCTTATTTAATTTATATATTAAGTATTGGCAAAGCAAAATTCCCTTATTCATGTTTTTAAAGATTTTATTTAATTTTTAGAAAAGAGGAAAGGGAGGGAGAGAAACAACGATGTGTGAAAGAAGCATCCAATCACAAGTTCCCAATGTGGACCTGGCTTGCAACCCAGACATGTGCTATGACAGGAAATTGAACTGGTGACCTTTTCGTTCACAGGCTGGTGCTCAACCCCTGAGCTACAGCATTCAGGGCCCATTATCATTTTTTGTTAAAAATAACTATATATAGAAGATTTAATACTCTATATGTTTACTTCTATTGTTCCTCTAGTAGTATACTAAAAATGATTCAAGAATCCTAAGATGTAAATGACTTACAGAATAGAAGATAACCATATAATTTGCATAAAATAAAACTGTAAAAATAACTATAAGCAAAAACACTTATTTCAAAACTTATATTTACTATTAAATTGGCCAATATATAAAAAGTGCAAAGATCATAGAATATAAAAATTTGCAGATAAAAAGTCTAGACTTATTAATAAAAAGATCCTGGCTCCAGGAATGTAGTTTTGCTTTTTTTTTCTCATCAATTTTGATTGATAATATCCTCATAAGTTGAAAAATCAGTCACTCTAAATAAATTCTAAACTGACCTGAATTCTGAAGTTAGAAGCAATAAGACATGAAAGATATGCTTTCATAGATTTATATTTATGGAATCTACATATAAGAAGTTTATATTTACATAAAAGTAAATTCTCTTGGATTAAAAATATAAATGCTAACTAAAAATACCAGAACAAAATTTTCTTTTCACTTTCAGTTTATTGTAATTGGAATCAAATGGAAAGGAGTGTGGCAAACACCTCTTTTACATGCCATAAATAAGAAAGGTAAGTAAAATAGGCTTAAGGCTTTAACTTTTACTCAATTTTATGACTAATTTGCGGTGTATTTAATTCAGAAGATGGAAGTCAAGAAAATTGGTTCATGGATGACCCTAGAAACTTCTGTCATAAAGGGGAAGATCTAAAACTAAATTAACTTCTATAAGCCACTAGTATTTAAATGAAAGGGGTGGCATAATAAATTCTGTGATTTAGAGTCATAACACTTGAGATTGAGCCTTGTAATACCTCCATTTCACTTGCTATTCTCTGCTTCATCTCTTTAGCCTTTCAGCTCCTGAGATTTAAATAAAAAGTAGTGTTTGGCTGATCTCAAAGGGCTTCTTTCTCTTTAGGATGCTGACTCCTCGGGCCCTGACTACCTTGGTTTCTCTCTAATGGCTTTAAAGAGAAATTCGATTATTTACTTGTTTGTTTTTTGCCCAGATTTTGTTGTTGCTTATTTGTTTATAAAAAGAATAATTTGCAGAAAGGTTCTGTAGCATTATCAGAAGATGAAATCCCTTTATCAGTATTTTATATTTATTTCTCAATAGTTCCTTAAATGGGTGGAGAAGAGACATAACATTTATAGGGTCCTTCAAGTGTAATATAAATGTAGGAATGGAAATTACATAAATGAGCTGAAGAAAAAGTAGATGGAGAAAAAAAGAAAGACATGAATGGGCAAATGGAACATTTTATTCTGTATGAAAAGCAAGGTTTCTGTCACCTTAGTGAAATTTAAAATCATTATATAGTAGAATCAGTTGTACTCACTTTAAGGTACACATCACAATCTAAAATACCTGTAATATAATAGCTTTCCATGCTAAATAAAAAAAAAATTCATATAAATAAAATTCATTCTCTATACAAAATTTGCATTTGTCATACATGTTAACTATTTCAATATTTAAGAGTATTTTTTTGTTCAACTGGTACCAAAAGCAAATGAGAGCTTAATAATCAAAGGGAGAGAAAAAATAGGACCTTCTTAAGAACAATGATATTGGTCTCCTAACAAGGCTAATGTTGAGATGCTTGATATAGTTCTTCCTTTGGTCTACACTGGTCTCACAAATCTCATAACTTCCCATAACACTTGCAGAATATAGGTCATATGAGCATTAACCCACATTTTTAAATCTTCAAATGTTTTGTTATTAATCTTAATAGGATTTTAAAGCCATAGTTCCCATAGTGTTCATCTTATTAATTCAATAACTTCGCAGAAATCATTATCTATATGAGTCACTGAACATTTCTTGTTGTTGCTGCTGAAAATGAAGGAAAAAAAAAAAAACAAGCAAGCAATCTTTGGTTATAGTTTTGTATATGCCTGAAGGACAAAATGCTTTTCATATACAAGTTTTATTTGACCTTATAAATGAAATAATGAGAATGATATTGTACTTGCATTTCCCTATAAATTTCCAAAGCTTTGATTGATCTTCTGAAATCCTCAAAGATAATTTAGTAAGCTCTGAACATCTTCTAGATATTCTTGACCAAGACAAACCTTAAGGAAGGTGTCATGAGTATGAGTGGCCATTCTACATAAAAGACATGCAAATAAAAACATTCCTAAAATGCATTTTATGCTACACTGAAAAACTGCATGAATCAAGCATGGACTAAGTCACATTGAATTATATTTCATAATGCTGTGGGTTGTTTTACTCTCTTTAAAAAACAAAGAATTAAAAAAATCAGCATATGGATCCTCAACAACTTTAGTCTGAGAAAGAGTAGTGCTACTTTCCAAATAATATAAAATTTGGAGAGAGGAATTGTAAAAACCATCCAGATAAGTGATTTACTTAACCTAAGTAAATCCAGTGTGCTAAATATTGGAGAAGGAAACAGCATCTTGATCTGTTTTTTGTCCTGTGTTCACTTCATCTGGTTATATGGAAATAGCAGGGAAGGAAAATAAAGAAAAAAAGTGTTTTCATTCCAAGCTCCAATGATACATTTTCTATAGAGGCACCAGGATAATCTTTGTTAGGCATATAGTTAAATCATGTAAGTTTAAGCCAAAATCCTTGAAGAGTATGGGACAGGTATCAGAAGTTATAATAGCCAGGAAAAAAATGTTACATTTGCTTTCCATGTGGATTAAAAAATAATAATAAAAGAAGAGTTCACACTAATGAAGCAAAAATGTGTTTCACCTTTTATTTTTATAGCTCTCAAATTATATTTGATATCAATATAAGATCATCTCACCTTAGAATGAAGTATATCGTTAGACATTGCCAAGCTCAACTTTCTTATTTCATAAAATATTGCATCTGATATTTCAAGAAAACTTTGTGAAACTTTCTTATTTAGCCAGCATATAGTATAGAAAGTTCTGTATTAGAAAGCTTTCTGAAAACATGTTGTTCTGGTATTGATACATTAAAATACCAATTTATCTCACATCTTCTTGCTTATCAACTGTATTATCTCTCTTGTGTCTGGTTATTTGTCTGCAAATATGAGCATTCAGGAAACACTGTTCTATTTCCTAATAGATATTATGTTGAAAAACTGAACTGAAACAAAACTAATTGCATAATTATCAATTCATATAGGATACAGCTACCATTTCTCAGTACTCTAAATGCCCTCTTTCAGTAACCCTTTCAGTAACTCCTTTACCCTCAACCTTCCCATTTAAAGTTAATCCCAATTTAGAGCCCTAAAGCAGGCAATTCTCCAAGTAATTGAGGACTTTACATTTGAAATAATTTTATCAACGTGATTTGGAGTAGGTCTCCAACCTCAGGGCCACAGACCTTTCAGGTCCTTGCCTGTTAGGAACTGGGCAACATAGCAGAAGGTGAGCTTAAATGTAATGCACTTGAGTCAACCTGAAACTATCTCCTCCACACCCTGGGTTGTGGAAAAATTGTCTTCCACAAAACTGATCCCTCATGCCAAAAATGTTGTGACTGCTGATTTGGAGGATATCTTATTTAATGAGAGAAAGCTCCCAGTCCTTTGTATGAACATATACTGTATAATCCTAGAATCTTTTATTTCTTTGTTTGTTTTTTAGAGAAAGAGAGAAAGAAACATAAATTTATTGTTCCATATATTTATGCATCGATTGGTTTTTAATTTTTTCTATTACCGTTTATCTCCCTCATACCTCCTCCCCCTGCAATCACCACACTGTTGTCCATGTATGAGTCCGTTTTCCTTTCTGCTTGATCCCTGATTCCTCCATCCCCTAAATCCCTATGTCCTATGGCTGTCATCATGATATTTATGAATCTATCTCTATTTTGCTTTTTAGTTCAGGTTGTTCATTGTATTCCACATGTGAGTGAAGTCATATGGTATTTGTCTTTCTCTGACTGGTTTATTTCACCTAGCATAATGTTCTCTGTGTCCACTGATGCTGTTGCAAAGGGTAAAATCTTCTTTTTTATGGCTGAGTAGTATTCCACTGTGTAAATGTCCCATAGTTGTTTTATTCACTCACCTACTGATGGACACTTGGGCTGCTTCCATATTTTGGCTATTGTGTATAACACCGCAATAAATACAGGTGTGCTTATGTTCTTTCCAATTTGTGTTTTGGGCTTCTTCAGATATATTCCCAGAAGTGCAATCACTGTGTCAAAAAGTAGATCCATCTTTACTTTTTTGAGGTATGTCCATACTGCTTTCCACTGTGGCTGCACCAGTCTGCATCCCCATCAACAGTGCAAAATGGTTCCTTTTTCTGAACATCCTCATCAGCACTTGTTGTTTGTTGATTTAGATGGTTCTTGTATGCACCCTGACTGGGGACTTAACTGTCAAGTTTGGCATATTGATGATGCTCTATCTAACCAACTGAACTATCCTGCCGGGGCCTAGAATTTTTTGTTTTAAATATCAAAAGTGATATAAAGCAAAAGCAAAGATTTACCCAATCATTTCTTCTATTATTCATATAACTATATATTTAAAATACCACTCTCTGTCAATATATATATTCAAATTTTATATATTTGATATAATTATAACTATATTTATAAACAAAAATATATATCCCTCTGTTAAATTTAATCAGGAGTAAATAACAGAGAACAATCTTCAGGTAGGAGTCGTTGGAACAAACAAGCATAAACAGGCTGAGATAAACATTTTAAGATAATAAAGATTAAAGAAGGAAGTTGAAGACAGGAATACTACTTTAAGTCACTGTAGAGAAGAAGAGAAATATAGGGAGACTTTGATCAATGACAGCGAGGAAAAAATGAGTAACTTCAATCAAAATCACCCAAAGCATTTCATAAGCCTGGAAAAATAAATTACTGAACCCTGAGCAGTAGGGATCAGAAGCATAAAAACACTAATAGCTATAAATGAAAAAGCAACATTGGTTAACCAGCTATTTTCTGAACATGCAGACATCTTATTTTCACTCTACATTTGAAATAATGATCAAAAAGTTCCTTAATAAATATAAGTTCAAAAACAGGATCAGTAAATCTTGTTATTTTCTAGCACTACACTCATTTTATTTTTACTCTTCATTTTTAATAATAATAAAAAAATACATTAAGATTTAGATTAATTTTGTAGAGCAGTGTTATATAGATCTGGTTATCAATAGTAGCTATTCAAAAAAAACATGTAATTATCAAAAGTTCTGTTTTAGAAAAGATAAATAGCTTTAAGTGATAAAAATTTTTAAATATTTTTAAGCACTATTATTAGAGGTAAAAATATGTATAAATAAATATGTGGAGGGTTACTATTTTTGAACATTTATTATATGTAAGAAACTGTTCTTAGGGCTTTCTGTGTTTCACTTTCAGAACAATGCTAATAAAGTAATATTGTATTTTTCTAATTTTGTAGATTTAAAATCATAGGCTCCTGAGATGTTAGGTTTTTTTGTCAAAGGACACAGAGCTAGTAAGTAGTGAAGTCAGCGTAAGCACTTAGGGTATCTGACTCTAAGGTTCAAGCTTTTTTCATCTAGTATTTCTATCTGTCTCATCTGTCATATATCTATATGTCTGCTTGTCAGTCAATCAATCCATCAATCTAATTTCTCTCTTTTTATGTTCACCAGCTTAAGTGGAGAAAAGTGGTAGAACAGTTACTGAAATTCACACGACCTGGATCTAAAACTATTCCTTTAACTGTCTCCTTTTCCAATATGAAAAAAAAGAAAATTATAGTTACCATTTCTCCATCTCCTTATGCACTGGCAACTATAGAAGAGTAACTCAATCTAAAGTTTAGAACCATAATTAATATAGAAACAAATAGAAAAAACTAAAACCAAAAGTAGATATTTTTTTAAAAAGATATTAACAAGTTAATTCACTCAACTTTTAAAATTTAAAACAAATTTATCAGGATTATAATTAGCCATATTTATGTTTATAAGCTATTGCATGTATGATTCCATTTAAGTCAGAGTTTCTCAATCTCCACACTGTTGGCATTTTTAGCAAAATATTTATTTGTGTGAAGGGTTATCTTGTGCAGCAAAAAATGTTTAGCAACTTCCCTGACCTTTATTCTCTAGATACCAGTAGTGCCCCTTCCCAATGGGACATCCAAAGATGTCTTCAGGTACTGCCAAGTCACACACAGAGGGGACAAAACTATGCTTAGCTAGAACCAATGATCTCAAATACTGTAATAGACTGTTCATGTTTGACATCACTGTGGCAAAGTTTGCTAATTTGAGAGATGTATGATTACTCAATTCTCTCACAGAAACTCTACAAGTATGACATAGTCACCCATTTACATAAAAATCACTTGAAGTGACAATCACACCTTTTTAAATGACACAGTTTGTTTTGCCCACGTATTTGAGAGTCAACTGGCTGTGGTAATTAGTCAATCCAATTGGACATGAGTGTTTCCTCAGAAAAAGAAGAACTGAAGCACTTTTATGTCTGTGAAAATTCCCTTTGAGTAAGAGAGTGATGAATAATACATACAAGATAAAACATGCTCTGAGTGGCTCCCAGACCTGAGGTCCGAAGAGAGACACCACACTATTACAGAATTGCTAATCATCAAACCCAAATCATTTAAGCTTAAGGCCTTAAATAGACCAAAACATTAACTATTAGGCATTAATGACATGAAATTTAACAGGCTGGGAATTCAGACAAAGAAACAAAAGAATTTATTAAAGCAGAAGGAAGTGAGTATGAAAGGCATTTGACTATGAATTCCCAGAATTAATTTGTGTGGCAACTTAGATCTTTAGAAACAGTCTCTAAAGTAAGGTGTAAGAAGGTACAATATAAGGGGGATAACTGGTAATGGAAAAAATATAATAAAACATAAACTATTAAAAATAAAAAGATAAGGGAGACTTAAACTTTGTAATATAATTTGCTCTTATATTCTATGTATGACTAACCAGATGTTGTTCTTGACCTTTAAGACCTTGAAATCTTTAAGATCTTGGCATTTGTATTAGATATTTTAAAATATTTGTATTTTTAATTATATACTATATTTAAAGCATTTATTATTTATGTACACATATGATATAATGATGAGTAATCTTAGAAAATTAGGAGAGAAAAGAATATTTTATTTAAAAAATTAAAGTAAACAACAGCTTTTAATCAAGTTTAAACCATTCTGAAATTGTAAAGCATGGATTCTAAGTTCTGCCTCTGTTACTTCTAAGGCATGTGACTTTGAATGACTCACCAAATAATATTCTGTAAATTGGTAATAATAACATTTGTACTATGTATTTCACTTGTCTATTTTGGAGATTTGTTAAATTTATAAGAAATTACAATGTCAACTCTAACACTAATTAGTCTTTTTTAAGGGCACTTACTTCTTACAGAATCTGTACAAAACTATTCAGATGTCCCATGAAAGTGAATTGACTTAACTCTGAATAATTGATAATCATTCATTACTCAAGGGCAGTAAGATCTCCAAATCAGGATGTATAAAGACAATAAAGTTCCATTCATACTTTTGTACAGGGTTGATGTGGGTCACATTATAATGACACATTCTCAGGGAGTACCAGCACACATTTAAGATTCTGCATAGTTTTTCTACTGGTACTTGTCTTGGAAGCTAAATTTTTCCCTTTAATACCAAAAAAGGACAAAAACAAACAAACAAACAAAAAAACCCAACAACAAAAAAAACCAACCACAAAAAAAACATTGTTGCTATTACTGTTGTAATTAGGAAGATATATTTCTTTTTTTTCTTTTTTTGATAATTTTTAACTATAATTAGTAATAGAAGTTTATGATAAAGAATAAATTTGACCTGGAAGTTGAGAGTTCAGAAACATTAAGACATATATGTATACATACATATAAATTTGTATGTTTATATATGGGTGTATGCATACACATACATATATACACATATGTATATAAAGTATGTATATGTCTTTTCATATTTGGTTGAGTCAATATTGTAAGTCTTTTCACACTTTTTGGTAAATGTTTGTTTTGCATATTGTGCAATTTTATAGAGATTTAGTACCATAATTTAAATATTTTGGTGTGCAACTTTGTGTGAATGTAGTGTTTTTGGTTTTATTTGTTTTATTTTATTTTTCTAGACTAGAAATCTTTTCCTTAAATAATATTGGTCTTTATATGCAAATTATTTGTCTATTATGTTAGGGATTTAAGATCTCTAAGAAAGTTTCACTTTATCATTTTGAACAATTTCTTCCCCATTTTGCAGAGAGTCTCCCAATGCCAACAGTTGTTGATGTCTCTAGGAACAGATGGTTTGTGGGAGGATTTTTGAGTGAGACATTCTGCATCATGGTCCCAAGACTGCACAGTTGCTGTTGGAAAGGTTACAGAAATGACAACTGGTATAAGAGAAGTTGCAAACCGGAGAGAGAAAATAGCCAGACAACTGTATGGAGATTATCCAAATTAAAAAACTTTTTGATGAAATCTTGAAATTTCTTACAGAAGAAAATGCAGCAATTGCAGAGGTTTGGATGGTATTAAGGTGGTTGACATATTGGCAATCCTTCTCATATCTGTACTTTAACAAATTTCACAATTCAACTTGGAAAGGATGAACATGAGAGACTCTACAATAAGTTTTTTTGTTAAATGTCTTTGGTTTACAGATAATGAATTTGTTCATTCCTATCTACACATCATGTGCCTTGTTAAACTAAAAGTATTTTTCTTTCTTTTCTTCTACTCAAAAAATGAAATACTTAAGGAAACATTAAATTATTCTTTATCATTTAATAAACTGAGACATTATTTATCAGACACAACAAGTGAGATTTGGAAAATGATATACTAATATGACCTCTGGTTTAAAAAGTAGCTGTGCCAAATATGGGGAATTTAGGCTTGAGTTAAGAACACATCTAGGACACATTTCTATATTCCACTGTTCAGTAGCATTTCTCATGAATGTGTCATGAATAAGTCCTTTTAAAAATATCAGCTTAGTAAATGCAATGCTAGAGTGTCAGTGGATATGGCTTGATTTTTAAAACCTTTTTTTCTTATTTATCTCCTACTCTTGTTCCCATTAATTAAAGCCCAGTGAACGAAATGGTTAGTACTTCCCTTCAAATACCTGAGTATTTAAAAGTAGAAAGTACATAGTAAATATAATGTTTAATTACATTATTAAATATACATTGTTTCTACTATATGATGCCAACTAAATCATACTAACTCAGATCTTAATGTATAATAAAGATGTTACTAGTCGATATTGAGATTAACATATTTACATAAGAACATTTAGTGAGGGTTCATGTAAATTCTATGACTAGCTATACAGTTTAAGTAGCATCAGGGAGAGTGGGTATCGCCCCAACTGTCCTTTTGACTTCTCTCCTTTCTACTTTCTATCTTATATAACTACCACTTCTTTTTTAGCTTTCTTGTGATGAGGACTTTTAAGATTTTCTCTCTTAGCAACTTTCTAATTGGCAATACAACATTGTTAACTATAGTCGCCATGTTGTATGTTACATCTCCATGATTTATTTTGTAACTGGAAGTTTGTACTTTTTGACACCTTTCACCTGTTTAGCTCACTCCTTGTGCCTGCCTCTCACAATTAACAATCTGTTCTTTATTCAATCATCTGTTGAAGGACATTTTGATTATTTCCATATCTTGGCCACCATAAATAATGCAGCAATGAACATAGGAATATATAGATCTTTACAAACAAATATTTTCAAAATTTTCAGGTAGATACTTAAAAGAGAGGTTGCTGGGTCATATTGTAACTCTTTAATTTTTTGAGAAGCCTTATACTGTTTTCCACAGTGGCTGTGCAGTTTACACCCCCACCAGCAGTGAATGAGGGTTCCTTTTTCTTCATAATCTCTCTGACACTTTAGTGATAGCCATTCTAACAAGTGTGAGGTGGTATCTCATTGTAGTTCTGATTTACATTTCCTTAAGAGCCAGTGAAGTTGATCATCTCTTCATGTATCTATTGGCCATTTGTATATATTCTTGGGAGAAGTTGTCAGTTCAAGTCCTCTGTCCAATTTTTAACTGGGTAATTTTGCTGTTGTTGACTTGTATGTTTTCTTTATGTATTTTGGATATTAACCCCTTATTGGAGCTATTGTTTGTAAATATCTTCTCTTATTTGGTTGGTTGCCTTTTTGTTTTGTTGATAGTTTCTTTTGCTTCAAGATCATATTTTTAAAAACATTTTTAAGGCCAAGATTCAAAAGTTTAGTACCTATGTTATCTTCTATGTCATTTATTGTTTCAGGTCTTATATTTAGGTCTTTGATCCATTTTGAGTTAACTTTTGTATATGGTGACAGATAGCGGTCTAGTTTTGTTCTTTTGATTGTAGTTTTACAATTTTCTTAGAACTATTAATTGAAGAGGTTTTCTCTTCTCCATCGTATGTTTTTGGCTCCTTTGTCAAGGATTTGTTGACCATATACATGTATGTTTATTTCTGACTTGTGAATTCTGTTTTATTGTTTGGTATGCCTGTTTTTTTCTGCCAATATTATGTCCTTTTGGATTATTGTCATACTTTAATACAATAAAATATGACTCAGCCATAAGAAGAGATGAAACACTACTGTTGTTTGTGACCACATGATGGGTTTTTAAAATATCATGCTAAGTGGAAAAATCATACAACAAATGAACAACAAACAAAAAAAGGAAAACTCATAGACAGAGGGTAAAGGGGGTGAGTGGAGGTAGTGAAAGGTAGATCAATCATGTGGTGACAGAAGGAAATTTGACTTTGAGTGGTAAACAAACAATGTAATACAAAATCACAGTGAAGCATAAAGATGCAATGAAAGGGGGGATTTTTTGTTTTTAAATAGACTTTGTTTCTTAGAGCATTTTTAGGCTTAGAGAAAATTTAATACAAAGTACAAGGAGTTCTCATTTAGTCCCACTTCTCACCTTGCCACATCCCCCCACCCCATCCACACCTATTTCCTCTATTATTAACATCTTGCATTGGTGTGGTAATTTTGTTAAGGTTGATAAACCATTATTGACATATTAACTAAAGCACATAGTTTACATTAGGGTAATTTTGTTAAGGTTGATAAACCATTATTGACATATTAACTAAAGCACATAGTTTACATTAGGGTTCATTCTCTGTGTTATACACATTTAAGGATTTTGCCAAATGTGTAATGTCATGTATCCACAATTGTGATATCATACAGAATAATTTCACTGTACTAAAAATTCATTGTGCTACGCCTATTTACCACCACTTCTACCTTCTAACTGCTGGCAACCACTGATTTTGTAATAGTCTCAATAATTTTGCCTTTCAAGAGAAAGAATTTTGATTCAAATACCTTTTTATGTTAAATGGTTCTTTCTTTTGAAGGATATTTCAATTTTGAATAAAAGTGACAGAAGGTTCAAAAATTATATGATCAACGCATTTGGAAGGACCATCTGTATTAGCATTTGCTTAGGACTTAAATGTGGGAATTTGTGTGGCTAATTAATTTTAAAATATAGAAAATATGGGCTAATGATGATAACATAGCCTTAAACTTAATTATAGCAATTTAAAATCTCATGGCTCCAGGAAATGCTTTCATGTTATAAGTTGTTTTTGACTGATTCTTTAGTCATCCAGATACAACATATAGTAGAAAAGACTCTTTCTAACCTAAATTTAATAATTGCTACATTTCTTTATGGTGGGTTCATTTGGAAAATCAATAGTGATCAGAGTAGAAAACATTGGGGCCAAAGAGATAAGTGACAGATGGTCACAAAATAGTTCTTGTACAATACTGAATAGCCAGGCAAAGTGACAGCCACAAGGAGCAGAAAAAATATTTTATATGAGAAACAAGCAAACACCGAGATGCAGTTTCAAAGTCACAACTTATTGCTTCTTGTATAAAGTAACTTCCAATAATCATCTGAAGAATTTTAAAGCCTCTCAAATATTGTACCCAAAGTAGGAAGCTATTTTTGCATTGACAGCCCTTCCAAGAATGAAATTTTGGCAAGCTCAGCTCTGTTTCCTTTCTATAAAGTACATGGTAGTGTTTATTAAAACTAGTGAAAATGATCCATTTGGTATACTACTAAATCTGCTCTAATCTAAAAATAGATTAAAATTCCAAAAACCCAACAGTAAAGCTAAACAAATTTTTATTGATAATTGTTTTATCATACTTAAATTGTCTTTTTATTTTTATACATAATAAGGTTTGTCATAATTTTTTCCAAAGATAAAGACACTTATTACATTAGAAAAATTAATTAGATATATTATAGGAAACTGAGAAATGACAACCCTTTCAGGACCCTAGGGTTTTCTTAATTCTCAATCTGTCAAAGGAGCAAAATCATTATATGTCTGCTGTGTCAAAGACTGCAACAGCAAAATGTTTTGCATATTAATATTCATTCATCATAACATCATTAGAGTGGTCCTCAATTTTGACAAATAAAAGTACTGAAGTTCTCATGATTGAAAATCCATTTATTTAGCAGAAAACACTAATAAAATAGCAATAGAAATATTTAAAATATGCAGTAGAAATTAAGATTTTAATTATTTTTTAAAAGATTTAAATGTCAAAGACAATGTGCATACATTTATCCTATTAAATGTTAGCATTTTAAAAAGTTAAGCATGCCATTTTTTAAAAAGATAACCACCACATAAGTCCAACAACACAGTCTGACTGAAAATCCACATAAAAAATTAATTATAATTTGGACTTAGTAGAATAGAAGTAAGCCAATGTTATGTGAATTTTTTCTTCAAAACTCAAACTTCTTAAGATACTCAATGAAAAATAAATTTGTGTGTGTATCTGTATCTGTGTATTTTTAAAATATATGAGAAAATATGTAGTGATTCCCTCTTGTAAATTAACATGAGATATTAAAATATTATTAACCTGACAACATATCTGAACAAAGATCATCTTGACAAATGTCAATAATGTGAACATAGGGATATAAAGAGCACACAGAGAAAACATTTGAATAAGTCTAACAAGGTTTAATCATCTAAATAACAAAGAAGTGTGTTAGCATAGTCAAGATAGTAGTTAAGAGAATTGACATTCTCTAAAGGAGGTAAAACATTTCTAGTCCCAAAAGCCTTAGCAGTGGGAATACAGCTCCAAATAATAACTTCTGAGAATGGGTAATATCAGCAATTCTAGAATAAGTATAATTGTTTGTATATAACTCTTAGATTGTCTAGCATGCAGTTTTGCCTGGATATATGTTATAGGCCATGTTGCATGAGCTACTTCAATCTCAGAATGATATAAAGTACACTACTGTTAAGGTGTGTTACATGGTATACTCAGATTCAAACATTTTACATGGATCATTCTCATGTATTGACTTGGTCCAAACATGTTCAAATTTTTGCATTCACTCTTTTAAGAGTTCTAATTATTACATTACTCTTGGGCCATTATCTGTCTTGAGATTTATGGGTGTACAGATAGTATAAATGTTGGCATTCTTGTTTGATTAAGGAACGTATTATACATAACCCATTTGTACAATTTTATATCTCAAGTCACATTTAAAAAAATACCAACTGTTTAAATTGCTTTTGGGGTGCTTTGCATATTATCCAAACACTATTAGCAAGGACCAAATGAAAAGGCTGGGAAGCTAGCCCTAATTCAGCAAGTTCTAGAGCTAGCGCTGAACTCTGGGCTGAGAAGAGTAGCTCAGCTTTGCCAGCAGATAACTGATCCAACACATTTTTCATGGCAACCTGGCAAGAGCTTCAAGTGCTTTACTTGAGTTATAAGTTTGAGAAACACCGTTTTGGGAATGATGCTAACAAGAAATCTTAATTTGAGTTTAGGGCTTGCTGTTTGTTGTGTATAAACAATAGAAACAATAAAACAACAATTTTATACTTTTGTTTGTCCCAGCTCATTGGGAGCTCTTCATCTATTGGTGTAATAGTGCACACCCCAGAGAGTCTGGGTGGAGATTAAGTCTTAAAATGGCTCACAAGATATACATGTCTACTATTGTTCCTAGCACACAGCAGATGTTTGTTAAACATAAATCTGCTCTGGAGATCTTTAAAATCTATCTGAAGACTGTGATGATTTCTGATACTAAAATCATTATGACTAGTTTAAATCAGCTTTTTGCACATGCCAATTGCTCTCAGTCCTTGTATCTAAATGTTAAATAGCCACAAATGATAGAAAAATATCAAAATGAAACTTTTTAATGAGCATTTGATGTCACAAACACATAGTACACAATTAGAAGATATTTGATTATTATAGCAACATCAGCAGGTAGAAACTATTATTATCATTTCCAGTTTACAAATGAGAAAGTGAGACTTCGGTGAGATACAGGATGCTCTATGTTTATATTCCGATAAGTGTTACCATTGTTACTTGAGTGTGTGCTCTCTTGTTGTCAGTGGAAATCAGTTTCTCTCATTGGGTTGTGAGGAAAGAATTCCAAAGACCCAAGCACAGAGACTGTGGTGTGACAGGATGGTTATTTGTGTGGAAGGCTGTCTTTGTGTTCCCCTTCTGTTGTCCCACGAGGGAAAAAGTCCAACCTTGCTATCAGCAATACCAAAACAAAGGCCAGTGTCCAGAGTTTCTGTTTCATATTAAAGCTTAGTCTTTTGGGGCCCACACAGTCTACCACAGGCTCCTGTAAATGTCAGACCTGCATGGTGGTGTGCTCCTGGGAAAAAGAAATGCACAAATGCATAGTTGTGAGTGTGTTATCAAGCAAGAGAGAGCTTCTTTGGTCCCCTGGGACTATGTTAGTTTTGGAAGGACCAGGAGCTTTTTCAAAATAACCAATAAACTTCCCAAGCTTCCCAGGACTTTTTGTTAGGTCCACCCCCTATTTAGACATACAGGTCTTTATGATCAAGCACCTCCTCTTGACCCCCACCCACCCCCAACACTTCATTATGGGAAGGGAGAAGTGTTAATACATTTGGTGGAGTAATCCTTTGATTTCTCGGGGTGTGAAGCTGTAGCTTCCTGGTGAAGCAAACAGGCTCATGCTTCCTAGTTTATTAAGCTCATCGTCTAATTCCCTTTGTACCTCTTATTAATAATTAGCTAACTACTTACAGTAACAGTAATTCCAAATTCCCTGCTCACATCCAATAAGCAATGCAATAGGGCTGATGCTAAAAAAACTAATGGCTTTTTCTTAGGGATAGAGGAAGAATGTATCAGAGATTCCTAGGAAATGTTAATTTAATATTTGTTTAGAGAAAAATTAATTTAGGCTTTCAAACTATGACTTTAAGAATACTAAATAAGAGGGATCCTCACTTATCTTCTACTTAATTAAAAAAATTATTATATAAGTTCTCACAGGCATTATCTATTACTTTAAATTTTGCATTTTTTTTATACCCTAAAGTTTAAATATTTCCTTTTAAAACTTATGTCACTGTTCAAAATGTTCTTTGTGGCCTTTATATCTCAGACTTTAGTGAATTTAGTCTTTTACCAGACTAAAGGCTTGGAAGCTTTATGTTTCTAAGTTTGATAAAATGCCTCTGTGTGTCTATCATCTCTATCTGTCCAACTGACTATCTTTTATTATTCATCTGCAACTTATCTATCTATCTTTTCATCCTTCTACTAAATATGAATGATAGCAATTATTTATTAGAGAAACTAGTTGGTCTTTGGGATCTACCAGCCATGGCTTCAAATTCTGTTTCCATCATGTTTCAACTGTGTGATCTTTGGCAGATGTATTAAACCTAAACACATTTATTGTCTCACAATTTTTGTGGGTCAGTAGTCTAGGCACAAGCTACATTGGTCCCCTGTTCAGGGTCTCAAGGGGCCTGCAAGGTTTGGGATTGTTTTCAGTTCAAGATTCTCTAACCTCAAGTCATTATTGGCAAAACTCATATACTTGCTGCTCTAAAACTCATGGGTACTTGCTTTTTCAAAGCCAGCGGGAGAATCTCTGGAACTTCAGGGAATGCCTTGTTTTAAACTTTACTTTCCAATCTGTTTTCTGATCTTTACATAGACATAATGACATATACCTCTTAGGGTGTCTTGTGAATATCAAGAGACGGTTACATAGCAGTGTCCAGCACATTATAAATATTTAAAATGCTATTAATTTTTAAATTAGACTCCAATCTCTAACTTTTTCTTTTATCATCAAAGTAATATGTCACCTTCCATTCTAGATTATAGTTAATATATAATTTACTTATACTTCTCAATTTCTGGGCAATTTTGTTATATATTGGTTTTGGAAATTTGTAAGTAAGAAAGTTAGACAATGTAGTTGCAAGTATAGGTAGGTGTGCAGCTTTTGTGGTGAATATTAAGGTGAGGTAAGATACGTGAAAATACTTTGTTAACTAAAAAACAAAGCAAATATTAACAACAAATTTTGATCAGGGTAAAGATGGAGGAAATACAGAAGAACAGGAGGGAATGTTATTTTAAAATAACAGAATTGGAACAACTCAGTGTCTCTGTCATTGTGTAATAGAGGTAGTCAGGATGTCAAGAGATCGCCACTTAGAAGTTTTCTATAATTTTTCTGTCACGAGGACACAGGAAGTGATCCAGAGGACTGATCTCTTTTTCTCAGAGAAGAGCAATTTTGAGCAGTCCTATTTGTTATTTAGGTCTGAGGACAGTCAATCCAGAGATCTTTTGTGATAGATATTTCATGATTTATGATTTTTTTAAAAGTTATTTTGTATTGATACAAAGGAACTTTCTTAGGAGGGAAGGAAACAGAACACTAGTTTTTGAGGCTCAGTGCTTTTATAATCTCTGATAAACAGAGATGATTTTAAAAGGATCTTAAGTTGGCTAAGATGTGCCCAGATCTTTGATGAGGAACTCGACATGAAGGAAAGGGGAGTCTGACTGGTGTCCTCGGGTTAATACCAAGATCTGACAGGCAGCGCAGGAAGGCTGGATTTGTCCCAGCCTGTGGCTGACACCAGGGTCTTCTTCTGGGCTAGTTCAGATATCCCCACTGTGAGGCCATATTTGGATGCAACGGCTGGGTGTAAAAATATGCACTGGTGTTTTCTCACTTTATAAGCCAAATGAGTAAGTGGCATCACATTTGTTACTAACTCTGTGCTCTCTGAGGGGATATGGCTTAGCAAGGACCTTATTGTGAAGGATACAAGGAAAGCTAAAAATTGGTATCTGCATTTGGATAATTAAAGTTCTCTAAGCAGATCTTTTTCAAGTGTTAGGAAACAAACTTCAATTTGGCCTGATTAAAACTCTAGCATTATTTGTTCATTTTAGGCCCCAAGATTGAGAAACTGGTTGTTATGTTAATTTGGGCAGGTGGTGGCTCAAGTGATTTATTTGAATTAAAAAGCTGATGGAGAAGGAAAAACCAGATGTGTCTCTAAAAGTACTTCAAGTTCTTATTTAAATCAATGCCACACCACAATTCAGCCATTTAACAATTATTTAACAAATATTTTTTTTATATCTTCAATGTGCCTGCAACTTACCATTTTACATCAGAAGGTTAAAAAAGTTTTTTGCAACAGCAGTAGACCGTATGAGAAATTCACAGACCTGTATTTATTTCTGAGTCACCTTGCTCTAGTAATGAATAGAAAGTGGAACTCTATTCTCGTTGTATTTTCAAGGTAAACCAAGCAGTCGTCCATGATTATTTTTCACATCCCATTTTTAGGGAGTATCAACTTGCTTTGTTCCAGTTTGTGCTTTTTCAAAGCAAAAGTTCTGCATTAAAAGTACATGACTGAGGAAAATGTGCATTGAAAAGGAAAAAAAGCAAAAATGTAAAGTGAAGAACCTGAAAACAAGAATACCATGGGATTTATTTGAATCATGTATACCTTCAAAAGCTGAATGATAGCTTCAGTGTTGCTTCTGGCTTCTCAGTCATTTGGGTTGTGCTTCTAAACCAAGGTTAATTTAATGTAGTCTCTAAATAAAAATTCAAAAAGAATCAGTGTAAGATAAAATGTTTTGTTCTCAGGCTTACTGAATATTTAATCTAGCCATGAATTTTAAAAGTCCTATATGGAAACATTCATCACTTAGCTTCTCTTGACCTTAGTTTTCTCGTGTGTAATATGTAGGCTAGGATTAGATGACCTGTCAACATCACTGCGGATCAATTTTGGTTTTGATATTTAAATATACACAAAAGATAATGCAAAATACACAATCCTTGTTTTCTAGTAACATATCAGACAAACATATATTTCCTACAAAGTTAGAAACATGGTAATTTAATATTAAAAGACTGGAAAATAAGGACAGGTACCAAGGCAGAAATTTGAAGTTATTTAGTTGGAAGAAAAACTATTGGGAGAGAATCAGCAGAGTTTTTTTTGCCTTATGTTTATTATTTCAGGAAAAACATAAAGTCATAAATGATATTTACTCAATTTGACATAAAGCTGTAGTAGGCAGTTAGAGAGACATGGGCCAGGTACAGAAGGTCATCAGGGCAGAAAGCCCTGGGTGCCTAGCAATGGGAAAAACTGGACGACAAGGACCTCACTGCCAGGGTAACCTTTCTTCCGCCAGCATATCTCTGGTCACGTAGTTTAGACTCTTGACTTTTCATATTGCTGGCCATGTGGCTCAGACCCTCTCCTGACCTCTTCTGCCCTGGCATGTTGCTAGTCACATGGTAGACCCCCTTGGAGAAGGAACAGGTATTCGAAGTGTAGCCTCATGTGACTCCCTTGGGGGCCATTGCAAGACCACTCCCTTAAGCATTAACCCCTAGAGATAACATCTAGGCCTCAGTTGTGTTTCAGCTCCAGGCCCAGAAAAGCAGCAAAACCAGACAAGTGATGCTATCACTGACCTCGGGACCCACTGCATTGACTAATGAGCTCCTGCCATAGGACTGACCAATCAGTGAAGACCATGACCCTGAACAGACATGCCTGGAAAGCTGATGAATTTTCTATTGAGATTCTACCCTGGGACCTTTCCTAAAATCTCCAACCTAAAAAGCCCTTAGGACCCAGCACGGTCTCCCTTTTGGGAGCATGCCTTTTCTCTGCACGTTGTTACCATTACCTTATTATCCCCTAAGCTTTAATGGCCCTTTTTTGCCTTTGTAACTTGTTTCCTGAACCCATCACTTTCATGGCTCACTTCTTCCACTTTGTTGACTTTCTAAATATATGTTCTCTTAATGTTTGAGTCTTGCCTCAGAATTCTTTCCTCGCCAGAACTCAAGTACTGAGGTTGCTGAACCAAGGTCCAGGCTGACGTTAATGGTCTAACACCTGGTGCTGTTCTCGCCACTGCCAACAAAGCTGCTGTAATTGTACGACATCTCAACATACAGTTAAGGTCTACTTGGGGTTTTAAAATGCTATTTTTAATACATATATATTTTGTTTTTATTGCATGAGAAGTACATCATTAATCACTGTTTTCCTGTCTGAATAATATAGCCACCAAAAATATTTTTATGAATGTACATCTTCTATAGTCCACTAAAATACAGTGGATCCCACTACTTGTAGATTCTGTATATGCAAATTGAACTGCTTACTGAAATTTATTTGTAACCCCAAAGTCAATGTTCATGACAGTTTTGCGGTCATTTGCAGACATGTGCAGACATGCACAGAGGAGTAGAAAAATGATGTTCCCAGCTGAGGTTGAACATAAAGCGCTGAGAGACACTGAATTCTTGTTTTTGCCCTTATACTGTAAATAAATGTTTTTTTGTGGTGGTCTTTTTAGTGCAATATTTTTAGTATTTTTTGAGTTTTTCTTCTGATGATTCACTGTTTTAAATGACCCCAAGCATAGTGCTAAAGTGTAGATGAATGTTCCTGAGAGTGTTGTGCTTTTAGAGGAAATTCATGTTAGGTAAACTTACTTTAGATATGCATTATTAGTATTATTGGCCATGAGTTTAATGTTGATGAATCAGAAATATATACTAAATAAGGTGCCTTGAAACAAATACAAGCAAAATGAGGTTATGTTTTGATAGAGAGACAAAATATTGTGACCAGAGGTTCACAAAACTAACCCTGTATTTATTCTAAGAGCAATAGTTTAGTATTACATTATTCAGTGTTTGTAGCAATTTTATAGAACATAACTGTTGTGAATAATAAGAATAAGTTACTAGAATGAAAATAAAATAAAATTTAGTATCTAGATTACTGGTGGTAATGGATAAATGTCCATGTTTGTAAACAGTCAGTGGGTAGGACTAGTTTTTCTTTGCTATAAAATATCCAACAGCCTTTTTTAGGCTTCAAAATAACCAAAATTAGACTCAGAAAGTTTTATGATTTTATTTTGCACCCACTTTAGGATGAGTGTTGTCTAAGCTGCCTTTGCACTAATTGATATGTATATGGGAAAATCCCATTTTTATGGAGCACTGCAGTTCCTGCATTTTACCAGCAGAGAGGGGCAGCAGCAGTTATGTAACAGCTAACTCGAAAATGCCTGAAAAGTGTGTATTCATGCACTTCTCAATTATCCATACTTATTACATGCCACATATTATTCTACTCACATAGAAAAACAACTGTGGAATAGCAAATAAGAGACTAAATCCCAGTCTCCAAACTTGAGGGTTATCTGGTAGTATAAGAAAGGAAGAAATCAGAGATAAGTTTATTTTTTTAAAAAATGAGAGGTATATTTGACAGATTATATTAGTTTCAGGTATACAACATAATGATGAACTTTTAAAATAATATTAATCTAGACAATAAACTTGTACCCACTTGAAATCAATGAAACTTCAGTATGTATTGGGTACAAGGTATTTACAGAGCAATATGCATAACCGCATTCGAGTAGAAGAAATACATAAAAATCACACATAGAGAATTTACAGTATTTCATAAATTTGTGAATTTGTACATTGGAATAGAAATAGCTAAAGCAATAAAAGTGTCATTTGAAAGGATTCTGTAGCAAAATAAAAAAATTACTTTAAGGGTTGATTTAGAGCATTTGAACACATATAATGATATTTTTTATCAATATATTATCTCCAGGAAAAGGAAGTTACATGTCTGACATGGGCCTTCGTGGAGATGCATATGGTAAGAAGCAGGTTAGGGATGTTCGATTTAGGAAAAGTAATAGCGGATCTGACAAGAATGTTGGTAATAGTTTTTAGTCCACTTCTTATTTATAGTTACCAATAATGCAGTAAAAAAATACTGGTATTTAATACTATATCTGCTTTTTATTTATTAATATTTTGACAGTCTTTTGGTAATTTGGCTTGGATTAACTATATAGTAATCTATTTTGAATTCAGCGTGTACAATATTTGAGTCTCCTTAAATAATGTTTTGCTTTATAAAAAACTCACTTTTAATAAGTTTAAATCTTCATCAAGCCTTGATCCTTGATGTCTCCTAGGCACTCTGTCACTCTATCTCATCAATGTCATTTCCTCAAATACTATTGATATGCCAGTCCCAGCCATATCTTTATGTTTTCTGAATTCTCAACATATTTCAAAGTCCTGACATTTCTACTTTGATGTTACAAAGATCTTTCAAAAACAAGCATATCAAAAAACAGGTTTTTTTCTTAAATATGTCCCATTTCCTATGTTCACTATCTCAGTAAATGGCACACACATTTATCTAATTACAGAAGGAAAATAAACTTCTCCTTTACATCACCTCCTATCTAAATACACTGTTGTTGAATTTAAATTGTTCTTTTGTCTCCATTGCTAATATCATCATTCACACTACCTTAATAGATCACAATCTTGTCTCTTCAAATCAGCTCCTCTTCCTGTCCAAATGCTTCTCTCAGCCAATACAAATTCCAAAAACTGTTAGAAAGAACAGTTTTCAAAAGTTTCAAAACTTTATCTTCATTACTCTATCCTTAATGTTTTTATTTTCTCCTCAGCTCTTCATGCTCTCAAATATATAATATTCCTGGATACCGCAGACTGTACTTCCTGTTTGCCTTAATATGCTCTTCCTCACCCCCTACCCTTTATATTTGTCTACTGATCACTTATGTGGCTTTCAGTCTTAGCAGAAATGACAATTTCTGATAGACAGATTTCCCAGACAATGCCTTCTTTCGATTACATTTGTTTTATACAAAAAGCTCAGCATTTTGTGTTGTTCCTTTATTGCATTTATTGTTTATAGTTATAAGCTTATTATTAATATCACTGTTTTGAGGAAACATTCTTAGAATTAACTGATTAGTTAAAGAAAATTTTGGTATATTTTAAAAACAACAACTGAACACTTCTATTTTTTTTGGAAAACATTACCAGCAATCTGGAAACAGCATGAGATCCCTTTTCCACTGAACAACATATGTAACAAGGTGAGGGGAGGCCACCTCCAAATTCTGCACAGCTTATGTTTTGGGGGTTGGGGGAAGGAGGTAGTGCATCTTTTAAAGTACTTTGCATATCTATGTCAGGCTGGTATCCAGGGCCAGTAAAAGGGAGGATGATACCATTTAAGATACCTTTGCATATCAATGACAAGGAGATAGCCTAGTCTTTCCTGAAGGAGCGAGCCAGAAGCAAAGTATAAAGCCATAAGAAAAGGAGCCAGCCTTAAGGAAGGGGGTCATGCTCTTTGAAAGAATGAAGAAGGGCCCTGCCATCAGCCTTGAGGTCTGGTGTATAAGAGAAAGCCATGATGCAGCGGCTATGCAGTTTGTAGTGAAGTTCATCAACAGTGAGAAGGAAGAAGTAGCAAGCAGCAATGCAGTTCATAGGGATGATTCAACCAGGTGGCCTGGGCTTCTAAGAAAGCAGTCATGCTGCTGCTTTGATTGTACCTGTTCTAGCTGACTCTAAAGCCACCAACGACTCTACCTTGCAGACCTGGGCTCTCTCTGGACTCTTAGAACTCGGAGATGCAAAGAGAACTCTCTTAGGACTTGTGCCTTTCCTGGACTTCACCATGATCCAGTGTATCGTGACACATGTTTTCTTGACTATTATAAGGAAGCTGATGACAATGTTCCCCAGATCCTGAAAGAGAGAGCAGACAGATAAGGAATGGGGAACTATTGGGCTTGGTTTTGGCTTATAGCTTTTTGGGGAGCAAGGGAAGTGCTTGGGCCCGTGGGAGAACAGAGCTCTGAGTAGGAGTGCTCACAGCCCCACCCAAGGTTGGAATATTGTAAATAAAGACCTGTTTTTCTCAACACTATTTGTTGGGTCTTAGACCGAGGCACCATATGAATGAGGCTCCCTTTGCTCAGTAACACATAGATTGGTCTGAAATAGAATGCTGGCTGGACTTTGTCTGAGGTCTATTTCTGAGGTAATGTTTCCTTTTCTAAAGATGTTGATCTAAACTAGACTTCTGCCTCTTTGTTATTTTATTTAAATATAAATTGCATATCATACTCCAATTGTTTTCATTGTCACTCCTAACCAAAAACAAAACAAAAACAAACCTTCAGGAAATAAGGATAGCAATAAAAATATATATATTTGTGTTTAGTTCTGGGACAATATGACTTTTACTCATGGATATTTTTAATCATTTCTTCTGCAAGAAACAAAAGACAAAAAAAAAGCGAGACATATTATATCCCTCTCCAAAAAGGAAATGTGCATATCATTGATAAAAAGAAACAAAATAAAACAAATAAGCTTTCCCGAATTCAGTTCAGTTTCAAGGACCTATTTGCAGATTATTATCTTTCCCCTTTCTGTTTATTTTGAAAAGTAATTTTTGATACTCAGTACTGCTGATTCATCGACTATTCCTTAATGATTATACAGGACTTTAGGTAGTTTTCAAATGAAGTATACATCAGGATTACCTGAAGAGCATTTTTAAATTCCAAATACCAAACCTCCATTCTTTGAATTGAAAATTCCACTTGTGAATTCACACATGTACAGTAAATACAGTACATTAATTTTAACCATTATTTGGAATCATAAAGTAGAATCACTGTGCCAGGTGTTACACATATTGGGAAATTTTAGCTGCTAAATGTTTTAAAACAGAAGTTTTCTGTGTTTTCAGATATACTTAATTTTTAGACTCACTGACTTTCTTAATATTCTTCCTAAAATGTATAAATGGAAATAATCTGTAATAAATAGTATTTATTTTAGATGTTTCATTATAATATAATAAGTCAGTCTATAAGAAGCATGGGATAATAATAATCATACATATTGATGGAAATAAATGTACGCAATTATTGCAGGTGTAACATCTAGAAAAAGAGAAACTTACCTGAATTTAAAGGTGGTTATGTATTGCTATGAGATACTCAAAACACTGCTAGCTTTAGCTATTAGTATCATGTTTTATCCGATATGGAAATACTTAAATGTGGAAAACTCCTTGGTCATTATTTTAATACTCTGGAGGCAATTACTAGCAGTGGTATTATTTCTGGAATACAAAACAAATTCACAGGTATTTGGTTCAAATTGTCAACATTCTAGTTACAATGTATCTAGGGCAGACAACACTGAAATGTGGAATGATTGTACAAGCAGGTATTTGTATAAGTCAGAATGTTGTTGGCTGCATAAAACTAAAGCCAAATAAATATGCCTTAAACATAGAGGAAAATGTATTGTATTATTTCACATGTTGGAGAAAAACAAACTTTCCTTTACCATCATGGTTCTTCTGACTGCTCTAATAATTGAATAAGCATAATGCAGATGAGCAAGAGAAAATAACCAAATTTAATTACATACGTATGCATGGGAACCCCACAAGCATGAATGATTTGGGAACCCCACATGTAGGAAAGGTTCAGAGATACAAAGGGTGACTGAGGAATAAAAACATCCTTAGCTAGTCATGAAGTAATGCACCTAGAGGGCTTTAAAGGGTCATTGCAGGATAATAAGAAAAGACATTTAGTAAATAGAAGTTTGTCTTACCCTATAGATAGGTCCACAGAAGGTATCTCTGATGGTATCATTATGGGAAAGTCCTCTGATTCAAGTCCTTCTAGGTAGTTACATACAAAGGGGCAGAAGTCTCTTTTAAGCCAGAAGCTAAATTGCCCTTAGCTCAAACAATCTGCATACCACAGAAGCACACCTTGGGATGGCTTGTTCTGAGTCTCATACATAATGCAGAAGTTTAACAAAACCATAAATGACAGCTTATTTTTACCGTCAGTTTTTTCACTGTGTCATTCTCTCAGTATGTTAGCGTTAGCTATTCAGAATCCAAAGATGCCTTTAGCAGCTCCAAGGACCACACATTCATACACTGATTGGCAAAGTCAATTAAAGAAGCAGCAGCCTAAATGGCTTTTCTGTGTGTATCATTGACCAGAACTGGATAGTAATAAAACCATTTATGTTTACCTTAGGACATTATATTTCATTCCCTGGGCATATTATTCATCCCTGAGGCACATGGCTATTCAGAGGAGAGAGAAAAATTGGGGTTCTGTCAGCATAGATGGAGAGTAGGACTACTGTTTGGTCGGTGAAAGTGTATTATCATCATCCGAGGAAAATGAGCATGGTTAAATAAAAAGACATTATGTCAGAGTTTTGTATTCAGGAAATTTGGAGCTAGACAGCATTTAAGCACTGAGGCATGACGATAAAATGGAAAGACACAGATAAGTTTGATTTGGGTGAGGTTCTGAGCACATGAAAATGATTCATACACTTTGGTTAAAAGGTAAATTTTTCTTTTGGTAAGAATGGCTTAGACTTTGTAAGCCAGACTTAGATACTGGGTGTAAGGAGTGAGGAGATGAGGCATAATGACTTGTTCTGGTCCTGCTTAAATTCCTCAGTAGGGTTTGTTTCAGTATGGAACCATTGTGGGTAATCATTTAGTTTTCTAAACTACAGTAATTGAGTTGCACATACATTGGTTCTTATAACAATAATGAGCAAGAGCATATACTGGTTCCTGTAGCAATAGCAAGTGAGAATTTCATTACAGGCATCACAAGTATTGCCTTTTTGTATGAAAGTAAAAGATAGATCTTATTATTTACTATATCCTGTAGACATTATATTTAATAGGTAACAGTTCAAATTTTATATTTTAGGAAAGATAATTTAACCAAGAATTATCTTTGTGAAAGAAGTCAGGAAATTCAAAGGAGTTGGAGACGTGACTTGAACATCTCAGTGTATGCTATTAAAAACACTGCATTTGGAAGAATTTTTTATCATAATATTAAACCTTAATATTTACGTATACTATATTGATTTCATATCAGAATTGCAAAGTAATTGATAGCAAGAAAATTCAGTAAGATTGATTAGAACTTACAAAATAACTCAGTAACTTTGACCAAAAACAAACAAACAAACAAAAAAAACCCACAAGGGGAGTATGAAATTAAGTCCAATAAACTCAGATTTACTTAATGAAATGTTAATATGTCTTTTCATATTGAAAAGATATATTGAGAAGGAAGCTATGATCCTTTTACAATATAAGTAGGGATTATGGTAAAGCACAGGAGGATAAGAAAGGTGAGCCAGTTTAATGACCTTTATTCAGCTCCACTAAAACACATAAATAAGAGGATTTATCTAGTAGACTATAAAATAGAATTTAAAAAAAAGAAATCCAAATACCAAATAAATACACTTTCTTCAAAAAAAGCTTATAAGTGTGTAATTTATTATAAAAGTATTTACTCTGGATTTTTGAGATTCCAAAAACAGTATTCATTGAAAATGTTGTGCATAATTTTGTTATGTATAAATTAAAACATTAATAGAATGCAATTTGCTGTTTAAAATGTTGTTACATATTTTAGAACATACCCAGTTACTCAGATATGTATCCATATGTTTATGTTCCAGAGAAAATTAAAAAAAAATCTAAACATTGAGAGCAACCAACCATTAAGTTATTCTAAGTGGTCTTCTCTGATATTTCTAAAAAGGTAAGACTCTCCAAAGTGTTGAGATGTAGTGGGTTGGCCAAAAAGTCTGTTAGATTTTTTCCATAAAAGATAGATTTTTCATTTTCACCAATAACTTATTGATTTTGATATGTTGAATATGTCAGCTATCTCCCACTATTGGCTTCTAGTGGGTAGAGGCCAGAGGTTCTTCAAATGCATAAGGCAGTCCCACAGCAAAGAATTATTTGGCCCAAATACCAAAAGGACCAAGAAATTTTGCAAACCAGTTTGACATGTTCAAGCAGTCACAGCGTCTTCTCTATCCATTTTTTTGTACTTCAGTTGCATTTTTTGAAATAATAAAGCATAATACATCAAAAACGTTGTGTAGTTTCTTTCATCTTCAATATTAAAATGGCTACACAAAATTTCACCAATTTTGTTGTTTTTTTAATGCACCACTTATATGACAGCTGTCACAATACAACCTAACAAATTTTTTTTGTGTGAAGTTAAAGACAACTAAGCACTACTAGAGTGATCATACAGAAAAAAACGTAACAGACTTTTTGGCCAATCCAACAGTAACACTAGCAAGGGGACAGTCACTTTCTTCTTCTGTTGGCATTTATGATGCAATTTGGAACTTTATTGTAAAAATTTTATTACTATACTATACTATTGTGCAATTTGAGGTTTATTGTGCAGGTAATTTTCTTTAATGGCCATGTAATGAAAAGAATCTCCTAATGGAAAAATTCAGGGCAGAAATTAACAATAAGCTCTGAGAAATAAATCAGGGGTAGCATGTATAAATATTTAGAAAACCTCAAAATCAGTGTTTGTGTCTAAAAAAAAAATGCTTCTCTTTTAGATTGTGAGCTCCTCTAGTTAAAAGATCTTGTTGCTATTTATGTATATATATTTAATTCTATATTTCATATATTTTACCCATTAAGGTGATTAACACGTAGCTGACTTGCAACAGTTGCTAAATGATTTGCACTCTTACTCTTTCTCAAAATAGCATGATTTTTATATTTATTTGAATCCTTGTTCTTAGACATTTATTGATGAGGTCTTGTTTTACAGAATATCTTACATTTTTTTAGAGTAATTGATGCACAGAATTAAATTATTATCCTGTATTTTTAGCTACATTGGGTGGAATCTGTAGATCTCGGCTTCTGCTTTGATGACCACAAGCCATATATGGTTTTTAAAATTTTAATTTTAATTTATTAAATTAAATACAATTAAAATTTTAGTTTATTTGCACTAGCCACATTGTGGATGCCAGAGCGCTGAGAGCACTTTTGTCATTGCAGTAATTTCCGCTGAAGAGCACAACTATAGATTAGCTTTCTATTGACAATATATGGACCAATAGCAATTGTTTCACTTTGCATCACAAATAATATGTGGTAAATATTTCTACAAGTTGGTCATTAATTATTTTGGGTACTCCATGTAAAATTTTATAGGCCTTACCAATATCTAGTGAAAGCCCTATATAGTTTGTGATGTCCAAGTCTGTGTGATAATTAATTTGATAGGCTAGAACTTTGATATTGGGAAGAATAGCGTGCTAAGTAGAGGAAAGAAGAGTTCAAATAATTTAAAAAGTAATGCTTTTGTTGTTAAAATATAAATATAACTAAAATCTGTTTGTAAATTAGACATTCAGGCCTTGTGTCTGGAGCAAGTCTCTCTTCTGATCCAACAGTGTAAATAAGGAATGGATATTGTATTGGGGGAGAATCAAGAATAGGGAGAATATTTCTTTCTAAATAGTTAAAACACTTCACACAGTGGTTCATATTTTGGACTAGGTTTTGAAGTATGAGCAAGAGTTAGTTTAGCACAAAGAATGGGGAAGTTGTTTTAGACAGAAGGACAACATGAGAAAAGTCACAAATCAAAAATGCTTATTCATTTGTAAAACAATAAGAAAATAAAGTCACTAGATGTGAAACGGGGTTAGAATAAAGAAAGAAAAGATCAGAGAAACCAGTTTCTTTTGAGTGCTTGTTAGCATAATTTTGTTTTATAGTATTTGAGTAGATACCCTTGAATGAACAAATGAATTTGATTTTCCAAATTGACAGAGTTGGGGACCTGATCCAGGCTTGTTAAATAAGGCTGCACCGTTGGGCTATGTACTGTGAGACAGCCTGAACTTTGTCAATTTGCCTCTCTCCTGTTTAAAATGCAATTGTCCCAGAATGCTAATTATTATGAGTAAAACTGTCTTTTTATTTTCAAGGTAGCCCAGGATTATGATCAAAGTATTCTCTCTTTAGCAGAATACTTCTCTAAAAGCATGTATATGAATTTCTTTCTATGTACATATTTTTAAGTACATGATTAATTTTTCTTGATTTTTTCATATCATTATTGCTAAACATGAAGTCTGTGTATTTATATAGATATAGGGGTATTCTTGCAAAAGTTATCAATAGGAGGAGTAGACAAGTTTAATAAACTGTTTATTTTTTCATGACATGTGAGATGGAGTAAAAAGATAGGTATGAACTGGATCACATTGCTATTACCTCTAGAAACAACACTAAGATTATATTCCTGTGGAAAAATGGCAGGTGTTTGCAAATATCTTGTTTTATATATAGCATTGCAATTTGCTAGAAATATCTCATAAGCTAACACAAAATAGTTTAGTTCACTGTCACAGAATTTAACAACAATGACAGATCAATATCTGTGAAGAAAATATGAATTCTATTCAAGGAGAGGAAATAAGACATACAAAAGAATCCTACAAAAGATAGCTTCAATAATAACAATAATGAAAAATAAATAAAAGGAAATAGGCAAAGTCAGATAAAAACAGTTAAAGATCTTGAGTGAGTTGTTTCTAAAAAGAATGCTCTGCTGGGAGAAAAGCAAAAGAAGAAGAGGAATCTTCAGAAACAGGCATGTGTGAAAACAACCCAGGGTTATCTGATACATTTAACATTTCTAAAGAGGAGAATCTTACAAAATATTAATGAATTCTGCCAAGCAAGAATACAATTGAGTAATCTGACATATAGCTCATATAAAGACAAAAAATCTAGGAATATTTCTTATTCTCTTTGTTAACAAGTTTTCAGAGAAAAATCTTCTGATTAGAACTTGCATGAATTTTGCAAATTGCATAGACCTATTTTGCACTCATTTTTTTTCTATTGTAGTTATTATTGGATTACTGAAAATCTAGGGAATTGTTCTTTTGTCAGGCATGTAAAACAGCCTTTTTGCCTTTTCCATTAGGAATTCTTTTTAGCTTAGCATATGTTGAATGAATGGCAAGAACATTGATTTATGATAAGACAGGGATTCACAGGCATTCAATTTATTGCATTAGTATAAATATTAGGAGTGTTTCCCAAAAAAGCATCAGATGGGCGATCCACAACTTGAATCCTTCTTAAACAGAGAGTAAATGATTATCATGACCATTGGTGATCCATAATATCGAATCAGGCATATACTAAGCACCTAAGATTGTTGAAACAGTCACGAAGAATACAGATGAGGTTCAAACATGATTCTTACCTGGAGTGAATTTATAATTTACTTTTTAAAAAAGACTAGCAATTTATTGTAGGGCAAATCTTATATTGTACTCCATAGAAAACAGTGCCATTGGAGTTCAGGAAAGTATCTTGGGAGAAATAAAACTTAACTTGGGCCTTAAACAATCAGTTGGATAATTTGAAGGGGAAAAAAAATTGCAGAAAAGACCCTAAGCTAAAGCAAGGTACATGCATCAATAAGAAAAAAAGAAAGGAAACACCTGAGTGAAAAAGAATGTTTGCTAAGGATCAGGAGAGCAGTATATATATGTGTGTGTGTGTGTGTGTGTGTGTGTGTGTGTGTGTGTATGTATATATATATATGTATATATATATTTGTACAGAAGAGATGTAATTATTAATTTGTAAAAAAAGATTAAGTTTTAACAAAATTTGAATATCAAGTCATTAGACTTGATTGTAAAAAGACATACTATAGAAACAATAAAGTTTGCAATTATTTTTTCTTCCAGTAATGATGTGACATGATTAAGTTCTTAAAGCATTTGTTTGAACAGAGGCAGATAAATGGTTCAGTTAAAGATGAATGACAATGAGGAGCTGGCTTAAGAGAAGGAGAGTAAAATTAGAATATTATAAAAGAAGAAAAATAGGGCATGTAGGAAAGGGCTCCGTGAGTAAGACAAAAACTTGTTTATGCTAGGGCCTAAGAATGGTACAAACAGAAAAAGAATATTTCTTGGTTCTCATAAATTATTAAGTATGATTTTAAACATAGATAGCCTAAAAATTTCAAAGTAATAATTTTCTCTCAATTCTCACTTGATTGACACTGTGACTTAGTTAAATAATAATATAGTAGACAGTCTATTTGAAGAATAAATTTTGAGAAGCGATTTATTTAATATTTTTATAGTCACTTATAAAAGTGTGCTTGTATAAACCAAATATCAAAGTGTGTAATGAAACTCCCCTTCAAAGCAATTTTAATTCCTTCTGTGTCCTCAGCAGAGGTAACAGTTAATCATAGTCAGTGGACATCCTTACAGAAATGTCAAAGGTCATAAGCAGCCTAAGTAAAACCGATGAATCATGAAGTAGTAATGAGTAAAAATTTATTGTGCACACACCATAAATACAGTTTGCAAATCAGGAGCACTAAAACCAATACATGGAAAGAGGCTCAGGGATTTGTTGTTACAAAGCAGCTTATATAGTGAGAAAGCAGTGACTTTTTATTCTTCACAATGATTGGTTATAATGTTAGAATTTTCTTATATGACAGGGAATTTGTCACTGGCTACCTCATATGAACCTTGGGAAACAGTTGAAGTTTTGTTATGATTTTCAGAGGCATAAGCAAGGTATGACCCAGGTCAAATTAGTTTTATAAAGTAACCTACATTAAGCTCTGTTAGTATGACTAAGCTGATTTTGTTTGCCCAGGGAATTTTCAAGGATGGTCTCTCTCTCTCTCTCTCTCTCTCTCTCTCTCTCTCGTTTTAATGGAATTATGTATATTTGGTATATTTTTATTTAATAAAATATATATTCCATATAATTTGAAAATAAATATATATTTTATATAGAATGATATAATTCATTTATTTATGAACCTTGTTTTTTCACTTTACATACCTTGATATCTTTCTGTGACAGCAATATGTAGATATACTTTTAAAAGCTTCATTGTATCTGTGGTAAACTGAATTATTGGTCTCAATTCTTAATTCTCCTCTAATGGTATTTTAGGCCTACATCCTTGCTCTGGTCTCACGGGGAATGAAATATACTTTCTTGCATGGGACTATGGGCTTGACCATATGATTTACTATGGCCAATGAGATGTTAGTACATATAAGAGCAGTGTTTTGAACAATATTTTTGTAGTAGGGCTTCCTCCTCTGCGTTATTGCTATTTTGATAACAAGAACAACCCCCATGGAGCTGCTTCCTCCTGTGCCTGATCCCAATGTGACCTGTGTGGAGCAGACCCTCAGGAAGAGAATCCCTTCAACATCTCAGATGTCATCAGACTAAAACTGACAGTTCCCAATACAAGCAAACTCAGACTTATGGGGGAGAAATAATTGCTTGTTTTTGTGTTTCATGGAGAAATTGTGTTTTCTCTAATGTCATAATAGATTAATATGTATTCCTTAATATGTAATTACTTAACCATTCTATTAAGCATATATATATATTGGCTACTATTAATTATAAACCATACTGCAATGAATATATATCTTTACATTTACCTAATTGTGCCCACGTGGGCTTGCATTTGTTAAGGGTTTTTATTTTTAATCAATAGAACCTATTGTGGCTTCCAAAGTAGAAGAAAATTTATTAGAAGTATATCATAAAGCTGCTTGGATGAAAAGCAGCAACCAAGGCAGTTCGAGAGCAAGAACTAGAGCAGGAATATATTGGCAGGAAACACTTTACTAGACTAAATAAATCTCCAATACCTTTTTCTTTTTTTTTGTGCTAAAGACTCATTTTCTGTAAGTGAGCATCTGATTGGCTTAGCTTGGATAAGACTATCTCAGGGGAAGACATCACACCACAATGCTGTCAGGGGAACTGAAAAATGGTCAGCCATTTCCTTCTCCTTCTCCCCACCTCCCCCAAAGCAAAGGATCAATGTAGTATCTTTGTGCTGTGTTTACCTGCCTAATCTGAAACTATATTTCCAGAATCCCTTTCCTGGTGCAAGATTTGAAAGGCAAAATTTAAGCTAAGATCCACATAAGATATAAGATGCCTTATATCTTGCTTATGTTATCGATGATTGACTACCTTACCTAATCAGTTTAGGAAAGAGCCTAGACCAACAACTACCATCAGATCACCCAATTCAGTTTCTGCAAACCTGGTCTAAGTGTAGTGCATATCTGTGGTAAAGGGTGCCAGCTTCTGCATGGCATGTAGTCTGAAGATGGTAAAAAAGAAACACTAATTCTAGTTTTCTATCCTATGTTCCAGCTGTCCTGATGAATTCGTTTGTCTTACTAAGTTCCAATTGACATTATGGGTTTTTGCTCTTTTCCAAGCCATCCTTGCTGGTTACTGGTCTGGTTGATCTGTAGTGAATTCAGGCTTAATATTAGACCCAGAGTCAACTGCCCAACAGACTACTTTATCAACTCCTAAATTTACATTAAGTCTGTATCACTCATAGTAGTTATGACTGTCTGAATCCTTACTTGTACACCCCAAAACTAAGTAAAATTCTAGACAGTATTCACTGAAATGAAATTAATGAGTAAAATATTTAGTTTTTATTTTGGCATAATGTCTTCCCAAATTGCTGCACTAAAATATAAAATAAGAACTTCTGTGAGTAGAGTTTTGGAAAAAATGGTAGAAGTTTTTGCTATACCTATTGTGCACTGATAATAACGATAAGTAATTCTTGGTGATGAGTTAGTATTCTAGAGCTCTTAATTCCTGTCAAGCACTGAAAAATATTTTAACTTCTGGAATATGAAAATACTAAAAAATAATAAGATAAATATATTTTGTCTGCATTTAGGATTTTGATTCTTTTCCCCCTTAGAAAGATCTTCCCTTTTCCTAAAGTATAAAATATTATTGGCAGCTTGAGTAATGTTTTAATATGTAATTCAGGTTTCTTTGCTGGTTACATTGCAATTGTGATTAAAATTTCAACAAACTTCTTTATCATGGTATAGAAAGGTCTGTTTCAATCCTACCTTATTTTTCTTATTTCATGATTTTCTCAACCATACACTGACATTCTCTTTGTTACTTTAACATTTTAAGTTCTTCTTCCCCATTTTTAATTGATATAAAGTGATCCAGAGTATTCTTTTGTTATACCTTAATTATAATTGTATCTAAATTTTGTTCAATTTTATAATTGTTACTGTTTTCTTGTTGGAGGTTTTCTCACTAAGCCTATCTCTGGAATTATAGGATCCCTGCTCAAGGACATCTGGTTTCTGCTTTAATAAGGATAGGAATATTATTTTTTCATTATAACAGCTGACATTATTGTTCATTTCACCGACTGTTGATTCATCTGGTTTCATAAGCCAGGAAATATCCTCATTGACTGTCCATACATTTTGCCCCTGAGAAACAAACATGTATTAGCCATTGCCAAAGTTGCCTACAGGTCATGAAACCCTTTGCCATTTCTGGCCCTGTTGTTCTATGTGTTAAATATGCCAGCCTTGCCTCTGATAGTTACGTACCACCATCTGGCCTCTGCTACTCCATAATCCTATTATCCTATTGAAAGAAAGGGGGTATTTCCACAGGAGCATGTTCTACCTGGTCTATGAAAGACAGTCCTACTAAGATTCTCAAGAATGCTGACATTCTCTTACTAATGCATATGATATCATTTTATTGAAGAGACTGTCTTTTGGGCCATCTGGAAACATAATGATCCAACTCACTCCCTGGTTTCATATATTTAAGCTACTCCAGCATGCCCATTTCTCTAGCACTCTGGCCTCATTCTTAATATTCTGCCAAGGCAGTTCCATTTCTACTTCATTAGCTACAGTACATCATCATCTCTAAACCTAAAGGACCCATTGCAACTTCATATTAGAATCAGCTTTAGGTGTCTTGCCAAGATGTTAAATTCAAAAAGTGACTCTTTATTAATAAGCTCTTCCTCACCAGCCTTACATTTTATTTTCCTTTGTATAGTACCCTCAAAATCACGCCTATATATGAATATATTCTCTTGGTTCCTGTGGGTGGATATCTATCAGACCCAGCAGCTTTTTTTTTAGATAAGAATCCATTTCTCCTTGCACCATTTTCCCTTAAGAATCTCTTAAGAATCCATGCTGAACAGCAACAGCAGTTATTGGTCTAGAAATAATGACAAGTAGAAGGGTCACTCTTGATGCATTCTTCTCAAGTGAGACCTTCATTTCCAGCCAGTGGTAGTGATGGGTAGTCTCCGTTGGCAAGGGAAGGAAATGCTCTTGCCAGTCTGAAGGTCTAGGAAGAATCTGGGGAGTTTAAAATACTCTAGTGAATCCACTCAGAGGTCTCATCTTAGTCCTCAGGACATAAGACTTTTCACTACTGTCAAGATCTTGATTCCAGCATAAGCAATTGTAAGGTTGTGAATGTCTCCTATGTAATTTCATCACCCTTAAAATTGGACTTTCACTTTATTTCTGGTACAATATGTGCTCCAGCTACCATGGAGATTTTCTGGATTTTATAGTATGTCTTGAGTTAATTACTATCTAAAGCTGAATATCGAATATTATTTTTTTAACTAGTTAAAAAACTGAATGTCTAATTATTTTGGGTACTATTGGTCCCCATGTCTTTCAAGTGGTAGAGCTAGTACATGCCAGTACTTTTCCTTTCCCTTGGACCTCATCACCAAGCACCATGACTGAGAGTGTTGGGATGAGAGATAAGGATGGTTGCAAGGAGTGTATTATAGAGATTGTTCCAAAGAGCTGAATGAGGTAGTAGGGAGGTGAATCAAGGAATAGAGAAAAGTCAATAAGATTTGCATTTATGATTAGAATATGAAACTGGGTCCAATGTTTATGGGAAACCACTAAAAGTCTGTGTATAGAACACACCACAAAATTGTCGCAGCAAAGGCAACGAAGCTGAGATATTGATTCACCAACTTCTGTGACCTCAATTTCTGGGAGTTATTTCTGAGTACTTGAACTCACCAATTATTCTGGCCTGTTCTGAGCCCCATATGAGCTACTTTCTGTGGCCAAAAAGGCACAAGATCTTAAGATAGGTTTTTAAGATAGGTTTGTAGCAACAATTTCCCAAACAACAAGTGGGATAGAATAAGGAGATATAGCCATCATCACAAAATAGCACCATAATGCAAATTACATATTATTCAGAAGTTTAATTCATTTTTGTTTAGTCTCAAAGGTCATGTGATTAAGATCTGTGGCTTTTACTTGTAAATACACTTTTAATTTTGTATTATATTTTATGTGTAAATATTATAGAACATTGCCATATGTGACTAAAGTAGTTAAAGTAGGTTTTTTCCTACCAACCCTAACAGTTTTCTCCAAAAATATATTTTATGCATCTTAATATTTTAATGACTGGTTGAAATACTTGGCAACATTAATTAAAGTCAGAACATGAACACAATTAAGAAAAAAATACTTAAAAGCTAGCAACATTTACATTTTTAAAAATAAATACATTTGAACAATTGGTTTACTTTGATTTTTTCTATATATTTTCAACAGCAATATAATTCTGAATTCTAGAATCTCTTATTTAAAAGAATGTTATTATTGTATTAACATTTTTCAATAAATTATTTAGATTAATATCCCAAAATAACTTAGTTTTCTTCCAAACGTGCTTTGTTCTTCCATTATTTTTTTCATGCAGCTTGCTGAGACTTTAGCTTTTGCTGAATATTTTGTTTGAGTTTGCAGGAGCACACATATTATCACAAAATACCATGGAAATTCTAGTAAAGCTAGAGAGACTGTTTGCTTTATTTGTTATGAAGTATTAAAATTGATATTAACCTGAGGATAGAAAAGAAATTCAAATGGGTGATTTGATCAAGGAATTTGATGAAATAAGGAGCAAAAACAATTTAGGTATTGATAATTAGTGAAAAAAGTTTTAAGTATATATTTTTTCAGTGTGAATTCTATTGTTTAGATAAAAATTCATTCTGAGAACATATGGTAATTCCAGAATTATTTCAATAAACAAAACTGATATGCTTACAGAATGAGAAATATGATATTACCTATTATAAGAAATAAAATATGTGACTCCTTTCAACTTTAGAAAATGAATATTGTATTAATATAATGATTTCATATTATGTAACAAATTGATATATTTTTGCTCATAAGCCTATGGTTTGGTACATTATTGCATATGTGGCTTATTTAAGCATGGTACTGAATTATATCCACATTTCTTTAATTGTGTTTTAAAATGAAGGTCTATCTGGTAAATGAGTATGAAATTCACCACCTGCAAAGGATTGTAAATTGACATTAAGCAAGTAGGAAAGTTATTGTTTAAAACTCTGATCCTAAATTCACTTTAGAAATCTTGAAGCAGATATTTTCTTACCATTCTCTCTCTCTTATATTCCCTTTGAACTTTTAGCTATATATCAGACTTATTTGTAATAATATGAATAATGGTAACATTTATTTACTCAAAAGCAACAGACTCTTCAAAAAGTTTCTGTGAAGATGGCAGCTTGAATGTGTCCATACTACCTCTCATGTTCCAATTCCCATCTAGTGACCAAATACATTTCTGAGATAGAAACCCTACTGTGTCTTCAAGATTAGTGGACTCTGGAGAGTTTGAATCATTCCATGGTCTCAAGAAGTCTGGGTAGATGATGCTGGTCTACAATACTTTTCTCTTTTGCCAGAAAGAAGGCTACTCAGGGACCAGCAGTAGAGAGCCTTGAGTCAAGACTAAAACCTTTGGATTTTCCAGAAAGCTTGACTGAAGGAATTGATGCACCTGAAAATTCAGATTTTAGCTGCTTTTTGATTGTGACCACTGCCATGCGTCTCATCACTTATCATTTTTAGGTTTTCTCCACTGGTCCTATGTCTCATATGTGAAAATAAAAGTGGTCACACAATGACAGTTGCTCACCAGATGGTTGTGGAGTTCCAGAAAGGAAGTGTGAGAAGCTCAGAGGACAGTGTCCCCGGAAAAACAAACCAGTTAAATAGTAAACAATTAATTTTGAAGAATTTAAAGCCTGAAACTGTCTTTAGGGCTTACAGTATATGGAGAAATATTTATTCAAGAAAATGTACTAGCTCTTTTTAAAAACAGTAAGCGTCTGTGACATGTGACCCATAGCTCTCCCATTCCTTCCCTCTCTGCTCAGCTAACCTCTCCTATGAGTGGTTGTGGTCAAGAAAACAAGGTTCCTTTCCCTCCAGCTCCAGGGTTATGACTAGTGTTTCACTCCAAGACGGTCAGGTCATGAACATCTCTTATACCCAGTTCTGTGTTGCAATAACTCTATTCCAGACAGGAATAAACAAGACAGCAAGGACTGGAGCTCCCTTCTGCATCCAGCTCCCATTCACAGGGCAGAATACCTACCTCAGGTGCAGCTAGTTGAAAGTATGCGGCTACAATCGTCCCTACTGCAGCTTGCTCATAGTTTACAGGTTTCATGCTAGGAGGGCCAAGTGAAGAATAACAGTGCTACGTCACTCTATAAACTCTTTATAGAAAAGCAGTTTTTCACTGGAAGAAGCAGGCTGTTTTCCCGGCCCTCAGTCCTAGTGCAGCCGGTTCAGAGGCTCTGCCTGTTGGGAGAAGAAGATTTTAAAAACACAGTTATTTCATAGCTCATCATAAAGGGGGGCTGGCTTTATTTGGAACAAAGTGTGGGGAATTATTTCTAAGAGTTGTGTTGAAAACAAGCCACATTTTGCTGTTGAATGATTAAAAAAGAGCTGATAGTTCCATCATCCTATTAACAACAAGAATAATAGTATCTCTTAGAAATTCCACTGTGAGAACCAGGGAAAGAGACAAATAAAAGCAATGCTTTTCCAGCCAGAGCAAGCCTCAGAGATGCAACAAACTGCATCTGCAAAAAGGGCTCAACTTTAATTGGATTAGACTATGAAGCAATTGCTATCCCAGGATATTGTCAAATACAAAAGAGTGGTTCTATACCAATTAGTGGAGGATATCATATGGGTTAAATAAAATAGAAGACCAGTCAGAAACTTAATGGGAAAATCAAAGAAAGATATAGTCGGAGAGATCTTAGCTAAAGTGACAACCAATCCTAACATGTTGGTCAAGAACAGTGTCCACATACCCAAGACTGTGCTCTCTAAGAACCAACATCAGAGGCTTCCCAATGCAGGGGAAACAGACTTCATTGAACTAGTCCAGCATAGTCACTAAATAAATACACAAACAGTGAAAACAGTGAGCTCTAGAGTGGAGGGATGTATATCTAGAGTTGCTACAATATATTATGTAAAATATCTGTAATCAACAAAAATGATTATAAAACATATAAAGAAACATGAAAATGTGATGCACACACAGTAAAAGGAAAGAAAGAGAGAAAGAAAAAAAGAAAAAGGAAGAAAGGAAGAAAGAGGAAAAGAGAGAAAGAAAAGAAAGAGCAGGATATAGGAGTTTTCCATGAGAAAACCCAAACATTAGACTGACAAGTAAAGGACTTTAAGACAATTATTTAATTAAATACCTAAGATGATGCTAAAACATTTTGTTTTTGAGGATTTCCCATTTAGAAAAAGCGTGCTACAGTCCCAAAACTCTAAAAGTTGAGAAAGAATTAACATTTAGCAGAGATCTGTAAGATGGCTCTATTTATCTCGCAGAATTACAGAAAAAATACATAAAGCAGTAGGAAATAATCAAAGTCAGATCCCCAATAGACATCTGTGAGTGTTAAAAGGCTGAAAATCTGTAACAACAGAAAATGTGGATATTTGTTCTGTATTTTATTTCACCTCATATGGTTCCATGTTACTACTGAAAATGATAATAGTACTTCTGCTTGTGTTGTTATCATTAGAGTTAAGGCAGTAATGCCATTTATAAACACTTTCCTGCTTAGGTGTTCCAATTATATTTAACTTTATATATTTTCCTATGATTTCAATTTTGTCATAAAGCTGAGTTCCTGAAAGCATATCCTATTATAGTGGAAGATTTTCATTTTATTTTTGATAGACTCAATATCAAAGAGTTTATGAAACTCTTTATGATCTATCTATTTTTTGAAAGGTTTTTAGAACAAACAAAATCTTACCTACATCCACAAAATTGGCCACATCGTCTGGGAATTTTGACATTTTTCTCCTCACTTGCTCTTGGGCTCCATTTCTAACATTCAGGGAAAAGCAAGTTTTGAAAACAAGAACTGATAGTCACTGACTGAAGGGGCTGGTTTCAACAGATGACAGTTGTCATATTCAGAGAATAGAAAATATCATTTTTGCTTGAACAGAGTAGGTAGGTTCTGAAGAAAACAATGTATTTATTTTTATCATTGTACAATGAAAATTATAGTACCCAGAAGGACATTGTATTCTGTAAATGTTTAATTTTACTTAATAGATTTTAGTTAAAAATTTTTTTTAGAGATGTTGTTTCTTTCAATCATATACCCTTGGTCTATAATAATTTGATATTATCACCATATTCTCTTGTAATATATTAGAACCATCGAGGGATCAGCCTTGGACATAAACTTTCCATAAGCCTACTCTTCCATTTATAAATTAATAAGTTGTTGCATAACAGGACAGATAAAAACAGTATTTCTGTCTCCTTTCTGCATCCTCATGGTTAAGTGAAGCAACTAAAAACTTTGCGGACCATGTTATGTGTGACTTATATTAGGTATTATAATGAAATAATCATAGACTGTTGAAAATAAAATATTGATTCTTACATCTCATACTCTAAGATAAACTAGAGTGAATTGCTGACATTTTGGTAGCAACTCACACCTTCGTTCTTCAGACTGCTTCCTCTTATCCTGTTCTCTCCTCTGCATAATTGAAAAGCTCATCTAAGAAAATTCACTTGAAATCAACCAATATTTTTTCAAATCTCTTCAAAGAGACGTATTTTTATCACCTCAAATCAACTGCTAGAATTAGAGCTATGAGAGATCTTAGGTACTATTCTGGTTGAAATACTGTATTTAACAAATGGAAAACAATTATAACACCATTTTATAAAATAGCTCCAGTGCTTTACAATTTTATATTAATAAATGGGAAATCACAACCAGCTGCTTCTGTAACACTTCAGTGCTTTAGAAGTCATATTTGATGCAGATCTAATGCAAGAAATATAGTTTTTCTATGTGATTGTTTTTATGTTGTATGAGCCAGTTATAATTTTAAGTTCACTAAAATTAATATTGGAATAGTAAAATGAAGAAGGGTCTAGATTAGAAATCTATAGTTGACTTGATTATTACATTACTTCACTTGAGAATAAATTTGTATCAGTAAGGTGTTAACACAATAGTGCTGTGTGAACCACCTCTAAACTTAATGACACCCTCTATTCTCACCTTACAGAACTGTGAATCAACTGGGGTTGGTGGAAATAGTCTATTTTTCTGAACATGACTCTGAGCTTCAGGTAGTTCCAGACCCATTCCACACGACTCTCCTCTTCCCTGAGCAAATGCACTAATTGTGACAGAACTGAAGGATGCATAAACAGAAATTTACAATGCCTCCCAGAAATAAGCTTGAAATGGGTACTTCTGCTCATCTCCCATTGGCTACTGTAAGTAACATGATCAAGACTATAATCAACAGGACAGAAAATATATTCTGCCTGTGGTTGGAAGAACTAGTAATGACATAGCAGAAGGTGTGTGAAAAAGAAAGGGTGGAACCATAGAACAATTTGCCACCACATTTTTATTGAATATCATCAGACTTTGAACATTGCTGGGACTTAAGAATTGTGTTTGTTTGAAAAATAAAATTATTTAGCGTAATGCTATAAATACTTCTTTTAAATGTAACTTCCAATAGTTATGAACTAGGCAGCATTTATCTATCTAAACAACAAGAAAAGACAATTTGACAGCTTCCAAATGTCAAAGTTACTTTTAGTCTATGCTTGTAATTGACAGAAATAATGAGGTTTCAAAAGTTAACTTCACATTTAAAATTATTTATTTAAAAAAAATTATACTTAGTCAATCATACACCAATGTAAACTTTTAAAAATTTCACTGGAAAATGAGGTTTTACTTAAAATTACATGATATATTTTAAATATAAAAGTATATAATTCTCTGATTAAAATAATTTATTTAAAACCCCTGAAGAGTAAATTAACACTTCAAAACATACAGATACATGATGCCAAAAATAATACTTCTGCTTGAGATTCTAGCGAACAGAAAGGTTTAATTAAAGAATATTAATTGTAGTGATATTCTTACTTTAGATGCAGCCAACACCCTCTCATCTTCATTTGTTCCATTCCTCATTAATATCTCTCCTTTTTTATGCTTCTATTAGTCTACATTTCTTACAGTATGTCCCCATGTTTTATTTATTTTCCCACTATCTGTATTTATTTCTCTCCCTTCCTTCTCTTTTTATTGTCCTATCTTTTCCAAGTATTCATTTCCCCCCTGTCTCAATTCCTCCCTTCCTTTCTCTCCGGTTATCTTTCCTTGATCACCACTGACCACCTTAGTTTTGCTGTTTTTGCCTGTGAGGATATATTCCGCTTGTGGAATCAACTCCATTGGCTGGTAATACCTATTGTGTGTTAGAAGCAAAGCCTGGGCCTTCGTGGCTGCTGTCTCATGGGGGGTGAAAAGGTGCATGAGAGAGCCCAGAGTACCACATTGTCCTTGACCAGCCTTCTTTGCTGCCCTGCCATCAACAATCGTACCCATGGGGACAGTCTCTTTCTCTGACTTTTACATATTCTCTTTGAGAGAATTTCTCTCTCTTCTTTTATTTGCCATGCATTCAAAGTATGGAGAAACAAGGAGAAAAGGAATTTCTTGGGGGACAGATGGTGACTCCAGACCTCTTTTAACCTATAACTTATCCTAATGCTGGCTCTAGTGAAGTCCTGATATTAACATACCAGTGGCTGCATGTTGGGCTGGGTTTTTTCCTCACATTGTCTTTTAGAATAAATTGATGAAATAATGATCTGTTATGGATAATCTGGAGCAAAGAATAGAGCATTGCTCCAAAGCTTTGCCTAACCATGGTGCAAGGCATCCCTTGTCCCAAAGTTACTGTTTCTTCCCCACACCTTGTCAATTTATAGCTATCTCTGTCTACAAGCAGTTTCAGTGTTTTACCTTCACACAAATAACAAAGAGCAATTTGTCTGAATTTACAGATTCCTAATATATACAACTTCATTACTAGTTAGATGAGGAAAATCAGGAAAGAGAGTGGAATAAACAATCATTCGCAAAGAGTCCATTTCCATTAGAGTATTCCAAAAATCCCTTCTACAAAATAGCAAATATGTATTGTGTTATTAAAAACACAGATAATGATACTACACGCTCAACATTTTTTTTGTAAATGTATATATTTTAATGGTTAATTAAACTACTAATGTATTTAGATATTATGAAATCTATACACACAAAAAACAATGTAGTGTGAAAATATCTATTTTAAGTTGCATATTGACACAAAAATAAATTCCCCAAGGTCCACACATTTCAACAGTAGTTTTGGTGTTACCTTCATTTATCATGGGTATTACATTCTAGACCACCCCTGCGATAGGTGAAAATCCGCAAAGTAGGAACCTTACATTTATTTTAGTATTTTTATATATTTAGGCTTTATAAACCCTTCCCACATACTTATAAACCGCTCCCAGTCCCTTTTTAACCTTATAGCAAAAAGTCTGGGATAAATAATTAAATATAGTATTTTAAAACATTCTGCGATACAGTGAGGCTGCAATAAGTGAATCGCAATATATAAAGAGACTACTGTATTTTATTGAAACTGCAATGGTACTAAATACTGCTGCAGGATGTAAGTATCATGCAGTTAAATCATAAACAATGGATGGTTTTTGACCCCTCCCTATGTGTTACTCTTACATCAGAGCCTTTACTTAAACACATGCATTTTAAATTTAAATCTTTACTTTTGTTAGATACTTAACAAACTTATATTAAAAAAAAAATCTCCTTATTACATGACCTTTAGATCCTTAGGAAGAATTTAGAATTTTACAAGCAGCATATTTCTTTTTTGTAATGGAATTAAATAGCATTAGTTATTCTCATGAGGGTGAGATGAACCAACAAATACTAGGCTGAAAGGATTAAAACTTGTGCAGCTCATACTGAATAGAAGAAGCACAAGAAGGGATTCTATTGATGTAAGTGCTCCTAGAGGTTTTGTTGCTGTGTGTCTGTGTATGGGGGTTACTATTCAGTAATTGTGGAGTGCCAACCTATTGTCATTTCAGTTTGCATTTCCTAAAGATGAAATAAGAGCATCTTTTCAAGGGCTTTCTTGCCAGCAGTATAGTTTCTGTGATAAGGTGTCTGTTAAGATCTTTTATCCATTATTTAATTAGGTAGCTAAGTTGTGAAAATATGCTATATATTCTAAATGCAACTTCTCCTAAGTTTATGGTTTGTCTTTCCATTTTCTTAGTAGTGTTTTTTGAAGAGCATATTTTTGATTTAATAAAGTTCAACTTCTTGAGTTTTACTTTTATGGTTTTTGCCATTTGTTTCCCATTTAGGATATCTTCGCTTAACTGTAGGTTACAAAGTTTTCTTCTATACCTTCTTCTAATAGCTTTATAGTTGTAGCTCAAAAATTTGGTTTCTGTTTCAAGTTAATTTATGTTTATGATGCCAACTAAAAGTTAGTGTTTTTTTCCCATATGAATGCCTATTTGTTCAAGAAACACTTAGGTTATACTTTTCATTGAATTATCTTGCACATTGATAAAACATAAACTTGTTATAAAAATGTTTGTGTGTTGATTTCTACATTCTGTATTCTATTGAACTATATACCTATACTTGTGTTAGTTGCAAATGATGCTGATTGCTACAACATTATAATAAGATTTGTAATCATGTAGTGAAAGTTTTATATTTTCCTATTTTCTCAAAATCAATTGCTTGTTCAAGACACTTGCAGGAGAATTAAATCCAAATTCTAAGCATAAACTTCCTAAATCCCTAACTGATTTGTGTGTACTTGTTATATCTGGACCACAAATTTGAGGATCTGTTATAAAGAATTTATGTATTGAGTGAGGGTAGCTAAAGATAGAAAAATAGACTTTCAGGTCTCCAGTCTCTGTTTCCATTAAGTGAAGGGTACCTGAGGCCAAACTTGATAAATTAACTGAGTATAAACACAAGCTCATCAAAATCTTCTTATGGGAAGTTTTATATCATAGAATGACTAAGTAAAACCTTAAAATTTAAAGTGGTCTGAGCTCAACTACTTTGGTTTTTTACTCAATGCAAATATTCCTACTTTAATATTTTGATAGTTGATTTTAGGCCTTTGTCTGGAGCATTTACTATTTTGTAACATAGTTTCCTCTATTTAAATCAGCCCTCATTGTTGAAAAACCCCACCTTATTTTACCTAGAATCTGCCTTTTTAAAATCACTAAATACTTGTCCTGTGGCACTGCATACAATAATTCTTTTCTCTTTCTTTTATTGATTCTAGAGAAAGGGGAAGGGAGGGAGAAAGAGAGGAAGAGAGACATCAGTGTGAGAGAGAAACATCCATCTGTTGCCTCTTGCACATTCCTGGACCAGGTATCAAACCTGCAACCCAGGCATGTGCCCTGACCAGAATCAAACCTTCAACATTTTGGTCCCTTAGTTGTATGCAGATTTTGAGTTAAGGCAACTGAGACTCTGTGGGTTCCAAAGAAACTTCTGCCCCCCCAACCCCCACAGCCATATACACACGCCATAATTACCTAGAAAAATTTAAATAGGGAGCCTGGCCCACATATATGAGTTAGTACATGTCTACATGGCAGGGCAAACTAATAACTACTGAGCATCTGCTCTTCCTGCAGTGACCTAAAGCCCCAAGGTGCACTACCTTATCCCTAGATCAGAATGTCTTACATGCCCATGTTCCCTTTCTGTCTGTGAACATCTTTTACATGTGGACTCTCTGATTTGAAGTATGTGGGGTTTCCATACATGTGTATGTATTAAATTTAGTTATTTTTATTTGCTAATCTGTCTGATGTCTTTTTCGCAATTAGATCTTCCTAAAGAAACTTAAAGGTAATGTTTATTCTTCTCCCACACACCCTTAAGAGGAAGCTTTTTCTGAAAGCAACTCTGCAGCTTGTCCTTGTGAACCTGGGCTTTTGTTTCCAGCATTTGAGACATTTGTTTTGACCATAATTTATTAACCATATTATTTTCTCATTCTTTGTGACAATCTCACTTAAATTCTACATACTCCAAAAAGTAGTCTCTCAATCTCCACCCTTTTCTTCAAAATGACAAAATGTTAAAATTGTATTTATAAATGATCCTTTTTAATTTTCCATAAACTTGCAGTAATAATAAACCTTATTTCCTTTCTACTTATTTGTTGATGTATTCAAACATTAGTTTTGAGATCGTTCATCTATATAACATTTGGTGTTGCCTAATATATTTTAGGAAGAAAGTTACACACTGAAACATAGAGCTCAGAATGGCAGATAGGGAAATCAAGGATTCATCAACTCCTGTTTTTAAGCAGGACAGTTCCAACCAAGCATATCCTAGAAACTTAAGTCCTACATTGTAACAATATAATGTCTCTCTGTTACAGATTTCTGGTCAGTGTTCCTACCACAGATATGCCTGGAAATGAAATATACTATAAGTAAGTGGATATATTAAAACACATTCAACTTAGCTCAATAAATACATGTGTTTTATTTCTGCATTAATCATGTCCACCAGCTTCAAATTTTCCAGTCATTTGTTTATTAGATTTAAAATTGACCATTTTTTTTCACAGCAATCAGTAGTTATATTATAGGCTATACATTAAACTGTTTGAATTAGATCTACACCGTTCAAACAATAAAAATCATGAGAGGAAAGTTATGCCCCCCTAAACCTGGGACTCTGGAAGGTGACGAGGGGACTGCAAGAAGGGCAGTCATTCAGCCTGGACAGCTGCATAGAGTTCCTAAGGAGATGGGCCTAAGGCAAGTTCAGAGCATCTCATTTGAGCCCTGTGGTTGAGCCCAAGTTGTAAGAGTAAAAGATGCCTCAGGTCTTATGTCTCAGCATGATCCATACACCCAAGGATCATTCACCTCCTGATGCTTTTATGTCTCTGAAATGTATAGACACTCATATGAAGAAGGAATAAAAGATATATCCCAGTTTTCAATGGAAGGAAAAGATATAATACATTTTAAATGTTAATCTAAGTGAGTAACTTGGATCTGGGTTTTAAACATCTGACAAAATTGGGTTCAAGTAATAACTTTATCCAGTTATGGAAAAGTGAAGTTAAAATTGTGAAAACCTGTGTCAGCCTCTGAAATATGTCATAGAAGATAATATGTAGTTCTTAACAGAATTACAGCATGAGCATATTGTTCTTGATAAGGGTTTGCTAAATACCCTTTACTACTCTGTCTCATACCAATAGGAAGTTATTTTATATCCATAGAAAAACATCTAATAAAGAGCTCATCACAAGAGAATATGCTCATTCTTTACTAGACTAAGCAGATACAGTGATGTTCATTTAAAAACATGTTCTGAAATGTTAAAATTCAATTCTTTATTTTTTCTTATTGACATTTCAAATAGTTAAGCTTAGACTTTTCCAAAATTAAAGTAATCGATTGCTTGTTTCTTCTGTTTATAACTATGTACACACTTGAACAAACTAATAACCTTTGTGTTGGAATGAAAGATTAAGCATTCATTTAATTTAGCTTAGGTTCCATTTGTTTTCAATTAAGAAGAGAAAATCCTTCAAGTACAATAGGTTATTTATATTGTTTTGCTTCATTTATAAAAGCAAATAAAGCTTTTGTGTTTGTGGCCATTAATGTTGAGAAGAAATTATATTAAATAAATGTGTTGCCATAAAAATGAAAATAAGATGTAGAAAATTAAACTATTTCAGATGATATATTTGTCCTCCAAATTAATGTAAAGTTGTTAGCAGTAGAGTGTGAGCTTTAAAAAATATCATAAGACTTTAATTGTTTTAAATTTAATTTATATATTAGGCATATATCTTTGTTAAATTCTGTGTCAACCTCCAATGCACGCGCATGCGCGCGCGCGCACACACACACACACACACACACACACACACACAAACTTATTAATTACTGTAGATCTACCAAGACTTTATTTTTTTCTGCCAGATACTGCTATTTGACATATTTTTGAAGGATGCATATAGAACTACAGTGCATTATACGTATGTGTGATGAGCAGAATAATTCACCCCCCTCCAAATGTCTATTTTTAATCCTTAGAACCTGAAACTGTGATGTTGTTACTGCAAATGTGATAAAGTTTAAGGACCTTGAGTTGGGGAGACTACCTTGGGTTGTCAAGGTGAGCTCACTCCAATCATGTAAGTCCTTAAAAGCAGAGAACTTTTTCTGGATGTAGTCACAGAAAGTCAAGTCAGAGAGATTCAACTTTGCTGGCCCTAAAGGTGGAAGAAGGAAGCTACAAGCCAGAGAATGCCAGTAGCCTCTAAAAACTGAAAATGGCATGAAAATAGATCTTTCCCTGGAACCTACAGACACCTTAATTTTTCGCTCAGCGAGACCTTTGTCAAATTTCTGACATTCAGAATGTAAAATTAAATTTGTATTATTTAATGTCACTAAATTTGTGGTCATTTGTTAAAGCAACAATAGGAAACTAATACAATGTACCATATTTTATGCAGAAATATGTTTAAAATCAGGACAGATTTTATAAGGTCTTTTAAATCTTTTGCAATATTTTGATGAAAAACTTTTAAGTGGGAGAAGTGACTATTGAATGAAATTTTGTTGTTTTTTCACAAGCCAATGATACCCTTTTCTACCATGTTTCTTAAAATCAAATATTTATACATTCAAAACAAATAATCACTAATATTGGTAATTAAAACTAAAACCTATGTTTAACATGTCATGCATACTTTTAATTTACCTGTGAGAAATTAGACATATGCAGTTCTAATTTAATATAAATACCCCTGTGGAAATTAATCTACTTTTAAAAATATATTTTTTAATTGCATTTTTTCATTACCCTTTAGTCCCCCCCCCAATTACCACACCATTGTCCATGTATGTGAGTTTTTTTCCTTTTTGCTCAGTCACTTCAGCCCCTGCTTTCCGTACTCTTAGCTGTCAGCCTGCGCCCTATGAGCCTGTCTCAATTTTGCTTATCAGTTCAGTTTATTCATTAGATTCCACATAAAAGCAAAATCCTATGGTATTTGTCTTTCTCTGACTGGATTATCTCACTTAGCAGAATGTTCTCCAGGTCCATCCACGCTGTCGCAAAGGGTAAAACTTTCTTCTTTTTGTTTACGACCAAGTAGTATTTCGTTCTACTCTTTTAGATGGAAAATTTCTCAGGAAATTGAGCAATGTATATTATTATTGAGAGAGAGATAAAGGAGAGAATGACAAAATTTCCTTTGAAACATTGATAGTAAGAATTAACTGTTAAATATTCACATTAAAATATTTTAAATAAATATTTGTTTTCTGTTAACAGAATTTGGGCATTTTTTCTTTTTGAAAAAATTCCTGGCTAAAGTCAAGTTACTTTTGGATTGTAAAAACAAGACATAGGCCAAACAATATAATAACAACAAGCAAACCAAAAACAAATCAAACAAAAAGTCTTGGGATTGAGTCAAATGTTAAAAACAAACAAGCAAACAAAAAAACCTTGAAACTTGCCTAGTAAAAGCAGACTAATTTCCAGAAAACTGTCATCATTCTTCTCTCCTGAACCTTTATTTCAATATTAGAATTTTCAACAAATTAATATTCTAAAATTTCAAAGGGCACCTTGAAACATATTATGAGCATCACAGTAATGTGGCCTTCCGTGAAGGCTGTGTTGAAACTCAATAAGTTGAAGAATTCATTGTTTTTCTTAAAATCATTTTACAGATGAACAACTGTGGCTTGACATATAAGAAATGTTCTCAGGCCTACAAAATTATTAAATTATTACCTTGTACTATGCCTAATTACAGGACTATGCAATCACACTATGAAAACTTTCTTTTTGGATGTGATTCATTAGCCTGGATGCAAAGCTATGCTTATAATAGCAATAAGAATGGAAAAGAAAGATGAATGCAAGTGGCATGAGAGGACTAATCTGCATTTCTTATTAATGAGATTGGGGAGAATAGTAGATGGTGTGTTTGTGACTATTTGAAATTTTTCTAAATGAGGTAAATAGAAGAAAATTAATGTGTAATGACAGAATTATCAGAATCTGAAGCAGAATTTATAAGTAAATTATTATGAGTTAGTTTTCACTTCTGCTGACTTTAGAATGACAGTGACTCTCCAGGTCACAGTAGAGAGCTCTTCAATTGAAGACACAGTCCAGTAGATATGTGCATTTTCTCTATAAATTAAAGCTAAGATATTTAATGAGCTATCTGATAAGGAGTATACAGGGATATACCAGAAGCATAATAATAAGCTGTATTAGCATGCTGCTGGAGGATGTAATGGTTAAAGAGAAACTTAATAATGCTTTATTTCCAGCCACCTGACAAGCTTGCTCTTTCACCATCTTCTGATGTAGCTAGTTTGTCTCTTCAGCCAGCACTGTGTCTTTTCCTCTCATAAATCCCAATGCCCTTTTAATTTTTCAATGAAAACTTTCTTCAAGGCAAATAACTTAATTTCTGTCTGCTACCTGAATGTTTCTATGTAAATTATTGTCTATTTTGCCCCAAATCACTGACTGACTGCCAATTCCACCCTTTACATCGTAAAGCACCACCAGAGACCTGGCACCAGTCCACTGAAAGCAGATCTTGAATGAAGTTTTCTTTCCCCATCTCTGAGTTCTCTATGAGTTCATTTCCTCTAATGTAACTTTTGTGTACATTTCATCATACAGTACTCAATTTTAATAAATTTATTTAATGTTAAAAGGTTATTATTTTATATTCAGTCATCTATGAAGTGTCTTTATTCTGGCCATATACCCTTGTAACAGAAAACCACTCAAGTTATCCTGACAAACTGTGGTGTGATCTTGGAACAGAGAGAAGACAAAATCAAGTGAAACATATTTGCATAAAAACGTCTCAAGGATAACTTCTAATGCCTCAAACAATGCACCCAAGCTTGATCACCTGTATTGATTTTCTCCTTCAAATGATTTATTCAGGCATCTGTATTTTTGAAATAGTATTGGATGGACTCCATCCTGCAAACACTTTCCAGTAAAAATATTGTGGTGCTTAAGACCATCTTTAACCATAGTACAAACACAGGGAATCTGAGGACACAATACAATGCCAGTCTTTGAAGTGTCTGTGTAATAATATTTTTTGGAGACATATTTCTGGAATGGTTATGGATATATCATATATGAAAAACGATTATGTGATGCTGACCAACACCTGTAGTGTCCACATTAATTTTTGTCATTGTATTTGTATTCATTGCTTGGAATGGAACCAGAGGGAAGTGCATTATACCACTTATTTACTTCTGAGCATCTGATGTCAGAGTTTTCTTTTTTTAATTCTGCTATCATCCTGGCAAGAACTCCTAAGGGAAGCTCTTCTAAAGACTGCCCCTGAGTATGACTTGGACAATTTACGATCACATTAGTACATCAGAGAAAATAAATATCTTAGGTTATATCTTATAAAACTAAATCTTATGTCAAATATATATTAAAATTCTGGCTTTTGAAACAGGTTCTCAGACAGGGGAAATAATTTTATCAGCTTGCAACTTATGGTCTTCCATAACTCATTGTTCAGAGTTCACTCACTGGATGCTACCTCCCACTGGATATTGACTTCCACATACAGTTGACCCTTGAAAAATGATTTGAACTGTGCAGGTAAACATAGATGAGAATGTTTTTCAATAAATAAATAAAGTTGGTGCTCCAATGTACAGATCTTATATCCATGGATTCAACCAGCAAAGGATAGAGGACAGTATTTTCACATTTTCACCTATAGATTCCCAGTTATTTCTTATCAAAAATACTATTTTTAGATCCACAGTTGGTTGAGTCTGCAGATATAAATAGCCAACTGACAGCAGAGTCAAAAGTTATACCCAGCTTTTCTGCTCTGCCTGGTTGGCCAATCCAACCTCCACATGTTCAAGGGTCAACTGTACTTTAAACTTATATAATCATCCAGCTTTCTTGGTAGCTGCTAAGGAACCTAGATCCCATTTGATAACAGTTGAGACTCCCAGCTTACAAAAGTGCAACCTGTTCAGTCTAGCAGTGCATGCATGTGGGCCCCAATCATATCATATGTCCTTTCATGCTTTACATATGACAGGGAAGTGTCTGATATTTAAGAGGTAGCTGGTATATAAAGCATGAATTCAGTCACTATTGGATTATTCCATGAACATGGAAGCAGCTGTAGTCCTGACTACTATTGGATAAGCAGGTGGAGCACTATAGCAATATAGCCTTTCATGAAAATGGTGTTGGAACTCCAGCTATTTCTTCAAAGAAATAAATATTTTTTGTGGCCTACAAGAATGTCGATGATAACAGAGGGTATCAGTTGCAAAAAATAGAACATGATGGCCAAGTGAATGTAAAGAAGTGCACAAACTGGGTTAACTTTGTCAATGTGAAGGGTGAGAGAGATAGGTATTGCAAGAGACTTATGTGAAGGATGCAGAACTAAAATTTCAGAAATTCCTCTGGGCACATAGGTGAGGGGCAGCTTTCAGAAACATTTTCTGGGTAGATTTCAGTTAATTAGTGTGGATAGTTGACTGAGAAGGAAGAGTCAAATTGACTATAATTCCTTTGCTTGAACTACTACATGGTGTAAGTTACTGAGACCAAGATGGTAGGAAATATGAAAGATCTAGTTTTAAGCATGATGCATTTGAGGGTCTTGTGGTTTTATAGTGAAATAAAGAAGACAAATGTGGAGTGGTATTTTGAAATAAAAGTTGAGCAAGAAGAATTTTATATGTATTGACTTATAGTATAGACTGAATGGTGTTGGAAAGTCTACCAATGATCTTCAAGGCATGACTCTAATCTTAGTCTAGAAACAGTATGTTTGGATCTGAAAGCCAAAATGCAGCCTTAATTAGCCATGTGCACATAAGTTACTTAAGATTTTTAAGCTTTAAAGGAAAGCCCTATATAAGTTAGAATACATGAAATTGAATACATAGATTTTTTTCTAATGACAGACTCTGGACATAGCTTAGGAGCTGAGAAAAGTTTGAATTAAGAAAAAAATATGATGGATATAGGCCATTTTAGACTTTAAAGATAAAAATGGTCTGTAAACTCTGCGTTTTCTATGGGCATATATAAAGATATCACCAGTCATAAAAAGGATCAACATCATGAGTTTAAACTTGATGGTCTCAAGGCAAATAGTAAAGTTGCATGTGTGTTATGCTAGTAAATGGTTGATGAACCTATTACCTTGAGTGTTCCAAAATCTGTTTGCCCCCCTCCTTCATTTCTGTCTCTGATTCAAAACACAGAATTTGGATTTACTCTGCAATACTTTTATATTTTCTTATTGGTTTCCCATGGTTTTATTTTATAAATAACTAGTCATATAATTATAATTATGACATAATACTCTTCTAAGTCACATTTTATTTTAAAAGATAGAATAATTTAGACTGGAAACTATTTTTATATACCTAAAATTTATAATTACATTACTTAAAGATAAAAATAGTTTAACTACTAGAAATTACTTCCAACATTGTCTTTGATAAATCTACTCTGTAAAAGAAATGATAGAACATATGACTTGTATTTAATAAAATTGTTTTAAAAATGGAAAAAAACTACATAATTAAATATAAATTTCAAACTGAAAAATATCTTTATTCACATTCAAAATATATAATTTGTTTTTCTAGTTTTTTAACCCTATTCCCATTTTCCCATTTATTGTTTTATAAAAAAAGCTACATGCGACTTCTGGCCAAGATGGAGGCGTAGACAGAGATGTTGCACCTCCCTCCACAACTAAGAAGGAATACAACTACCTCAAAATTAGAAACAACCAGAAGTTCCAGAAAATCGAACTACATGGAAGTCCAGCAAACAAAGATATAAGGAAGAATTACTCAACCAGACAGGTAGGAGGGACAGAGACAGGGTAAAGAGGATGCGGTGTGGTGGCGGCAGCAGTGGTGGCAGCAGTGGTAGCAGCGGTGGGCCAGTGGAAAGCGCAGTCACATGTTCTAAAAGGTCAGGAGGGACACCTGGGGAGTGTTCCCAGCTCCTCACTGGACCTAGGAGCTCATAGTCCCAGTACCAGGGAAAATGAAACCTTGTTGCTTCTGACTATGCAGACCAGTGGGTGTTGAGGTGGAGGCAGAAACTGCCAGTTTCAGCAGAGTCCACTTGTTTGAAGGGCCCCCATGGTCCTAGAATGTATGCAGACCCACCCATTCTGGGGACGACGGCCAGGGCAGCAGTTAGAGGGGTGCCAGTCCAGTGCGGAAGTAGGAGAGATGCCTGGAAAGGGGGCAAGTGCTGGGCAGGCAGCATTATTCCCTCTTGGACCCCTCCCCCAATACAGTGCTACAAGGTGGTGAAACAAGTTGCCCTGTACTGGCGAATCCCTAAGGCTTCACCCCTTACAACATAACAGGAGTGACAGCTCTACCTGGGACATGGAGGCAAACAAACACAGGAGCCTGTCAGAATGAGGAGACAGAGAAGTATGGCCCAAAGGGGGAAATGGATCAAGGTTCCAGTGGGAGAACTAAGCGACAAGGAGGTAACCAACCTAACAGATGCAGAATTCCAAACACTGGTGATAAAGATGCTCACAGGCTTGACAGATATGCTTGAGTACAGCAAATGCATAAGAGAAGTGAGGACTATACTAAGTTAAATGAAGGAAAATCCACACAAAACTAATGGGGAAGGGAAGAAAACCGGGGTTGAAATCAATGATTTGGAACATAAGGAAGAAAAAAACAGTCAACCAGTGCAGAATGAGGAAACAAGAATTGAAAAAAATGAGGAAAACTTCTCAAATTTTGCGAAGGAGATGGACATACAGGTTCAGAAAGCATGGAGCGTCACAGGTGAGCTGGACCCAGAGGGGACCACACCAGGAGGCATCATGACTGAGATGCCAAAGGTGAAAGATAAAGACAGAGTCCTGGGGACAGCAAGAGAGAGGTGGAGAGTTGCCTACAGGGGGGTACCTATAGGACTACCAGATGATTTCTCAGAGGATGCTTTGCAGTCAGGAAGGGACTGGCAAGCAGTATTCAATGTGATGAAAGGCAACCTGCAACCAGGATTACTCTATCCAGCAAGGCTATCTTTTGGAATGGAAGGGCAGGTGAAGTGCTTCCCAGGCAAGGTGAAGTTAAAGGAGCTCATCATCACCAAGTCATTATTATATAAAATGTCAAAGGGATTTACTCAAGAAAAAGAAGATCAAAACTATGAACACTAAAATGACAACAAACTCGCAAATATCAACAACTGAATCTAAAAATAAAAACAAAATCCAACTAAGCAAACCAGAATAGGAACAGAATCATAGGTATCGGGATCATTTGGAGGGTTATCAGCTGGGAGCAGGGCTGGGGAGAAATGGTGAAATTGTACAGGGACTGAGAAGCATAATCGGTTGGTACAAAATAGACAGGGGGATGTTAAGAATAATATAGGAAAGGGTGAAGCCAAAGAACTTATATGCATGGCCCATGGACATGAACTAAGGGGGGACGGAATTACTGGAGGGAAGGGTGATGCTGGGTAGAGGGAAGCAAAGGAGAAAAAATTGGGACTACTGTAACAACATAATTGATAAAATATACTTAAAAAATATGAAACTAGATAACCAACTTACACCACACACCAGAAAAAAACTCAAGATGGATAAAAGACTTAAATGTAAGCCATAACACCATAAAAGTCCCATAGGAAAACATAGACAGAACAATTTCAGATATCCCACGTAACAATATTTCCACTGATATATCTCCTAAGGCAAGGGAAATAAAGGAAAGAATAAACCAATTGGACTACATCAAACTAAAGTGTTTCTGCTCAGCAAAAGAAAACATCAGCAAGATGAAAAGGGAACCAACCATATGCGAAAACATCTTTGCCCATGATATCTCAGTCAAGGGATTGATCTCCAAAATATATAAAGAATTATACGTCTCAACACCAAGAAGACAGAGAACCCAATTAGAAAATGGGTAAAAGATTGAATAAACACTTCTCCAAGGAGGACATACAGAGGGTCCACAGGCATATGAAAGAATGCTCAACATCACTAGCCATCAGAGGGATGCAAATAAAAACCACAATGAGATACCACATCACACCAGTCAGAATGGCCATCATCAACAGATCTACAAGCAACAAGTGCTGGCGAGGATGTGAAGAAAAGGGAACCCTAGTGCACTGTTGGTGGGAATGCAGACCAGTGCAGCCACTATGGAAAACAGTATGGAATGTCTTTAAAAAACTAAAAACAGAACTGCCTTTTGATCCAGCAATTCTTTAGCTAGGTTTATACCCAAAGAATCCCGAAACACTAATTCAAAAGAAATTATGCACCTCTATGTTCATAGCAACGCTATTTAGAATAGCCAAGTGCTGGAAACAGCCTAAGTGCCCATCTGTGGATGAGTGGATAAAAGAAGTGTGGTACATTTACACATTAGAATATTATACAGAAGAAAGAAGGAACTTCTGCTATATGCACCAACATGGATGGAACCAGAAAGAATTATGCTTAGCGAAATAAGCCAGGCAGCAAAAGAAAAATACCATATGATATCACCTAATACAGGAAAGTAATGAACAACACAAACAAATGAGCAAAATTGAACAGAGGCATGTAAACAAGGAACAGAATAATAGTTACCAGGGAGCAGTGGGGAGGGAGAGAAGGGTCTAGTCAAGGAATATGTATAAATGACCCATGGACATGGACAGCGGGGTGAGGATTGACTGTGGGAGAAGGGGTCGGCGGGATGGGGGGAAGCAATGGGGCAAAAAAGTGGGACAACTGTAACAAAAAAACAATTAAAAAATAAAAACTTGAAAACAAACAAACAAAAACGAAACTACATGAAAAGTGAAGTAAAATTAAGGTTGGTAGCCCAATTCAGAAATTCGCTACTGAGGTGATTGTCTACATTATAGACTTATCTTCTTCCTCTGGATTAATGATTTTATTAATGTGAAAAAAATAACTAGCTTCATAAAATGAATTTTATAAAATTAAAATTATTGCAACTCTTCTAACACTTATAATAATATAATAAATCAAACTTCTTATCAGTATTGTGAATTAAATACAAAAAAGTAGAACAACCAATTTCTGAAACTGTCACAGATAATTTTGAACTTTGTAGCAATGGTTTTATTGCTTATAAAATCATTAAAATTTTTATGAAAAAGGATCATCATACTTTGGGAACATTCTCCTTCACTGCGAAGTGTAGTGTAAAATTTTAGTATGTCTTCCTATCTCTTTGTAATTAAACTGATAATGTAATGCCCATGACAAGTGTTTAAGGCATGAATGAAAGAAAAGCAAAATTATAGTAGTTGGTGATATTAATATGAGTTTAGCACTGACTATATATCCTTAATTGCTTTTGAAAAATAAGTGAATTTTAATTTTTTCATTAAAAATTAATCATTTGAATTACACATTTAACATTTTCATAGGGGCATGGATACCCTGGTTATCTTTTTATCATGAATTAAATCCTTCCCCTATACTTTATTTGGAGATCAGGAAACAAATTTTCAAACCTCCTAACAAGTTTGGCATGATGTGTCAAAGTATCTTGTTAAAGTTTATATCTCATTGACCAAAAACATATAGTTTGATATGCATATGTCTAATTTCCCTTTTAAATTAAAATTGTTTATTTCATTTTAAATTACACGCTTATTTAAAAAATGCATTGTGTCTTTTAAAATTAAATTAATAGTATTTGTGGTCATGTACCCCAAATATGCTAGGCTAATTCATTTTTTATACTTTATTTGCAACTCTGCTTAAAAAACATGTAATTAATATTAAGATTTAATAATAGGTGCTATTTCAAATTATATTATATTGGACAATAGATAAGAACCAAGGAATGAGCATGCTAACAATAGTTCTTAACTGAGGTAAAAATTAATCTGTGCTAACTCTACATATATCACCGAACAACATTAACAAAATAAATTTAATGACACTTATTCCTACAGTAAACGACATGAATATTTGCAACACAAGCGAATATGAATTCTCCAAAATTATGTGTATAAGAAAATGGTGGTTTTACCTGTATATATATTTGCAGCACAGAGGTGTGCACTTGTGATTGTTAATGTTTGCCAGACCTTATGAAATGTGAAACTTACAAAGCAAATGATAATGATCCATCGGTTTTATTTATTTATTTGTTTGTTTATTTATTTATTTTATTTTTAGAGAGAGGGGAAAGGAGAAAGAGGGGGAGAGAAACATCACTGTGTGGTTGCTTCTCACTCACACCCCCAACTGGGGACCTGATGTGCAACCTAGTAATGTGCCCTGACTGGGAATCGAACCAGCGACACTTGGCTCACAGGCCAGTGTTCAATCCACTGAGCCACAGCAGCCAGGGCTCTGGTTCATCGTTTTTTATCTGTTGTGTTTTCTCTATGGTTTTTGCAGTAATTTCTTGATTTCTGCCTTGCTTATCTTGATTGTTGAGTTCCTGATGTTGTATTCCTATTCCATATCTATCTAGTACTTTTTGTGTGTGTATATTGTCCAGAATCAGGTTTGCTTGCCTACAAGCAAAGATTCATAACTAAAGCACAAAGTAGTACTTCTTATACATTTAAACTAAGAGCACACACATGGACACAACTCCACACAAATCTTATTTCATACAAGAGCCACAAAAATACCCAGAACACTATATTGGCAGCGAAACAGGTGCAACAGATTCTGTAAGGCCTCTGTTTTGGGTTTTTCATAATTGCCTCTCAGCTCCAAACTAACAAAACTATACTCTGCTTTGTGGTGCTTGGGTTAGAACTCCAGAAAGCACATTTCTGCTTTGCCAGCTGGTTCCTTATCAATTTTTATCAACAGGGCCCTAGATTACTAGACTGAAGCAAGAAAAAGAAACTTGCTCTTATTTGCTCCCAGTGGTCTGCCTATGTACTTTCTTTGCCTTTGGCTGTTACCTTACCAGAGCTTATTTCACCCCTGCAGAGGCAGTTTCTTCCTGGAGCAGCAGCTATATTCAGTTTTCAGATTTGTCTTCACTTGCAGACCAGTCTTTTTGCAACTTCTGCCTCTGCGGGAGATGCCAGAACCAGTCTGTCAACATGCCCTCTCCCCACCGCAAAGACTGTCCTGGGTTCCAGCCCATGGTGCCCTTGCTCTGAGATCCAAGGCACATCATTAACAGCCAAGTGGTACAATCTGCTCAGAGGTTTGAATTTCAGGTTGAAAGAGTCTCCCTCAAATTTTTACTGAGTCCATTCTCTTTTTGTTCCTCTAGTCTTAGGTATGATAGCTGTTTCCTCAATTGCTACCTCTCTGATACCTTAGTGTTCTCTTATGGACCTTTCAGTTATTTAGTTAACAATTTTATGTTTAGTAAACAATTTCTTATGTAAAATTTGCTCCATGGAAGAAGAGCAGTGTTTGTCTTCTGATTAGACCTTAAATGATACTGAAATATATATCAGAAAGAGATCCAGGAAATAGACTCTCAAAGATGGGATTTTTATAGTAATTTTACTATGTCCACTAATTTGAACATAGTGCTAATCTCTTCAACAATGGAAAATAGGAAGCTAGTAATCAAGTTATTCATTGGCATCATAATTAATCATATTATCACCTGTGATTGATTTTGAAAAGTGTCTATTGAAGTTAAGTGTTTTGGGAGCCAAACTGCTGCCACAGTTGACTGGTACGTAATTACCTTTACAAATACTGTTGTGTGGAGTGGATTTTTCTGAGTACAGGATAGTGTTTACAGAAAAAAGGTGACAAGCTCATGTCTTTAAATTCTTATCTCCGTGATAGTCAAATAATACGAGAATGTCTAAGGTAGCTATTAAAATTGTTTACTTCTTATAACTCCAGGGTCAGTACTGCTGAAAATCAGACACAGAATTTAATTGTGTAGGTTACAGAATTACAATGTAAGTTTCCTAACCTCACCATGTGTCTTATGTGAGAAGGTTAAAGCTTCAGTGGGAAGGAGTAAATGCCTGAAACAAGGCTCGGAGATATTTGGTTGGACTGAGCTAATAATTGTAGTTTGTCATCTTGTTCTGAGGAAGCTGTCCTTTCTGTGCTTAAAATTGCCTCCCCTGGGAAAGCTGACTTAAAAGGACACATTCAGTAAGTGTTTACTTTCACTAGACCATCAACTGGGGTGAGAGTTTCCTGTGCTCCAGGGGTATAGGTACAGAGTCTGACCTGAGAGGAAATCATGTATATATGTTGAAAGAATTGTAAAATATTTATAAGTTATATCAACAAAAGTCTGGAAGATATGCATAGGAATGGACTGTGAGTGTATTACACCAAAGAGGAGGGGATATAACAAAGGATTTGCTTAAATTTATTGGTATGGGTACATCAAAGATTGTAGATTAGCTTATGAACTAAAAGGTCTTCTTAATTTATTTGGTTGGTTGAGTCAAATTGATAATCAGCCATGCCCTATGATAATGATGTTGAGCTGCCTGAACTCCCTGGCTTGATGTAGTGAAAGCAATAACAACTCTTCTGCAGACCGAGATTTTGGAATGGGTTTGTCATATGGAAACTGCACACCCACCCTGCCCGCTGCCTCTTCCTAAAGGTCCTAGAGGACACTCTCTTCAATAAAACATTGAGAAATACATTAGTGACAGCCTTCTCAAATAGCTCTGTGTGGCTTTCCTATGTGGCCTTTAATAATTAAGAAGATGCCTTTAAGATGGGTTCCGTGATTGATAAGATTGCAGAAGACTAAAGACCAAATAGCAGAACTTAGCTACTATTTCTGTCAGAGTTCACCGATGAGAGGAAATCACACCAGTAATTTCAACAGGTCAATTCACATAATAAATATAACATAATATGATTAATATAATATAATAAATATAATACAATACATCATTAACTAGTAAAAGGGATTAAATACTAAGGAGTAAAATGAATGCTGAGGAATTCAGAAACTGAGACTCTAAGGAGGAGGCCAAGCTGCCAAGCAGGGTTGAAACTTGCTGGGTAGCTGCAAATATAGGGTGCGACAGAGACCCCCTGGAAAGCTGCTGGCAATTGTGCCCCTGAAACTGGCTAGGAAGCTGCCCTCTGTGGTGCCAGTTGAACCTGCTGGGAAGCCACCCATTATGGTACCTACAAGAATCACTGGAAAGCTGGCTGCAATTCTAGAACTCACTGGGAAACTTACTGCTCCTGTGGATGAAGATGTAATATTGGCACAGCTAGGTAAAGGTGAACTGCTCTAGTAGTCCTTTTAAACTGTTTTGGAGAAAAATACATGGACTAGGTTACTATCGATACCGGGAACATTTGATTTGTTCCAGGAAAGAGACTAGATAGAGGATGGCAGCTGCAATTAGAGTCACAATTTGACTTATTTGCCGTTGTCTTCAGTCAATTATCTAAGATCCATGTGACTCTGTACAGACCAAACTGATGAATATAATGGGGCTATGAGATTACTCTCTTCTGAGGCAGGTTAAGTTTTAGGTGTTTTCATGAAGCCTTTGCAACATGGGTTGTGAAGCCAATTTGGATAATCTTTCATTGTGATAACTTAAATAAGGTCTTTAGTCTTCAGAACTAGAGTTGTGTTTTTTTTTCCTGTGACATGGTACAAGCAATACTCTAGTAGGCTTCCTGTCTTCTATTCAATATATTCATATTCCAGGGCACATCGTGATCAACTAGATGTCACCAAATATCCCTGTAATCTTTGCTTTCTTTTTCTGGTTAGTGCTCCCATGTTTTCTTTGGCACTCACATGCTGCACTTGGATATTCTGAGATTCTATCATCCTCCTTGACATCAGAGAACCCATTTCAGTGATGGCACTGCATATACAGTCATACCTGCATCTTAAAGATAGAAACCATAGACTCTTTCAAGGGTCAGGAATTCCCTCAGTAATGTACTCCTCAAAATCTTAATGATAGGAAAAATTTTTGGACCTTCTAGGAGGTTGTAATTTGAAAATAGCTATATAGGTTATGTGTGATGAATCCATTTCAACAGTTCTATATCTTGAAACATTTGGATTCCTTCCTCAATATCATGTTGAGAAATTCAACCTAATTAAATATTGACCTCCATTGAGTTAAAGTTTCAGGCATCAAAACAAGTGAGTTGTTAAAGGCAATTCCAGTTGTACCAGATAACACATAGATACATTAGCAATCTCTAGCAAGTATGCTAATTTTAATAAATTTGGCTTGACCTAGGGTTATATATTTACCTCCTTGCATTGATGCTCTTGGAATCTACTCTAACATATATTCTCAATGTTTTGCTGATATGTGCATCTTACATTCTTTAGGTGTGTAATGAATATAAATCTAAAAGTATATATGTATTCATACATACACATATGCATGTCTACTTATCTTGTAATTCTTTTTAATGTGCAAGCTATTTCCTTCCAGATCATGAGGTATACCTTATCACCAGGAACAGCTTGAGACTTTAGTTATGGCAACAAGGGGTAGTTGTTATTATTGAGGAGAATGTGTTTACTTCCGCAAGGTATCTTCCCTAGGTTTTGATATCACTGGGGTTTCAAGGAAAGCTAGATTAGTATTCTCAGACATGGGAAGGCAATCTATTTTTACTAGCAATGGAAGTTCAGAGAGACTTTGACTTGAGGGTTCCAGATTTTTAGCTTCATTTGAGTCCAAACAGCTGTCTCCTTTAAAATGTTAGAATCTCATGGATAATGGTGTGGGGATTGACTCTGGGCATGGGGGTGGGCTGGGTGGAGGGGAAAAAAACGGGAAAAATTGGGACAACTGTAATAGCATAAACAATGAAATATTTAAATAAAAAATAAATTAAGCAAAAAATAAAAATAAAATGTTAGAATCTTATTTCTTCTTTAGGTTCCTAACTTCCACATGAGAAACATGGAGAGTCTCTGACTTCCATCCACTCAATTTAATTTTGCATTTTTGTGACATCAGTCATGTAGTCACAAAGGAAAAAAAGAGAGATTCTTCTAAGACTGTTACAGAAATTCCCTGGTTCTCAGATCACATCCTGAGCTGAGAGTTTAATTAACCAGGCTTGTGTTTATTTTTTCTTTTCTTTTTTTTTTTCTCACTTTAAGAGCCCAGAGCACTCAGGAGATTCTATTCACATAATAGTCTTATTTTTTTGTCACCTTACTGCCACAATAGTCAAGTGCAGTGGGTACTTTAGATCCCAAGGTGTTGCTTCAGTAGGCAATTCATCAAAATTAACCATAGGTAATAGATTGATTAATTGTGATGTCATTGCATGCCATGGATTATTATCATCCTACTTCCCATTTACAAAGAACTCAGCATTGCACTCAAGACTAATGATACAGCTAAATCAATCCTCAAAACTCATCCTTGCACATCTATTTCCTTGGACCATTCCTGATACCAGATTTGTGTTTAGTCAATGCCCATTCTGTAAACAAAAATCATATAGTAATTTCAACAAGGAAAATTTAACAAAATAATATATTAATTAGTAATACACAGTAGAGATGAACTATTAAGGGACTCTTCCTTCAAAGAATGCAAAAATGGCAAATATAGAGAATAGATATTTCATCAAAGACTGAGGTGGAGTACCAAAGAAAGAAACAAATTTGCAAGAGAGACATTCTATGTTTGAGATTCAAACCTCATTGAAGAATGTGTTGCTGTGGTCTGCTGAAATATGGCTAAATTAATTGATATGAGGTAGAATGATAGAGGCAGAGGGAACAAACTGCATGCTGATGTTGGGGATGATTTACTAAGGATCTGGCTGCTGAGACTTTGCAAGGAAGTTTCCACAGAGGTCCTGCCAAAAACTCATAGAAAATTATCTCATTATTGTGCCTGTAAACTCAGCAGGAAGCCATTGGAGGTACCAGCACAACTCACTGACTTTGCTACACTGAGAGGGCAAGCAAATACAAATTCCTAGATTTGGTGGCTACATCTATCAATGGATACCTCTGATATTTTAATATATCCTACTTGCTTTTTATTGCTGCCTTGTTAACAACATTATACCTAATTAACTATTCTCTATATGTGATTTTCTCTTTCAATTACCGGTGTTATGTCTGTCTCCTGACCAGACTAACTGATAACAGGATTCCTTACCAATTCTAGGAGTCTAGTAGTAGTCAATCTAATAAATGTATATAATATTGATGGATTGGCCTCTAGCAAAAATTGTACACTTGAAAAAGTACTACTTGTGATTTTTAGAGAATTATAGTCAATTCAACTTTATGTTTTATATACTGTAGACATATTCTTATATGCTTATGGACAGATTCCTTGTCTATACAGAGTCTGGAGCACACCCCAACTCTGTGTCTGAAACAAATAATTAGGTAAAAAGTGATATAACTCCTGTATAAAATGTCTTAACAGCATGCTAATGTGTTGATAATATATTAGAAATAGGTTGAAAACTGACATGTGATAAATACTATGTAAGTTCATTTTATTTATTATTTACAAATAATTTTATAACAATATTTTTCTGTATCAATGCAGTTTGGCCCAGATTCAGAGGCTAAAATAAAAATGAGTAAAGGGAACAGTAGAAGAAAACATTGGAATGTTTTTTGACTCTGTTTTCCAAATAAGTATTAATAATTCTATATTATTTTAGAAATATTTTCACATATGTTATATTTTATTCTCTATACTTATGTGTCTTTTAACATGTAACACAGGTAAACAGATGAAACTCACTTAAGGCAGCACACTATCTATAGTACCCCAAGTGTATTTTTTTCCCCATTCTGACCACTAATATTTTATTATTTGTAGAAGTCAGGTTAGGTTTCAGCCATTCTGTTATTTATTTGTAATAACATCTCAATTTGTTTCTTTGAATATAGATTTTCAAAATGTTATAAAATAATTATTGGGAAGAGATCTAATCACTGTTGAATTAGGAGTAAAATTTACAATGCAGTTACACCCTGATAAACCCATTGTAAGTTGAAAGTATCATGCTGAAATATGTTTAATACACCTAACCTACTGAACATTACAGTTTAGTCTAGTCAACCTTAAGCATGCTCAGAACACTTACATTAGAATAAAATCAGGCAGTAATCTTGCATTTCATCTTAAGAATAATTGTCTTCCTCTTCTCACCAGAAGCAGAAAACACAAGTAGGTATCTTGTAGGCACCATGGAATGTGAAAACATAAAACACCATACCCCCTTACCCAATGCTGGCAATAAAGTACACTGTACAATATCAGTTGTTTATCCTTTGCTATGGCCCAGCATCATGACAGAATATTGTACCATATATCACTAGCCCAGAAAAAGACCCAAATTTAAGGTACAGTTTCTACTGAATGCATAATAATGTTGAAAATTCAGAAGCTGAACCATCGTAAGTCAGAAACTATGTGTGCACACATAAAAGAATCTTGTAGGGAGCCATGGTTCTCCTTGACTTTTTCTTTACCTTTTTGCTCTTTTTGTGATCAGCATCCTATGTATTTTGCCTTTATATTCTCTCTAAGGCAGCAGTGTGTGTGCTGTAAACATATTAAGTTTTTCAATATTAACTATTTACTGCTCCAATTTGAAATAGGACATTTAATATAAAATAAACTATTAGGAGCTAATGTAACTGACACGATTACAACATCTTTTCCACCCAAGATGATTAATCTAGTCCATTCCTCTAACCAACAATTGGTTCAAGCAGGTGTTTAAAAGCTAATTTTTGGTTAATTGCATGAATGGAATCATCCTGCCCCAAGTATTCTGGAGAAAGTATCTTTTCTTTTAATTCAGCCATGAGAAAAAATGGTAGTTGTATCAAATATGAAGACTGGAACTTCCGATTATGTCGTTAGGAGTCTGAAATGAAGACAGCAAAGAGCCATGACTCTGAGAAAGACTTAGGCCTCTAGGGTGGAGGAGCTCAGGAAAATGTCCTACAGAAGGCATTGTGAAATCCATGTTATTAATGATCTCCACTGCACTTTACCCAGGGAGGGCACCCCCATGCAATCAGATGCTGCTAATGATGCAGGATTTAGTGATACTTCATTCCCTTGGCTCTTCTCTATATTCTGAAATATGAGGGAGAAGGAATTCCCTTAGCGAGAATTTTCTTTTGTGAGGAAGATTACGCACAATGTGATTGTCTACCTACCATTTTCTTCCTCTTCTGTACTTCACATTAGCTACTCTTTAAAATAAAACAAAGCTTTAAAAGTATTAGAATAATCCAATATTAGAAGAGCATGATTTACTCTGATGGAAGCATCTGTTTTTGGTGCTTTTTGAAGTGTTTAGTTTTTATTTACTTTATTTTTTCATTCCATTACTTTCCTGACTATTGTTAAGTTGATTTTTTGATATCCGCAAAGTCAGCGTAACACAATGGGGCAGACCATGGACAGTGGCGCTAGATTGCCCAGGATTTAAACCTACATCCCCCACTTGCCAGCTGCAGGACATAGAAAAGTTACTTACATTTTTTGCTTCTTCCTTTCCTCACCTGTAGATTTAGATATAATCATACCTACATCATAGGGTCAAGCAATAAATTTAGGTCATTGCTTAGCATGCAGTCTTGGCTATTGCTACTATAATGTGCTTCTGTTATTTCAGTGTCTAACCTATTGCATCTTCAAGCTTTATTTAAAAAGAACAGGCTTTTTAAATGTTGTTAGACTCATAAAGAAGCATGTAGTTCTTTCTTTTTTTAATGAAGTGATTATTTGGGATATTTTATTTTCTTCAACTAATTTTGTTTACACAGAAACCTCACTTTATAATTACAGATCTTTAGTAAAATTATGTTAATTCAGTCTAGTTATTAAAAAACTTGTAGAGTCAGAGTGTGACTCAGGGCAGCAATATTTATTTATTTGTTTGTTTGTTTGTTTGTTTTACAGTGTTTCGGAAAGCATTGTTATGATATCCACTGTGCCTTCAGGGCTGGATTCATTAATTTTCTCTTAAATAGGAGGTCTGCCCAGCTCACCACCGAATATGTGGTGAGATATTTCTGTGGTTGTTTAGCACTTACTCTTTTTACTTCTCTTCTCTTGTCTTGCGTTTCTCCTGACTGGTTGATGCCAAACACCAATATTACAACAATTTTTATTCAGTTGATTTGCTGATATTTAGTATAAAGAATGGCTTAGGAATAATCAGATTTTGCCCCTCTCCTTTACCCATATTATATCAATCAAAATAAGGGAATGCTATTTTTTTAAATTTTGGAGATAATAATATACTGTGGGTCAATAATATGTTTAAACCTATCATCTGTCTATCTATTATTTATCTATGTATCCATCTTTCTTAGAATGAGTACAAATATGTGGTAACCGAGTTTGTCATTGTGGATTGCACTGTGATGGTTTCTTATTCTTTTGTTCCTCCTTCCCTCTCTTTTCTTTCATTCTTCTACCCTTTTCTTCCTTCCTTCCTACTTCCTTCCTTCTTCCTTCCTTCCTTCCTTCCTTCCTTCCTTCCTTCCTTCCTTCCTTCCTTCCTTCCTTTCTTCTTTCCTTCCTTCCTTTCCTTCTCCTCCCACCCCCTCTTTCTCTCTCTCTCGGATTTGTTGGGTTGAATTGTGTTTCTGACCTATTTGGGAATAGGTTTGTTGCAGAGAAAGATGAAGTTAAAGGAGTAGGGTGGAACCCTAATCTGATATGATGTTGTTATTCTGCAAAGAATGCCAAATGAAGATAGAAACACAGGAAGCAGATCTTTCAAAGACAGAGAACACTAGAGTGGTGTTTCTATAATCAAGAAATACAAATGATTGCCAGTAAACCACCAGGAGCCAGGATAAACGAAGGTAGAATTTCCCTGTAGGTTTCAGAGGGAACGTAGTTCTGCTGACACTTTGAGACTTCTAGCTTCTGTAACTACATCACAAGTTTCTGTTGTTTCAACCACCCAGTTTGTTATAGAAGCCCTCAAAAACTTATATAGAGGGGCAGAGTAGAAATTTTTTGTCATCTCTAATGATTGGCCCCTTGGTTCTTAAAAGTTAAAATTTAAAAGTGCATTTATATATTAATATCAATATTTTACTTATTTTACAGTTGGTGACTATTAGAAATATATTCATTAACCCTGGTTGCTGTGGCTCAGTGGATTGAGCATCAGCCTGCGAGCCAAGTGTTGCTGGTTTGATTCCCAGTCAGGGCACATGAGTAGGTTGCACGTCAGGTCCCCAGTTGGGGGCACAAGTGAGAGGTAACCACACAGTGATGTTTCTCTCCCTCTCTTTCTCCTTTCCCCTCTCTCTAAAAATAAAATAAAATAAATAAACAAAAAATAAATAAATAGTTAATTTAAAAAATATATTCATTTAAGTAGGAGATAAGTATTAACTATTTTAAAAAATCATATGTCTTTTTATCTGGCATCATTTTTTTCTGTTTTTCTTAACTGATATGCCTTTACATTTACCATAGGAGTATAGAAATTCAAAGTTTTAACGTATAAATATGTAAAGTTTTATTTTAACACTGTGAAATATGTGACGCTGCATAAAGACAGATCAAACCTCACAAAACTGTTGGTAACTGCCAATATTTTTCATCTTTATTGAAGTTGGGAAAAACATAATTAGCACTTTATGCTTTAAGAACTAAGCTGGGTCCTCATTTGACATTGTGCCAGGCAGTTGATAAACACAACTTCAGAAATTAATTTTCATACAAACCTGAGTGTGTGTATACATTCTGAGCAGGCTGGTGCTAGCATTAATCTATCAGGACAGCTGTGCAACATGGTTCCAATTCAACTTCAAACCCCTGACGTTATCACTTACTATTGAAGTTGTTTCAATATGTTTTTCAAATCACATTAAACAGATGTAATGTTAAATCCACTTATTCTAACAATTCTAACATCTTAACATATGAACATAACACCTACTGTAATCTTGAAATCGAAGCTCCTTCTTACCATTCTATAGCCCTGAAGTGTAAGAATTTAGCATTATTTAATTACAACTTACATATTCATAGTCCCTTGCAGGTAGACATTTTAACGTATTTATGTGGGTTCCAAGTGTCTAGTTATTTTTAATAAGATGCACCTATTTGTTCTTATTTTTCAAATGTTGATGGAGATGTATGACATGAACCAGTCATAAACCTGAAAATCTGGAACCACTCCTTAAAAGTAAAATGGCTCCCTGAGTAGTGGAATAAAGGAAGAAAAAGAAGTAATAAAATGTATCACATGGTAATAATTTTTCCTGATTTGAAATGAAAATGTGAAAAATAACTTGCTACATAATATTAATATAGATTTAATGCAGTAATAAATAATTTATGAAAGGTATTTTTATATAATGTGGATTGAAAATCAAGTGAACTAGAACCAGTTCAGGAACACCTAGCATCTGTGTGCCAGATGAAAAACAATGAGCCTGACAAGGCGTGTTCTGGCCAATATTAGATGGAAAATGAGGTGTCCATTTTCAGGCTCAGTGGATCCAGATTTCATCAACCTATCACAATAAAGGATCCTTAGTCATTTTCCTTCAACTACTTGGCTTCAGCTCAATTAAATTTAAATTAATTATTAAAACATTGCTATTTTTGTATCCCTTATATCTTGTACTGAAATTTTCTATTTTCCAAAGACATACAAATCTGAATCTACATATAGTGCCTTCCAGTAGTATAACATTTGGTAAACCTCCCATATAGTTGTCAGCTTTCTGGAATATGAATAAATTACAACTATCAAACTAGGCAATGAAATGTACGATCATCCACAACTCATATTTCCAGAAGTCCATACTTGCCGTCATGCACTATTTGCATTAACTGTCATTCTCAAAACAGAGATTGTCTGCCAGGACCAGTCTGGAGTATGAGTTTAGAACATAGTACAATTAGGTTCAGTGACAAATCTGAGACCAACTGGTACAATATACAAGGCCTTCAGATTCTGACGTTTTACTAACAACTGAGTGTTTTGTATAAATATTTTGAGAAATAAATAACTGTGACTCAGAGCCTGCACGAAACATTTCAGATTGTCTAAAGGCTTCCAGACCTTCAGAATTGACTTAAATTTTTAAAATGGGAATGGATTTAGTTTAGGAATTGCATATTTTGTCAATCATGTTTTTAAGCAGCCATTTATTTTTCATATTCCTTTAAATATTATTCTGTCTTTCAATCTCTCTATCACTCTGTATGGTTTGTGGGGGTGACCAAATCTACTACCATTATTAGGTTGGTTCCTCCTGAGGACGGAGAAGAAAATTGGTTCCACCCTTCTTTCCTTGCTTCTGGTGGCTTCTGGTAAGCCTAGGCTTGTAGATGATGGTTTCCCTGTGTCTTTACACAGTCCTCTCCTGCATCAATCTGTCTCTGTACCTAAATTCCCCTTTTTAATAAAGATTGGATTAAGGCTCACCCTAATGACCTTGTTTTAACTTGGTTAACTTTGTAAAGAGGCTATTTCCAAATAAGATCATATTATGAAGAACTAGGAATTAGGACTTTAACATATGTTTGGAGGGAGCAAAATTCAACTTATAACAACCTCTGTCCAGTTTCTGGGGTGGTGGTTAGCCTTGTAACCTCAGTTCTCTAATGGGTCAGAGAATAGTCATTAATTTTTGGTTGTTCGGCTTTTTCTTATAAGAATTTGAGTGATGACTTCTAAGGTTTTTACATGTTAGAGAACATAGGTCTATTTTAGATTGTTCCTTGATTTCTGGATCATATAATTGCTTATTGGACATCTGACTTACAGGTTTCTAAAAGAATTAACATTTTATGCATGTTATTATTTGCCCTTAACTCTCTCTCTTAATTACCTTTCTTAAAAAATGATTTAACTTTTCAGCAAAAATCCAAGAAAGAAACATATAAAATCCATATATATATATATATATATATATATATATATATATATATTTCTCTTATCCTTAAGGGTATAGGTGCACGAATAAATAAAGCAAAGAAAAAATATAGAACAACAAAATTAAATATATGACAGATTTAGAAAATAATGGGCATTTAATTATTTTTTTCTACTTAGGGTGCTCAAAAAGGATTGCTTGGAGGTAAAGCTGGTTAATTATGTGGTGAACTATTTACAATGGGCTAGTACTGGGGTCAACAAGCAATGACCCACGGCAAATATGGCCTATTGCTTTTTTTTGAATTAAAATTGTATTTTAATACAGCCACACTTATGCTTTTATATCTTGTTTATGACTGCTTTTATGTTAGAACAGCAGAGTTGGGCAGTTGTGACATTAAACTGTATGGCTTGCAAAGCCTATGGTGTTAATACCTAGTCTTGACAGAAAAATTCTGCCAACCCCTGGTCTACTGTCTTGTTAAATTGTTTATTTTTTGGTTAGTTTTTATCAATCTTTTTAACCTTCTAAGGAATATCATTATTCTAAGGTGAGATCAGGAAGAACTTACACAATCAGTGGGAAGGGAAGTAAAAGGAAGACAATAGGGGAAGTAATACAAACACCAGTAGATTAATGAAGTGGGTGGGCTGTAATGCTGAAGAATAAGAGAGACAGAGAGTAACAGAGAGACAGTCTTTTTTTTTTTTTTTTTAAGGGAGTCTACTACAAGTACACATGAACCATTTGGCAAGTCATTTAATCTCCTGGATTTTAGTTTGCTCTTCTGTGAAAATAATTTGCTGGGTCAGATCATTATATTTGTCCTCACATTATTCCTTTTCTGTTTTGTTTTGTTTTGTTTCCTGGTTGCCACCTTCCATTTGGCTGGTTCTATGTAAATATACCCAGATAGAATATATGCATTTTGAAGGAATCTGATCTGCTTACAATGTAACTGAATGAAACTTTTTGAATGAAAATATATTTCCTACTTAGCACAGTCTTGGATATGGATTTAAAGTTAGTTCTACTAATATTCATATTAGTGATTTAACACGCTATAAACCTACATTTCATTTCCTTTTTAACCCAGTGGGATATTATCTCTGAAGTGGTTCAGATCTTCACATTTTCTTGTGTTCAATAAAATTTGTGTTGCAAGTAATACTTTCTACTTCTTTATTGGATGAAATCAAGAAGGGCAAAATTTAGAACTCACTGAAGTAAAACAACAACAACAGAAGAATTCCCTCGAAATGACAATTTTTTCTGCAAAAAAATGTATATCTAACTTATGAGAAGGAAGATAAAACATAAAATATCCAAATATTTTTGAATTTGCATTTTGTATGTATTAAAAAACATTTTACTTTTGTATTTGAAGTTAAGTGAAGAGAAAAGTTTAGTGAGCCTTCAATTATCTGCTTTCCTTCCCAAAGGTCTACATTAATATTAATGTATGGTTCACCAGTATTTTTGTGTGATAAATCCTGGTGCTTCTCATGCTCCTGCTCAACATTAGCAAAAGTGACTACTGTATTTTCTCTGCTTAGATAATTATATTGTAAGACATAAAAAGTTAATTTTTTTCAGATGCAGACAGCAGCAAATGTAGTGAATATATGGCATCCTCTATACTGAGGGTTTTTTAAAATATGTTTTGAGGAATTATAAAATTTTCTGGTTGAATTGATCAAATTTCACAAACTAATGTCACGATTTAAGTGAATTTGTTATGGCACTCATTATACAAAGCAGAAATGTAAATGGAAACTTTCTTAAAATTAAATTTTAATGGCACTTAAATTATTATTTGTTGGCTCATTCTGTTTTTTTAAATTTTTTGTTGTCTCTTTTTGTTTGGTTTTCTTACTTCTGTGAAGATGTTAAAAAACAAATTGCTACACAAGAAGCTATTTTAGTATACCCTTGGTATTAGACAAAAATTAACAATTTAAAAGGAGCAAAAGTTTTGACATTTATATTTCATTTTTTGGGAGTATTTTTTGATATGATGGCATCAAATTTACCTAAAGACTGAAAGAAAATAAAATAAAAATTCAAGTAATATATTTAAAAGGGTGTTTCTTTAAAAATGTTGTGAAGAATATTGATAAGGTAATTAAAATGTCAGAGGTGCTTAGTGCCTGATCTTATGAATGGCTGAAATGATGAAGCATATATCATACATGATTTATAGAACATTGGTAAAACCTCACCTTTTGCAAATTTTTATTAAGTTAGTTGAAGTGATACTACTAAAAAATTCACTTGGGATTAAGTTTTATATCTCTATAAGTGCACAATTAAAGATACAAAAAAACTTCACTATTTATCATTACCTTATCATTGGATTTATTACTTTTAAAAGAAAGTACAAGTTTCAAGAAATTTTGAAAACAATTATAATGGTAATAAGTAAAATTTGAGACTAAGAATTTTTTAAACAAACTATAACCCAATTTAGATAAAACATTCAACTTTTATTTATCCTGCACATATTCTGGACACTTTTCTCAGTGCTGAGGAAAGATATAGCAGTGGAGAGGACAAAATATGTGCTCTCATAGAGCTTTCACTCTACTTGGAGTGACAAACAACACTAGAATTAATAACATATGCTAACTATGTAGAATATTGCAAGGTGTTAAGTACTATAAATAAATACAAAGTAAAACAAGGATTGCTGAAGATGATAAGCCTCATTTTTTTCCCTACAGACCATATAATTATAAATATTATAAATATTCTAATTACAACATTTCTGTATTTCCCAAATAAGGCTTACTGATTCTTAAGATTTGTAATTTGGCTGTATGTTACTCTATATCAAATTCAAGTACATTTTTTTCTCTTTACAGTGGTAGGTAATGCCATATACAGTACTGTTGGGGCAGGGTGGTAAAATGGTCAAGAATAAGAACTTGGGATTCAGAATAGCTTGAGTTGAATTCCAGATCTTAATCTCTACTGTAACAACTTGTTTATGCTTTGTTTTTATTTCTTTCACTGTAACATGGGATAAATGATAAAGATTATAGCTGTGGTGAAATTTTAATGAGGATGTATTTATGCATTTAGTTTTGAGAAAGGGTATAGTATATGAGTGTCTGATATTATATTGTTAATATATTTAAAAAGAAACAAACCAGGGTCTGCTAGTTTCTGAAACCAAGGCTGTTTCAGGAATGCCACCAACATAGAGTCATGGATAATTTTTATTCCAGAATGTTTATTTACACATGAAGGATGGTGCTTTTCCCAATATATGGCAAGAACCTTAGTACAGCAAACAGTATTTCTTGCTATTTCTATAAGTAACCAAATATCGTGTTTCCTATGAAATCATATAATAAAAGCTGTAGAGTATATCTCTTTTTTGCTAATTGTTTAAGAAATATTTGATTATGCTTAATTTAATTAGGGTATATATATATATTTCTGTAAAACTTTAATCACTTATGTTTAAAAAACATTAAAACTGAGAAACAAGATGGCGGAGGAGTAAGTGGAAGCTACATTAACTTCCTCCCAGAACTAGTCTGGATTTACAACGTAATTTTGGAGAAATCACCTGGAATAACCAACCGAACACCAGCTGGAGAGAAGTCTTATAACCACGGAGAGACAGAAAAGGCCGCTACATCACAACGTGACCGGTAGGGAGTGCGGAGACGCGGAAGGGCTGGCTGGGCTCACATGGGTGGCAGCTGAAGGGACTGAGAAACAGCTCAGCAGCCGGGGATTCCCCTGAGAAAGGCAGGGTCTAAACCCCCAGCTGAGCTTCCCAGCCTACGGCAACAGACTGGAAAGTAAAATAGTATCAGCTGTGAAAAGCGAAAAGCCACAGGGTTTCTTGCTAGCCAGAGAGAAACAGCAGGAGAAAAAGAGCTCTTAAGCGGATCACATATGAAAATATTTTGGCCCCCACTTACCCTGGGCACAAGCAGAGGGAAGACAGAGAGGACTGGAGACACTTGGGGAGAGTTTGGTGTGGTGGTTTGAGGGGAGAGCTGGGGAAGCGGCCGGCCGGGTCCCAGTGCTGACTCATCCCCAGTGCTGCAGGCAGACCATTCCCCTCCAAGTGGCGTCAGCCTGAGGGGAAGCAAAGGCCCTGCCTACAGGAATTAAGCTGCCACACCCACGGTCCTTAAGCCTGACAGCTAATCACAGATTGAGTAGATTAACAAGAAGCCAGACAAAGGCAATAGATCCCTGAAAGTCTCCAACAGGCTGCCTAGGCCAGGACTGGTACAGGATCTGATGCCACCAGGGGCAGATCCAGGAAGTGCAGATCATTCTAAGAAGCACCAACAAACAATAGGAGTCACAAAAATGGGGAGACAGAGAAACAACCCCCCATCAAAAGGAAAGGTAGAGTCCCCAGAAAGAATGCTAAATGAAATAGAGGGGAGCCAACTATCAGATATGGAAATGAAAGCATGTATTATGGAGAAGCTCAATGAGCTCAGCGGAAACTACAAAGAACTCCAGAAAAACTACAGTGAACTCCAGAAGATCTATAAGGAACTTACTGAGAATTATACCAGCATCAAAAAGGACATGGAAGCTATCAATAAGAGCCAGGAGGAAATGAAGAATATGATCTCTGAATTGAAGAACACAGTAGAAGGAATTAAAAGCAGGCTAGAGGAAGCAGAAGATCGGATCGGCAAGTTGGAGGACAATGTAGACAAAAACTCACAGACAGTGCAACAAAATGAAAAAAGGCTGAACAAGACTGAAGAGGCTCTAAGACAGCTGCAGGACAACATGAAACGTAATAATATCCATGTCATAGGAATTCCAGAAGGAGAAGAAGAAGAGCAAGGAATAGAAAACCTCTTTGAAAAACTAATGACAGAAAACTTCCCTAACATGAAGAGAGAAAGAATCATGCAAGTCCAGGAAGCACAGAGGGTCCCAATGAAGATGAACCCCAACAGGCCCACTTCAAGACACATCATAATTAAAATGCCAACATTCAAAGACAAAGAGAGAATCCTAAAAGCAGCAAGAGAGAAACAACTAACAACATACAAGGGAGCTCCAATAAGGCTATCATCAGATTTCTCAGCAGAAACACTACAAGCCAGAAGGGAATGGCAAAATATATTCCAAGTAATGAAAAACAAAGGCCTACAACCAAGAATACTCTACCCAGCAAGACTCTCATTCAAAATGGAAGGTGAAATAAGGAGTTTCCAAGACAAAAGAAGGTTAAAAGAATACATCTCCACCAAACCAGTATTGCAAGAGATGCTAAAGGGTCTGCTTTAAGAAGATGAAGACACAGAGAGAGAGACAGAGAGGAACACAAGTACAAAGGAGGAAAATGACAATGAATAAGTACTGAAAGAAAGAAGGAACTTCTACCATTTGCAACAACATGATTGGAACTAGAGAGAATTACGCTTAGCGAAATAAGCCAGGCAACAAAAGAAAATTACCTTATGATATCACCTGTTAAAGGAAACTAATGAACAACACAAATAAATGAGCAAAATAGAACCAGAGGTATGTAAACGAGGAATAAACTAACAGTAACAAAGGGGGAGATGGGAGGGAGAGAAGTGGTAAGAAGGGGAAGGGTCTAGTCAAAGAACATGTATAAATGACCCATCGACATGGACAACTGGGTGGGGACTGAATGTGGGAGAAGGGAGGGACAGGGTGCAGAGAAGCAAGAGGGGGAAAAAAGTGAGACAACTGTAATGGAAAAACAAACAAACAGAAAAAATTTTAGTGGGGGGAAAAATAAAAATAAAAAGAATAGAAATGCAAGTTCAGTGAATATTAGAAGGACAAAGATTTTCCTTCACACTGTATATATTTTCTCCCTATCTGATCCCTCCAGAATTTGGCATTCTAAACAAGTAAGTAATGACCTAAGTTTCTTTGCATAAAACTAATAAGACCAGTTGTTAATAACGATTTTTTTGACTAAGACTTTGACTGGAATGTCATGCCTAAAGGAGACATGCTTGGGCTTTGGTTGTTACCAAAAAGCCCTGAGCAACTGGGACTGACCTTCAAAGGTAATAAAAGTCCATGAGATAAAAGGCCTGGTACCTTGGATGGATGAGCGGTCCATAGCAATCTTTCCAGGGAAGGAACGAAGGTTGTTTTCCTGAAAGATGGCTAGAAGGGACCTTTAAGGCACAATGGAAAACCAGAAGGACCTGGAAAAGACAGGTGTTTACAGGCAAGGCTGAATGCCAGGTATGTGGCTCAGCTTCTGTGCCCTGAAGGGCAGACTGAAGGTCACCCTAAATGTTCCTTGCGTAAGTTCCAGCAAAGCAGAACTAAAGATCATAAGTGATCATTTGCTGCTCTTGTTGTGTTTATGCAAATGAACAGGATAAATTAAAAATGAACTTAATGCAGTCCCTTTAATGACAAGGAGGGTAATCTTAGGGAGAAAAATCAAGATTCAAGGAAGATCACAATGCCCAGTGGTAGACTATAAAGTAGTGCAGCTAACCGTCTTTAAAGTTTCTTTTCATTTAAAATTTGTTTTCATTTGAAAGTTAAACTATGTCTGTGGCATTATCAAAGATGTTTAATTTACAGGCAAGAAGAATGTCAAATGCCTTGCAACTGGATGTCTTTCCGATAAGACAATCCTACAGATCTATAAACTTGTGTGGGGATTATGTTACATAAATTAACATGTGTTTTCTGTTTTCAAAGGGCATAAGCCTACGATCTCATTACCTGAGTGATTGTCTGTACGTATAGGCCTCACTTAATCCTGTCTGCATTGCTGCCTCCTGAGACTCAATGGTTTGGTTGAACTAAGTGGCTGGGTTGGGGAAGAATGGGGTGGTCTGTGGGCTTCACTTTAAAACTGGTTTCTCTTTTCTATCCTAATGGCTTGGACAGAAAGAGCCCAGAGGCCTGAGAGGGGGGAAACCTAAAATATTTCCCTCAGTCCAAACTAAGTATAATGGGCAAAAGGGTTTTGGACAGGTGAGATGTACCTGGCATACCTTCCTCCAAAGAAACCCTTCTTTTCCCTAATGTGGGACATTGAAATATTAATACCTGTCTTTTGTCATCTAGTGGTTACGGATTGAATGATGTCCTTTAACCCTGTTGCCCCCAGAATACAACAAGGATGCCAGCCTGTTAAACCAAGCATGCCGTTGTCCAGAGACAGCCAACCAACCTGGAGTCTGCACGATCCTTCCCCTTGTGGGAAGGCCACCCTCCCCTCCACATCCCCACTCTTATTAGGGATTTCTTGACCCAAGGGTAGATAGGACGACGACCATGTTCAGCTTGAAGCAGCTAGAGGAGCTCGAGACCTTCGTCCATTGTCCTTTATAAGATTGTAAAGGGTCTCAAGTCTGAGAGGGAGGGATTGTTTTTTTAATTGTTAAAATATTTAACTAATTAATTAATTATTTAAAAAAAGAAGAAGAATATATGAAAGGGTGAGCCATGGGCATGGACTTGGGGAGGGGATTGTCGGGGAAGGGGGGTGCTGGGCGGAGGGGAGCAAAGGGGAAAAAATTGGAACTATTGTAACAATATAATCAATAAAATATACTTAAAAAAAATAAAAAACTTTAAAACTGGTAACATATTTAATTATTTGATCAATTATATAATCTAAGAATATAATTATAATCCATAGGAATGGAGGCTTATGAGTATCTATAAACAATGACAAAGACAATGATGGTTTGTAATACATCAAAGCTGGAAACAATCCAAATATGCATTAAAAATTATGGCATATTGCATTTTGGAAAACTATATAGCCATGAAAGTGAAATAACTGCATAAATAAGCAAAACCTGGAAGGATCCTAAAGGCATTATGTTGAAAGACACAACAGATATATGCAGCTTGATTACATTTTTAAAAAATCCAAATTTCATTTAGGTACTACTAAAATGATGAAGAAAAATACAAAAGTAAATGCTATGAGTGTTAGATTACTGACTCCTGCTGTTATGATCAGGAAGAGACATGTGAAGGGCTCTGAATTCTGGTTTGCTTTTTTCATTTGTTTGAGACTTACAGAAGAATTCATCTCACAATAATTTATATTTATGCTATTTTCTCTGTTTGCTATATTTTAAAATAAATATGCTTTTAAAATTTTGCAAAATACTATGATTATATTCCATCCCATTATATAAATATTATAACTGTGAACATACATAATTACTTGTCATTTCTATATCATGCTTTATCTCATTATATGTTTTCATAGTTTTGTTTATCTTTATTTTGGGAAATATATAAAAGCAGGTTTTAGTCATATAATGTTAAACATTTAAAATATGGCTTAAAAAGGAAATAAATGGGTTAGTTTCTAACTCTTAAATATGTAAATATATTGAATTAAATACTTAAAAAAATTAATTGTATCCTACTGACATGGATACTTTTGTGCATGTAAAATTTAGAAAATTAGTATTTTTAAGCTACAGAATCTGGCATGTTAAGTCATTTATTGTTAAAATTCACTGAATAGTTTTGGTACAATTAACATGCTCTTGTAAACTATGTGCCTCAGTTTTCTAACAACCTGGAATATTTCCAATTATTTAGTGAAATTTTGCACAAAATTTTAGTTAAAATTTACGGTTACTCTAGACTACACTCAGTCAACTGCTAGGATTAAGATAAATATGGGATGTCTGAGAGAATGGTTGGATATCCAACCAACACTCTTAGGATAAGAAACTGAGCAACTGAGTAGGCAGGAATTACCTCCATTTCTGATCTGAATGAGTTTGGACATGTTACTCTTTCAGGGTCGTATTTTCCTCATATATAACATGACATATTAGTGATACCTCATACAATTACTGTGAGTGTTAAATAAGATGATGTATTACAAGGCTTAGGTAAATGTCAGGCATACAGCAAACTCTCAATAAATGGCAGCTGTTTTTATACAGTTAAAGACCTGTTCAAATGATAGTTTTTAGTGTTCAGAAGGCTTACCCAATTGAAAAGAACATAGTGTATCTATACTCATTGACCTCAGCAATGCCTCATCAACATCCAGGTTCAAGCATCAGAGTTGAGAGGCAGAGCCCAATATATGGCATGCAAGTTTGTAGTTATCAGAAGCTTAGCAAGAGAAGCTGAAGTACACTATAAATGAGAAAAAATAAATGCTGGGACTTAAAGAAGGCAGGACAAATTTCTGAAAAGAGTCACAAACCATGTTAGGTTTAAAATATGGAATTCTTGTTAATGGCATTAATACTTTATAATATGGTATGACAGTTAAGACTGGCTAGGTTATTCACAATAATAAATTACCACAAAATATTATGTGTTTTCAAAAACATAGGTTTAAACTCTAATTCATGTTGCCTTTTCTCTTAGATTTTGGCTGAAGTGTGTATATACACCATATACATATCTTCCTTTGTTTAAGTGAAATATTATTTTTTAGTCCTTTTCTTTTCTTTATTTTTAAAGTAATAAACTGATGAATTCAGTACACCAAAGTACCAAGATACTAGTCTAATGGTTATTAATGATGCTCTGTACTTAGTAATACTATATTGCATGAACATACTAGTATACTGGTTTTAGCCCTTTGTTATATACTTTAACCTTTTTACTATCTTGGTGGTAATTCGACATCCTTTTGTTCCAATTTGGTCATCTGTTTCAAAAGAAGAAAACATTGCACACCATTTTTATAACTCATATTAGGGTGGATATTATGGGCAATAATGATATCCAATCCCAAATATGTAACCTCATTTAAGTCACTTCTTTAGTACAAGCATTAAAGAGTAAGCCAGAAATTTATTTGAACAGAAAAATTTCATGGGAAGTTTTTAAATATGCATGCTCCATTTATTGGTGCAATGTAAAACAATATTTTCCTACAAAAGGAACACATAATTTTTCTACACCTTACTTGATAACCATAGTTAATAGTCATGAATTTAATCTGTTTTGTATTTAAGAAAAAGAACATTCTTTCTATGTATGGTGAATTTTAAGGAAGTTTTTGGATGCTGCGGCAGAATTTAACACAGCCCATTTGGAAATATGAAAAGAGGTCTATTGGAATAATGATCTAAATAAACACTTTTATTTTCGAATTGCTTGCATGGAATTAGTCACTAATACCTTTAAATACTAATTTATTTCTGCAAGATTATGAAATCTGTGATGCAAGGGACTTCTTTAGACTATTCACTGTTTCGTGGAAGCACAGTATTTCAGAATGGGAGAAAGAAGCTTTTGTGTCTACAGGAAGGCACCATTGTACTACTTTTAGGGCAGGGATTCAAAGATGTAAGTTGTTGGAATAATATTTTCCTTGCCCTTCAACCTCAGAAGACATCTCATAAATGAATTCTAATTTCCCATTCTAACCTTTACATTCCAAAACATCCTTGCCATAGTTTCAAACTCTTAAAACACAAAACTAGGAAAAGTTCGCACAGTTAATGTAAGAGAAGCAATATTTAAACTCGGTAGAGTGATGGTATATTAATTCACTTCATACTATTGTATAAAAATAAAACTAAAAACTCTGGTAGTTATGCAGTGCTGTATTTCAGAAAACACATCTGTATCATATTTGCTTATAGCAAACAACAGTGGACCCCTGCCAATTGATGAGTCATACTGTAAAATGGAAAAATCACTGGAAATCCTTTTGAAACATTTTATAGTAAATGTATTTGAGATGCTTATATCTGTGTATATAATATACATCCAAGTATTTTTAAAGTGTCAATAGTGTTACTCTAAATTTATATTATAAAATATTTCTTCTTGAAACCATTGATTTCTTAAATCTGTAGGTAATATAATTTTTATTTCTAAGTTATCACTAATAACAAAAAAATCTGAAAGTAATAGGCTGTTAGATAGTGGTTCCATACAAATTAGATGACTTTTTTTTTGCTCTATTTCTATAAAAATTGCTATTGGGATTTTGTTGGGGATTGCATTAAATCCTATACTGCTCTGGGTAATATGGCATTTTAATTATGTTGATTCTTTCAGGCCAAGAGCATAAAATATCTTTCTATTTCTTGATGTCTTTTTCCATCTCTTAATCATGTTTTGTAGTTTTCACTGTATAGGTCCTTCACATTTTTTGTTAAATTTATTCCTAAGTATTTTATTATTTTTGTTGCAATGGCAAAAGGAATTTTTTTCCTGAAATTTAATTTTTAGTATAAAGAAATGAAATGCTTTTTATACATTGATTTTGTATTCTGCAATTTTTAAATTTGTTTATTGTTTCTAATAGTATTTTTGGTGGAGTCTTTAACGTTTTCTGTATAATCATGTCATCTGCAAAAAATGACACTTTTACTTCTTCATGCCCAATTTGGAAGCCTTTGATTTATTTCTTTTGCCTGAATGTTCTGACTAGGGCTTCCATTATTATGTTGAATTAAGTGTGGTGAGAGTGGGCATCCTTGTCTAGTTCCTGATCCCACAGGAAAAGCTTTCAGTTTGTCACTATGAAAAATGAAATCAGTAATTCTGATCAAGATGGAGGCACTGGTAGACATGCATCATCTTCTCATGTACCACAGAAGGAATTCCAACCAGATCTCGAGAACAAATAACAACCGAAACTATCAGAAAGTCGATTTATATGGATGTCTGACAACCAAGGATTTAAAGATGCCACATTCATCCAGATGGGCAGGAGGGTGGAGTCACAGAGATGAGGAAGAGAGGCGGTGTGGCTTGGACAAACGGAGGCAGTGGCAGAACAGAGGGTCTCACACTCATGTGTGGTAGTAAAAGTCCTGAAGGATACCCTGAGAGCAAGCAATCCCAACCCTAGGCCAAACTGCACAGCCCAAGTATCCAGTACTGGGATGATAACTCACACTACCTCTAGCCATAAAAACCAGTGGGGGTGGGGTGGCAGAAGAAACTGCTGGACTTTCACTGCTTAAAGGGCCTGCATGGTCTTAGAACTTATGAAAACCCCAGAGTGGCACTGGAAGAGCACCAATTGCATATTGGAAATGGGTGACATGACTGGAAATGGGCCTAGTGCCAAGCAAAGCACCAGAAGCCAGGTAGTGGCATTGTCCCCTATCCTAGCCCCCCACCACAAACAGAGCCACAAAGCAGTGAAGCAGGTGGCCCTGCCATGGCAATTACATAAGACTCCACCCCACACAATTTACAAGTGCCTTTGCTACATAGGCTATGCTACTAAGACAGGGAGTCAAAGCAGCTCTACCTAATACACAGAAACAAACATAGAGAGGCTGCTAAATTGAGGAGGCAAAGAAATATGACCCAAATGTAAGAACAGAACAAAAAAACCCCAAATAACTGTACAAAACAGAGATAACTAACCAATAAGATTCAGAGTTTGAAACACAGGTGCTAAAGATGCTTAGAGAACTCATAAAGTATGGCAAAAAATAAAGGAAGAAATGAAAGTTATACAAAGTGAAATAAAAATATATAGGGAATCAACAGTGAAGGGAAGGAAGCCCAGATTCAAATCAACAATTTGGAACAAAAGGAAGAAATAAACATTCAATAAGAATGGAAAGAAGAAACAGTGAAGGGAAGGAAGCCCAGATTCAAATCAACAATTTGGAACAAAAGGAAGAAATAAACATTCAATAAGAATGGAAAGAAGAAACAAGAATGTAAAACAATGAGGAGAGGCTTAGGAACCTCTGGGGCATCTTTAAATATACCAATATTCGAATCACAGGGATGCCAGAAGGAGAAGTGGAAGAGCAAGAAATTGAAAACTTATTTGAAAAAATAATGAAAGAAAACTTCCCTAATTTGGTGAAGGAAATATACATACAAGTAAGTCTGAGAAGCACAAAGAGTCCCAAACAAGTTGGACCCAAGGATGACCACATGGAGACACATCAGAATTAAAATGCCAAAGATTCAAGATAAAGAGACAATCTTAAAAGCAACAAGAGAAAAGAAGAGAGTTACCTATAAAGGAGTTCCCATAAGAGTACCAGCTAAATTCTCAAAAGAAACTGCAGGGAAGAAGGAATTGACAAGAAGTATTCAAAGTGATGAAAAGCAAGGACATACAATCAGGATTATTCCATCAAGCAAAACTATCATTTAGAATGGAACGGCAGATAAAGTGCTTCCCCAACAAGGTAAAACTGAATGAATTCAGCATCACCAAACCATTATTACCTGAAATGCTAAAGGACCTTATTTACAAAAGAAGAAGATCAAAACTCTGAACATTAAAATGACAACAAACTTACAACTATGAACAATTAAGTCTAAAAAACAAAAACAAAAACAAACTAAGAAAACAACAAGAACATGAACATAAACAGAATTATAAGTATGGAGATCATTTGGAGGGTTATCAGCTGGGAGGGGGAAGGAAGAAATAGAAGAAATGGTGCAGAGATTAAGAAGTATAATTGGCAGGAACAAAATAGACAGGGGGAAGCCAAAGAACTTACACACTAGACAGGGGGAAGCCAAAGAACTTACACACATTACCTATGGACTAGAACTAAGTGGGTGATTGCTGGAGAGAAGGGGAGTCCTGGGTAGCAGGGCGCTAAGGGGGAATAATTGGGACAACTGTAACAGCATAATCAGTAAAATATACTTAAAAATGATATCAGTTAAGGGTTTGTCATATATGGCCTCTATTATTTTGAAGTACTTTCATCCCATACATATTTTAATGAGTGTTTTAATCATAAATAGATGTTGTATCTTGTCAAATGCTTTTTCTGTTATCTATTGATATGATCATATGATTTTTATCTTTTATTTTGTTAATGTGATACATTATATTGATAAACTTGCATATGTTGAACCATCCTTGTGCCACTGAAATGAATTTGGCTTGATATTGATGTATTTTTTTAATGTATCATGGTATTCAATTTGCTAGCATTTTGTCTAGGATTTTTAAATATGTATTTATCAGAGTTGTTGATTACATATATACTACTCAGCTCTAAGAAAAGTTTAAACATGCCATTTGCAACAGCAGGGTTGAATCTTAAAAATAAGTGAAATGTCAGAAAAAAATCAAGAACAATATGACTATATACACATGTGGGATATAAATATAAAACTGAAAGCAACAAATAAAAAAACAAGAAAAAACAAACAAAAACTCAAACACAAGCAACAGCATGGTGGTTATCAGAGTGAAAGGGTAGGGTTAATAGAGGCCAAAGGGGGTCAAATATGTGGTGACAAAAGAAGATTTGACAATGGGTGGTAGACACACATAGCAATGTACAGATGATGCATCACAGTATTGTACATTTGAAACCGGTATAATTGTATTAACCAATGTCTCTCCAATACTTTTAATTAAAAAATGCTTGATAGAGATTTAATGAATTTTGCCCTGTCTGTCCCCACCCAATACTACAAAATGAAAAGGCCTAAACAATTGAAATAAATATTTTTTAGTTTTTTATTAGGTTTATTGGGGTGACATTGGTTGATAAAGTTAAATAGATTTCAGGAATACAATTCTATAATACATCATCTACATATTGTATTGTGTATTCACCACCCCAAGTCAAGTCTCTCTCCTTTACCATTATTCCCCCTTTACCTTCTCCTATAATCCCCAACCCCCTTTCTTTCTGGTAACCACCATACTGTTGTCTGTCTATGAGGTTTCGTTGTTGGTTTTTTTTTTTCTTAATCTACCTTTAAGATAAGGAAACATATTTTTTAAATCTATAGAAAATTATGTGTGTGCAAGTTAAGGGGACATCCTCTCTTCTTTGTAACATTATTCTCAATTCTGTACTAACACTCAAAATATACTGTATTAGCTTTCTAGGACCACCATAACAAGATACCACGGACTGGGTGACAAACAACTGAAATTTATTTATCTCACAGTTCTGGAGGCTAGAAGTCCAAGATCAAAGCACATATGGCCTCTGTCCTTGGCTCTCAGTCAGTCTTCTTTCTGTGCCCTCACACAGCTTTTTCTCTATGCAACTGTGGAGAGAGAAGTGTCTGATGTTTGTTCTTCTTAGGACCCTACCCTTATGACTTCCTTTAACCTTTATTGCCTCCTTAAATACCCAAGTTTTAAATATGGTTACATTAGGGCATTGAACATGTAGATTTTGGAGACATAATTAAGTCTATAACTCATACTATTTCAGAAGGAAAGGTAGTTTTGAAGAGCAATCTTAATAAGGATGATCCATAAAGTCTTCCAATGATCAATAGCCAGCCATCATGATGACTGTAGCAAATTTTGTTAGTGAATCAATCTTCCAATATGTAATAACATAAATTCCAATTTTAGAGCAAAAGTTTCTTCATTATTTTTAATATAAACCCCCTTTGCTAAACCAACCAACCAATCAAAAACAAGACAAAACAAAATCTGACTCACTCTTATATATTAGTTAATTTTTTAAGATAATATGAATTTCACTAAAATAATTATAACCACATTGTGCTTTTATTCAAATATTATTATTACCTTCTGAGATATATTTTATTACTTTCCCAAGAAGAGGATGATATTTAAAGGATGTTAGAATATCACAAGTATGAATATACAAAATGAAAATGGGAAAAATATATATAAGCAATAAATTAATTTTTATCATACTAGAAATGCAGCATAAATGGAAGAGCTCCGAATCTGAATTATAATAATTGAATGTGTAACATATTGCAGCATGACATTGGGAAAGTGCCCATGAAATGGGACAATATTGAAGTATTATTTGAATGTATAGTTTAGAAGTATAAATAACATAGCATTCAAAATCATTTTAAATTATAAAGAAATTTATAAAAATTTGATATAATTTTTATGTTACTGTCTTAGCTTTTAAAAATGTAAAATTAATAAACTAATTTAGAATTTATCTAAATTAATGTAGTCTGGAGTTATAGGCTGCAGACAAGCAAAAAGAAGTCTAGAATGACCCACTCAGTAACATATTATAGAGATAATAAATACTGTACTACAGCAAGAGAAAAGGGAAGAAGTACTATAATAAAGAAAAGAACAGAATCAATACATTTTTAAAAGATATAAAGAACATTATAAAGTCATGTCACTTCTTTGAAAAGATTAATAAAATTGATTATCCTAAGACCAATCAATTAATCTGTCATTCAAATAGAGACAAAAATTACCAATAATATTAATAATTAAAAAGAGGACCATCAATAATGTCTCTCAACAATAAAATAATAATAATACATTAGTAACAGCATAACACTGATAAACTTGAAGATTAATGTTGAATGACTTTAAAAAACTTAGCAAAACTTACCAAAGAATTAGTAAAATGTTTCATTATTTCCATGTCTGTTAAATAAATTAAGTTAGTAACTGAACATTTACCAAAAAACAATTCCAATTCAGTTGCCTTTTCAAGTGAATTCTTCCAAATATGCTAGAAATAGCATCAAACTTTCAAAAAATTTCAGATAGTAGAAAAAGAGGTAACATTTTAAACTTTGTCATAATAAGAAAAGAATAATCTTGGTAATATAACCTAATATTATAAAAAGTAAAATTATAAGCTTTTCTATACTACTGTAAGTGACAAACTCTAAATAAATTATTAACAAATCAAAATATCTAAAAAGGATAATTTATAATAACTGTATGAGCTTTATTTCAATTATACAAGTTCATTTAATATTCAAAATATAATCAAAATAACTCATCAGAAAAATTAATGATGTTTTTAATCTATTTTTAAAGGATTTATAAAATTGAGATCCATTTATTATTTTTTAAGAACCTCAGCAAACTTAGAATAGAAATATGTTACATTCCTCCTTATTTTGATCAAAGCTATTAACAAAAACCTATAGGAAATAATATTTTATAGTAAAATATGTTTTTTTTTTTAATGAGTGAAGCCTTTATATTGTACACATTAATTTGGCTTACCTTATATTGGCCAGAAATAGATCTCATGACTTCATCTAATTATAAATTATAAAAAAACTTGGAAAGTCATATTATTTCAACTCTCTGGAATAGAAGGGGAACATAAATACTAGAAATCACCAACATTTGAGTTCATGGCAATTGATGCTATCAAAATGATAAATTTTTTCTCGGAGAAATATTGTTAATTAAGTCTTGTATTTCTTAAGGTGTATATCACCACCACAATATCCTAACAATCTTAAAAGCTCACTGCTTCAAAATGGAGTAGACTTGATTTGCTGATTTATCAGTTATTATATAAAATTTCTGAGAACATTGCTATAGCCTAAGCACTAATTATGAAATTTAATTTTAGTGTGAGCTGGGTTTCTTTATTTGTCTACCTTTAGGGGAGCAGAGAAAGAAATCTTATACAAAATTTGACAAAGTACTAATAATACAGACTGTGGAAAATTAAGCTAAGTCCCAAGAAGAGAAATGTCAATGCAAGTGAGCCAAGATTTATTTCAAGTCTTCCGCAGTTAAAATATTTTGCATATGAAAGCCTTTAGAATATTTTTTATCAGTATTGTAAGCCTCAAATATATCAGCTTTTATTTTCTAGACTGTACAAAGGAAACAAACAAATAAAACTTAACTTCACTCTGCTTCATACAGATGTGTAGAGATGCTTAGACTATGTGTTCGATTCTCTGAAACCAGATGTTTAGGTATATGCTGTGGCTGGACAATTTCTTTTCTTTATCAAGATGTTGTTTCACAGGCAGCCCGATTATTCATGGGCTGTGGTGTAAACTAATGGAGAGGCATGGTAATACACACGCGCGCGCGCACACACACACACACACACATGAGAGCCAAAGAAGAAAAATGTATCATGAAATAAGAAGGTGTCTCCTAATATTTTAAGTGTTCAATACTTAAAAGGGCCCATACATAGATATATTATTTTAAACAAGAAAAAGAAGAGAAGTAAAATAAATCTCATTCTAACCCAAACTGTGTGTCTGAAATATGTACATAGGTGTTAACTGCATTTTGTTGTAACTTTCTTAGACACTTTGAATTATGAAGGTTACTTTTGTGTGATTATACTACATAATATTTTTGTTTAATTACAGAGAAAAGTAAGAAAGCAAATTCAAGAGAGTCTTGCCCTATAACAATGAAAAATATATTTAACAAAACAGTATAAAATGCAGGCCTCAGATTTATGACAGAAATTACCATAACCTTAAAGCTTAGAAGACTCTAAGCCAACATTTTCTATAGTTTAGCACTACTTACTATCCATGCACATTAAATCATATGGTGTTACTTACATTCAATAATTTTTAATTTTTTTCTTAATTAGGTAACAAATTTAATATTTGTGTCCTGTATGTCAGGAAGAAGATATGTATTTGGCAACACTTTAGCTAATTGCAAATGGGCTTATGTTTTTACTTTGCAAATGTATCTCAATCATAACCCAATAATCTTTTCTTATATTGATTTAATATTATACTATTTTATAAGGAAAAAGTATTTGGTGAATGTGTTTTTAGTCCAAAAAATATTTATGTTCTCTTGATATGACTGCATTAAGAAAGTCTATATTAATATGTGCTTGTTAAATAATCAATTATTTAATTGTGATCATTTTTTACTAATCATCACTTAATATGATGAAGTGACTGAAAACTATATTTTAAATCAATAAAAAATTTTAGGACTTATAATTTAATTTGAAATTCAGATGATATTTTTATTGCAAAGTCATTATAAAATGGGAGTTTTAGAACAATAAATTCAGCATATAAATTGATCCACGATATTTTGCTGCTTAAAAATATACATTACAGATAGCACCCTGGCTGGTTTGGCTCAGTGGATTGAGCGTCGGCCTGCGAGCTAAGTGTCGCTGGTTCGATCTTCCAGTCAGGGCACATCAGAGAAGGAAAACTCTGACTCCAAAAAACCTCCACTGCCTTGCGGCATACCTCTTCAGGGGAAAGACTAAGGGAGTAAACCCCGACAGAAAATCCGGAGCCGGAGTCCCTAAGGCGGTTTGACGTTGTAGTCAACACCGGCAACTCCTGCGGCGCACCTGAAGCCAAGCTGTATTGACTCCGTCTTTCCCTTGGACCCTTCAGCTGCGAAGAGAGGGGGGGTCTGCTGCATGGGCAACAGCAGACCCTCCATATCACCCTGCCCAGGCTCTGTAGCTTCAGCTTCACTGGAGAGGACACTCCAGCGTCATCGTAAGATGTCGATTCAACACGGGAGGAGACAGATACCGTGTCACTCCCGAGTCGGACTGCACAGCCATTCTCGGCGGTGCAGATAGACTCTTAAGAAGCTACACCATCGTCTCTCGAGACGGACGGCTGCTGACGACAGATAGCAATTTTTTGATATTCCCAATACTTCTCAATATTCTCTTTTTTTAAAGGACATGTAATTGTTTTACTTTGGATTTAAGCAATTCAAATAGAATCATTTGTTTCTAGAGGGGTTGGCCAATCATAGTTCCCTGTCATCCAACATTTAGTTTGAACATTTAACAAATCTAATTTGAGCTAATTAGGGTACATTCCTGGTATTAAAATATACCAGTATATGTGTGTGGGTTAACAGAATAGTGTCTTCTTGTTACTACTGTAGGGAAATTTGGTGGATGGGAGTCATAGTATAGTTTATAAGATAGGGACACATTGAGATGGAACACAGAGCATGATGCCTGAGGGCACCTAAGACACCTGAGAATGGGGGCCATCTTTGTACTTTAGATACCACAAGTAAAAAAATAGAGAAAGAAAAAGAAAGAAAGGAAGAAAGAAAGAAAGAAAGAAAGAAAGAAAGGAAGGAAGAAAGAAAGAAAGAAAGAAAGGAAGAAAGAAAAAAGAAAGAAAAATAAAAGGAAGGAAAAAAGAAATAAAAAAGAAAGAAAGAAAGAAAGAAAGAAAAAGAGAAGAAAAGAAAATAGTAATGAAGAAAAGTAGTTGCTTGGTGGTGTGGGTCAGGTCCTAAATTAATTTGAAAAGGTAAATGGCTTTTCATAATCAGTTTAGGAAAATTTTTCTGTATTTTACATGAACCAGAATTTGAGCACCTATTTAAACTATGCATGAAAGAAAAATCTAAAGCATTAAATACAAGTTAGTATAATTGGCATTGACTTAATAAGAGGAATTTGGGAATAAGAAATACATTTGGAAATAAAGTAAATAATTATATGAAATAAAATTACTCCTTATTATAGTGAAATCTTACTATTTTTGTAATTTCAACTTTAGTTATTGTGACTGAATGCTAAATACTTATGTATCTTTTTGAGTAGCTTTTCTGAATAAATACCACTAAAACTAAAAACATTTTTGTTTTGTTTGAGTTTGTAAGTTTTGCTGTTGATTTGAAATTGTTTTATTGAGGGATTTTTCAAACATATACTAAAGTAGATAAAAGAATACAATGAATCTCAAGTATTCATCAACTAGCTTCAGTGATGATGGCTCATTTTGTTCTGTGTTTAACTCTACCAAATTCCTCGTGTTGGCAATTGCATAATTTTGAAGCAAATCTCAGTATACCCGTTCTTTACCTCTAACCTGTTGTTGAAATGCCTATAAGCAATGACACATCAGTAGGAATGAGCAAACCTCACACCCATTTAATGAATCTAGAACACCTGGGGGATAACTGATTCTAGGACTAAGACAGAGTTTAAAAATTCATTTTTCATAAATTAAGAACTAAAATGGAATAGATACAAAATAATAAGAGATGGTCATGCCAAAGGTCCCAAGAGGATCACTCTTGGCCAAATTAAGGATATTAACATAATGAAAGCAATGGTTTATACTTCATTAAATATAATAAGAATCCATAAGGCCAAATTGATAAAACAAATACATACAAATTAAAAGATCTTCCTTATAGTACAGTGCCTATTCATTAACCTAAAAACAATTATGAGAATAGAAAAATCAGCCTTTTTCTGTCATTGTAGTAATGATTAATTCAGGTAAGAATATTCAATGGATACCAAAACTAGTAAGAATCTGAATTAAATCATGAGAAAACATCAGAAATACACAAGAGGATGGAAATTTTATGAAATAAAGCAATTAAGCAGTTTCTAAGCATCAGTATGGTGGCAGTCATTACTTTGGCTTAACACACTTCCAAAGACTCAGCTGTTAAGAAATTGAGTCCAAATGGATTTAGATAGTTTATTATTTTCAGAAGTAGTAATATTGGTGCTAGTAATCTAAGCCCAGTTCCCAAGGGCCAGGTGTTGCTGCCTGCTCATATAGTGGAAATAAGTTACAAAAGAGAAACCCAAACGTTAAAAGTCCCTAATCTTATACAGGGGCTGCAGGCCAGTTTGTTTCTGTACTAAATGAATGCCAGATATTTGCCTTATATGTTACAGATAGACTCAAATAATTTTGATTAATCATTAACCCATAGCCTTGAAACAACTTGTTTTATAAGTTGATATGTTGTGCTTTACTGTTTTAAAATACAATTATTTGTCAAATATTATAGAAAACCAATCTCTGTGAAGGTAAACTCATAGAAGATGAACCCATTAACAAATGAGTGATTTATTCAAATTCAAAGATGTTTTTCCTTATTTAAATTGATTTTAAAGAGCATGAGAAGGAGACTGTGATGGGGGAAGAGAAGGGGAGAGAGTGAAAGAGAGAGAGAGAGACATCGATTTGTTTTTCCACTTATTTTTAAAATTTATTAGTTGATTTTTGTATGTGCCCTGACAGGGGATTGAACCTGCAACCTTGGAATATGGGAACAACACTCTAACCAACTGAGCTACTCTGCAATGGCAAAGCCATCTTTCTTAAAAATAAGTGTATTTTCATTATATTGTTCTCTTTTCTCAGCACCTTTTTGGGCATGCAGGAATTAACATTTGTGGTAGTGACTTTTTTATTGTAGTTAATATAAGTGATTTATATGTTTCACTCTAAAAGAAGCATGGTTTTGTTCAAATTTGCAATAAAAATTATTCATTAGAAGAAGAATTATAGTGAAATAAAAAAATCTTGGAAGAAGCATGCATTTTCCTGAGACTCACAAATAGTCTTTATGTCATTATCCATTTATTAAATTGGCCTATAAGTACATTCTCAAAGTTCAGATGAATGATCTGCTTGCAGTATTAATCCCCCCTGAATATGTTTAGACCAAAGCTTTATGACCTCTATTTATTATGGCAGACAGTGCTACCAGAAAATATCCGCTTTTAAAATCTTATTACTGTCAAATTCTTTATCTAGACCAATGACTTGACATTCTTGCATGAGTGAGCATTAAAGCTTTTGCCTTTTTAACCTCATGATCCTGGAGCATAAATCATTTATAACAGATTCAATTCTCTGTGTCTTTTCAGTGTTATTGGAGTCTTATCTTTTATTCGGGTCTGTTTTCAATTTAATGTATTCTAAGCTTGCATGTTTTTCCTCCCTCCCTTCCTCCCTCCTCCCTTCCTCCCTTCCTCCCTCCCTCCTTTCCTTCCTTCCTTCCTTCCTTCCTTCCTTCCTTCCTTCCTTCCTTCCTTCCTTCCTTCCTTCTTTCCTTCCTTCCCTTCTTTCTTTATCTTTTAAACAGAATAAGGATTTTAACCTCTGGTGAAATAAATTATGCGCAATATTTGTATTTCTTTGGTATATATTTTATTTAAAGGGATACATACTAAGTGTTCATGTTTCTTTTGTCACAGCCTTTGTGTTATCATGAGAAGAGTAAATGAAAGATTTTACTTTTGGTGTCATAAAATTTTCTGTATATAGGAAATAGACAACTTCACACGAAAGAAAATATAAAACACGAATGAGCCATAACATTTTCAAACCGAATGGCTAGTTCTTAAGTGGAAAACTTTGACACATCCAATTAGGCTTTCATGTAAAAAATAGGTTTTGTCAAAGAAAATGACTATATATGGATGATTTAATTGCTAGAAAGTGTACATACTGAGAGACTGCATTTTACGTCTTTGTTTAATAAAAAAATGTAGGAAAAGTGTAGATTAAAGAAATATAATCGTGATAAATATATACTGTTATACATTAATATATATTTTATTTCTCTATTGTATATGATTACACTCTATCCTGCTATGATATAACCTGGTAAAAATGAACTTATTCTCTGATACTTTAATATGTGATTCACATTGTTCAAAATAGTAACTATCTTGCTTTTTTGCTCATCTCATGTTTTCCTCACAATCTATTGGTAGACAGAGATGTGTTGTTTCTTTATCTTACATTTCCATCTTGTTCCCTATTATCCTCTTGTTTCTTGTCCACAGATGCATTTTTACAATGTTTCTCTTGCAAGCAGGCTCAACAGCTACACATTCATTCCACAAAAATAAGAAATTTAGGTAATGATTTTTATAAAGTTATTACTGAATGCCCTAGTTTTATTTTAAGGTGGGGCTAGGTCTGTCGAGAAGAGTGATACAGCAATGGAAATACTTTTCTTTCAAACATTTCTCAAAGGATCTATATAAAATCCTTTTCATAATCAGATGTGAGTAAAATTATTCAAAGGAATGTAGTGCTTTATATAATAAACATTTCTCTTGATAGTTTCTTGCTAGGTAAGAAGCATTATGCATTTTATCAATATCGTGGATATTTAGCCTCATAAACAATTTTGAAAAATATTATTTGAATAAGAACATAAGCTCTAAGTGCTCATTTCAAGTTTATGTGATGTTGTGCACATAAGATAAATAGCACTCAATACTGTCCAAAAGCAGAACTTATAATTAGTCCAGGTTTTATTCACAAGTCTTTCACTATGAGTTGATGAATCAAAAATTTATTTTTCTGGGCCAAATATTTATATCGAAGTGTCCTACAGGATAAATACATTTGGTTTTTGCCATTAACTAAATTTTACATAATTCCATTAATTGTTCATTTATTCATCACCCAATATTATTTTGACATTTTGACAAGTGACAAGATGACTATACCACTGTCAATGTGCTCTTGATGCTTAGAATTTTGTGGACTATACCTCTATCCAAAACAAAAGAAAGTGTAAGAGGCAGGCACCGTTGGTGTCATTTCAAAAGGCAGACTCTGACTTAAAGTGAGGATTATCATCAAGTAGTAATTATTTTTGCTGTCCTATTAGCTTTGTGTTTTAATTGTTTTGGTGATTACTTTTAACATGTATTCCTAATATTATTCAATTGTATATGCTCACCCCTTCTCCCACACTGGCCTTGAAGAAGATTGTTATAAAATCAAGTGCCAGGTTTTGGTTTTGGTGTTTCTATTTTATTGTTTCAAGCTCTTAACTCTATTTATTTTTGTATAGCTTTTGTAGTTGAAAGCATAATGATTTTTATATAATTTCTATTTTTACATTGTTTACTTTTTTAAATTAATGGTTTCAAGATTGTATATTTATCTCAATTTCCCAGCTGCTAACTGCTCTTAAAATTTATCTTGTTTTTTAAATTTCCCCTGTCCTCTGAAGTTAATATTTTTCAGTGACTTAAATGAGATATATTTACTATACTAGTATTCTTTTAGCTACCTTGTCAGATTTCTTTCTTCTTCACATAAAAATTTTTCGGAATTTTTAAAAAGTGTGCATTTTTCAGAGTTGAAAGAAAATCCTTTTGCAACTTAATGTATGTGCATTCTCTCTCCCTCTCTCCCCAACCCTCTCTCCCACATACACATTTATATGCACATACTTATTATCCTAAGCTTATTTTTGTTTTGGAGATTTTTTCCACTCCAGTATATATACATAAGTTTTTATTTTTAAGAAACATTATTTTCCATTGTAGTAAATTCCATAACAAAGTATTTTTCCTCTACTGATTATTTTGACATATTTGTTACCACCCAGAACAAAGGGATAAACAACACCATGCATGTGTTTACAAATATAAGTGGCACTCTACATGTTGAGCAACTTGCTAGCAGTAAAATTGACAAATTATCTTATGAAATGTTTCATCAAGTTCTATGACAATATAAGGATGCCTATTTTCAACTCTCACAAGCACTGAAATGGTCAATAAAAATAGTACTTTATTATTGTTTGGATTTTGTAATTCATTAGTTAAAAATAGAGTTGATCATTTAAATATTCATAGATTTTCTATTTTTTTTCTGTAAACTATTTATAAAATTAACCTTTTAAAGTGATTTTTTCAGAAAAACTTTGGGAAAATATGCACACTGATTTTTCTTCCCTGTTTTTATTTTTTCAAATGTAATGCATATGATAGCTATTAAGACAAGCTCTATATTACTTTTCCATTACATTTTTTATCATGCTTTAAGTTTGTGCTTTCATTTAGCTTTAGACTTTCAAAAGACAGAAACATAAAAAGCTGTTTAACCAAGAAGAAGAAAACCAGAGGTAACTAATTTTAAATTGCATGTAATCATGACATAAGACATAATTTTGCTGTATTTTATCAATATCAATTGCAAGCCCATTTGCTTTAAAGACAATATAATTTTAGTAAGCAATGTCCATGCCTTAAAAATTAAGCAATTTTATTTATGATTTGTCTCCCTCAGCTTTTGGATTAACTATTTTTCTATGATATACCATGTCATGCATATCTCATGGCTACCACAGATATATACATATCATGGTATGTATGACATGGTATGATGTTGAGTTAATAAAAAAGCTGGTATAGAAACAATAGTCAGCAGATATTTTTCAATAAAAATGATCCATATCAATAGCTAGAATATCAGAAAAATAGAGATTTTGACATTTTTCAAGTAGTTATAAATATTTTTAAGTATATTTTATTGATTTTGTTATAATATTGCAGTTGTCCCAAATTTTCCCCTTTGCTCCCCTCCATCTGGTACCCTGCTTCCCTCCAGCTATCTCCCCCTTAATTCATGTTCATGGATCGTGTGTGTAAGTTCCTTGGCTTCTCCATTTCCTATACTATTCTCAACATCCCCATGTCTGTTTGTACCTACCAATTATGCTTCTTAGGCCCTGTACCGTTTACCCGTTTTCCCCCCTTCCACCTCCCAGTTGAGAACCCTTCATGGTTCTCTTTCAGTTCTGGTTCTTTGTTTAGTTTATGGTTTTTTGTTTGTTTGTTTTTTAGGTTCAGTTGTTGATAGTTGTGAGTTTGTTGTCATTTTAATGTTCATGGGCTTTGATCTTCTTTTTCTTAAATAAGTCCCTTTAACATTTTATATAATAATGGCTTAGTGATAATTAACTGCTTTATCTTTACCTTGTCTGTGAAGTACTTTATCTGTCCTTCCATTCCAAATGATAGCTATTATGGATAGAGAGATTTAGGTTGTAGGTCCTTGCTTTTCATCACTTTGAATACTTCTTGCCAGTCCCTTCCTGTATGGAAGTCTGACAACCAAGGATTTAAAGCCACATTCATCTAGACAGATAGGAGGGGCAGAGAGAGTCTCAGAGACAGGTGGGGAGGCAGCGTGGTGCCAGGGGGCGGCAGCGGTGACAGCTGAATGGAGAGTCCCACATTCACGGGTTACATGAGGTTGAACAGAGACTATTTTTATTCAGAAAAAAATGCATAATATATGAAAGAAAAATGATGAAATAAACTTTCTGAAATTAAATTCTTACTCTTTGAAAGACAAAGTTATGAAACAGAAGGAAAATTACCTTATTTAAAAAATCAGGAAATTCCAAAAGTACTACAGGGTATGAGTTTTAGAGAAACAAATGAAAGAATACTTACTGCAAACATGTGTCAAGGAGGACTTTTTTCACTGCACACAGGGCAAGGTGGAAGTGTGAATACCTTTTAGAAGCAGTTCTTAACCATGGACTAGTGTGCAGTTAATTACTAAATATACTGGCTTCTTTCTTCTTGGTTACAATAACTATGACATATTTCTCAACTTTTCTCAGAAATTCTCCAGTGTGCAGTAGCTCCACTACCCCGCAGTGATAACTGAACTGTTATTAAACTCTCTATTGACTTCCTGATTTCTTTGGTCTCACTGGCCCAAACCACAGGCTGTCTTTCCCGACATAACCACTCAGATTGTTTGCATATAAATCTTAAATAATTTTTTTTTACATATGACCTAAGGGGTTGGCTTGGAGGTTAATGGGTAGCCATTTCTGAACTTCTTTCTTTGGAAAAAATTGAAATGAAGAGCACTGAACTGGGTCTGCTTTTGATAAGTACTGTCTATTATTTAGGTTTTGAGTTTTTCATCTACTTCTTCAATTAAATTGTATCAAAAGAATCTATTACTGAGGCGCTCAAGTTTACCGTAATGTGACTTTATTAGCTCTGATATGCAGTTAAGGGCAGGGTGTAGGAAGGAGATGTGATTAGTCAGGGCTGGAATGGTGCAAGAGGAAGAACAAGACATCCAAACTTTTATTCTTGTTATTAAGATATATTCTTTGAAAAGGAAATATTATATTAAATAGTAATTACTGACCAAATGCAACTGTGCTTTTTAATGAAGGGAATTTCTTGTAAAAAAGTAAAAAATTATTTTCTATTATAAATAATAATGGGCTCCAAGTGAATTATAACATATTTTAACATATACAATCATACTACAGCCTTAATATTTTCAGAAGTGCTATGAGTAAGCATAATTGTTACACATGCTTTTCTCACCTCTCCTGTGTTATGTTTGGCAGCCTTTTTAAAAAGATCTTCCTTGTGCTATTCAATGTCTCTACCTCACTTTCAGTTTCTAGGAAATATGCTTCAAATGTTTATTTTGACTTCTTTCAAATCATGTTTAAATACATGCTTACTTTAGGTCAAATTTCTTTGAATTTAGTGTAAAGATACTCAGCATCTAATTATAATTGAAAGTTCCCTCAGACCTACCAATACTTCTCATTTATTCACTACAAAATTAATGTAATATCTAATGTATCCGATCATGTAGTTTTGTTCCTTTATAAATCAAACATGCAAACACTATGAATAAATAAGTATTGAGGTAGTAGACTCATGGCAATAAAAGGGGTGTAGAACATTTGTTCAGCTTGACAGGTACAAACATTTCTCTACTGATGATTTATACAAATGTCCAAGGTGTATTCATTTCACTGAGGAAAAAAATTGCCAGAACCATAAAGTGCAAGGGAGAATGTGTGTTATTGGAAGGTCTGATATTATATGTAAGTTATAACATGAATATTTCAGAGCGACTTTGATAGTCCTACAACTGCAGTTTTCCAGAAAGAGAACCTAGGATAACCTCTGTTATTATTTAAATACAAGTCTAACCCAAGGTTGCAATACATTATTTTTATAGTTTCTTAGTATAAGGGAGTTTAAGTTGAAATATTTCTAAGCCTATCAAATTTCTAAAACCACAGTATAAGGCTTACAGAATTCTATGATATAGGAAAAAAACATATATAATCGGGTACCTCAATCACATTCAAGGAAGAAAAAGACTATATTTTCAATATAAAAACCTCTGAGAAGAAATACCCCTCAAAAATCAAAATAGTCTTTAATCAAAGTGTTAAAAGCACTGAAGAAAAAAATATTATTTATCAAGTGAATGAGTGCTATAATTTGTATTGTTAATAGGATGACTGGTTTTTATAAAACTAGGGATAAAAAGATTCCTATTAAACATGAAAACAAAGAAAAGTGCACTTTTGTGTGTATTATCTTGGGTTCAGTGGAAAGCTCAGCCTAAGCCGAGGGCTTAAAAATCTGATAGTAAGTCACAATTCAGGGCAAGGACGAGGAGCATTCCACTGATAGCAGCTGATTTTTTTAAAGTCATTATGAGGAGTCTTAGAATACATCTCAAAAATGTCTGCTCTTTAGGGCAAAAGTTGGAGGCTTTTATCCATTGGTTTCAGTCCCTCCAAAGTCAACTGTGGCCTCAAGGACCTCAACTCTCCAGTACTTCTGGGTTTGGCATACTTACGCCCTTCTAGGGTAATCTACGTTTTACTGTGGTTCTAATGGTTTAGGGTACTGGGAATTGAGTATGATGTTTTCTTCATATTTCCTTTGCACCTTCATTCTTGGTCTTCCTCTGTGGTCATGGGACAGGGAGAAAGGGTATAAAAAGAGTGTGTCTATCCATTTAATTGAGTAAAGTTGCAAATTCCTCCTTGGCTGATTAATGTCTATGGGCTAGATGTGGGCGTACAAAATGGCTTATTCCTGTACAATCCTCCTAGAAATTGGTTTTCTCTGGAGACATCTGGTAAGCACTTCAGCTGACCCACACCTATCAGTATGCACACAATAGCTTTGTGCAATCCATACACCCATACTAACGGTGTTTGAACAAGGTGGATGTCCCTGATCTTGTTATTCTTGATTCTAAGACCCCTCATTTTCTATCTTTCTTGGACCTAGAAAAGTGCTGGGATCAGAAGGTGGCAGTTCTATCCTTTTTCTATGTAAAAGTTCTCAATCATATCTCTTGCCAAGATTTAAAGGGTTATAGAAATGGATGTTGCGTTATGCTACCCAAATCACCCTCAGGAAGGAAAGGCTTTTTCTTGTAGCTGCTATATTTGTTGCTGCAAAATGGTCCATTGTTCTCAGGCTTCTTAGAAATCTGGGAAATCCCTTGCCCACAGGAGCAGCCTACGTTCAGTAGCTTCGCAATATGAGGGTATAGAGGTCTGGTCCTTCCACTCAACTGAGGTAAACACTGAAGAGCCATACAATGCTGGGGCTCTCCACCTGCAGAATGTGACCACAGGAAAATGGCAAAGGACCTTCCACTCTTGACAGGGAATGGGAGGGGGTGGCGGCAATATTCTTTCTGAGGTGGAGGTTGAATAGGGCTGGTGAACTTATTGCCAGTTCTGTGTATCTTAATTCTTACAAAGCAGAGGTTGTTTCTCATCTCTAGTATCTTTCTGAACATAGATTTGGGAAGTAATTTGCTCATTTTGACCTCAGCTTGTGGTTATTTTCTGTTATTAGGCAATAGGAAAACATATGTCAACATCTGGTTACATTTGGCTTTAGCTCTCTGATGCAATTTTGTTTTATCTGTTTTTCTTCTTCAGAAAAGCAAAAAATATTCACTTTAATTATAATTAAGACTACAGTAGCTAATTAAAATGAACATATCTAATGTATGATTTATACATATATACATGTGTTATATTAAAATGTGATTATGTATTTACTAATATTTATTATCAACATAATTGAATCTTTTAACTTGCACTAAGCTTAAAACAGAATCAATTTCTTATATTTTCCTTTAGTGAACAAACAACATACTATTTCTTGTGATCATTCAGATTTTCATTATAATATGTTACTGCTCTTTGGCTTGTGTGTTTAATATTACACTGCTTTGTCTTCATTTACCCTTCAATTACTGAGGTGAAAATTCTGACCTAGACATACTAATTACTTGGCTTATTAGCTTCACATTATATTGGTAATGGGGTGATAACCAGCATAATTACTATGACTTGAAAAATTATGCTTTGCTTTTCTATCATGAACTCTGAGATGTTCTCAATTTTTTACAACTCTTTTAAAGTTGTTAAACAGAATTTTCATATGTTTAACTTACAAGAAAGTTATCTTTAAGAATATTTTTTTCAAATAAATGTTTAATAGTAAAATAAAATATATAGAATAATAAAAGTAATACAACTGGAATTTTAATAATATTTTTCATTTCTTCAATTCTGTTTACTTTGTGTGAATTAGATTTTCTTATCTGATATTTTTGTACTAAGTTGAGTAAATTTTTAGGTTGCTATAAAGCCAATTTATTTTAGAAAATAATTCCTAATTCTTGCAAGTTAAAAGCCACATGTAAAACAATATGAAAGTGATCAACTAGGAACATGCTATCAATTGATTTCTGGAATTGATTCACATATGGCTGGTTTTATGTCCAGTAACAAATCTCATGTGCCCTTCCTAAATCTGCATGCTTGCTCACTTGAGGGGATGGGATACCAGGTAGCAGTAAACACTCATGCCTTTTTAGAAATACCAAAACACTCCTCCATTTTCGGAGTAATGGAATAATAAATAATAGACAGACATTTATTGAAAAAAAATCAACTACCTATACTATGTAAGACTGTTATAATGTTTATTAGCTTCTGAAAGAAGAAATTGAGAAAAATACAAGGATTTTATTTTTTCTAATTCATTGCTATACACGAACAGCCTTAGGAATAGTTGTAATTTTTGTTTATTAGAACAGGGTTTCATGAATTTTTTTCAGGGATTCATGTAAGCTACTCATGCATCCATTTATTTTATTTTAACTGTTTAATAAAATTAAGATGATAGATAACCATAGATCTAGTAGCTCCAACAGAACTGATTGAATGAGGAGCTAGGGAAGGAGAGAAACTTTAGTTAAGTGAAAGAAATTTTCCACATATAAGAATGAATGACATTGACAAGATTAATTAATTAAACAAATACTTAAGCAACACATTTAATTTCAACATGAAATGAAATAAAGGTTTATTGAGCACTTTTCTGTATTAATTTATTCATTCAAATTTATCAGTGCACCAGTACAGTAGGTCAAGAATTCTGCCATGCACTAGGGATATAGAGGTTAGCAGAACGATGTTCTCATGTAGCAGAGAATTTTATTTACCTAACCATTTTTGTTGGTCAGGACTGATTTACTTCCTTTGACCATCCACACGGATTGCCTTTGCCTCCATTTCCCAATCTTGTGTAATTTTAATATAATAAAGGGGACAAAAAACATTAAAAATATACTGACATGCTGGAAGAAACATAATATACATAAGCAAAGGCAAGTAAACTAGGGAGAAGAGTGAAAAAATATATATCCAAAAGGAAGGGTTGGCTTGAGGGTAGAGATTGGCCAAGCAGAGCCTAGAAACTAAATGTAACCTAATATGATCAGAAGTCTTTCAGACAGACAATAAAGCAGAAACGTTAATGGTCTCACACCTGTGTATTTGTCTTTAAACTGATGCTATCTGTTTAATGGCCATCTGTGACTTTAAGCCTTAAGCTTTAGTAAAAATGACCATTTTGGACTTTATGCTTTGGCATGTCATTATGCCTTATGTTAGCTTTAGCAATTGCTGGCTACAGATAAATTTGAAAATAGCAGCCTTGGGGAACAAATGGCTGCTGTGGAAACTTTGATAAACACACAGGAGCCTTACTGGTTGGACAACAGAAGACCTTAAAGTATGTACTTTTTCCTGAAATTTCAGGTGAGAGAGAAAAAGAGGGAATGGGGGAGGGGATATTGAGAGAATTTTTAGATCCAGTAAAACCACTCTATGAAATAAAAGGTGTTTTAATAACATTATTTCTTGTTTTCATGGTGATGCTCAGTGACACTGCAAGCTCCATCTTTAGAGTTCAAAAACAGCTGAGCTACACATGAGCTATAAAAGAATTAGGGTATTCTGGCATTAAAATGTTAGTAGAATGCATAAGCAAGTTGTCCTAGATTGGCAGTACAATTCCATTTCTAATAATGATCTTAACTTCATCTGGATTAATTAGGGTTATCTTAACTATGTGGTAAAAAGTTGACTCTGGATTTGCTAATTTCAGAAGTCATATGAACAATTTTTATGTCAGAGCTTTATGAACAAAAAGATGGTTAATTAAAAAAATAAAGGCCTATATTATTATTATTATTTTTAACAGTATATTCCATTTTTATGACTTTTGGTAAAGAAACAAAACAATGAAATCCCTAAATTCCTACAAACCCAAAGGTAAAGACGGGCATTCTGTAGGCCTATGTCTTGAATAATTTGTTCTGGATTACATTTATTCAGAAAAAAAAATCAAAGAGGGGCTAAAGCATTTGAGAAAAAAATGCTTCAGTGTTAAATACAGAAGTAATATTAGCTAGAGAAAGTGAGACATTTCCTTCTCAGAGAGGTTTAGATGTTAAAAGACAAAGTAGAGTGCTATGAAGGAGAAATTGAAATCTCAAGGGCATGGCAGGTCAGTGTAAAATGGAAATGGTTATGCACCCAGGGCTATATTCTTAAATATGGTGGCAGTAGGAAGGTGGGGTATTTGGTTGTCTGCTAGCTCAGTACTGGTGTCTAGACCTAAGCTATGAAATGAAACAAAATATCAGAGAGTAGATGCATGAACTACACTAGGGTGAACTAGATAAAATTGTCTTAAGGTTGGACAAAAACTTCTTTTCAAAGAGCGATTGGCAACAATCCCCAGCGGAGTCAATAGAACTAAGTGGGTAGTAATGGTGTGATCACCAACCAATGGCTGTCAGTTACAGCCTTAGGACTGGACGTGGTTGCTCAGGGGGATTTTCTGAGTGAGAAGAACAGTTTACAAACTGATTCCAAAATTTGGTGGTGGGTGGTGGGTTACTGTTTGAGACACAGGGTTAAATGTTTCACTTTAATTCCTCTGATACAGCAACAATATGAGATGGGTACTACTATTATGTTATTATTATTATTTTTTTGCATTATCTCCTGAGAATATGTTTTTATTGATTTGAGAGAGAGAGAGAGATAGAAAGAGAGAGAGAGAGAGAGAGAGAATGACAAGACAACGAAACCAAGTGGGGATCCAATTGGCAACCTTGGAATGTGCCTTGACTGGGGGTTGAACCCACAACCTTTTGATGTACAAGACGATGCTCCAACTAACTGAGCCACCTGGAAAGGGCTGCCATTATACTATTTTATAGAGAAATTTAGTAAGTTTCCCAAGTTCACAATACTTACAAACTCTCAGACTTGAGATCTAAAGTAAGCCAAGCTAACACTAGGGCATATATACTCCTACATTATTATTATTGAAAAGGACTCTAAGCAGATGTTTGCTGAAAACTAATATTTGAAGGATTAGAAATTGAAAAGACATATAATAATTTGATATATGTTGAAGACATAGCATTAACATCAATTTGTGCAAATTTGAAAGGCAAGTATTATGTGGTCAGTCTTCTGATAATCAAATTATAAGGATCTGAGATTAAATTATTATATTTAAGTATTATATAAACAGCATGTTTCTTGTGTTAGCTTTTATACATTTTTCTACATTTTACACGTGCTTGCTTTTTTTTTTTTATGAGAGTTGTGGATGAAGCAGTAGGATTGCACTATGTAGCAAGATTTAGCATGAGTGTAAGCCTGTTCATTAAGGCAGTTCTAGGAATTTTAGACATTAAGCTAAAAGGTGGTTGCATTAGAATTTTATTATAAAAACTAAGTCTCATACCCTACATTATTATTAAAAGGGAAATCTCATCTCTACACATAGGTGGGATGCCAGAATTTAAGGACAAATGCATGATTTTCTTCAACTAATGACTTTATATCTGCTAAACTACCAATATTAATTGGGCTTCTGAATTACCATATAGAGTTTATTTTAGCTTAATATTTACAAAAGCATTATAATGATTAAAGCTAGCATGTTTTATCCATTTTTATATTATTTTTGGCTTGCATGTACTGTACAAGCTTGCACTGCATTTGTCGTAGACGTGACCTGAACTTAATGCCAAATAACTATCATTTCCTCCCTTGTAGTATGTATTCTAACCTATCATTGGCTGTCAAAGTAGTTGGCAGGTGCTATATAAATATTCAAATACATAAAATTATGAATATTTATGTGCTGAAGTTGCATTTATTTTTACATACCTTGTAAACAAATAGGCAAAGACTTACCTGTAAAAGGGAACAATTTAGTCATGTTAGATTGTCTATAAATATATCCATCTACATGTGCATGATATGGATTCCAAGTAAATTGTAAGTAGAAAACTGAACATTCTTATCATGAAAAATTACCTAATTATATTTTAAAGTCTGAATCTAAGAGTGAATTTGATTGCCTGAACAGAAATGGACATTTTAAAATTTATCTTCATGAGTTAAGAGAGCATTGCTTGCATCTGTGAAAATAATTTAGAAAACAAAATGTTTTGATTTATTTTGTTTCCTTTTATACATAAAATTAAAAAGTACTTGGGCAGATAACCAAATAAATGGGGATGAAAAGGGAAGAAATTCTGTGGGAATAGCACTTGCACGCAAAAGAGTGGGAATCATCATTGCTGTGCTCTCTATTCCAGATGTTGTCAGATGATGCATTCTCTTATCATCTCATTTGAGTAGAGGATGTCAATAATGATGACCAATTCACTACTGACGTCTCTGTGTGGGTAAGAAGGATTGCTCAAAAGCTAACATACTTTTTAACAGGAAATTTCAACTTCATTGCCATCAGGGTCTTGGCTCTCCTTTAGCACAATATATAAAAACTTTGGGTCTCTAATTGAAAAGAAGACAAAAATCAATTTGCTTGCAATAACTGAGGATCATTTATTTTCTCAATTAGGTCTGTGTATGAGATGGGAGCCCATTAAGATAACTCAAGTCTGACTAAAAGTTATCTATTTCCAATGAAAACTCATGTAGGACCTAAGAAATTACTGTCCTCTACACTCTACAATTCAATCTTAATCTGCTTTTAGTCTCATCTGAATTCAAACCACCCGCATTATCTGACATGAATGGGGCTTAGGGGGAAGGAATAATTGGGGATGAGAGGACAGACCTTGACAGATCCAGACACTGAAACATACATCATTGTTCCAGGGAAGTTCCTTCCTGTAACTTCCTTGATATCTTTTGTGTCTTGTGGCAGCAATCTATAAATTCTAAAAGATTTTATTAGATATTTCAACAAGTGTTTTCTTCTTCTGTGTTAATCATTGATCAATTTTCAGATTATATGGAAAGTTCTATAGATGTTATTTTATTTTTATATGGATAAATATTTGCAGTTATGAACATTAGAAAAAGTTATTCAGGCAGGAAGTTCTAACATGACAGAAACAATGTCCAATTCCCAGTTTCTGATGTTTTAAGAGAATAGTCCCTACGTTTTGTGAAAATAATACTAGCTCTAGAGACTATAAACACAATTTTCAGCAGTAATGAGACTCCTAAAGTAAATGTTAATTTTTTGGAATTTCAGTATTATTTTTATTTTTGGGAAATAATCCACAAATTTCAATAGATTTTCAAAGGGTATATGGGTCAAAAAAAAAAAAAAGAAAGAAAGAAGAAACAGTAATTAAGATGGTGTTTATAACTATATCAACATATTTAGAAAACTAATTGAAAGACTATTGGTAAAATTTTTACAAGCAAGCCAGCATATTTTTATTTTTTAGTTTACTGCACATGGTTTGATGAACAGGAATTTATTTTAAATTAATTAAGATGCTACGACTTTTTACTACAACAGGTAGAATGCCCACTCAAAACATTTTAGTTTGATGATTATAAAACCATTCATAATAGAAAGTAAGAAAATTATTTGTATTGTTATTGTTACTTTTACCTCAGAAAACCATTTTATAAAAGGTGATGCAGTATCATGATAATGATTGTGATGTATTAAATAGCCTAGCTAGTGCTAACAATGCTTCTTGGAGGAAACAGCAATTCCTGGTATGAAATAACTAACTTAAATTGGGCTTTTTGAAGAGTCAGTCTGTTCAATGGGAACTGTTTATTTCCCATGATTTAAGTGGTGTCCTTCTGGACAATAAACCACAGGATGTGAATAGTCTTTCCAAAGTGTTTGAGAGAATCACTGAAACCATATGAGAGATAAATGCATCAATGTAAGAAAATGCTTCATTCAGTCCTTGAGAAATCTGCAGCTGCTCGAAGTGCACATTTTGCTTTAGAGCTTAAAGTTACAGAAGTTTTTGTTTGGTAGATACTAACAGAACATTTCATTGAATGTAGTATTCCCTTCCATTTTTAGCAATAGTAAAGTCAGAGTATGCTTTTAAGGATGATTGAGTAATAAAACCATGTATGATGTCAGGTCAAAGTTAGTGTTTACTCTTTGCTCAAAATGTATGTTCATAATAAATACAAATTGTTCAAAATGCCTATTATATATTAATCATAGATTATGTTACACAATGTATTTTTTAAAAATACATTTTTTCAGACATGAAACCTTTTGGATTTATGAGGGTGATCTGTATCAAGTATAGATTAATAGAGTAATCATTCACTTGTATTTTTGGAATTCTTATGATATATGCTAAAATGTCTTGTGTAAAAATAATATTCCCAGGTAAACAGATTGAGAAAACTATGATAAACAAAATTAATTAGATGTCTTTTTTCAGTCTTTAAAATAATTTCATATGTTATATACACTGTATATGTGTTATATGTTATGCATTATATAACACATTATTATAGACAGTGTTGTTTATATATTCAGGACTTCTAACAATGTAGAAACAATTTAAATTTTCTGACGTTCAAAGATAATAGCCCTTAATTTGGATGAAAACCACAATAATGCCTGAGGTCTTGAGCACAATTTTTAGCACTTATTACCCTCCTAAATTAAGTGTATTTTTAAAAAATTTTTTCATATTTATTTGTTTTTGGAAAACGATTCAGAGGCCTCATCTTAGTAACTTAGTTGTCTCTTCTCAGAACACTCATCACTTATTACAGCCAGGCATGTGTTGGAGCTTATTTGTGGACTCTTACTGGTACCCACAAAAGTACTTTTTACACTTTTTGTTGTTCTTGCAGGAAGCAATTGCTTAAAGGCATGTGGGTGGATAGCACACACTTGATCTAACCCAGCAGCTTCTCATAATTTACCTGCTGAGAGATAAGGTTATAAAATAATTAGCCAGACTGAGACAGTTTAACTTAGGGGAAGCCCAGTTATAAACCAATTTCAAAATTATGATTATTTTACAAACCAATTGTTAAAATGGCAATCAGTAATAAAACAAATAGGCAAGAGGAATATCTTTTGGTAATGAAATTGTCACTGGCCAATATTATGAACTATGACTAGGTTATACAATAATATTATTTTAGAGCCCAAGAAGGAAAGAATTATCTGAATAGTCAATCAAACCTAGCAGGAAATTAAGGAAGCCTTTTGAGGGAAAAAGATAATGAGAAACAAATATGAATTGTGTATAAATAGTGTTTTTTTTAAATTATCATTTTAAGAAATAGAGCATGATAACTTATATTTAAACATGGTGACATTTTCCTTAAGAGTCCATTAGTCATTATTTTGGACCAAAGTCAAATTTTAAAGTATTGAACAAATGATGTGGTAATCAGAAGAGTGTACATATTATTAGCTTAAGTAGATTTTGAATAGATAACTACTGGTGCATATTAATAAACAATATCTCTTCTCACACTCAGAAGTGGAGAAGATATATATAAGACTGAGGACAGGAGCTAGTGAATACTTTCCCCAAAATAAACTATTTAACTAAATAGTTTAACATCTAGAAAATTAGATCTGAGACTTCCTTGTTAATCTTAACTTCTCTAAGACCGTGTACTATTCAATTTTTTTTTGATAAGCTGGGTTGTCACTTAAGATTTGGTACATAATTCAGATCGAGCACAATAGCCAACAATAATAAAAGTCGTTAAAATTTAAATTTTGAGTTGAGGATTTAAGGTATTAGCTTAATTTGGATATCTGGCATCTTTGAACCATATTCAAACAATGAAAATAGATAGGGAATATAAAAACACCAATTGAAAGAGAGTAAGACTGATAAAAATGACTTATGACTTAAGTTAATGAAAAAAGTAGACATTTTTTAAAATAATGAAATCCATTTTTGAATTTTCACTATTCATTGCAAAACCAGATAAAACAATTTTACTGTCAAATCTATGCTGTTAGGCTTCCATGAGTCTCAAATTTGATAAAATAAAAAGTTTTCTGGCAAAAACAAAATAGATTATATTAGAGCAAACACTAATGCCACTTTCAAGTACCTATATTTACACTTGATAAGCTACCATGGATATAATTTAATCATAAGTTTTAGTTTTCATAGCATATTAAATATTGAAATGTTTGTTAAGAGTTGGAAGGATTGAGCAAAAGTGATACAGAACTCACAGATATGGACAACAGTGTGGTAATTGCAGGGGACAGGGTAGTGTGTGGAGGTGGAAGAGGATATGGGGGGATAACAGGTGATGGAAAAAAATAAAATAAAAAAGTAAAATAAAAGTACATATAAGTATAAAATACTAGAATATTACTTAAGGGTGTATTATATTTTTGTAATTTCTAAAAGGTATAGTAGAGTAAACATTACTTTTTAAAAAATATATTGTTTAAGTTCTACTACTTTTTGGTTTCTTAAGCATCCAGGTGTTACATTTCTCATGCCTGATGATGTTATTTGAGGAAATGAATTCCTAAATTAATTATTATAAAAAACTGGACTTAAAGTGAATGCCACATACAGAGTTTAAAATATTGCTCTATTGAAAGTGGGTCTGTAAATTTATAAATACCATAGGCTAATTTTGAGGAGACCATAAAATGTAATCACTGAAGAAATTGAAAATAAGAGAAAATGGGTTGCCCTTTGAATTACTTTGTAACATAATCTGTGATAACATTATTCAAAGTCTTCTTGAAAGAGAGAGTAGTTGAAATGGAACAAAACTTGATGTAAATACACAAATAATGTGTTGATTACTAATTTGCATTCATAAGCAAGAACCAATAGAAAATATTTCATAGAGGACATTTTGGTAGTGCTTCTCTGACTTGGATATGTTGTAAGTAACAAAGTCACTTTAAAAGTGTGGAGGAGATGATTTTGTTTAAAGGCCTTAGCTATGAGTACAAACCCTTGTACTTCATTTCTCTTGGTAGAGTGACTTCATGCTCCATTCTAATCAAGACATCTACTCTTCATCAGTTCTGCATACATTGACATATAAACTTTTATTTTCCTGACAATTTCAATTTCAAAAAGTGATGACATTATTTCTGCTCCCATTCAAAATGCTGAGAGAAAACCATTTATGAAACTCATCATTTAGAACCAGTACCCACACCACTACCAGGCACAGCTGGCCAGCCTAGAGGTCAGTTATTTGGAGTCAGGTGCTCACTTGTAGTCCAAAATAGCTGAGACCAGTGGTAGGTGCAGAAACATAACTGTGTGACAACGGGAGTTGTGAACAAGGCAGATATCCTTGAGATGTATAAGAGCATAATAGACAAAGATATTTTCAGTTCAGTTTTTATCCAAGCCCTGTGCAATGGAGAGTGTATTCTAAGATCTTGTCTGTCAGACCCAAAAGGCAAGAACAATCCATGTATTTGGAAGTCTGACTCAGTCTTCCTTAATCTAATGCCATCAAGGCTATGAATATTTTTAATTAGATTTTATTTATTTGTTTTTAGAGAGAGGGGAAGTGAGGGAGAAAGAGAGAGAGAAACATCAATGTGTGATTGCCTCCCATGTGCCCCCACCCAGAGACATTGCCTGCAACCCAGGCCTGTGCCCTGACTGGGAATCAAACTGGTGACCCTTCAGTTCATAGGCTGGCTCTCAATCCACTAGGCCCCACCAACCAGGGCAAGCCTACAAACCTTAAAACTGATTGTTTTCATTCATACCTCATCTTTCCCTTCAAAATTCTGATTTTAATGTATGTATTTACCCATTTAGCTTATCTACTGGAAAAATATATTAAAAAGAGAATATGCTGGTCTGGTTTACTAGGCATACTTGTCAATTTATAAATTAATAAACAGATATGTGTTTTATAAAACTATCTCATATAATGTTGATTGTTTTGAATCGATGTTCCTAGTACTCAGTCAACTTCAAGAATCTCATAAATTCAAGTCTCTGAGCCAGAAAATTGAGAACCAGATACTGCAATGACACAAAGATAAATGCTAAATGGAGAGATCTTTTGACAGCTAGATAGCAAGCTGACCTTCCCTACTGAGTGACTTTCTTTCAAATGTCTATCAATCACTTTGTCCTTGATTTGTTTTTATCGGTGACTATACAGACTACATATACATTCCCCATACAGACTACACACACATTCACACACATAAATAAATAGAAAATCACTCACTTTAAGGTTTTGTTCTTTATTGCATAAATTAAATTTTAGAAAAAAATATTATTTTATAGAAGTTTGTGAAAATAGATGTATTTTATGACAATTAGAGAATAAGTTCAACTTCTATTAGATCAATTATCAATTATGAAGAACACAATCAAACTGACTTGACTCTCTTACTATATAATATTTTGCTATCACTCAGATGATCCTCCTGAATATCACACTAATTATTTTTGAAAAATATGATATTTGTTGTAATATTATTGGCAACTTTTTTACCCCAAAAAGCTGGTTTATCTGCTTTGTTTGTGCAATAGTATTAAAAGGGAATTCATAATTACAGTTCATCCAGTGTTATACACATTGCTGAATTTCTACTATTAATATTAGTTAAATCATGTGAAATTGTAAACATCCACAGTTTATGATGGCAATTTAAAAATGGCAATTTCATATGACTCAATCTAATAATTCCAAAATGCATTATTTTTGGTAGGTTGGCATTGTTGGATCTTCTCATTGGATCGCATTGTGCTTCTTTATGCATAAATGTGTTTTACTTATTTGCTTCTCCCCAGTTTCTTTGAGGACTGCTTTACACTTCCAACCATGTAACACTGTGGCTAAGAATATTAAATCTGTACTAAAAACTAGTATCAAGTCCAAGTTACACAACTTAATATGTGTGTGACCATAAGCTCTCTGAGCTGCAGTTTTCTTTCCACAAAATGATGTGAATAACTATATGAACCATATAGGATAATTATGAGTCAAATGTAATCATTTATGCAATTACTTACCTTATATTAAGTAATACTAAGACTTTAACAAAAGTTAACTATTCTTTCCTGCTTATCTCTCTTTTTAGTGGGTTTGAGAACATTTAATTTCTCTTCTCAACAAATTTCAGTTATAAATACAATGTTTTCAACTGTAGTCACTATGTTATACATTAGCTCCTCAGACCTTACTCATTGTTGAAAGTTTGTACCATTTTATTAACTTCTCCCCATTTCCCCTACCTTTCAGCTCCTGACAACTGTTTTTCTACTCTGTTTCTGTGAGTTTTGACTTTTTTTAGATTCCACATATAAGTGAGATTATATGGCATTTGTTTTTCCTTGCCCAACTTATTTTACTAAACATAATGCTTCAAGGTACATTTATTTTTGTTGTAAAAGACAGAATCTCCTTATTTCTAATGGCTAGATAATATTCCATTTCATGTGTGAATATCTATCTATCTATCTACCTATATATCTTATATCTTCTTTGTTATTATGTTATTGTAATTCTATAGAATACAGAGAAGAAAGCATCTCTATTATATTATTATGCATCTTATTCATTTACTGATGAACACTTTGTTTCCAAATCTTAGGTATTGTAAATAATTCTGCAATGAACATGTGAGTGCAGATATTACTTTGGTATCCTGTTTTCATTTCCTTTGGGTATATACCCAGAAGTAGATTGGTGTAACATATGGTAGTACTACTTTTAATTTTTAAAAGAAACTTTACATTGTTTATATTTAACAGTAGTAGTGATTTCTAAAACCTCACAGACCACTTCTTGTCTTTTAAAATAGAAAATAATATAAAAGCATAAGAAATCCTGCTAGGCAGAACGTTTCAAGATAATTTTGAATCCATAATTTGAATATTGTTTAATTTCACTTGACTGATACACTATGCAGATGCTTATGTAAAAAGGTAATAATCCAATGAATAAGTATGGTAATAATCCCAGCAACCTGCTCAGTCTAATGTAACACATCGCTATTGAGACCTTGCTAAGTTGCTGAGATACAAAAAGAGTGTTATAAGGATGTCCTAAATAAAGATGAATGACTTTGCCTAGGGAGTATTCAAATTGTAATGAGTATTCAGTTTTTACTATAACCAAAACTCTGTATAGATGTGTGATTAAGAACAAGACTGGGAAGAGTTCGAGGATCATTCTCAATAGTCAGTCAGTTGACAAGTCTCAACAAACCTCTTACTGCCGAAGTGACCTAAAGCAAGAATTGCCCAACTAGGCCCAGACAATCTATGATCTCTGAGATAATTCCGTATTGTTCCTTTAGGGCCCTAAATTTAGAGTTATTTAATATGAAACAATAGATAACTAGAGCACTAAACAATTCTATTTTTGTTTCTTTGTAGCATAAAGTAAGTGCAAATCAATAATCATAATTATATTCAAATTAGCAGTAATAAGACTTTTATATCTGTGTTGAATATAAATATACTTCTGGCCAATTTTATTGAAGTAAAGTCCATTTTTAGGAATAAAGTTTTTGTTAAAATACTTTGTCAGATAATCATGAATTTAACTTTGTCAAGTTCTGTTTTGTTTTCCTATTCATTTTAATTCATTTGTGCAGCTGCAGATTAAGAAAATTTCATTTGGAGGGTTTCTACCTAAGTTGCTGTCTCTCATGTGTTGTTACAACGTAGGCACTTACTGGGCTTGGAAACTTGTGGTGATAGATTTCTGCTTAAAGTCAACTTCTATGCTGATCAAGTAGTCTGACTCATTTGACTACAGAGGTTCACACAGTTTACCTGTTGGTGTCTGCCTTCCCTCGTGGGGTGATATGGCCATGAGTTGTCCCTGATGAAGTGATCATATCAGGGGAGAGAAATGTCTCAGAAATGGGAAGAATTTGATTGTATTAAATTTAGTTTTTATAAGTATAATTGGAGTTCATGGACTGCCTGAGGAATTTTTTAATAACAAGGGCATTTTTTTTTAAGTGAGAAAATTTACTGTGTTCTCTAAGGTAATAATGGTCTACTTTCTAGCGCTCCCTTTCTTTTTTCTCTTTTTTTTTTGTCTTTGTTTATACACAGTGCACACACAAAAACACACACATTTTGTGGCATTATCTTACTTGACACATATTTTTTTAAACATAGGAGAGAAAACTTTTTGAAATGATTAGACCGATTTCTAAAAGAGAATACTTGTCTTTATTATAACTACATATAGGCTCATATTGTTTTACAAAAACTGATGATTGTTTTATGATATGCTTGTGGTATGTTTGAAAAGTCAGTAGTGGAATTTGAAATAGTTTTACAAAGAAAAGACAGTTTTGTGTGTTTCAAGTTAAACACCTAACACAGCTGAATGAATGTTGGATATATTTATTTCTTCCATGAATTTTGGGGAATAAATCTTGTTTCAAATGGTTCTGTTTCTCTTTCTTAGCTTTTATTTTTTATCTTGGATTACTATGGAATGTTAGCTAGACTTGACATTATATGAAAATTAGATAATGCACTTAGTTTTGCATCTTTTCTCACTAACTATACCAGGACTTTTAAGTAAACCCTAAAGGCAACCATCTGACTGATGTGCTAAGTAAGAGTAACCAAGAGTCTCTTTTAGTAAAATCATAATAGAAATATAAATCCTTTAAAAATACTATTTTTTTTGCTCTCTTCTCCCTTTTCCTCCACATCTCTGTCTACCTCTGTAATAAGTAGAGTGCCCATCTTTCCAAGTAAATTTTTAAATTTCTAATAGTTTATTTTTATTATATTTTTTCCATTACCATTATTCACACTATCTCTGTGTAGAAATCGATATGTACACAGACAGAAATACAGTGATATGTAAAAATAATATGTGAAAATATATATTTTTTTACCAAAAAACTAAATTTTCTTGCAATTTCCCATTGAGCTCAAGAATAAAAAAAACTAATCTTGTTTCCTCTAGGGTATATATTAGCCAAATCAATAATGATTTTGGTTTGGATATTACAAATTCAGTCCCTATCCAGTCAAGATTTATTCTTTGACCCCTCTTCTCTTTCCTCTTACCAAGGGTGGTGACAAATGTTGCGATATGTTGACTGTTGTGTGTTATGACCAAGTCCATAGTTTGCCTCATGCATGGGTGAGGTATGGATACAGGACTTCTTCCCTAATTTTTACCTCTAGAAAATATTCTGCTTATATTATTGAGCAGCTATTGAACCTATGGTCAGTCTTCCTTAGCACTTGTCTGGATAAATAAGTCCCCTAGATGGGCAAGTTTAGTAACCTCACTTCGAGTTCTGCCACTACTCAAGGCTGTGCTCTCTAGACCCCTGAGGCAACAAGTGTTCCTGTAGATGTTTCAGGTAACAAACTTCTGTTGAAAATCAAGATTAAACTGTATTCTGAACTTATTCCCTAACTTCTAGGCAGCTTTCCACACTCCAATTAGCTAAGGAGAAGACAGGCAAACGTGTCGTTTTAATTTTCTCTTTGACACTTCATTAAATTCTTTCTCTTGTCTACTTCGGTATCTAGTCTCTCAGTGGGAAATTGGGAGGTGAGGAAAGAGGGTTTGGCAGTGCCTGTGGTTTGCACATATCCTCCAATGCTTTCATTTTCTATGCTGTTATATCTATATGAATCTTGTCATGTGTTTTTGTGAGTTTATATGTGCAGCGTCATGTGGGTAAGGTCGAGGGAGCCCAGAGAACTTTGAATAAAAATCTTTGTCCTTTTTGTTCCATATCTCAAGTTACTGCTGCAAGTAGACATTTTGTATCTCATTGTGGAGAGCAGGACCAATAAAATGGCATTGGTCCAGTCAAGGTAGCATAAAGTATTTAAAGCAAAGTGGAGTCACTCATGTAAACCAAGATGGCTGCCAGTCAGCCATGACAATTTTGTTCAAGAAAGAAACTACCTAACTCATGCTAGACACATATGTCAAGGAGACACACTTAAGATATCCACACATGTGACCAGAACAGCCGTGTCTACAGAACAGGACCACCCATAGATAGGCTCCTGGAAAAATACCCCACTTGCCATCAGGGGTGCCAAGACACTTATTAAGAGACCCAGAAGGGTGGAGTGCACCACTTTCAGGGTATAACTGAGGCAGGTTTCAGACCGCTGCTTCGACAGCCGATCTCCACACACCAGAGCGCTGCTCCACGCCATGCTGATCTCCCTTGGCATTGGCTGCCAGAGGCTCTGCCCTGCTGGACTGAGGACTTCACCTGCCCTGCTGCCCACCTGGCTCTGGATAACCTTACTTGCAAGAACTTGACAACTCTCTTGCCCACCATGCTACCTCCTGGACCTGAAGACTGAGGCTATGGGATTCAGGCTCATTACTTCCCATTGATTGGTGTGTGTGTGTGTGTGTGTGTGTGTGTGTGTGTGTGTGTGTGTGTGTGTGTGTGTGTCTTATTTCTCTTAGACTGGTAGAGTTTGAGTAAAATACTAATGTACATTGTTGATCTACTTTGAGTGAATCTGCATTCAATAGAAGCTGAGTGAATAGCAGAATTATTGTGTGTGACTCTTGTCTATGCCTTGGTGGTGGGTCACTCAGTAAGCAACTAGACAAGCAGTTGTCTGGCTGACTTATAAGAACACTAACCTCTTTACAAAAGTATTCTACTATGGCAATAAATATGTTCTGCTGGTACACATGAAAGAAAAACATATTGTAGATATTTCAATTCAAGAACACCCATAATTACCAGAGCAAGGTGCGTTGTGTTCAGTATTCTTTCAGATGATTATTTATTGTACTATTTTTAAAAAGTGCTTTCCATAGCATTCTTGTCTGCAGATAGTTTCAGAACAGCTTTTTACTGCCTCAGATCATGAATAAAAAGGAACTAGAACAGGTTTTATTATTAATTTATATTCAATATCAAGACTGTTTCTCCCCAAGCTAGTTTTCACATACACAAAATATCATTAACAATAATCCTCTCAGCTTGTAAGAAACAGAGAGACCAAGAGAAAGAGATTCTTATGACTTCTCCCAAAAGATAGTAGCTGTGCTCTAATAAGGAATATGAATTTCTGTGTCTATTTCTTAATAGAAACACAATGTATCTGATTGATGGGTATGTCAATAAAAGATTGCGATGCCTCAGGTAAGTATTCCCAGAATATGTGGACGCATCTGGGGGATTTACACTCAATATATTTTCCTTTTGTTTAATAAGCATTTATTAGGTCTTTGTAACAAACACTGTGTGAGTTTTGAATGTAGAAAGATGAATATGACTCTGTTACTGCTCTCTAATAATAAAAAATCTGGGAGTCAAATAGGCAGTTCATAGCAAGGTAACATAACATGGTAAATGCTGACGAGACAGAATCATGATGGGAACAGAGAGGTGGAATATTAGCCAATTAGAGTGTGTAGTGAAGGTTTCTTGGAAAGGATAATACTATAGCTGAATATTTAAAAATGAGTAAGAATACTTCATCAATTAGAGTGTGAGCAAGATGTTTCAAGTTATGGGAATAGTATGAGACAAGATATGATACAAGGGAAAACTAAATGCTGAATGGTTTACTATTACTGTTATATGAGGTGTCAATAAACTAGCAAATGGGGGCAGATGTAAAGTTTTGAAAAGGTAAAGGCAAGCACATATTAATGTATAGTAATTGAATATTTGTAAATACCTTTATAGGTCTTTGGGATTGCTACCTGTAACAAAAATTTGTTTACATAACTTAAGGAAATGACAAGGGAGATTCTTCTAGATTGAACTCTTCTTGCAAGACCCTTTTTATATTTAAAAAAAATTGATTGTAATGGTTTAATCCATTTGATATAACAACATAAGAAATAGAAACACTATTCTAGCACCCAGGACATTCATATACTTCCAAGGGGAACTGAAGATGTCTTTTCCCTCCATTAATGTATCCAAACACTGCCAACATATGAGATTATGGGGCGGGGGTGTCCCTTGAATTTACAGTTTCTCCTGCATCTGTAAGAAACAAGACTTAGCAATAAAAAGAAGTTTTGATATTAATGTTGAAAAGCTATATTATGCTTGTGTTATTTGACATTATCTTAACAAAAAGGCAAAAGTAAATTGGTACAAAATACAAAATAAATAACAACTTGCCATATAGCTGTAACCAGGATTATGACCTGAAAGACAACTGCTCCCCTTCTCTAAGACAAACTGCCCAGCTCTATCAGAGTTAAGCATGAATTCTTCACTAAGGCACACTGTGTGCCTCAAGTCTCCACCAGTTTTCTCCATTTGAACCACAGTGTAAAACTTATTATTTAATGAATAATTATTTGGATCTTATTGAATTGATTCAGGGCTGTTCTTTTCTATCTTTAAGGTTGCGAATGAAGGAATTGAAACAGATAATTTATAAATTACTTGAGAGAAAACAGACTCTCTAATGTTCTTATAATTCTCGGTAATATACAAGTTTTTGTAATGTATTCCATTTCTTGAGGCCATTCTCATTGTGTGCTCTAACTTATTCTTTCTTAGAAAAACATCCTGGCCTTTCTATTACCTCCATGAGAACTGTTTTTTCCTACTTTAAGACATCAGGACCCATCAGTGATTTCTCTTTTTCTTTTCCTTTTTAATTAGTTCATTGAATCTGTGAAGCATTTCCCTAGAGCTCAGAAATTTCTGCTTCTCCATTTCAGCCTTTCTTTATCAATTACTTTGCTTTAGCCTTTATTAAAGTGTCAGTCAGTCTTCGGTGCCTCTAGAAGTCTAGTAATGCTCATTACAAAAGCAACAGACATCTTCACTAAATTTCACTCCCAGTAACTACATGTGATATATTAGTTAGGAAACAGAGAATAGCAAACAAAACAGGAGAAAAATATGCTAGATTAATAACATAAAAATTATCTTTTTGGAAAGTCACTGTGTCAAATATCTCCAGCCAGTCTAAAAATCAGGAGTGTGCACTCATATTACATATGTTGTCAAAAGTCTAAGACATTTGGCATGTTGTATATAATAAATAATCCTTAAAATATTTTTGGTGCTATTAAGTGAATTCCAAGATTTTCATTTTGTTGTTGGTTTTTGTTTTTTTTTTAATGAATGAGGAAACTACAATTCATAGAGATTCAATAACTTGCCTTATCTTGTATATCTACTACATGCTCAAGCAAAAATTCAAATAAAAATAATTCAGATTGCAAAGCTTAAATTTATTGTTAGGTTTTGGGGAGTTGATGGAGGTAAAGAAAGCCAATAGCCAAACGCTGAACAACGTATTTATTGAGTGTACAACGTGGCGGGCTGGGGTCTTAGAGCCAGATGCCAGCAGCGAAGGTCAGGGCAGAGTGAGTTTTTAAGGAGTTATGAGACCTGGAATATGCAAGCAGTGCAGGATAGGCTAAGTTGCACCCTTGTGCAGCCAGCAGGTTGGCGGTTGGACAGTGGCCATCTCCTGATAGCCTCCTGAGTCTAGGGCAGCCAGAGACAGGGGGAGGAAGGTGAGCTGCCTCATGGTGGACTTTCGTTTGGAATGGCGGGCTTCAAAATGGTGGGCTTCTACCTCACACTTACGCTTTTTGCTAGTTTCACAGCTGCATTACCACAGTGAGAAAATTTCACACACAAAATTTGATAGGTTTCTTTTTCTCCTAATGAGATTTTACTTTAATTAATGTCTATATTTTCATTACAAGTATTCAGACAAACAGCATTTTTTAAATGGAAGACTCATGCCTCAGGCTCTGAGGTGATCTGAGGCCACATTATTCTCCTTAAAGTTTTGATTCAAGAGCCATTCCCATGATGAAGCACTTTGATGTACATTAAATTTATTCAATTTTTAATATTATTTCTTAATATCTTTTAACTTTTCCACTAGTTCTATTTTAATTTATTGTGTTTGAAAGTATTCTCAAGGACTCTCTAGACAAGTGTGCTTCTTCAGAACAAAGTCACGTTATTTTCTTAGTTGTCAATTATAAGAATTCAGAAGATATGTGTTCTGATCCCTGGACTATAACCGTGTGATCTCAACCTTGAAAAAAAAATTAACCTCTCTGAAACCTCCTGCCTTCATTTGTAATACAGTGACTAAACATAAAAATGTCTAACTTTCTTGCCCATCCTAGCATTATGGAAATCAATGATATTTTCCTTATACTCAGCCTCCTCTATCTGTCATATAATTCTGGCCCATGCTCTTATTCAGTCTTCTGAGCATTTTCCCCTAGAAAGCTCAGTCTTTTTACATCTACATGAGACAATCCTGGCCTTCTTTTATTTTATTGTTTTTTTTTATTTTTAATATGCTTTATTGATTATGCCATTACAGTTGTTCCAATTTCTTTTCCCTTTGTTCCCCTCCACCCAGTGACCCCCTCCCTCCAATTGCCTACTCCCCTGAGTCCATGCCCATTGGTTGTGCATATAGTTCTTCTCAACATCTTCCTGTCTACTCCACTCCCTCCTGCTATGCCTCTTAATTCCTGTACCATCTCCCTTCCTTCCCCATTCCCCCTCCCCAATGATCTCCCCCCATAATGTTCCCCATACTTATAATTCTTTTCTCACTCTCGTTGCCTACTTAGTTTGCCTTTGTTTCAATTCCCTAGGTACTGTTGTTGGTTCTTGTGATGCAGTTTTCATTTTAATGTTCACAGTTTTTATCCTTTTTCTCATAAATAAGTCCCTTTAACATTTCATAAAACAGTAGTTTGGATCTGATGAACTCCTTCAGTTTTACTTTGTCCTGGAAGCATTTTCTATGTCCTTCTATTCTGAATGACAGCTTCGCTGGAAAGAGTAATCATGGTTGTAGGTTTTTGCTTTTTATTCCTTTGAATATTTCTTGCCAGTCCCTTCTTGCCTGCAGAGTTTCTTTTGAGAAATCAGCTGATAGTCTTATTGGGACCCCTTTGTACCTAATTCTCTTCTTCTCTCTTGCTGCTTTTAAGATTCTCTCTTTATCCTTAATTTTTTACATTATGATTATAATATGTCTTAGTGTGGTTCTCCCTGGGTCCAGTTTTTTTTTTTTTAAACTCTCTGTGCTTCCTGGACCTGTAAGTCTATTTCCTTCCCCAGGTTAGGGAAGTTTTGCTTCATTAATTTTTCAATTTCTAGATCTTCTTCTTCACCATCTGGCAATCCTATGATTCAGATGTTGGTCCACTTATAGCTGTCCCATAGGTTTCTGAACTTCTCCTCATTTTCCTCACTTTTCATTTCCTCTTTCTGCACTGGTTGACTGTTTGTTCCTTCCCTATGTTCTGATTTGTTGATTTGATCCCTGGTTTTCTTTCCCTCACCACTAGTTTCATATGTGTTTTTGTTAATTTCAGCAGAACTAGTGTTCATTCCTTCCCTGTCTTGTTTAAGATCTGCTGTTAGGTCTATAAGCATTCTTATAACCAAAGCTCTGAACTGTGCCTCAGAAAGATTTCCTATCTGCTGAGCTGTTAGATTAGATATTTGCTGTCTGGTCAGCTGCATGACTGGGATCTCTATCATGATCTGTGCCATCCTGACAGTTTTGTGTTTACCTTTGCTTCCTGGACAGGGCTGTCACACCTCCTACTCTATAGGGGGCGGAGCCCCGTGAACTCATCACCACTGGGCAACCCTTATCACCATACTGTGGCATTTCCTGTGGGGGTGGGGGTCCAAGATGGATTCCTGCCATTCACTCTCTCTGCTGAGAGTCCGGGAGCCTCCTCCTCTGTCCCCAGCCCCTCTGGGCCTCACAGTCCAAGGCAATGGGGATCTGTCTTTTCTGGCATTGGAATTGCAAGCTGAAGGGTCTGGTCTGCAGCTGGAGGTGCTCCCCAGGTGCTTCTTGCCTCCCCTTAAATATGGGTGTCTGTTTACCGCCATCCTGCCGCCATTGCCGCTGCCAGCACAGTTTGACCTCTCCGCCCCAGCTTTGCCCCTCCTACCCGCCCAGATGAGCACCACTTCTTTATAACTTCATACGTTGGACTTCCATGTAGTTTTATTTTCTTGAACTTCTGGTTATTTCTGGTTTTGCAGTAGTTATAGTCCTTCTTAGTTGTGGAGGGAGATGGAGCATGTCAGTCTAGGCCTCCATCTTGGCTGGAAGTCCCTGGCCTTCTTTTCATAGTAGTCAGGTCTTCCCCCTTCTCTCAAAATTGGTCCCCTTTAAAAAGGTGAGACACTGCCAGCAATACAAATACTGGCTCTTTCTAACTCAGCAGAGTGGACTGTTCCAGAGTGGTTAAATAACTAAGGTTAGACAGATTACCTCTTCTTGACAAAAAGATTTGTTGTTGTGATTCAGCAGAAAAGTGAGTGTAAGCATTTTAGGCATTCAGGATCATGTTACTCCCTCTTTTACTTACTTTTGAAGATAAGCCATATCTGACTCTTGCCGTTTCTTAAACATGCCAAATAAACTGGTACATCAGAGCCTGTGCACCTGTAAATAGCCTCTCACAAGGGCATTACCTTCAAATATATACATAGCTTACACATTTCTCAGAGAGACATACATCCCTTTGCTACCTTATTTAAACTACCATTTCTCACTCCATAACATCCCAACCTGTTTCCGTGTTATTTTTCTTCATAGAACTCACCAGCATGTTCTTAGTGTATCTGTCCCTCTTTATAATGTAAGCTTCATGAAAGTACCATCTCTTGTGCTTTTCCCATATTTAGCCTTCATCTTAGTAAACAATAACTCTTTAAAAGCTCTGTCAATACCCATCTAGTCTCTACCAGCATCCTAACTGATGTGTCTAATATTTCAATTCTTTCTAGCATAGGGTGCCTTTAATACTTTTTGTCAATTAGTAGAAAATAAATTAAAATTGTTTAAATACAGAATACAGGATTTCTGGCAAGTACATCTTAATGGAAAGAAAAGCAACACTGATTAAAAATTACATCCTTCTCCTCTAGATTAAGCTCCATCATAATCTAGTGCCACACATTTTCCCCAGACTTGTGCTGATCTAAATTAGTAACTTCATGCAATTCCTAGTGTGTAAATCTTTGGTTTCAGATTTGAAAGCAGCATCTTGCCTCTGAAATTGCTCACCTTGCAATTTTGGTTTTCCACAAAATGAGGGGTTTGAAACTGCAATCAACACAAGGTGGAGAGAACAAATATCTATGAACTAGAGAAATTCACAGATTAAGTTTGACACCTTATACTAGAAGCCCAACAATTAACTGTTAGATTGTCCACATTACCAGATATTGAAAGATAGACCTTTTCCTTTCTCTTTACTCTGAAGGACAGTGCCTGAGGCAAGAAGTTGGAAGAATTCTGTGCTAAATGTCTTATAAGCCAGGGGTGTTGTGATTGACCTAAGAGACATTTGACAGATAGAAATAAGTTATCATTTTATTGAGGAATACAAATGCATGTTCTGTTCTTAAGAGATGTAAATGCATAGGCACTGGGGGTGGTGGTGGACAATAAACAGGGCACATAATAACTGATAGCTTTGCTTTGCTTTGCTTTTTTTCTTTTTTTTCTTCCTCCCTCCTTTCCTTCCTCTCCTCCCCCCACTTTCCTACTTTCTCTTTATTTCTCTCTCTCTCACTCTCTTTTCCTCCTTTTTCCTCTCTTCTTTCCTTTTATCTAATCTATCTAAATATGATATGGAAAAATATGTAGATATAAAGAAGAGAAAGATAGATCAAAATACTTTTGACTTCAGCAAAGGAAATAAATTAGGATGTTTACTGTAGAATATAGAATCTACTTTGTTAGATAAAATAGTAAAAAAAAGCATATTCATTTTTTAGCCTTCAAAATCCCTTGGAAATAAATGCAAGCTACTTGATTAGCTTGAGTTTCCTTTCTATATTCTTTTTTTTTTTTAAATATATTTTATTGATTATGCTGTTACAGTAGTTCCAATTTTTTCCCCTTTACTCCCCTCCACCCAGTATCTCCCTCCCCCAGCATCCCCCCCCCCAAGTCCATACCCATGGTTCGTAAAAAATAACTATCCCTCCCTCTCAGATATTAAGACCCTTTGTAATCTTGTAAAGGACAATGGGCGAAGGTCTCAAGCTCCTCTAGCTGCTTCAAGCTGGACATGGTCGTCGTCCTACCTACCCTTGGGTCCAGAAATCCCTAATAAGAGTGGGGGTGTGGGGGGGACGGTGGCCTTCCCACATGGGGAAGGATCATGCAGACTCCAGGTCAGTTGGCTGTCTCCGGACAACGGCGTGCTTGGTTTAGCAGGCTGGCATCCTTGTTGTGTTCTGGGGGCAACAGATTTGGCAAAAAGGGTTAAAAAGCATCATTCAATCCATAACTACTAGGTGGCAAAAGGCAGGGATTAATTTTTCAATGTTCCACATTAGGAGAAAAAAAAAAAAAAAAAAAAAGGGCTTCTTTGGAGGAAGGTGTGCTAGGCACATCTCTCCTGTCCAAAACCCTTTTGCCCATTTTATTTAGTTTGGGCTGAGGGAAATAGTTTATGTTTCCCCCCTCTCAGACCTCTGGGCCCTTTCTGTCCAAGCCATTAGGATAGAAAAGAGAATTCAGTTTTAAAGTGAAGCCCACAGACCACCCCATTCTTCACCAACTCAGCCATTTAGTTCAGCCAAACTGTTGAGTCTCCGGAGGCAGCGCTGCAGAGAGGATTAAGTGAGGCTTATGCGTACAGACAATCACTCAGGTAATGCGGTCATAGGCTTATGCCCTTTGAAAACAGAAAACACATGTTAATTTATGTAACATAACCAACAAAAAAGTCTCTAAATCTGTAAGACTGTCTTATTGGGAAGACATACAGTTGCAAGGCACTTGACATTCTACTTGCCTGCAACTTGAATCTCTTTGGTGATATCACAGATATGGTTTAATTTTCAAGTGAAACCATTTTTTAAATGAGAAGAAACTTTTAAGACGGTTAGCTGCCCTACTTTACAGTCTGCCACTGATCATTGTGATTTTCCTTGAATACTGATTTTTCTCCCTAAGATTACTCTCCTTGTCTTTAAAGGGACTACATTAAGTCCATTTTTAATTTATCCTGTTCATTTGCATAAGCATAACAAGAGCAGCAAATGATCACTTATGATCTTTAGTTCTGTTTTGCTGGAACTTACCCAAGGAACATTTAGGGTGGCCCTCAGTCTGCTCTTCAGTGCACAGAAGCTGGGCCACATACCTGGCATTCATCCTTGCCTGTACACACCTGTCCTTTCCAAGTCTTTCTGGTTTTCCATTGTGCCTTAAGGTTCCTTCTAGCCATCTTTCAGGAAAACAACCTTCGTTTCTTCCCTGGAGAGATTGCTGTGGACCGCACAACCAACCATGGCAGCAGGCCTTTTATTTCGCGGGCTTTTATTACCTTTGAAAGTCATTCCCAGTTCCTTAGGGTTTTTTGGTAACAACATGAGCCCAAGCATGTCTCCTTTAGGCTTGACATTCCAGTCAAAGGCTTGTTCAGAAAAAGGAACCTCTATTAACAACTGGTCTTATTAGGTCCATGCAAAGAAACTTAAGTCATTACTTACTTGTTTAGAATGCCAAACTCTGGAGAGATCAAATAGGGAGAAAAATATACAACGTGAAGGAAAATCTTTGTCCTAATATTCACTGAACTGGCATTTCCATTCTTCATATTTTCATTTTCCCCCACTAAAAAAAATTTTTTTGTTTGTTTTTCCATTACAGTTGTCTCTCTCTTTTTTTTTTTTCCCCTCTTGCTTCCCTGTATCCTGCCCCTCCCTTCCCCCACATTCAGTCCCCACTCAGTTGCCCATGTCTGTGGGTCATTTATACATGTTCTTTGATTTTACACTTCCCCTTCTTACCCCCTTTTCTCCCTCCCCCCTCCCCCCTTGTTACTGTTAGTCTACTCCTTGTTTACATACCTCTGGTTCAATTTTGCTCATTTGTTTGTGTTGTTCATTAGTTTCCTGTAATAGGTGACAGCATAACGTATTTTTCTTTCATTGCCTGGCTTATTTCGCTAAGCATAATTCTCTCTAGTTCCATCCATGTTGTTGCAAATGGTAGAAGTTCCTTCTTTCTTTCTGCTACATAGAACTCCATTGTGTAAATGTACCACAGTTTTTTGATCCACTCATCTACAGATGGGCATTTAGGTTGTTTCCAGCACTTGGCTATTGTAAATAGTGCTGCTATGAACATTGGAGTGCATAGGTTCTTTTGAATTGGTGTTTCAGGATTTTTCGGATATAATCCCAGTAATGGAATTGCTGGTTCAAAAGGCAGTTCCATTTTTAGTTTTTTGAGGAAATTCCAAACTGTTTTCCATAGTGGCTGCACCAGTCTGCATTCCCACCAGCAATGCACCAGGGTTCCCGTTTCTCCGCATCCTCTCCAGCACAAGTTGTTTGTTGATTTGTTGATGATGGCCATTCTGACAGGTGTAAAGTGGTATCTCATTGTGGTTTTTATTTGCATCTCTCTGATGGCTAGTGATGTTGAGCATATTTTCATATGTCTATGGGCCCTCTGTATGTCTTCTTTGGAGAAGTGTTTGTTCAGGTCCTTTGCCCATTTTTTAATTGGGTTGTCTGTCTTCTTGGTGTTGAGTCGTATGAGTTCTTTATATATTTTGGAGATCAATCCCTTGTCTGAGATGTCATTGGCGAATATATTTTCCCATATGGTTGGTTTCCTTTTCATCTTGCTGATGTTTTCTTTAGCTGAGCAGAAACTTTTTAGTTTGATGTAGTCCCATTTGTTTATTCTTTCCTTTATTTCCCTTGCCTTAGGAGATATATCAGTGAAAATGTTGCTATGTGGGATATCTGAAATTTTCCTGCCTATTTTTTCCTCTAGGACTTTTATGGTATCACGGCTTACATTTAAGTCTTTGATCCATTTTGAGTTTATTCTGGTGTATGGTGTAAGTTGGTGGTCTAGTTTCATTTTTTTGCATGTTCCTGTCCAGTTCTCCCAACACCATTTGTTGAAGAGGCTCTTTTCACTCCATTTGATGTTCTTTCTCCCTTTGTCAAATATTAGTTGACCATATGAACCTGGGTTTATTTCTGGGCTCTCTATTCTGTTCCATTGATCTATATGTCTGTTTTTATGCCAGTACCAGACTGTTTTGATTACTGTGGCCTTGTAGTATAGTTTGATATCAGGTATTGTGATTCCTCCTACTGTGTTCTTCTTCCTCAAAATTGCTGTGGCTATTCGGGCTCTTTTTTGGTTCCATATAAATTTTTGAAGTATTTGTTCTAGGTCTGTGAAATATGTTGCTGGTATTTTAATAGGGATTGCATTGAATCTATAAATTGCTTTGGGTAGTATGGACATTTTAATGATGTTGATTCTTCCCATCCATGAGCATGGTATATGCTTCCATTTATTTGTATCTTCTTTAATTTCTTTCTTCAATGTTATGTAGTTTTCTGAGTACAGGTCTTTTACCTCCTTGGTTAAGTTTATTCCTAGGTATTTTATTTTTCTTGTTGCTATGGTAAATTGAATTTTTCTTTCAGTTTCTATCTCTGAGTTTTTATTGTTGGTGTATAAAAATGCCTTTGATTTCTTAATATTGACTTTGTATCCTGCTATTTTGCCGAATTCACTTATTAGGTCGAGTAGTTTTTTTGTGGAGTCTATAGGGTTTTCTATGTACACTATCATGTCATCTGCAAATAATGACAGTTTTACTTCCTCTTTTCCAGTTTGGATGCCTTTTATTTCTCTTTCTTGTCTGATTGCGGTGGCTAGAACTTCCAAGACTATGTTGAATAGGAGTGGGGAGAGCGGACATCCTTGTCTTGTTCCTGATCTCAGGGGGAATGCTCTCAGTTTTTGCCCATTGAGTATGATGTTGGCTTCAGGTTTCTCATATATGGCCTTTATTATGTTGAGGTATGCTCCCTCTATTCCCATTTTGCTGAGAGTTTTTATCATAAATGGGTGTTGTACTTTATCAAATGCTTTTTCTGCATCTATTGATATTATCATGTGGTTTTTGTCTTTCATTTTGTTTATGTGGTGTATTACGTTTATTGATTTACGAATGTTAAACCATCCTTGCATCCCTGGGATGAATCCTACTTGATCGTGGTGTATGATCTTTCTAATGTGTTGCTGGATCCGGTTTGCCAATATTTTGTTGAGGATTTTAGCATCTATGTTCATCAGCGATATTGGCCTGTAGTTTTCTTTCTTTGTTGTGTCTTGACCTGGTTTTGGAATTAGGGTTATACTGGCTTCATAGAATGAGTTTGGCAGTCTTCCCTCTTCTTGTATCTTTTGGAATAGTCTGAGAAGGATAGGAGTTAGTTCTTTCCTAAATGTTTTGTAGAATTCACTTGTGAAGCCATCCGGTCCAGGGCTTTTGTGTGCTGGGAGTTTTTTGATTACTGCTTCAATTTCACTAGCTGTTATTGGTCTATTCAGACTTTCTGCTTCTTCTTGATTCAGTTTGGGAAGACTATAGGTTTCCAGGAATCTGTCCATTTCCTCTAGGTTGTCAAATTTCTTGCCATACAGTTGTTCATAATAATTTCTTATAATCCTTTGTATTTCTGTGGTATCAGTTGTGATTTCTCCTCTTTCATTTCTGATTTTATTTATTTGGGTCCTCTCTCTTTTTTTCTTGATGAGCCTGCTTAAAGGCTTGTCAATTTTGTTTATTTTTTCAAAGAACCAGCTCCTACTTTTGTTGATCTTTTGAATTGTTAGTTTAGACTCTATGTCATTTAATTCTGCTCTGATCTTGATGATTTCCTTCCTTCTACTTGATCTGGGCTTTGCTTGTTGTTCTTCCTCTAGATCTTGTAGCTGTAGGGTTAAATTTTTTATTAGATATTCCTCTAGCTTTTTTAGGTAGGCCTGTATTGCTATGAACTTTCCTCTTAGGACTGCTTTCGCTGTATCCCATAGGTTTTGGGTTGTTGTGTGTTCATTATCATTAGTTTCCAGAAACTTTTTGATTTCTTCCTTGATGTCATTGTTAACCCATTCATTATTTAATAGCATGTTATTCATTCTCCATGAGTTTGAATGTTTTTGAGTTTTTTCCTTGAGGTTGATTTCCAATTTTAAGCCATTGTGATCTGAGAAGATGCTTGATATAATTTTAATTTTCTTGAATTTGTTAAGGCTTGTTTTGTGTCCTACCATGTGGTCTATCTTTGAAAATGTTCCATGTGCACTTGAGAAGTATGTATATTTTGCTTCTTTGGGGTGAAAACTTCTATATATATCGACTAAGTCCATTTGATCTAGAGTGTTGTTCAGTGCCTCCATATCTTTGGTGTTTCTTTGCTTCGAAGATCTGTCCATTGTTGACAATGGGGTGTTAAAGTCCCCTACTATGAGTGTGTTGTTGTCTATATCTTTCTTGGAGTCTTTCAAAAGTTTCCTTACATATTTGGGTGCTCCTAAGTTTGGTGCATATATATTTATAAGGGTTATATCTTCTTGATGGATTTTTCCCTTAAGTATTATGAAATGCCCTTCTTTGTCTCTTTTTATGGACTTTGCTGTGAAATCTGTTTTGTCTGATATAAGTATTGCTACCCCGGCTTTTTTTTCATGTCCATTTGCTTGGAATACATTTTTCCATCCCTTTACTTTCAGTCTGTGTAGATCTTTTGTTCTAAGGTGGGTCTCTTGTAGACAGCATATATGTGGGTCATTCTTTCTAATCCATTCAGCTACCCTATGTCTTTTAATTGGAGCATTTAATCCATTTACATTTAAGGTTATTACCGATAAGTACTTATTCATTGTCATTTTTCCCCTTTGTACTCGTGTTCTTCTCTGTCTCTCTCTGTTTCTTTATCTTCTTAGAGCAGACCTTTTAGCATCTCTTGCATTGCTGGTTTGGTGGAGATGTATTCTTTTAGCCTTCTTTTGTCTTGGAAGCTCCTTATTTCACCCTCCATTTTGAATGAGAGCTTTGCTGGGTATAGTATTCTAGGTTGTAGGCCTTTGTTTTTCATTGCTTGGAATACTTTTTGCCATTCTCTTCTGGCTTGTAGTGTTTCTGCTGAGAAATCTGATGATAGCCTTATTGGAGTACCCTTGTATGTTATTAGTTGTTTTTCTCTTGCTGCTTTTAGGATCCTCTCTTTGTCTTTGAATGTTGCCATTTTAATTATGATGTGTCTTGAGGTGGGCCTGTTGGGGTTCATCTTCATTGGGACCCTCTGTGCTTCCTGGACTTGCGTGACTCTTTCTCTCGTCATGTTAGGAAAGTTTTCTGTCATTAGTTTTTCAAAGAGGTTTTCTATCCCTTGCTCTTCTTCTTCTCCTTCTGGAATTCCTATGATACGGATATTATTACGTTTCATGTTGTCCTGCAGCTGTCTTAGAACCTCTTCAGTCTTGTTCAGTCTTTTTTTCATTTTGTTGCATTGTCTGGGAGTTTTTGTGTAGGTTGTCCTCCAGCTCGCTGATCCGATCTTCTGCTTCCTCTAGCCTGCTTTTAATTCCTTCTACTGTGTTCTTCAATTCAGAGATCGTATTTTTCATTTCCTTCTGGCTCTTATTGATAGCTTCTATGTCCTTTTTCATGCTCACGTAATTTTCTGTGAGTTCCTTGTAGTTTTTCTGGAGTTCTTTGAAGTTTCCGCTGAGCTCATTCAGCTTCTCCATAATCCATGTTTTGAATTCCATATCTGATAGTTCGCTCCCCTCTATTTCATTTAGCACTCTTTCTGGGGATTCTACCTTTCCTTTTGATGGGAGGTTGTTTCTCTGTCTCCCCATTTTTTTGACTCCTATTGTTTGTTGGTGCTTCTTGGAATGATCTGCACTTCCTGGATCTGCCTCTGGTGGCGTCAGATCATGTACCAGTCTGGCCCTAGGCAGCCTGTTGGAGACTTCCAGGGATCTACTGCTGTTGTCTGTCTTCTTTGATTGTTAATCTATTCAATCTGTGATTAGCTGTCAGGCTTAAGAACTGTGGGTGTGGCAGCTTAATTCCTGTAGGCAGGGCTTTTGCTTCCCCTCAGGCTGACGCCACTTGGAGGGGAATGGTCTGCCTGCAGCACTAGGGATGAGTCAGCACTGGGACCCAGTCAGCTGCTCCTCCAGTTCTCCCCTCAAAGCCACCGTGCCAAATTCTCCCCAAGTGTCTCCAGTCCTCTCTGCCTTCCCTCTGCTTGAGCCCAGGGTAAGTGGTGGCCAAAATATTTTCGTATGTGATCCACTTAAGAGCTCTTTTTCTCCTGCTGTTTCTCTCCGGCTAGCAAGAAAGCCTGTGGCTTTTCGCTTTTCACAGCTGATACTATTTTACTTTCCACTCTGTCGCTGTAGGCTGGGAAGCCCAGCTGGGGGTTTAGACCCTGCCCTTCTCAGGGGGAATCCCCGGCTGATGAGCTGTTTCTCAGTCCCTTCAGCAGCCACCCATGTGAGCCCAGCCAGCCCTTCCGCGTCTCCGCACTCCCTACCGGTCACGTTGTGATGTAGCGGCCTTTTCTGTCTCTCCGTGGTTATAAGACTTCTTTCCAGCTAGTGTTCCATTGGTTATTCCAGATGATTTCTCCAAAATTAAGTTGTAAATCCAGACTGGTCCTGGGAGGAGGTTAGTGTAGCTTCCACTTACTCCTCCGCCATCTTGGATCCCCCCTTTCTATATTCTTTACAGTTAGTATATAGTAGGAGACACTTAAATAGGTGGATTTTTTCCCCTTAATATGACTAGGTGCTTATATATCTATGTATTTTTTCTGATTTATAAAAAGATTTTTAAAGAGGGGATTTATATCATTACATTTTACTTTTAGAAAAATAATTTAGTACTACTATAAAGATAAATGATGAGATCAAGAAGAAAAGTCACAAGAGAATGTTTTAGGAAGATAGAAATGATGAAGGGCAGAAATAAAGTATAAAATTTAGGCACTGGAAGAGCACATGAGCTGAAGCAATATTTAGGAGGTAAAATTATTAATAGATTGTTAATAGCTATTGACAATCTTGGCAAACTGTTCTCCATGCATTGACAGAACACAGGGAATCAGTGTTATCTCGGGAACATGCATGGTCACTATTTAAAACTCATGCAAAGCCTTATAACTAAATAATGAATTTAAAACTTTCTAAAAGTGTTCCATCAAAAAAGTCTGAAGAGTTATGAAATTATATTTACACCTGTATGTTTGTGATTTGATCTCAAAATCTCTAAATTAAAAACTTAAGTTTCCAAAAAAGTCTTCTCTGAGTTTCATTTAAGGTTATAAATTTAACTTTGAGCTATATCTCTTCCATGTTTCTATTTATTTTTATTTTCCTTTTGAATTAATGTCCAAAGATGCATGTTTACTGGTAAATATTATTTAAATGTTTAAGTGTATCAAAAGTTTAACAGTAGAGTTGTCTGTAGAGTTGGTGAACTCTAAAATATAAAATTTTCTTTTCAATTTTACAATATCATAATAAACTTTTAAAGTAATTGCTATGCTTATTTATAAATTTAAAATAAGTACTCCAAATTAAAAAGTCCCTTATAAACAGGACACCAATCGATTTCTCAATTGGCATAGACTTAAACATTTTTCCTGATTATAAAATAATATACACTCATTACATAAAATTTAGGGTGACATCTGCATAATTGAAAAATAAAAGCATGCAAAAACCTGTATGAAACTTTCTGTCTTAACTTAGTTTCTTTTAGCCAGCAAAATGTGTGTATAATATCCCACTGCTAGTGTTGGGGTGGGTGAAGCATGGATTAAGGCCGAGCAAACACAAAGGCAGAAAACAATGGAGGCCTCCAAGACCAGAGTGGGAGCAGAAGTTTGCAACTTAGACCAAGTATTTAGGGATACCTCTTAGGGATGGTATCTCCACAGAAATATCAAGGGAAGTAAAAACTTCAAGCCATGTCAGTCTCAGATATGGTTTATTAAAGTCTTGGATGCCAGTCTCAATAAATTGAGTTCTCTTTACTCCACATGCTAGGAGATACTAAGGAAAAACTAGCTTCCATACAAAATATTAATTACTATGTCTAAGAACAGAATAAACCAGGGAAAGAAAAGATGCCAGAACATCTTAGCACAGGTGGGTACCTTCTGGAAAAGGCACATTTGATTCACTCAGAGATCATTCAGAAATACAATTGTTGATTTCTGCCAACTCCCATATTCCCTGGAATTAAAATAATGATAATGATAACAGTAACTACAAAAATATAATAATAATTGAACTTATATTCCCCCTGCTATGAAACCGCAGCACCTGGAGTGTTGCTCCCTGCTACTATAGGTACAGACAAGAATTACCCTTTTATGCCTTCTGAGAGTGAGTGACCTCTGTACTAAGTTATTTTTCTTCTTTTGAACACCCTTTATTAGGGATGACAGGCATTTATCTCTTTTGTCAAAAAATACACATATCTGTTTATTCAGTACTTTCCTGTCCAAAGTGCAAGTATTTTTATACTAAATTTTACTAACACCTTTTCAAACATGCTTAGGTGAAGAATAGTTCTAGGTATCAGGCTAGCGTGAAAGATGTAACCTAAATCTCTTGTACTTGTTTCAATCATGCTCAGATAAGGAAATATGGCATTGACAATTCTCCATTTAATTGGCCTTTTAGGTTTTCAAGTTTACTTTTCATGTAAGTCAATTTATAAATACTTGAGTGTGGCCTGGATAGTTTGAGTATGACCGTGGTTTAAAATAATGTCTTTTTGATTAAGTTGCAATATATATAATCATTGAAAACCACCCAGATATTAGAAAGCAGCTATTATTGAAATGGCATAATCGACGTTGGAGGCCACATTTTGTTTACTGATATATAGGACCAATAAATCTCTTTGTTGAATATTTAACATTTTGATAAAGAAATATAAATTAATAGAAATATGTGGCATTTAACATTAAATTTAAAAATCTTGATATTATCAGAATGATTAGATAAAATTAAAAGGTGTTCATTTTTTTAATATAGTAAGAAGGAATGAAGATTCTTTGATTACAAAAAATATATAACAGTGCCATTTCTTCTGTATATCTTGTAAGTTGGTGAAGAATCATTAAGCAGAGTAAACTTCATAAAAATTATTCCTAAAACAGCTTTTTTTTTGTCTCAATTTGTAAATGTCACAGAAAATTGAGTGGCTTTAGTGTAAACTATTAGAAAGGCATTTTTTTTTCCTTTTTAGTACTTCTGAATGGATGATACTGTGATTCTCTTCTAAATAATTTGATGTAAATGAAAAAAAGTATGAAACTTGTGGCAAATTGTCATCATTAAGAGTCTTGTTTATAATGAAATTAGGTGACATTGAGCTCCTTAGGCTATTTAGCTTCATTTGCTGGAAAGTAGAGTAACAGTAAATGATAGAGAAGAACCTAGTAAGAAAAAGAAGTTTATGCTTTTTGCTACAATTCATCACCTAGATTGTCTATGTTTTTAATAAAGTCAGTATTTTATACCATTCCCACTAGTTTTGCTTTTACGTTGTTTGGAAATATTTATGATTTCCATCTCCATCCATCAACCAATATCCTAGCTAAGTGAAAGGTGATTACAAGTCTCATGATTAGGTTTATGTAGAAGGATTTACAGAGATTTCAAAGAAAAAAAATTAATTCAGAAGAAATTATTTTTGTAAGAGTCAAGGTAGCAAAGTATCAGCAATGCAATTACTGTTTTAGTTTTCATCATAGAAAAATGTCCCTTGTATGTTGTACTTGCAACAACTTTAAAATCTACACTGTATCATGTCTCAAGTTATTTATTAACTCTCTATGGCTTCTTTCTCTTTATATATATATATAATACATGTTTTATTTAATGTTAAATTATATACAAGACTGGACCCCCAAAATGGAATTATCTTTTGGAGGGCGGGCCCTTTGAAGTACAGGCTTCCCCCTCTAGGTGAGTGTTCTAGGAACCTGTCTGTATCAGTGTACCAGCTGGCATTGTTGTGAGAGGTCGTTTCCAGTTTCAGTGAAATATTTTTGAAGGTTTTTTCAACACATTCGTCCATTTCATGATGGGTGATTTACAAGTGCACCTGCCCACACCACGCACTGAGTGTTCAGCAGTTTTGACCGTTAATGGCAGGACCCTCATACCCCACCTGCCCTATTTACTGGATCTCACTCCAGCAACTTTCTTTTGTTTCTCTGGATGAAAAAAGTTCTTAAAGGGAAGATTTTTGCCAATGTAGAAGAGGTGAAACAAAAAGCGGCAGAAGCACTAAAAGGCATCAAAATCGATGAGTTTAAAAATTATTTTGAGCAGTGTAAAAAAGTCTTGATAGGTGCATTACATCAAATGCAGAGATTTTTGAAGGCGACTGAAGTTTAAACATGAAACAACAAATACACAATTTTTTAATAAATAAAATTCCATTTTTTGTGTGTCTTCCCAGTTATGTACATATATAATGAAGTGTGTGTGTGTGTGTATGAACAGAAATAAATAAAATGAAAAATACATATTGAAAAATTCCCAGAAATCATTAAGCTAATGTGGTACGAATTAATATAGGAACTTTGATATAGACATTTACTCTTCACATTTACAATTTCATAGACGTCTTCTGTACACTAAAAATCCAGACACCAGTGCACAAAGTGTCCTAGGAAAGACTCATTTTTTTTGGTCTGACAAGAGAGGACTATTGTTACAGTGTTGCAGAGAAGTCTATTTAAACTGAAATTAAAATAACTGGAAGAAATCCTTCATTAGATTTATGCAGATCGACCAATGTGGATTATTATTCTGCACTATAGAAGTACTTCAATCAGTTTGAATATCTTCTTGCACTACTAGCACCATAAATTCTGAAAGCTAGTTCTTTGGAGGAATTAAATAAAAAGGAAATATGTAAAAAATAAATGTGCAGAAGATTTTTGATACTACAGATACAACTGGAAAACCTAATTGAATGGAGAGAAATTGAGACATAAAAGGATAACTGAAGAACGAATTCACATCAAATTATAGGCAGGTTTTGAAACATTTAAATTTAAAGCGTTTGACCATAAAATTTATTGGATGAACAGAGGTATGTACATTTTTTCTTGCAACTGGAATTTCCTTCATTATTATTTTTATGAAATAAAAAATTTTTAAGTGCATAGCATAACAAAAGCATGTCTTCTTATTTCCATTTTTTTCTTAACTAAAAAGGAAAACAAAAAAACATGGATCTAAAATAGGAAGAAAAAGATTTTTTCTTGAGTTCAAATTCTATGAAAAAAAAAGTGTGTTTTTCAGTATAGAAAAAAGCAACATCAAATAGCAAACAAAAAGTTTTGAAACATGCAATATTAACCTTTCATGCTATTTCTTTAGTAAAATTTGCCATATCTACCATGTAAGATCCCTGTTTGCTAAAACTTCATGAAGTAAAAAGCAAATCATGTTTTAAAAATGAAAACAATGTAACATGACTTTAGCAATAATTGATTACCATGGAATCAAATCCAGGGGAGTATTACTGATCTTTTCAAGAGAATGTTAGGTAGCTAACTCAAAATGACTATATAATTTACACATTGCTAAGTATAATCAAATCATTTTAAGCCTTATTAAACAAAGTTTAGTAATAAAATGGAGTAATTGACAGGTAAATATACTATTTAAAAATATTTTAAATTGCTTGTTTCTTAATGGAATATTCAAGGTATTTATAGTGATATCTAGTAGCACTGAAAAACTTATGAAATTCATCTTAACTTAAAAAAATATATATATAATATAAAGAAGATGATACACAAGTTTTTAGATTACTTCTAGCTGATACTGAAAATAGTATGTAATTATTTGTGATATGACATGCAAATTGAATTAATTATACATGCAAAAAAGTTTACAAATCTGAATTTTTCTTTTAACATATTTCTGCTTTCGAAAAATTATTCTTTGAGCAATGTGATGATATAGTCTTTTTTCCCCTGAGTTTTTGAATAAAATCTTAAACCAGCCATTCAAAAAGTGTTTTTATGATTTTCAGCATTACTGTCAATATTATCTCTATGGATGTAAGTTGAAAATAAACATGTAGTCCCTCAAATAGGTATATGTATATATTCTAAGAGTGTTATGAATAGATGTGGCACTCACAGAAACTATTACCTTGGTAAGAAGCAGCAGGTTAAGTGGAGGGAGGAGTGAGTTGCTTGCATAGGAGCTGTTATGAGGCAGCCCTGAGAGGCATTCTGGCACAGGATTCTCTCCATAACTGCCTTAAGGCTTGTCTGCAATGGGCCACCTGTGGACTTGAATCCTCTGCTCTTTGCCCCCAGCCATCACTGGGAAATAATAGTTGTTAGTCACTAAGAAGTGACGCCTTCAGAAATTAGCACTCCAGAATTTACCTCCAAAGGTCTCTCATGTCTGAGGGACATTGTGCACAACACAGAGGAAACCAGACTCCCCGGCAGAAGGCAGGCAAGTGGCAGCCAAGACAGGGAAAATAGTTGAGGAAAGCAAATGGAAAAGGTACTCAAGAAACAAAAGTAGAAAACAAAAGACAAGACAAAGAATTATAAACAAAGAACATGAAAGTGGAAAATAATTAAGAAGATGGAGAAAGGACGATGGAAATAAAAACACATAATATAATGAAATGTAAATTAGAAATAAGAAGACATGACAATACTTTAAATATAATGGAAATTATGCACTAGAAATAAGAATGGGTGTAAATTATTCATTTATTTTGTATTATTAAAAAATTTTTTGTCTTTCAATTTAGATGGTGATCGAGGGAAATATTTTATGTTATGTAAACAATGTTAACATGCCATTTTTTAATCCAGATAAATCGAAAGATTTTAAAATTACTTTCTTTAATTTTAAGAATAAAAATTGCTTGCATTCATTGATAACATAGTATAGACATTGTTTATATGTTTCATATGCAATAGCTCAAATATTAATGTATATATTCATCACAATTATTACATGAAGCAGACATTGTTATTACTCATATCTTACAGATGAATAAACTAAGGTCTTTTTTGACAGGTTGACTGAATTTGCGAAATATCACACAACTTGGAAGTGATATGCCAGAGTTTTTCCTGGCAATCTGACTTCAGAAATAATATTTTAACACATATTCCAATATAATCCCAAAATAACAAGGTATCTTTAAAGAAGCGGTAATTAGTGTGCACCTATAATTTTCTAATCACTGTCTCTACAGATCCATATTTTACATTTTAAATATTACATGGCTAAAATCAGAGAAATATGTGGTACTTCTTACTAAGAAGCATATGCAAAAACCTAAAGATGAAAATGATGTTAAATATTAATATGACATGAGTTGAAACAAACAGATTTTAAATGAATAGTTCAGATTACTTTCTTATGAAAGTCCATTGTTAACTAATTCCCACTGGTGACTAGGTCTTTTAAAAATATTATAAAGAATTCTAAATTAAATGTCATCCACATCAACAGGTAGTAAATTTTATTTCTTTAAATTTAAACCAACTTTGACTAAACTCTAAAAAGTTTTGGTAGCTATTACCTAAAAAGACATTTGTCATTGTAGCAAGATTTTTCAAAAGATTGCTCAGCCTGTGTTAAAAAGTTTTGTTTTCCTTTATATTAAGGAGAAATTTTGAGCTAGTACCATATAGTATAATTTATAAATCTTCATCTTTTTTACTTTGTATACTCATTATGATATAATCTTAAACTTACAGTAAAATTTGCAAGAATAATACCAAAAATCCCATTTAATCTTTATTCGGAGTCATGAATTGTTTAAATTTTACCTCACTTGCCTTAGTATTTTATATACATGCATCTGCACACAACACGTGTATATATTGTGCATATATACATATGTATAGAGTGCATAAATGCATATGTTGTATATAAGTATACATTTTCATGAACTTTTAAAGAGAAAGTGGAAGTATTATATCTCTTTACCTTTAAAATGTTCAGTGTATATTTCCTAAGTAAAAGGATATTATTTTGCCTAACCACAGTACTATCAAATCCAAAGTTATATACAGAATTCATCAAGTTTTCCAACTCAGAATTCAAGCCAAAATCAAACTCTTCATTGTTGTCATAACTCTTTTGTCTTGTTTAATCAGAAATAATGTTTCAAGCTTTAAAAAATGTTACTTCCCATTATTCCAGTATATGTATGTGCTATAATTTACTTAATTCCTGTAATGGGAAATTAAGTGTTTAAATATTGGTGATTCAATATACATCTTAGTATATTCATTCTCTCATTGCATAAATATCTAATAAGTGGCCATGTGTACCAAGCTTGGTGCTAGTTGTGCAATGTAGGTGAAAAGGACACAGCATCTGCCTTCATGAGTTTTACACTCTATTAAGGAAGATATACAATAAGCCAAGAAACAAAAATGTAATTACAAAAAAGTGGCATGCTATTATGTCATTTCTTTGTATAGAATATTTCAATGTCTCTTTACTGCATACAGTGCAAAATACATCAACGTTACATAGCCTTCAGCTTAATTCTCACTCTCCGTTTTCCTCAGCATCACTGTGAAGGTTGTATTGAATTGTCTAAATAGTCTTATGAAATCAATAACATACATTTGTGGAAAAAAACAAAATTAACTTTCCAAAGTGATCCCACCTGATATTTCAAGTACTCACCTCACACCACACATAGTTACCACAATGTTATTGACTAAGTTCCCTGTGCTGTAGCATTGCCAGAATTTTGAAGGCAGCAGCTCTTGGCCCTTATTAGGTTATCTCCCTGAACTGAAATCTGGGAAACAAGGAAAATATCTGCTTCTGAATCTCACAGAGTTCATCTTAGCTTCGAAGTCTTACATAAGATATAACATTTACTTCAATTGCAGTGACTCAGTTCTGAGAGTAAAAACTTAATTTGTATTTTTCTATCTTTTGCTAGTTTTAAAAACCAACATAATTTTTAAGTAATGAAATAGTAAATTTTGTTTCATAAATGCAAATGAATTTTAATATATAAATATAACTTTCTGTAAATCAAGATTATCAAATAAAGCTATAATTATTGATAATAATATGCAAAATAAGAGATGTTGTTTATCTTTTGCCTGAGCAAAAAATAATGAATTTTTATACGACCTATAATTATTAAAATGGATGAATAAAAATGCTGGCATGCACTTGAAAATGTCAACACTGTTAACACTTAAATCTGTAAATTCTACAAAACTGCTAGTGTCTCAGCTCTGACATTAAAAAATCAGTTGATGAGAATTTTTAAAATCTGTTTTTTTGCCCTGGTTATAATTACATATTTACTTATAAAGATTATCAATTTCCCTGAGGAACAATTCCAGTACTGCGGGTTAACAACAGGGTGAAGATGATGTTAGAGGATAGATAAGAGCATAAAAAGCAACTCAAACATGTTTTCTAAGCCCTCAAATGTACTAGGCAAAAAATAACAAGCTGAATTATTCTGAATCTGAACCACTGATTTTGGTGTTATGCCAGAAATTATTTTGTCCTTTCAGAGTAGGTGTCAAGATTTTTCAAATGCAATATGTTTTCAGACCTAGGTCACTATAAGATATAACTAGTGTAAAGCCAATTAAAGATCAATGGAAACACTAGAATTTCAGATTTTACTATATTTCAAAACCAAAGTATTATTCTTAGAAAATAGGTTCCAGAATGTTTTGACCTATACACGAGTATGATGTAAAGAGATGGTTGTGTCATAGGTAAGGTTTTGTTTTTTACTTACCTTTTTTAATACCACACATTCTAATGTTATTTCTGTTCAACACTTTTATGTCTTCTGTAAACACCCACAGCCCATGACTTATTTTCTAAGTGTGGTATTATTTCTATTGCTCCATATAAATTATTTACTTTTTATAGTTACTTAACTATCCTTAGAGAGACCACCAATAGCAGAATAGGGGTCCTAACACTTATATATAAAGTCCATCCTTTATACAGGGGTGACCAAAGAAACCCAGATTTTCTTCTGGAGGGCTGGCCCCTTGTAGTACAGGCTTCCCCCAGTGGGTGAGTGTTCTAGGAACCCATGTGTATCAGTGTACCCACTGGGGCTGTTGTGAGAGGCTGCATTTGGCTTCAGAGAATTGTTTTGAGGACTCCTTCAATGTGTTTGCCCATTTCATGGTGGGTGATTTATGAGCGCATCTGCCCATACCATGCTGAGTATTCAGCAGTTTTTGACCAATAACAGCATGACCCCTGTGCCTCTACCCACTCACCTGATTTCACCCTGAATGCCTGTTTTTCTTTCCTGGATGAAAAGATTATTAGAAGGGAAATGTTTTACCATCAACAGAAGAGGTGAAACAAAAAATGACAGAAGCATGAAAAGGCATAAAAATTGACGAGTTCAAAAACGGTTTTGAGCAGCAGAAAAAATGTCTCAGTAGGTGTATTGCATCAAATGCAGAGTACTTTGAAGGTGACCAAGTTTTAATATGTAAGAATAAATAAACAATATTTTATAAATAAATTCCATCTTTGGGTCCCCCTAAAATGTTCTTCTTTGTTTCACAACCTAAGTTCTTCAGATCCAGAGTATCAGCAAAGAATTAAATTGATAGAATGATCTATGCTAAGAGAACCAGAAGAGGTAGGCATTTCACTCTTGCACTCAGAAACAAGTAATTAACATGTTTATAAGAACCTCTTCTTTTCCCTAGTAGTTAAACTATGGGTGGAGTAACTTAGGAGAATCAGCAAGGTTCTGGGTTTGTCCTTAAGTACCCAGATTTAACTTTGTTAGTAGAGTTTAAGTTAAGTTTGATCTTAGACTGTCATATATATAACTAACCAGATTTCAATTTCAATTTTAAATTGAGGCATAAATAACTGCAAAGATGATTTAATGCAATTTTTGTTTGGTTAATGATATTTTTTGTATCATATATGTAAAACTTATAGAACAACAAAGAACACCCTTATCCCACTCAGTAAGATTTGGCAACTATTAATATTTTAGTATTTTGTCCATCTATGTTTTTACTAAAGTACTGTATTTTAATTTTTTTATTTTTAAAGATATTATTTATTCATTTTTAGAGAGCTAGCAAGGGAAAAAAAAGAGAGGGAGAGAAACATCAATGTGAGAGAGAGACATTGATCAGTTACCCCCAGTATGCACCACGACTGGGAACTGAAACCACAACACAGCCAAGTGCCCTGACCAGGAATCTAACAGGCAACACTTGGCCCTGTGAGATGATGCAAAACCAACTGGGTCGCACCAGTCAAGGCATATGCTTTTATTGAAGTATTTTAAAATAAATTACAATTATTAAAAAAAATTATGTGGGGCATAAATAATTCATTTGGCATCCGAACAAAAGATAATTATTTCCCAACATAACCACTGTGTCATTATTACACCTAATAAAATAATTAATTCTCTAATCATATAAAAATATGATCTCAGTTGCATTTATTTACCCAGTTTTTCACCACGTATTTTTTAGGCTGATTATATTTAATTAGCATTCAACACAAACTATGCTTACATTTGGGTGGTATATCATTTAATACACTTCAATCTAAAACACAACATCCATACAAACAAACACACATCGCCATCCACACCCTTTATCCTCCATTGCATAGACTTTTTTTTGGTTTTCCTTTTTTTTCTTCTGAAAGGCCAGGGAGGAAAGGAATCAGAGAGAACTGGTTGAGTGTGGAAAGCAATGAATTTGGAGAGGTAGGCAGGAACTTACAGGTTGTGCCAACTATCTTGTACTGAAGTCTAAGGGCAATGAAAATTTCTCAAGGATTTTTAAATCAGAGAGAGACATAATTGACTCAATGTTTTACCAGATCTCTAGTCTATGGAGAAAATATTTGATGAGGAGCCCATGGATAGTGAAGAAGGCAGTTAGGAAGCTAATATAGTAGTCCAAGTGAAATTGGATGGTGGTTTGGACTAAAAGTCAAGGAACAGTGTGAAAGGCTGTTGAAGAGCTGACCTGTTGAAGGCCCCCCTAGAATGGCCCACCATCTGAATTTGTTTTATTGTTCTCACAAAAATTGTTCATTCATCATCTGAATTACTATAACTGAAAAATTAGTTCCAAGAGTGAATATAGATTAAGGTTAAATATTTTTTGCAAAGACCCTTCAGAGGTGGTGCTATGAACTTCAAACTGGCAGACATTAGGGCCTATATAATATCTGGGTGAGTGATAATAAGACTGAGGTAAATAATGAAAGCTCTCTATCGATTATGAACATGTAATCTACAAAAACAAATACATAATATCCCAACAATCTTTCAGCTCATGGTTTTAACATCAGTGATGATTATTGATCAATATTTCATGGGGATTACAACATGATTACTTTCTAATTTTATCATTCTTTCAAAAGTTAACTGTTTTTAGTTTTCTGTTACTGAGATATTTCTCTCATCAACTAGGGCTATGCATTTTCTAGAAAGCAGGGTTAATGCTTAAGTCCTTCCTTTTAACTATTAATGTTAAGAGTAAGTAGTTGATATTATAGTTACTTACTATTGTGGCATATAATAGGCTGTTGATGATTTTTTCCTATTTTTAATATTATTTTAGACTAGTAGGTTTTTACATGTAAAATATATTTCTAATAAAAAGTCTCTCCTCTATGTGCTTACTCAACGTAACTCACCTTTTGTCAGTAGACCTAACTTTAAACTGGCTTCTTTGTCTTTTTGACACAATTTTATTCATTTCCTTATTTTCTGATACAGCAGGATGTCTCCAAAGCACATCTTAACTTCCCTATTCCAGACATTTCAATCAGACATTCCTTTAAGTAACCTTAATACCTTTGAGTTGAAATGATAATTAGTGACTAGATTGTGGAAACATTGCTACTAAAGTGGAATTGCTGTTAGAGTCCCTTAGGAGGTAAAAGCAGAAAATAATTATATGTATATATTTATATTTTGAGTTCATATTTATATATTATATTATATTATTCTAATAGTTTTATGTAACTTTTTAATTTTTTTATCTTTCACTAAAAATATTGTTTCTCCACAATGATTTATTTTATATTAAATATAAATTCTAAGTCCTTTTTTAAACATCTTTACAACCAGAGACTACTGACTTTCTGGGTCCACAGTAAAAAATTAACATAAAATCATTAGTACATTAATTTTTTAAAAGATTTTATTTATTTATTTTTAGAGAAAGAGGAATGGGGGGAGACAGAGAAGGAAGGAAACATCAATGTGTGGTTGCCTCTCATGCACCCTCAAATGGGGCCTTGGCCAGCAACCTAGGTATGTGCCCTGACTGGGAATCAAACCTGCGACCCTTTGGTTCACAGGTCGGCACTCAATCCACTGAGTCACACCAGCCAGGGCTAGTATACTAATATTTTACTGAACATCCTTAAAACAAAAGCTGTAATTGCTCAGATTACTGAGAGAGCCAGTTTTATGTTAGTTTATTTTGAGTATTCTTTCTAATATTAGACACTGTGGTTTGCATTAATTCTCTCTCCACTTTTTTCTACTTGATTTTTAATGTGAATCATAAGGAGAGAAGATTTTCCTAAGTCACTGTAATTCCCTGGAGTTCAGTCTTGGGTAAGGTTAATAGTAAGTATACTCAGTATGAACTATGATAGGAGAGGCAATTGGTAATCTTGGCACCTTTCAAATGTCGTACAGTTTTAAGATGAAAATATCTTATCCTATGTTTCTTTTCACCAACACCAATGAGACCATGGGATAGAATTTTGAACATATCAATCTATAGATGTACAGAAACTTTGTGAAATCATACATTTTTCTCATATATGAAGCAGATATAGATTGCTGAGAATGAATTCTACATGTCTGTTTTGAACTTTGGTGCCAGACAGCTCTTCCTCTTGCCTGTTATTTTGGGTAAAGGTTTTTTTTTTTTTTTTGTCTGTCTCACACTTATTCTCTGTAAAATGGCATGTTAATTGTATCACATTTGTATGACTCTTGTAAGGAATTAATGAGATAATTTTCACCAAATATTTTGGCATAACAACTAGAACAGTCATTGTGAGAAACACATATGTCCTAAATACATATGTACTGAGAAGAAGTAGAAGGAAAGGAAAATGAGAGAGATGGACGAGACAGTCTTCCCATTCCAAGAGGATCACAGATCTGAGCAGATCCAGCAATCAAGTAACAAAATACAGAAATACATGGGATTGGAAAGTGAGTGTGAAGGAAGCGTTCATTGGAAGATACACTCAACGTGATCCCCCAACCATCTACACTAAAACCTTAAAAATTCACACTGCAGAGTATTTAGTGACATGAGGAAGTGGGAATGGACAACCTAACATATCAGTCACTGGGTTGATGTCCCTTTTCATTGTGTTCTACCTACTATTGTAAAGTCTTAATACAATTTTGTTCCCTTCTTAGTGCATGGTGGCAGAAATATGTCTTACCTCAGTGAAAGAAAACTAGCAAATGCACAAAACGAAATAGTCTGAGAGACCTTATCATAAGGTAACTATAAGAATCATTCTGACAACTAATGTAATGAAACTTAACTATTACATATTTTTTGTTTCTCACCCAGGTCAATATTTTTATCTGCATCACTTTAAATAATAATGAGAATTTTTTTTATATAAAAAGCAATTTAGAAAAGAAACTGAAGTTCTGTTTGTCTTATGTTCACCAGACATTATACCTTTGTACTTTTTGCCTCCATTTTCATCAGAGAATGATTCTGTTTCCTGGTGAACAAATTTGTAATCAAATGTCATTGATAAAAATTAGAAACAATTTAATCAAAATATTTAATATTTAATAAATATCTAGCTGTTTTCTGTGTTCCTCTTGAACACATATTATTAACTATGGGAATTCTAATATATTTAAAAATAATTTTTCTTTACAATTTCTGTTTCTTGCTCTTACGATCAAGGAAACTTCTTGTATCAAATCTCTAACATTCTTAAGCTATCAATAATGTCTTTTCCATTGAAGTGGCTTAGTAATAACTTTCTAAATGATTTATATCTTTTCTCCTTTAAGTTTACTTAATTCATAGCCATTTGTTAAATTACACTATTTCCTGTAAAATGTTTTTAATTATTTTTTAGGAAGTGGTACTTTATTATTTGTTAGAAGTGTATACTAATTAAAAGTATTTAAAATACTGCATCTTTGATTTTATCACTTGATTAATGTTTTCTCTGTTTTCTACTAAATGGTTACAATAGTAAATAATTTATTTAGAGTAATTTTGTAGAGATAAAAATAGATAAACATGCAAGTAGTTTATATGAAAACATAATAATGTTAAATATTTAACTACTTAGTGACAATTATCTATACTTAGGAATTCATAGAACTCATTATTTAAATATGATTTTAGTTATTCAATACTGAATTTTTATGTAACATAGTTTTAGAAAGAATTTAGATTATAAAAGTTAGAAGTACCCATACCTTCAAAATGGAATTTTGAGACTCTCTTGTTAATATATTGAGGATAATATAAGTAACTTACTTTTGAAGAAAGTTGGGGTACTAGTAATCTGTAGGCACAAGGTGACATTACAGTCAATAATAACAAAGGTTGTGGCTTGGGATGCTGGTTTTGAAGACCCTTGAGAGTATACACAAGTAAATGGTCAACCTTGACAGCACAACTCTGCACTGGTATAAAATCAGAAAACCTCCATTCCAGCTTTTGATAGAATCTTTTCTTTTTTAGAATTGTAGGGAAGATATTTTAGAATCAAGGCCAGCGTCTGATTGCAAAGGCTGAGCCACAGCGCACTAGACAAGTCTGTACTACTGCTTGGTTTCTTATACTGAGTTAAGGGAAGATATGGAAATCCTCAGGCATGGAGTAGGAGGAGTATTTGGCTTATAGAAACAAAGGTAGAAATGTGAACCTATAAATCCTCCTGTAGCCAACTGGCACAATTAGCTTCCCTTCCTACAGAAGCTCTCAACCATCTCCTACATAAAAGCTTTTCAGTGATTACCACATGCCTTTCAAGAAGGTGATTTTATGCTCAGGTTCACCCCTCCCCTTGCCCCATCTCCCTTTTCCTCCTAGAGTCTGAGCCCATGAGGAGAGAGCGATATCCAAATAGCCACCTTAGTACTAGTCTACATGAGAAGGAGTCATTTTAGACAAGGAAGGTGTGGATTATTATTTTTTTTTATTAGCATATAAAAGAATGTACATATCTGCAGCCCAAGGGAGAATGAAATACAAAGCTTGATGAGGCTGAATTTACTAATGGTATCCCACACCCAAGGCTCAGGTTTAAACACGTTGGTTTGATCCTGATTTAGTGGTGTTTGTGTTGATGAATTGAAGCCTTGAATCACAGTTGACATATCATCAATGAGGTTGTCGTACTTGGATTTTCTTGAATGTTGTTAAAGGAATCCAAGACTAGGGAGCTGGGGATGTTGGATATCTAATTAGCAATTGAATTAGATACTTCCTAATCAGAGTCTTCACAAAGTTCATTAAAAACAAATTATGAGAAGAGAGAGCATCAGAATTCTTGCAAAGCTCTTAGGAGGCTAGAGATGATCAATGGAAAGGTTGTGATAGAATTATTTTTTTCTCTTTCAATAGGAACAATGGCATTCCTATTTGTAAGCCCCAAGCAAAATGAAAATGTTTAATAAATGGTAAAAAATTACCTTTAATAGTACTAAAATGTAAAGCATTTAATTTTTCTTTCAGGCTCTTTCAACTTGTCATAGGGTTTTTACTTTTTATTTAATGTCATTATAGATTAAAAAGGAAATAAAGTATTAGAAAATGGATTTTAATGTTCAATTTTATATTGTGTGATAACAATTTTAAATGGAAATTTAAGAATACTGAACTCATAGAATCACAAAAAATACATACTTTGTCTTTCACAGCTTATACACAAATATGTATTTTATTCTGACCAGAAGAGTGGAAGTGCTGGATAAAACTAACTTAACTGTTTTTATTTTATTTGATATGAGTACATTCTACCAACACTTTCTACCTTTGGCTTACTAACAAATAAAGAGGAACTGAAAGGTAAAGGAACTGTGGTTGCCTTTTCTTTCATCCTTTAATTATCATTTCCAACATAAATATATGGCTAACAGATGGAAGTATAGTAACATGGGTGAGATAGGATAAGATAGTGTTCCATGATCTTTCATTTTTCCTATGACTTCATTGTCTTCTTTTGCATTTGAGGCAGATGCTGGTCCAATGGAGAGCATGGCAACTCATCAACGCTCACGTTTGCTCAATTGGAGACACAGAACGCTAACCTGTACTTGCTCTGAATCTCTTTGCCCTCGCGTGTCAAATGAATCTATCAGAATTCTGTCCTTATGGGGCATTCAAAATATGATATGCAAATGAAAAGACAAGAAACAGTAATAAACATTCATATTGCATATATGTCCTCTGCTCACATTGTCCCATCAGACTTCACATACAAAATACAAGTTCAAAGTTAAAAGTATTAAAATTTCAAGAGAGCAAAAGCAGAATGTTAGGCGTGTGACCCTTCCTCACCACTTTATGCTCCTCATGCTCACTGACTTCTCTGGAAAAAAATAAAGTTACTCTACTGGCCTAGGTAGCTGATCTCAACTCTTGCTACACAATAACTATAAGGAATTTTTACTTTTTCCAGACTTATTGAGTTATAATTGATTTATAACATTGTGTTAATTTTGGGTATACAATTTTGGTGCAATATAGTTATATTTACAAAGTTATTACCACAATAAGGTTAACTAACACCTTCACCATCTCTTAGAATTATCTTGTGTGCATGCATGTGTGTGTGTTGGCATGATGAGAACACTTAAGATCTACTCTCTAAGGAACTTTCAAGAAAATAACTGTTATTATTAACTATAAGTACCATATTTTATAGTAGATACCAAGAAATTATTCATCTTATAATTGGAGTTTTGTGTTTTGACCAAGATCTCTCCATTTCTCCCAACCCCCAGCTCCTCCCAACCAGTATTCTACTTTGTTTCTGTGAGTTTGGTTTTTTTTAGCTTTCATATATAAATGATGTTGAAGATCCAGGGTAACTCATCAGAGAACCTCTTAGTGCTCCCTATCCTTTTAGCCTTGGGCAGTGAAAAATCATAGCAATTCAATGAAGGTCAGGATCACCAAGAATTAAGATCTTATAAAACCAAAAAATTGGATGAGTTAACTAGGTCAACCTTTTGTCTAGCTAAGGTTCTAGAAGGAGGTAGAGAAAAAATGGAAATATGTGCTGGGAGAAAATAAAACAACTATGATAATTATCCTTATAATTAGCTTTAACAACAGAAAATATATTAAGCTATGTTTTGTGTGGGTTTCTGTTTGTTTCTAAACCCTACATACTTTTCCTTCAAATATAAAGAACAACATCGGTGGATAACATTTTAGGTTTCTGGTGGAATGGTGTTTGGATTTACATCAGTCCATGGATCCCAATCATTGTGTTATGCAAAAGAGAATAGTAGATGTTCAGAATGAAAAGGCGTAGACTATTCTGGATATTCTCCTTTGTGTTTCCAGATCTACTTTCTGCTCTTTCATACCCTTCTCTTTGACTCATAGGCTGTTCTTTATGGACTGTCAACTAAGTTAATCTTTCTTACAGCTTCCAGTTGGAATTGCCTGTGTGAGTCACTTGCAGGAGAACAGGAAGATGAGTGCAGAGTGATTTGGGTTATTTATTCCACTCTGTCAAAGGCCATAGTACCTTTTGGGTACAACTTCCTATTAGTAAAGATATTAACTCCTGGTGACTGTAATCATTTTCTTCCCTTGTTCACTCAGCTGATAAGTGTAGTAAGTTTTGCTGCTCTTGTTGGCCCTTGGCACCACCTTTGAAAATAGTCCCTGTATAAGTAACAAAAGAAATAAAACCAAGATCATATTTACAGAAAACAAATTCGTGGTTGTCAGAGGTCGGAGGTGAGGGAATGGGAGAGATGAATGAATAGCTTTTTGTTTTTAGTTTAAATAAGTTACATGTATTGTTTAATAAAGATAAAAATTTTAATATCTTAATAGTATTAAAACATGGAATAATATGATTATGTTGTAATAAACTTTATTTTATTTTTATAAGTAAAACACATTTAGAATATTTCTTACTCTGAAGGAATAATAACAGCTAGTTTTATTTCTCAGACATTTCTTTCTACCTTTAAATAATATCTGTGTAAATAAGAAAATGACTATTTAAAAAGTAACAAGATGTTAATCATATAAACTGCCCAGTATTCTTCAAAGCATCTATTTTAAAAATATTATTAAAATTTTGAATTAGTTTTTAAAAGTATTTTGAGTGTCAAAACACAGGCTAACACCTCATTTCTACTTTCCTTTGAAGAATAACAAGAACGATTAAACTGTTATCTTTATACTGTTATACTTTGAAAATCCCTGAACAGGCAGTACTAGGGAGAGTCACCAACCCCCCCAACCCCATTTTATCTGGCAGAGACACAGGTCACACAATTTCCCCCAATATAATTATTAATATCATACTTTCAATATGATCAGTTTAGGTGATAATTTATATGATTGCTCAGGACAGTTCTATATACAACAAGCTTTAGTAACCTGTCTTTGTTCCTCATATTTCATATTAAAGGGTTTACTTTTTATTATTACCTTTTAGTTTATCAGTGGTTTACTTTTTAAAACCATTAGTATTTGGAGGAAAATCAAATAAAAGTTTTTGCAACCCCTCAATGACTCACTGTTTTTCTCTGACTTTCATGGGAATTAGTTTAGCCCTTATAATTATTTGATCACGAATGCCTGAGGAATTAGTATGAAGCAGTAATTAGATAAAGCTTAATGGTAAACACACCTTGAAAGGTAAAAATAAGAATGAAAAGGTCATTATTTTCTAGCACATTTTAAAAGAATGTGTTCTAAAAGATTCAGTTGTACCTTTGGTCTAGAGCAGTTTTTAGCCATAATATTGTAAAATAATAATAATTAATAAAATAAATTTAGATGAATTTTTAACAATTTAAACTAAAATTTGAAAGAAAATTATACCTATAAGAGATGAAAAAAATGACAAAGTAAAACAAAGCAAACCAAGTAACTCACTTTATCCATATTTTTCTTCCCATGTATATCACAGGCATGTTTTCAGTGCTAGTCCAAGTCTGAAATGTATGCTTACATTCTATTAATCTATTTTTCTTTTAGGAAGAGAACTATTTAAATAAGCTTTATAAAAAAGGTACATGTTATTTAACTGTATTCAAAACAGCTATTATATTCTTTATCTAACTTTTTATTTTTATCTTTAATTTACTCAACAAGTATTGACTGTGTACCTACTATATGACATCCTAATTTCTCAGAATATTGGGAAATGAAGAATTATTAATTTGATCAAATTAAAATACAGACAGACACACACACACACACACACCAGACTAGTGACTTATATATATATATATATGTATATATATATATATATATATATATGTTCATTTAATATTTTGTAATCATAGTATAAAAAATATACCTCAATTTGTGACAAAATCAATGGTGTATGTATTTTCTCTTATGTCAGTGAAATGAATAAGTAAATGCTGAAAACCTTTGGTTTTCATCAGCTCAGTTCTTTCCTATAAAGGAAAGTCCTTATCTAATGCAAAATTTACTGTTCATCAGCATCTCACTTACCTTTAGTAGTTTCTTAATCCTTAGTATTAATGTTCATGTTTTTAGGGACTAATTAGTGAATAGTATAATATTAGTAATGATATTTCATAACAGCAGGAAAATTTGTCAATCACAATCTACCATTCTGATGACAATTTATATCAGAACTACTTAACTTTTTCTGGCATAACATTGTGAATTAGGTTCTAGGCAATTCATACTGCTTTGTTGCTAGGTAATGTTTTCAAAATTTCAGTAGTGTTAGGTTCAAATACAGCACATAATCATGCAAATAATTCCTAGGCACTAATAACACATGAATACTAACAAACATGGATATTATTACTACATGTGAATACTATCATAGAAATGTTTATTAAGGTGATATCTAAAAATTTTGATTAGTAATGATTTAGTTTAATGAAACATTATTGAAGCCATGTATAAAATATTATAAATTATATATCACAAGATAAAAAGGAATAAATCAATAACATTTTTTAAAATAGAAATTTTATTTAATATAGTCCAAATGCCATCATTTTATAACAAAAGGTAAAATGTTGATATAATAAAAATCTATGTACCTAGTGAAGGGACACACTTTGCCATCCCAAATAAGTCTTTTAGGATATTTATTGTAAGCTGGTTATTAAGGTGCAAAAATACTCAGGGAATCTTTGACCTTCCTCCTAACTGCCTAAAGAATTTAGATAGAGACCTGCTTCAACAAAGGAGGTATCATCATAGATAACTACAGTTTAATATGAGCGGTGAGAGAGAAACCTAGCAAGGCCCATTTGTTCAAAGTCCTCTCTCCCATTGTTAAAGGTGGCCCAGCAAACATTTAGTTACCAAAATTTGCTTTTCCATCTCTGTGTGACTTGTTTTCCTGCCAGTTTAACTCTCAAAACACATGCCTCTCTTTCCTCACCCATCCCCTGCTCTTCTCCTTAGCTCAGAATAAAATACAAACCTTAACCATCCAATATGTCTTTAGGTCTCTTATTTTTATGGCACTCCAAATACACATTTATAATAAATTTTGGGTATTTTCTCACATTAAGTTGATAACTAGCACAGCCAGAAGAATTTAGACAGGTGGAAGAAAATTATTTTTAAAGCTCCTATGCTATTTATAATCTCAAGTATGTTTAATGTAGTTAAAATATAGCCAAAGACATTTTGGTAGAGAAACAAGTCAAATTATCTATGGAAGTTCAAAACACATTTTTTAAAAATGGTAGAGGGAGAAGGCTGATTTTGTAACAAATCCTAGCCATCATATCACTTCACCTATAAATACTTCAATATGTAGCATATGCATCTGATAAGAACTTCAGTGAGTAATAATTACTAGCAAGTCATTGATGTTTATCCAGATGAACAAAATAAACTGACGAACAAAAATAAAAAGAGAGGCATGGATACATGGAACTGACAGCTTACAGAGGGAAGAGGAAAGGGGGGACTGGATGAAAGAAGGTGAAGGGATTAGCCCAAGATCATATATGCATAATTGTGTTCTTTGATGTATTAATAGCATCTCTTGGTTTTAGTATTTGCTCAATAAATACTTTCTGAGTAAAAGCAAATAACTTTATGTAATTGCACTTTGGTCTGATAGTGAAGGCAATCTTGGAGTTTTATTTACATAAAAAGGAGGCATTTAATCAAAATTGACTATACTTAGGATTGATTGGATATTCGCTGAGCCCAAATTTACTTAATTTCAAAAACACAGGTGAGAGATATAATGCTCATATATTAACATATGATTGCTTCTTACTTGGTTATTATAATAATTTAATAAATTTTAATTTCTCTTAGTACTTGGTGTTACTCTAAAATGATGTTATATTCAGTTAGTGGTTTTTTTATTTTTTCTTTAAATGCAAGAAAAGCTTTTACAATTTTATTTATGTCCTACTTTAAATGACATTTAATTCTCTGTAATGTGTACTGTCATTTGGCTAGCTTTTGACATTGGGTAGAAAATCTTCAGGCTTAAAAACGAATGTCTAATATTAACCATCTCTAACCATTGAGTCTCAGTTTCATACTTCCATAGTAGTTAAATGTCTTACAATTTTCTATATGAAAAAGTTGGTTACATTGAAGAGGTATAGCTTTGTTCTGCATATGTAGGAAAGGAATGCATTTTGTTTTTATATTGCACATGTTTTGTTGTTGATGTTTTTGTATGTTTTGTTTTGTTTAAGCCAAAAACAACCTCTTACCCTTAGACAAATATACCAGGAACTAAGAAACTAAAGAGAAAATATTTGGCGACTTAAGTATATATTTACTTAGGGTTTATTTCTAGAATTAAACACTTTATATGCTCACACATATGTGTTTTAAGACTTCTTTAGCAAAGACACAAATGACATATATATGACAGACTATGCTTCTGATGTATATATGTGGAGGTTCTCTGAATGCTGACTATACAAAATGTTCCACACATTCTCAAAGGCCAGTTACAGAGAATGCATTCAATATTAGATTTCCCATTAAATATGGACCCTATATTAACAGTGAGATCACCAGATTTATATTTAAAAAATATTTTTAAAAAGTAAGAGCCAAATAATTGTTGTTTCAGAGGATTGCTAAGGGGTTCAGTAATGATGATAGTTATTGTGTGCTTATAAGCCACGTGCTTTATAAGCACTCCATTTGGGTTGTTTTTGTCAGTACTCAAAACAATTATATTAAAGAGTAGCTTTTACCCTCACTTTACAGGTTGAATATCTAAGGTGAGTTAAATTAAATGATATCCTTAAGTTCCTAAAAATTTAAAGTGACAAAAGTGTATGCTGCATTTTCATAGAACATTGGATTTCTGAACAGTGATTTTTGTATGTGTAAGAGGCTACTCATCACAATGAGATATCATCACACACTTGCCAGGATGCTGATTATGGAGAAAAACAAATGACAAGTGATGAGGATGCAGAATAATTGAAACTCTTGTACACTTTTGTTGGGAATGCAAAATGATGTAGTCACTATGGGAAAGCAGTATAGAGCTGCCTCAAAAATTAAAACTAGAACTACAACATATTCCATTAATGCCAATATAATTTAAATCATGATCTCAAAGAGATATTAACACTCCTATGTTCATTACAGCACTATTTACAATAGCCAAAATGGAGACACAACTTAAATATTTACTAATAGATGAAGGGGTAAAGAAAATATGGTACATGCAAACAACAGAATACTATTTGGTCTTATAAAAGAAAAACATTTTGCCATATGTGACAACATGGGTGAATCTTGATGATATTCTGCTAAATGAAATAAACCAGTTGGAGAAAAACAAATATTGCATCATTTCATTTGTGTGAAATACCTAAAATAGTCAATTTCATAAAAGCAAATAGTGGAATGGCGGTCACCAGGAGAGAGAAGGAAATGTGAAGTACTAGTCAACGGTGTAAAGTGTAAGTCAAGAAAGATGAGTAAGTTCCATAGATCAGCTCTAGCTAAACAACATTGTACCTATAGTCAACAATAATAGATTGTACACTTACATTTTTCAGAGAGCACATCTCATATTATGCATTCATACCATAAAAGTATAAAATAAAATATAGACTATATAGAGGTTAACTTTGTTTTTTTTTAATATTATGATTTAAATTATTAAAGTAGTAGCAAAATATATTTTAAACCTTTAGGTTTAGCAAATGGATTTTATTGTTTTGTTGATCTATTTAGCAAGAATTAACAATCACTTTTTGTTGGCTTTGGGCAATGTTTGATCCCATTTACAAATTTAATTAATTAACTTTGAATATTTGAACTGCATTTTAAAATTTAATATATTTGATTCTCTTACTAAGTACTTCAGTTGTCTGGCTTATTAAACAAAACTTTTCTGAATAATAAATAATTATTGATGTTTAATAAGTTAGACATGGAAACATGATAGAGTTAAAATTATCTTAAATGCTCAAATACTATACAAACTTTGTAGGATTGAACTTGAAATTAAAAGTACAAATCACTTAATTACACTTTTCAAACTGAAGTTATAAGGCTGGCACTCCAACAAACAATGTTCATTGCAAAGAAAACACCACTAATTTCTCTTTACATAAAATATTAATATCATGCTATTGATTCTGTAAACTAAACTTTAATAAATTTAAAATTTACTCAATTAAAATAGTTAGTGTTAAAGAAAATATTACCATCCCCATTACATGAGATTACTAAGTAATAGATATTTTAAGCTTTGTACAAAACTTGGACCTGCAGCTATCTGGAGCAATATTTCTCACTGCCAATCAAGAATGCCATTATATCTTCCTGAGTAACTTTGGGAGTGAGTTCATGCATGAAGATAATACAGACCAGCGATTTTGACTGGGATGCCTACCAAATTTTTATAGGTGACATTGGTGGTTTACATAAATCTTATTTATAGAATTCCTTGTTAATGATTCCATAACACAGAGGAGAAATTCATGTAGCCCAACTCCTGAGATGCAGAATGTATATATTACCTGATTCTTTCCTACTTTTATAATCTTCCACTCCTACCAAACTTGATTATTACACTGAAATTTGAAAATCTCTAGCTAAGATATATAATACTTTTTTGTTTTGTTCTAATATATGTAAGTATTTTTTTCCAGTGATAAAGACTTTAAACTTTATGTACTCTTGCAATTTTTTATGTTTAATTAGGTAAAATTTTTACAAATATTTAAAGTGTAATGTCTCAATTTTGTTAATCACGGATTTGTCAAACAGTTGCCTGGTTTGTGATGTGGTAAAATTCCCACTAAATTTGAGAATATTGTTTGATGTGCAATCATGTTTTCTTGTACTGTGCCTATCTCTAGATAATATTTGTACAGTTTACTTTGAGGTCATATGCATCCTCCTCCAAGTTTGCAATGATAATTTACAGTTTAGAATATTCTCTGCATTGAACTAATTTGAAACCATATATGGGTTCTTCAACTGAATGTTTGTACTACAATAATTCTCTAACTGCAAGAACTTTTTCAGACCTGGGTATAAAATATCTTGAAACAAACCATTGAAACTTGTAATAGAAAAGAGCCAGAGGATTAAAGAGGGAAGTTGAAGGAACAGACATTTTGAAAAATAATATCCTCAGTATGTCATGCGCTAAACTAGGTACTTGATGAATTTGTCTCATTTAATTGTCATAGCATTGTTTCATGGGGGATATGATGATATGAATGGTACAGGTGAAAATACTGAGTTAGGATTTTGTCCAAGCAAGTGTGCTTCCCACTGGAGTCACGCCATTGCAGCACTGCTTTAGAGATGATCTAAGTAAATACAGGACTCAGCTTAGTTCTCGAGAGGTGAAGTGTCTCACACAGATTCATTTTTTGTTGGTAGCACACGCCAGTGTTCTTGAGCTCATGTGATATTGTTGCTTTGTATTACACTGACCCTGTTGCCCATGTAACTGATTTTTTTCTTAAACTTTTAAAAATATTTACATATTAGAAGTTTCTGCCTTGATATTTGAATAGCTCAGCATGTATTTAAAGCATTCCTTAAGCAAGCAATCTCACTAAATAAGAAAGCCTGTTATTGGACAAAAGTAGCTTCCCTACACTCTGAAAAAAATTGTTACAATTATCTTAATTTGGTGTAGAGATGAATAAATATCTTTAATGAACATCCCAGAGAATTGTGGAGTAAAACCTCTATTAACAGTACCCTCTACATTAAATAAACTCTGCAGTAAGAATACTGAATGAAGGGTTCTTTTGGATGTGGTATGTTGATATTTAAACTGTTTTTTCTAATACATATGGAATATAAATATTATCAATTAAAAAAATTAAAGGAATCTTGTTTTATTAAAGACTACTTAGATAACTATGACCCAAAATTGGACTTACTATTATATAAAATCAAATGCATTTAAAACTAGTAACTTTTTATAAAATGAACATAGATGACCTGTGGTTTAGTCTGGTTAGTACTTAAAAATTTTGAATCATTTGAATTTTAATAGTACATTTAATGAATTTCTGGTTGTTCATTTAATATTATTAAAAATCAGAAGTTCCTGAAACTTAGACAAGAGGGTCAACTCTGTAAACTGGTATATGTAAATATGACATTTTTAGACATCATCCACTAGAAACACCTGACATGGAGCACTATGTCATGTTTTCATAGTGTACTGGTAAAACTTTATTAGCATAATTCAAAAAATGTTTCACAGAAAGTATTTTCTTAAATATCTAAGATATTTATTTATCTCTCACTTTTTCGTTTCTTTTTGTTTTAATATTTTAAAAAGATCTTCAACTACAATATTCCAGATGACCTTTTTAGGATTAACATTTATTTTTAAGGAAGGAAACTTGTTCTAAGCATTTCATACAATTATGAAATAAACACTGTTACTTTCTGTATTCTAAATTTCCAACTGATGACAATGAAATTGCTTATGTACACTGAGGACAGTATGTGAGTTTGAGTATCTAAATTCTTTATATCCCTTATAAAATTTTATTACTTATGAGCACTAAAAATTTACTGGAAAATCATTTAGCATTGCTGAGCTGTCACTTGATTAACCTGAACTTAGTAATATTGTAAAAGAAGCATAAAATACCAATAGTAAAATCTACAGTTCAAGATATTAGGCATATTGAATTGCATGAGTTTCTGACAGATAATAAACCAATGATAGATGTCATCTCCAAAATTGCATGTGTATCATGTACTGAACCCTTAGTCTAATATAGGGTCATTGGATTTTACAGGCTCATAAGCTTCCAGGACTTTGTTTGACACATCAAAACAATTGCTTAATGTGTAATAAATTCTACAGCTAGCCATCTGTTTACCCTCTTGACCTTTCAAATTTTATAAAAACCCAAGCCCATAGTTACTCACTTCATAAACCACCAGATTTTTGGAATATGCTATTTTTCAGGATTACTTTATCTTTTTATGCAACCAAAGAGATTTAATATATTGAACAATATTTGGCAACAATATGCTTTTCCCATTATAAGAGTAATCACTGCAGTTAGTAAGATTTAGGTTATTTCTATCCACTCCGTCATTGAATATTCTCATATAAACACACATGTACAAATAATGAGGATTCTTCATCTAAATAGTAATACAAACTACAGCAAGTAACAACTCTAAAACTAGTTAATGAAGCAGAAAAATTATTCTAAAATATGTGTTTTAATTGATACTATATAGCTTCATATTTGCATGCATAGAATATTATTTTTACATTTGTGGTTTAGTTCATGAGCAATTTCCTTAATCATGTGATAGAGAATTTCTCTTTGAAAAAGCATAACAATATATTATGCACTTTAATGAAAAGTGTATAAAACAACAGCAGCTCTGATATTATAAACTCTCAGGACAAGAGGGTTAGATATGAGACAAAAAATAGATCATGTAACCCACTCCAGTCCCCATAGCTAGTAAACAGCAGAGCAGAGGATGACCCCAGAGCTTCTAATCCCTTGTTCAAAACTCATTATGTCCTGAACATTATCCAGCTCTTAGCCTTCTAGATGATGGGGAAGGAGCAAACGAATGTTTAGTAACAGACATTTATGTGCTAAAGGACCTTTAACCTTTAGTGATTTCACCAATAATTTTCTTTCATTAATCTACTTATGACCGTCATATTTTGATAGATATTTGGGTGTTCTGGAAGCACCAAAAAACAGTGAGGCCTTGTTCCCGCCAGACACAGCTCCTGCCCAGCTTTTTTCTCTTCTCTTTTATCCTTCTTCTAGAAGAGTCCGGGCACTTCTCCCCTTATCTTCAGCAATGCATTTCTGTCAGAATTTGGTCCTCTCGGAATTTGACTTTTTCTTGAAGTAAGCTTGTAAGGAATTTCTTTTGAATAAATATAATGCCAGGGTAGTGATTAAATCTGAGGGATTTGAAATGAGACAGCTTGGGTTCAAAGCCAAGTTTCATAGTTATTAACTGTGTAATGAAAGAACACCTCTATAGTGGCTTGCCTTGGCACTCTGTAAAATATTGATAATAACAGTTTATAACCTTATATTAGAAATCTCATAACTTTTTATTTTCCTGCTGTCCTAATGTCCCCACAAATAGCCTGTGAGCAACCTTCACTGGTGACCAGGTACATCAGTATGATAAGGCTGGACCCTGTCACAACTTTACTTTCTTACTTTCAGCTGACTGTGACCTGTTGACATTCAAATGCACCAATAAAATCCCACAAAATACTTTTTGCTTGTGTATTCTACCATGACCCCCCATAAAAAGCATCTGGCTATGGTCTTGAAGCACACTCCCTTGGAGCTCCCCCTATATGACTCTTTAGTAGTATGTGATGACCCTGTATTTCTAGGATCTATGAATAAAATAAACTGTATTTTTCTACATTCCTCACGTGTCTCCTCTTGTGGCCACACCTGATGGACCATTTTAGGAAAGAATACAGAACAAACTTCATAAGGATGTTGTAAAGGTTAAGTCTCATTTAATAAATAAAATATATGTGTACATATAAAATATATACTAATTCTTTCAAATCCATAAAGTTTCTATTTTATTATTAGAGTAATTTTAATTTATTTTATTAAAGGATATTATTGTGAAAACTGTCTCTCTATGACTACAAAACAGGTGGTTTTTCTCAATTCAAAGAATACCAGATAAAATGGATAAATACCATTTTTTGAATGACTGCTATATGTTTTGCAACATAATTTATGTAAATTATTTCTAAATTTTACAACCTGTGAAGTGTTGTTTTGTGCCATTTTATAAGTGCTACCGTATTGTCACATCTACCAAATAATAGGCCAACTTCTATATCTCTATATTATTACTTCTGTCTTTGGAGATCATATGCAGAAATTGAGGTTGATAATGAAAGAGTATCATTCCTGGCTGGTGTGGCTCAGTGGATTGAGCACCAGCCTGTGAACCAAAGGGTTGCCAGTTCAATTCCAGTCAGGGCACAGGCCTGGGTTGCGAGCCAGGTCCCTAGTTGGGGGCGTGTGAGAGGCATCCACGCATTGATGTTTCTCTCCCTTTCTTTCTCCCTCCCTTCCCTTCTCTCTAAAAATAGATAAATGAACAAACAAATAAATAAATAAAATTAAAAAAAAAAAAAGAGTATCTGAAAGCTGGTTAAAGTTGATGCAAGAAGGCCTGGTTAGAGATAATCTATCGATTCTTTACCCACTACTTTATGACCTATCTATATTCTATATTGAAAAGTTTGTAGTGAGATTTGCAAAGACATGATCATGACTAGCCTGTTCCAAATGGACAATTACATGATTTGGGTTTTTGTCTTTTTTTTTCTTCCTCTTTCTTTCTCTTTTTTGTTCTCTCCCTGTTTATTTTAATCAAAATTGCTTTTCTCGAGAAAAGCCTTGAACAAATTTTTGGAAATGGAGAACATAAATTTTTTTCTGTTTTCTCAAACTATTCTAATTCTGTCAATAACTGTGTTTTTTCCCCCACAAATTTAAAGGAAAATTCATTAAGCATCTAGTAAATATAAAAAGTAAACAATCTCCAGGGAATTTTACATATTTAATCTAGTATCATAAGATAGCTTCTCATAGAATTATAAGATCTAAGACCTGTTCTAAATTTATATGATATTATTTATCTTTTGAAGAAAAATACCTTGTTTACAAATTTATCCATCAACTGTAGTTGGTCCTTGCTTTTAAAATCAAAATATATATATTTATAATATATATATATAACATTATTATATATATAATTTCAAAGCACTTGAAAAGATTTGACATGATTTTTTACATTAAAGTGAAGCAATATTTAATTGAAGCAGTGGAGCAAAACTGAGAAAATCATTCAGATTTCAACAATTGAAGAAATGGGTTAAATTACTGCTCGTTGCCGTTTTCCAACTAACAGTTCTCCCTCCCCTGCCCACACACCTGGAGAACACATGTAGTATGCAACCTAACACTGCCTTCTGTTTTTGTTAAAATTATGGTACAAAGAATAAAGACCTGAGTATTATTGGGAAGTGTGCTTAGGGAAATAGCATATATTGTGTTACTACTCCCATGTTTGAATATTTTTTCATTTGATTAGAGACTCCCACTGGTTTTCTTGTAATATACAAGGTTAACAGAACTGCAAAACCATGTATTCTTGACTGGTTTGTGGTGACCAGGAAATGCATCCACTGCATGCTTGCCTGATACCAAGTTGGAACTTAGAGAATACACCATCCTTTGATAAAAAGGAGCCCTGGGCTGTGATACAGTATCTAATTGTGTTCAGAGAAACTCAGAAATCATCACTAAAAATAGTTTCACTTCATCTTCATGTAAATGAACATGCTCTACTTCTGATTACTTTAATATTCCACAATTACAGCAAAGTCATGGAGAGAAGGCACTGCAATGATCTCTACCCAGGCATAAAATAATTCATTTTCTAATCAAGTTATACAAGTCAGGAAAGTAGAAGGAAGTAAACACACATTCTTTTATTGTTTTTTGCTCTAGCAAGTAAGGAAAAATATATATGATAAATCCATTTGCAAATAAATAACACAGATTTATTCATAACATCTTTCAAATTCAGAAATGAAGTCTAAATAGCATACAGAAAGACTGTTTTTCTTTAGCATGTCATCATACTGATAAGCATTACATGATGTCTCCACATGGTAAAACAGTAACATTTATAAATAATTCCCCTTTATGAGGTAAACCTGTCTAAATGTTTGAACTCAATACTATAATTTATTAGAATTTGCTACACTCAACTTTTGCTTTGACATTTCATATCTTTCCAAATTAGGCTTTTTAAAAAAGTGAATATTTGTTTCTGTCCCTCCTAATACCAGAAATATTTGAGGTAGTCAATATCTGTTACTTTCAATCATTTATCTATCCTTTTATTAAAATGTCCTCGTTAAGTATCTATGGGGAAGAGCAAGAACTGTTTAAGCAACTTTAATGCAATTTTAAATTGTTTTTTGTCTTTCTGATATTTTGAACAACCTCATCAAAGTGTCCTTCAATTCATAATAATAATAGTAAAGGAATTTTCCTCAAATTTAAAGTTTACACGAGAACATAACAAAGGGTAGAAAAGAAAACATTATATGTGGAATATAATATGTGATTTCAATATATTATCTCACATAAACATGCCAGAAACTCAATAATTAATTGAGTTTTCATTTTTAAATCAAGAGAGTCAATCACCAAAAAATAACTTGCACAGATTTACTATTACAACTTCAAACATTGTTGATTCTTTACTAAAAACAATCAGGTGTGCTTCATCAGGGTCTTTGAGTGTGTTATTTCTGCAGATTAGAGCACTCTTTCTCCAGACCATCCTAAGGCTTATGCAGTCACTTCTTATTCCTGAGGAGACTTTCTGATAATCCTAGCCTTATTTATGCTCAATTTCACATTATTATTTTAAGTATTTATTTATAGAACTTACCACTATATAAAATTATAGTAAATGCATGTTTTGTTGGTTCCCTCCATCTTCCACTAGTATATAAGTTAGAGTAGAATAATCATTTTTTCTGAAGATTCTCCAATGTGTTGAATAATATGAAGCATATTGAAGTGCAAAATTCATATTAATTATTTGTTGAATAAGAGAACAAATAGATAAATCAACACTTTGACTAAGGATGAAAAAATATAGGAATTTAAAAACTTTCTACAGATTGAGGGATCTCAGGAGATGCACAGACTCTTTTGTCATGCCCTGCTCTTTCCAAGGCCATCTGGTGGCTTCTTTCTCACAGTTTGAGATTTTAAATTTCTGTTGGAGAAAAGCTGATTAGCTCAATCACACACCCGAATTATACCACTGTGGCCAGGGTGGAGAGTAACATCTTATAGGTAATATTTCTAAGGGTACACTTGTATTTTGTTTCCATTCCTGGAGATGAGGGAAAGCTGTGAGCTCAACAGACAACTAATGACAAGACTCTCATTTGATTATAATCATAAGAAATAAATAGACCTTTAAAATTTCTCTATTTATAATGATTCTTCTCATATTTCATTGATGAAATATTTCATTTTCAACTACATATTCAATTTTTTTCCCCTTTGCTCTCCTCTGCCCAACAGTTCATGTCCATGGGTCATGCATACAAGTTCTTTGGCTTCATCCTTTCCTATATTATTCTTACCTCCCCCCTGTCTATTTTGTACCAACAAATTATGCTTCTTAATCCCTGCACCATTTCCCCATTTCTCCCCTTTCCCCTTCCCAGCAGATAACCCTCCAAATAATTCCCAAAGCTATGATTCTGTTCCTATTCTTGTTTGCTTAGTTAGATTTTGTTTTTATTTTTTAGATTTAGTTGTTAATAATTGTGAGTTTGTTGTCATTTTAATGTTCATAATTATGATCTTTTTCTGAAGTAAGTTCCCTTTGACATTTCATATAATAATGGCTTGGTGATGATGAACTCCTTTAATTTTATCTTGTCTGGGAAACACTTCATCTGCCCTTCCATTCTAAATGATAGCTTTGCTGGATAGAGTAATCTTGGTTGTAAGTCCTTGCTTTTCATCACCTTGAATACTTTTTGCCAGCCCTTTCTTGCCTGCAAAATTTCTTTTGAGAATTCAGCTGATAGTCTTATAGGCATCTCTTTGTAGGTAACTCTGTTTTTTCCTCTTGCTGTTTTTAAGATTCTCTCTTTATCTTGAAATTTTGGCATTTTAATTATGATGTGTCTTGGTGTTGTGTTCCTTGGGTCTAGCTTGTTTGGGACTCTTTGTGCTTCCTGGACTTGTATGTCTATTTCCTTCACCAAATTTGGGAAGTTTTCCTTCATTATTTTCTCACATTAGCTTTTAGTTTCTTGCTCTTCTTCTTTTCCTTCTGGCACCCCTAAGGTTTGGATGTTGGCATGTTTAAAATTGCCCCAGAGGTTCCTAAGCCTCTCCTCATTTTTTTCAATTCTTGTTTCCTCATTAGTACTGGTTGACTGTTATGGTCTTCCTTATTTTCCAAGTCATTGACTTGAACCCTGGTTTCCTTCCCTTCACCATTGGTTTTGTGTGTACTTTCCTTCTTTTCACTTAGCATAGCCTTCACTTGTTCCCTTATGCATTATCCATACTCAAGCACATCTGTCCAGCCTGTGAGCATCTTTGTCATCAGTGTTTTGAATTCAGCATCTGTTAGGTTGGTTATCTCCTTATCTGAGAGGCTGGCTATCTCCTTGTCATTTAGTTCTCCCACTGGAACCTTGATCTGTTCTCCCTTTGGGCCATACTTCTATATCTCCTCATCTTGACAGGCTCCTGTGTTTGTTGTGCTGTTGCTCCTGTTATGGTGTAAGGGGAGAAGCCTTAGGTATTTGTCAGTATAGAGTGACTTGTTTCACCACGTTGTGGCACTGTATGTGAGGGAGGTGCCTGAGAGAGAACAACTCCACTTTCTCAGCACTTGTCCCTTTTCCAAGAACCTCTCCCACTTCTGTATAAGACTGGCACCTCTCTAACTGTTGCCCTGGCCATCGTTCCCAGAATGGGTAGGTCTGCCTCAACCAATGTATCTTTATTCTTGGTGATTTGAAGATTAGTCACTTCTTGCTTAGTGAAAGTTAAGCCTGATTCTCTTAGTACATCAAGAATTTAAGGGAAGTAAATAGTATTGAAAAATAAATAAATGTACACCTTGTTGTTTTTAAAGAGAGAGAAAAAACTTTAGATAGCATAAGGTAATATAAGTAATTCAGCATAGAATAATATTTCATGAAGTATAAGGGGTATGTGAGGGCTATTTCCTGTTTTTAAATTTATTCAACCAAAAAAGTTCACACAGATTTGACATCAATGTTTGAGATTATTAGTTTCTCCATATCCAATCCTGCATGACCACATCAAGTTTAACATACAACAGAGGAAAACAACTTACTTTGAATTTTGCCATAAGTCAAGTTATTTAGTTTTATTTTATGTTAAAATATCTATTTTTACAAATGACTATTAAAATAGCAATGAAAATCAAAAAGGCAGCAGACAATATTATGTTAAAATGGGTAATGGCATGGGATAAAAATCAGACAGTACTGAGTTTGAATCTCTGCCTTATCTGTGTAAGATTGGGTAAGGGGAATTCTAACCCCCTAACCAGGTATAACTTAATTCTCTGAATCTCAAAATATTTATATATAAAATGAGAATAATAATTAGTTTACAGTGATATTTGAAAATCATGTAAGATAATTTATTGAAAATACTACAAAATTGTTGTACATACTGTTTAAATAAATTACAAACAAATTATAATGCACGTAACTAAATATCTTACAACTGCTAAAAAGAATGTAGTAAGAATTTAATAAGTCCTTATGAACTGACTACGTGTGTGTGTGTGAGTGTGTGTTAAGTACAGAACTAGCTTTGGAAGAATATATGAGAAACTGACATTGCTGATAGTCTCTGAGAAGAAGAACTGAGTAAATTTTCTAAGAATGAGAAAAAGATTTTTTTTTTGTATATCTTTGTGTACTATTTTAATTATAAACCACAGAAATGTATGGTTGATATGAAGATGAAAAAATGATGTTGAAAGCTAACTAAAATGTCTACTTCCCTATCTTTTCTGATTCTTTAGAGAGGCAAAGTTAATGGAAATTTAACATACAAGTTAAAATTCTTAGAAGCTAACGTTTTTATTTTTAAAAATATTTAAGTATTGAATAAAAATAATTTTGGATTGTAGAAATCATTTTTGAATTCTCCCATTTAGTCCTTTTTATTTTGGTTTAGGATTAAAGAATTAAGACTGATTGTTACTGAAAACCATATTCAACTGAAAATAGTCTAATTTTTTACTCTCAATATATTACAGCATACCTAAAAAATAAAAATAGTACAAAACCTACTTAAACTATATAAAATGTGTTTATCATATAAACACATTAACTAAACGCTTTATTTTTATGTTTAATAAGCCTTGTCTTTAACCTACTTTTATTTAATTTTATCATTAAATAAGTGTTTTTATTATTAGAACAAATTGTTCATTAAGCCTTTTCCTAACAATTTAGAAAATTAGAAAAAACAAGTGTTAAGGATGTTCTGATTTACCAGCAAGTATACCTGTTAAACATCTTATCCATATAGTAGTGACATTGCTAGCGAGGGCAAAAGTGCAAAATACTCAGGCTAGCCTTTGCATGTTAAATAACATGTTGTTACTTCACATGCCAAATAACTTAAAAATAATTATTCAAAGTGATGACACATGGAAACTTACTTTAAGATATTGTTAACTAAGGCACAATAATAGTGTGTTATGAAATAACATCTCACACTTGGGTAGTGCTCGCTGTATACTGTCATACATATCATCTGATTTGATTTGAGGTTTTTTGTAAGGAGTATGGATCTTTAACAAAGACAATAATGATACATTTTCTTACCACTGTTGAATATAGCATAGGATAAAAAATCTTTTTTACATTAACAAAAATATAATCCTGCAAGCTACTGAGTTTAAATTATATCTTTTATTTTTTCCATTGAAAATCAAATCTGCCACAGATTTCATAAGGCCCAAAGGATAGTATAAAAATGCTATCTGTGCAGAGTTAAAAATTTTGTCTCTGTTTTGCTGGCACTTATGTTCAAGTACAGTTGTCTTATTGCATTTTAAAACCAGGAAGATTTTGTTATGACAGATGGACAAAAGCAGTAAATGCCAGCTCTCAGTATGGCTTGAATAGGAGGCCGAGAGGACAAAAATGTTCTGAAATTAATCTATTCTGCAATTAAAAATACAGCATTGTGTACTCTTCAATTAAGGTTTGTGGCACTTAGGATCACCAGTTAATCACACCTTCAACATTGTGGCAATTATGGATAAAAACAATTAAAACATTGCATTGCTTTGATGAATCCAGAGATGAAATGAGATGCTTCTGAATGCAGATAGTATTACAAAAGACAAACTAGAAAGAAATGGAAAGGGATGCTGAGAAATGGATGAAAACATTGAAGGGATTGTTAGAGACCCTGGCTTTTCAAGGCTTATTCAATCTTGAGAGTCAAAGAGTCTACATTACTCTTTTCTTCTGTGCAGTTTTATGGTCACTGAATTAGAGCAAAATGATATCTACATAGGATTCTAAAATTATTTAGTATTCTAAAGGTACAGATGGTGATTTCCATTTGTTTTAGACTCTTATTCAAATGATAGGCATACGATGCATTTTATTTAAGATACAGGGAAACCTTTTAGGAATGTTTGAAATAGGTAAATTAATGCATTAAAAAAGTTACACATTAATTTGGGGGTCAGTTTAGGTGTTTGCATTTTTTACTAAATTGCAAAACTATTTGGTTAAGGACAATAAATCAAGCTTTTCAGAATCCCAGGTGTATTAGTCTTCTATTTATATGGCTACAGTAACAAATAACTACAAACTAAATGGTTAACTTAAAATAATAGAAATGTCTTAACTGTAGGTTAGAAGTTACACACAGATTTCATTGGGCTGAAATTAAAATATTGGCAGAGTTGCACTCTTTCTTGAGAGCTCAAGGGAAGAATTCATTTCCTTGCTCTAGAGATTGCCAGAATTAGTTTGTTTATGGCCTCTTCCTCTGCCTTCAAAGCCAGCAACTTTGCATCTCTCTAATTGTTCTTCTAAAGTCACATCTCCCTCACTCTCTTCTTCTGTGTACTTCTTAATTGTAAGTGTTCTGTGATTACGATGAACCTCCCTAGATAATCCAGGAAAATTTGTCTAATTTAAAGTCTAATTTAAGTCCATCTTCAACCTCAATTCTTCTTTACTATGTAATTTAGCATGTTCACAGTTCCCATGAATTAATATGTGAACATTTTTTTAAGTGGCAGAGCATTATTGTACCTACCAGAATGCGCCCTCTAGGATCCAAAATTCACATTTATCCCTCATGAAAAATAAATTCACTTGTCCCCAAGATCTACAAAAGTCTCAACTCAGTAGAGAATCAGCAACACAAAGTCCAACATCTCATCTTAATCACATTAGCTAAAAAGCCCCAAAATTCATCGTCTAAATCACCTCAGTCATCTATATTAGACTTAGGTACTATGCATCCTGGAGCAAAATTCTTCCAACCAGTCAGTGGACCTAGGAAACAAGAAAACAAGCTATCTGTTCCTAAAATACAATGGCGAGAAAGGAATAGAAACAGTGGTAGGTATTTTTATTCAAAAAGAGAGAAAATGGAAGAGAAAAGGAGTCATCGGTTTCAAACATTGTCTAAATCAGTTTGGGAAAACTTCACTGGGATTCGAGTGGTACAGCTCTGCCTTCTGGGCTCGTGGCTTCAGGCGCCATCATTCTTATTTTTTTCATGAAATGTAGCCAGTGTTTATATGTGAGCAGTTCCATCAGACTTTCTTGCCTGTAGACTTTCAAGGGTACAATAGTCTTTTTTAAAATTTTCATACTCTCTGGGTCCTTTCAGGGCCCAAACAGCAGTGTTTCTGCTGGTTTAAAATTTTCAAGAATTTTGTAGTTCTCCCATGTATGTCAGAGGAATTCACTCCATTAGATCAAAGACCTCTCCACAATTTTTTTCTTAAATAATCCCATATCTGTTTTTGACTTTTGCTCAGATGGCTAAGGGGAATCTATGTATCACACACTTAACCTATTTAACTTTTCTTTCCTGTGACAGAATACTATGAACTTTTGATCTTGATCAAGTGTTAGCAAAAATTGTGAAGGGTTTGGCTACAGGCTTAAATCCTACATGGGATCTTTTGGGTCCAACTACAGGGAGCTACAGATCTCTGCGTGGCAGGCCTTATGAAGATAAGCTGTCCTCCTGGCACAAGACTTGGTGCACAACCCATACAGTGCAGTTTCCTAGAGAGGGTGTCAGTTAAGGACCCAACACATCTCCCTTCCCTCGGTCAGCCACCCTCATATCCAGAGCTGCCTTTTTAACCCAGGAGCTGTGTTCTGAGTCCTCCTATTCAGGGACCTCAGATGAGAAAATTCCTAGGCACTTATGCTAAGACCTCATTATTGAAGGCTTTGACCCTTCCCTCTCTCTCCACTTCCAAGTCCTGAGTCATAAATAGACCAAGGCCTTTTGTTACAGGCTCTTTGACAGTGGGGTAATTCCCTTTGTCTGCCCTGTATTCACTTTACTCTCTCCTTGCGGTGTTCATGGGAGAAAATGGAACATTAATGAACCAGCGCCTCTTTTGCCTTGTTTTCACTGTCACAGTGAATAAATAGAGCTTTGTTTGGTTCATTCAGTGTGGCTTGTCCTAGTTGACCACCTCAACTCCTAATTCCTCAACAAGATGTTATGATCACACCCTCAGCATTCTCTACTGAGAGTGAATCTCTTAATTTTAATGCCCTTTCCTATCTGGGAAGACTGAATATTTTCCAGATCCTCACATTCTGCTTCCATTAATCCATCGCTTTCCTCTCTCTTTTTACTATGAACAGAAGAAAAAATCTAGGTTATACCATTAACACTGCTTGAAATAAATGTCTGTTAGAGAAATGTCTCTTTTCCTCATTTATATGTTCTGCTTTTCATATAATACTGGGATCATTCCGTTAAGCTGTCTGTCACTATATAACCAGGATCCTATCTTCAAATTCCTAACAACAGTTTCCTATTTCCTTCTGAGGCCTTACCAGCAGTGCTTTTAATGTTCATATTTCTACAGTCTATTTGGAATGAGTTAGCTTTTGCTACAGCTATGTGTTTTCACTATCATATTATTCACTTTGTTATGAGTCCTCCCTAGATGAATTAATATCTATATTACTACACTAACAGTTTGTTCAAGGCAATCTAGACATTTCCTATCAAGATCTTCCAAGTTTTTCTAGCTTCTCCCTACTGCTCAAAGTCACTTCCACATTTTTAGATACTTATTACAGTAGAATTTCACCTCCAGTACCAAAATCTGAAAAAGTTTTTTTTATAGCTTTGTAACAGATTATCACACATTTAGTGGTTTACAACAGTGCAAATTTATTGTCTTACCACTTTGTAGGTCAGAAGTCTGATGTGCTTCTCACCGGACTAAATTCGAAGTGTCAGAAGTACTGCATTCCTTTTTAAAGGCTGCAGAATGAGGGTGGTGAAGGGAAGTCATTTTCTTACTTTGTCCGGCTTTTACAGAGCACCTGCATTTATTGGATCATGGCCCCTTCCTCCATCTTCAAAGTGAACAACATCACATTTCTCTGTCCATTCTTGCATAACCATCTCTCTCTCTGATTCTCTTCTTCTGCCTCCCACATACAATTTGAAGGACTTTTGGGATTACATTGGTGTTACCTAGATAACTATGCTTTAAATATACCCCCCTTTATAGCAACATTTTAATTATTGTGTCAATTTATGACATATAAGAGCATTCAGTTTCATGAACATACATTGAAATTCATGAAGCACTTTTCTTAACCTCTACTTCGCTCCTAACCCTTCCCTCTCTCTACACTTCTAAGCCCTGGATTCATAAATAGATCAAAGCTTTTTGTTACAAGCTCTTTGACAGTGAGGTGATTACCTTTGTCTGCCCTGTATTCACTTTATCTCTCCTTGTGCTGTTCCAAGGGGGAAAATGGAACATTAATGAACTAGTGGGTATTTTATTGCATTAAACAAGTCATAAAGTTTGTTCACTTGCCTATTTTTTATTCCATCAATGTGCTTCCTGAAATCATGTTATAGTTATGATATCAAATGCTATTTTTTATTATTAAGTTCTATGACCAAATATATTATACACATATAAAGACTGTTTTTTAACACAAATGCATTTACACCCAAACGAAAAAAGAAAAAAAACCATATTAGCAATAAGTTAAACTATAAAGCTAGCACCTTGCCCTGGCTGGTTTGGCTCAGTGGATTGAGCGTCGGCCTGCGAGCTAAGTGTCGCTGGTTCGATCTTCCAGTCAGGGCACATCAGAGAAGGAAAACTCTGACTCCAAAAAACCTCCGCTGCCTTGCGGCATACCTCTTCAGGGGAAAGGCTAAGGGAGTAAACCCCGACAGAAAATCCGGAGCCGGAGTCCCTAAGGCGGTTTGACGTTTTAGTCAACACCGGCAACTCCTGCGGCGCACCTGAAGCCAAGCTGTATTGACTCCGTCTTTCCCTTGGACCCTTCAGCTGCGAAGAGAGGGGGGGTCTGCTGCATGGGCAACAGCAGACCCTCCATATCACCCTGCCCAGGCTCTGTAGCTTCAGCTCCACTGGAGAGGACACTCCAGCGTCATCACAAGATGTCGATTCAACACGGGAGGAGACAGATACCGTGTCACTCCCGTGTTGGACTGCACAGCCATTCTCGGCGGTGCAGATAGACTCTTAAGAAGCTACACCATCATCTCTCGAGACTGACGGCTGCCGCCGCCGCCGCCGCCGCCGCCGCCGACGAAAGCTAGCACATAATTTTTGGTAATATTAACAATAAGTAATTATATATTTAGATACTTGCCAGGAGCTAGAGAGACAGAAGTGTTATGAAATAAGCAAGAAAGCCAGAAAATTGGTTTTAGCCAATAGATTCTCTGATTAATATATAGATTGTTTGTGGGTGTTGATGGTTAGCACTATTCACCTCTCTTCCTGGATTAACATTTGAAATGATGCTTGCCCCAAAGGAAAGAAATGTCAAGAACTAGTAAACCTTCAAATTCAATCTTGGTAATTATTGTTACCAAATAAGGAGAGGATAAGATCCCTTTCAATTTTTCCCCAATGCCAAATATGGTGTGAAGTTAATATATTATAAGACAATTCTCATACTGTTTATTTGTAGGTTTTTATCATTCCCAGATATGGAAGCCTTTGTTTAAAAGTGGCATAAATATTAATGTATTTTGTTGTTGTTTAATATTAGTGAAAAGAGCAAGAAATGATCATGTGCAGAGGGATAAAATGTCTTCTGAGGCCCTTTAATCACACTGTATTGAGAGAATCTCAGGCAATTCAAAACCACGTCTATTAAAAAACCTTGAAGCCTTGCCTTTAAAAGAGAAGAAGGTAATTAATCATATAATCAAATTTTATAATAGAACACACAAAAAACCTTTAAAAGTTATTAAAAGTAATTGGTTTCTTCAAAACTTCCTTTCAAGCATCATAGAACTAAAACATCAGAATGAACTTTGTTTGAACTCTGCAGACTAACATTTTTTACCATTGTTAACATGTTTCACTTAACAGGTCTCTATGAGTTCCCTCTTGTGGCTAATGTACCTATAAAATATATTTTAAAAAATTCATTTTCTTCATTTACTTATGATGGCACTGCATTAGGGAGATAAGGCTTTATAACTGCCAGCTGTATGAGAGATTTGTATTTCAAATTCTTTTCTGGAGTAGTTTCTTAAATCTGCTGGTGATTAAAATACATATTTTATGCCACTCTATAGAAAGGAATATATTTTTACAAATTATTTTGCCTGATTATTTACAAACATATCAGAAGAATTATAAACTAAATTATAACTCAAATATTGTAATAGGAAATAGTAAAAAGTTTTCTATATACATACAGTATAGAAGTATATGAAACACAGTTTTGTCTCAGTGAGAAGTAATGTGATAACTTTTTTTGTCTTCCATGAACATTTTGGGAACTTAATTTGTTTTTTAAGCTTTAGAGTTATGTGCTATGTATCTACATCTTACAATTGTCTTAGCTCTACCATTTAATTTGCATAATTTCCTATCTCAGTATATAGCCATTTAGGTTCATGTATCATTTATCTTCTTTAATAAATTATAATCATTAAATCCTAGATAATTAAGAGTGAAGGTCCACAAACCTACCCACTCTGGGAACCATTACCAAGCAAAACTAGAAGGGTGCCAGTAGCATATAACAACTGAGAAAAGTGTCTGGAAAAGGGATGGGTCCTGAGTAAGCAGATCATTTCCCTTTCATACCCCTCCCCCACATACAGCACCACAACGTGATGAAACAGTTCACCTCATATGGATGAATACTTAAGGCTCCACTCTTTACAATGTAACAGGTGCAATAGCTAAGACACAGAGGCAAACACAGGAGGCTGTCAAGTTGAGGAGACAGAGAAGTATGGCCCAAAAGAGTTAGCAAAGCAAGGTTCCAGTGGGAGATCTAAGCAATGGGAAGATAGCCAATGTAACAGATTCGGAGTTCAAAACACTGGTGATAATGATGCTCACAGACTTGACAGATGTGTTTGAGTATGGTAAACACATAAGGGAAGAAGTGAAGACTATACAAAGTGAAATGAAGGAAAATCCACATAATACCAATGGTGAAGGGAAGGAAACGAGTGTTAAAAACAATGATTTAGAACAGAAGGAAGAAATAAACAGTCAGCCAGTATAGAAGGAAGAAACAAGAATTGAAAAAAATGAAGAGAGGCTTAAGAACTTCTGGGACAACTTTAAACATACCAACATCCAAGTCATAGGGGTACCAGAAGGAGGAAAGGAAAAGCAAGAAATCAAAAACTTATATGAAAAAATAATAAAGGATAACTTTCTGAATTTGGCAAAGGAAAGAGGCATACAAGTCCAGGAAGCACAGAGAGTCCCAAATTAGCTAGACTCAGAGAGGACCACACCAAGACACATTATAATTAAAATGCCAAAGGTTAAAAGTAAAGAAACAATCTTAAAAGCAGCAAGGGAAAAGAAGAGAGTTATCTACAAAGGGGTGCCTATAAAACATCAACTAATTTCTCAAAAGAAACTTTGCAGGCAAGAAAGGTCTGGCAAAAAGTATTCAAAGTGATGAAAAGCAAAGACCTACAACCAATACTACTCTATCCAACAAAGCTATCATTTAGAATGGAAGGGCAGATGAAGTGCTTCCCAGGCAAGGTGAAGCTAAAGGAGTTCATCATCACCAAGCCATTATTATATAAAATGTTAAAGGGACATATTTAAGAAAAGGAAGATGAAAACTACAAACATTAAAATGACAACAAACTCAGATCAACAACTAATTCTAAAAAATAAAAACAGAAACAAACTAAGTAAACAACCAGAACAGGAACAGAGTCATAAGTATGGTGATCATTTGGAGGGTTATTGGCTGGAGGAGGAAAGGGGAGAAATGGGGAAATGGTGCAGGAATTAAGAAGCATAATTGGTGGGTAAAAATAGACAGGGGGATGTTATGAATAGTATAGGAAAGTATGAAGCCAAAGAACTTATATGCACAATTAATGGACATGAACTAAGTGGGGTAGGATTGCTGGAGGGAAGGGGATTACTAGTGGGAGGGGAGGAAAAGGAAAAGAAATTGGAACAACTGTAACAACATAATCGATAAAATATACTCTAAAAAAGTGAAGAGACAATAGGGTATAGCTCTCATCTGTGACCATATAAAGTGACTGTCTGTGGTGGAGCTTTGATATCAATAGTTTTAAAAAATTACTTTAGTGATTCTTCTATGCAAACATATCTGAAAGCCACTGGTGTGAATTTCAGCATGGTGCAGATGATGCAGGAACTTCTCCATGTGGCTAAGGATTTTATATGCATCACTGCAGGGTTTTAAGTAAGGCAGCTATAAACTCTCATTTGGTTGTTATGAGGAGAATGAATTACATAAAAGAAAGGTGAGAAGTTGAAAATCAATTAGAAAACTAGTTCAAAAGAGTTAAAACAGTGGTATAGAATTATCTGATGGCAGAGAACAAAAACACAAGTATAAGTAATTAATACAGTGGTAACAATACAGGCTAGAGTCCACTCTTGATTTATCATTATTAATATTGTGACCTCAGGTGATTACTTTCTTCTGTAAGTATCTGATTCATTATTTGTAAAATGATAATAATAATGTTAAATTTAATGTGTAACTATTAAGATTAAAGAGTTGACCTAGTAAGATACTTCACAACATAGAGTAAGTTCTTACTATATATTAGCTATATTATTTTATTTTATTAGATTGGCTAGTTAGTTAACGAGGTTATTTAACTGACCAACAAACATTTCTACAATCCACCTAATGATCTTCCTCTTGGCCATTACTCAGAATTATTGCCACTTTTTTTTTTGTGTGTGTATTAGAGATCATTAAATTTTCTCCTTGCTTTTATCTGCCTTAACTCAGATTCTTCTAAGAAAAATTGTCCCATCTTTTGACTTTGCTCATGTTGTAAACTTATGTTCTAAGAGTTTCCCCTTTAGACAGTTATATCTGGTTACAGTTATCTAATAGGAATGATCATTGATTTGAAAGCATTTAAGCTATAATTTTGTTGTTGTTAAAAGGCAAGTAAAACTTATTAATCTCTATTAATGTCTGTGTCTTGATGTGTGTGTCTCTTTCTCTCTCTTGTTCTCTCTCCTTCTGAAATCCAATTTAAGAAATAGTAAGTTGTTCAATCAATCCTGGAACTAAAGCTGAAAGATGTTATCAATAGATAGAAGCCATGAGGTACACAAAGAGACACAAATTGATAGCAGTGGCATAAAATCAAAAGCTACGTGCAAAAATAAATCATGGTATAGAAAATATGTAGTGTATAAAAACAATTATTCAGCAATTTAAAAGAGAAGAGACTGAATAAAACAGTGTCCTAGAGACAATCTAGAATTGCCTTTCTACTGAGCTTTGTAGAGTTGGCCATCTTTTCCAATCTTTATAAAGTTTTCCTGAACCATGTTCCTGTTCATTGTTAGCCAAGAGATTTTGTCATTTTACTACTGGATGTTTACCTTTGCAGCTACAAAGATAACTTCCTTCTCTTGCTTAAATTAATCTAAGGGACTTTCTCTTAGTTATAAATAAGAAGACCTAACTAGAACCCCATAATCCAAAATGCATCTGGAGCCACCATCTTTTAATAACACCAATCTTGTCATGCATGTTACCACAACACAATATACAAGCACTTTATGATATGACATGAATTGAACATCAAACCTTATTTCTTAACAGGTTTCAGGTACACAATTCTACAATATGTCATCTGTACACTGAATTGGGTGTTCACAACCCCAAGTCAAGTCTTCTTCTATCACCATCTATCGTCCCCCTTACCCTCCTCCACCTCCCTCCGCCCTCCTCCCCCATTCCAGGCAATCTCTACACTGTTATCAGTGGCTATGAATTTTCTCTCTTTTTTTGCTCAATATATTTATATAAGTTCTTTGCTTTCCCTTTAAAATCTATCACTTTTTAATTTTAATCTACTGTTTACTTGTCTGTTTAGGGATTTGCAGAGCTGTATGCATGAAAATTCTATTAGAGAATGTTCCTTAGATTCCAGCAAAAGGTGTAATCAGAAATGACCTTATACTACACTTTCTTGGAGGTTATGAGCAGATATCCCCTTGTCTCAGGATGAGGGGGAAAAAAAAAAGAGTAAACAAAAACAGAAGAAAGGGAAGAGTTAAAAACAGCATGGGATTCAGGGGTCTGTGTGAAGATAACTGGGAAATGTTTTAGCAGCTGCTAAAGCACATTTTATTTACATTTTTAGTAAATAATTGTGAAATTTTAATTATGACATAATTTTGTCTCTTATCTGTGTACAACTTTTCTAAAATGGCTACTAACTTGCTAGAACATAAATCCTAATGAAATTGTTTGTACTTATCTGCTTAATACGGAGTAGCTTCTGTGTATTTCTTTAAGGAGTACTGGAAGAAAAAATTTTCCCAGACACTAAAGATAGCATGAAATTTCCTTCTACATTGGCTTCCTCATTTCCACTGCTTTTTTCATAACTCTCTGCTTCACCTCATTTTATCTTATTTACAAGCACTTATTTCTTTTTTTATTTATCATGATACAGAGCATGCACCAGCCTGAGCCCCCATCTTTTGAGAGATCATTGCCACTTGTCTTATTTGCTTTATTGTCTAAATCTATTCCAAAGTGACCTCAATGAAACTCTGGATTGTGTTGCAATAAAATGCACCAGAAAGATTAAAATGGAATAAATGCAAAGCTCTATTACATTAAACATAAAGAACAGTGATTTTTACTCTACTACTCTGTGATTAGCCACACTATATTTCAGTTGGGATTTGGTTGCTACAAAATGTTTTTTTCTCAAAAAAAGTGAGAGAAAGAGAGAGAGAGAGAGAGAGAGAGAGAGAGAGAGAGAGAGAGAGAGAGAGAGAGAATATACCAATCTAGATTATTTATAAAAATTTCAAATAATTAACAAATTACAACTGATTTTTTAAAAACAGCACTTATTTAAAAAGCATGCTCATTTTGTTGAATTATTTTAATGAGTTCGCTTAAGTACAATCTCACTCTTTGTTCATCTATTTTATTATCTAGGTCACACCACAAAATATGTAACATATTTTCTAAATTAATTTTCATTATCTTCCAATTTTGTTAGTTTTACTTGATATTCTGTGACATAAACTCCCAATCTGTATATTTTATTGAGGGTGGTTCATGCTGTAATTGCCTAACTTTTCAATAAAACCAAGACTTCACATGCAAAAATTAAATTTAATATAAACTTATTTACAATTATTAAACCATAAATAACATTACTGTTACTTCTTGGAAACAGGCCTGAACTAAGAAGACCTTTCAATGAATTTCTTCTCCATAACATTAATCTTTTATAGAGCAATATGCTGACAATGTTGCTATAATAATGAAAATATCACCATTTTGGTTCAGGTAATAGGATTCCTAAGACTATCTTTAGACTCCCCAAAATGAGACTCATTTCTGATGTTTGAAATACTTTATATTAATTACTCTTACACTAATCTACTATTTCTATAAAAACACGTGATTTCCTTGATGATGGTTTTTGGTTTAAATATAGTAAAGATATATGATTTAAATAGAGAGGTGTAAAATTTTATCCATTAATTCACAGAAAATCAATTCTGTTTAATGGACTCCTTTTGGTTGAAGTTAGACTTTGTACTTTACTTCATGTGTGTTACTAAATTTGGGTGTCTCCTTTTAAAAAAGACATTCAATTGTAAAATATGCTCTTACTAATTTCAACTTGAGATATCCTAAAGCAGCTTACTATAACATTTAATAACCATTTAAAAAATGATAGTTTCTAAAATAATATGGCTAGCATATTTAGAAAATGTATTAAAGGAAGCATACCTTTGAGGTATAAATCATTTCTCATCACCAAACATCTGGAGGAAAAGCCTCAGCCATTCTATGGGTGACATCATACTATGACCAAAGTAACAAGCCCTGATTCAACCAGACATAATATTGTGCTTCCATTGAATATGCTTTTATTCACATGCAGAGCTGACAGTTTTGCGTTCTTTTCATTCCTCTTCAAACCCTTAATAAACTATCCTCCATTTTCACTGTTTCAAACAATAAACTGACTATATAACTTACTGAGAAAATTAAAGCAACCATATAACATAGATGTGTTATTTATTTAGTATAATACTGAATAGCATTAGTCAAAGCAGGTATCATTGTTTTGTCCCTAAACCCAGGGAAATAATTTAGTTCTTCACCATTAAGTGTGGAATTTTTATTAATGAAAATAATCAAAGTTGGTTTTTTCATATTTGAAACATTTTATGTCTAATTCATAGTTTTCATGTTAGATATCACTTTTGTTTTGCAGTTATTATTTTTTTTTTTTGAGGAGGGTGAATTTTTATCAGCTGATTTTTTTTTAAACTGTGAGTTCTACAATTCCAATTCAACATACAAGCTTTATTCTAAGCTTTTACCTTTCTTTAGTTGTACCTTTTTGTCCAATCATTTAAAGCTTAGTTCTCATTATTTATATTTACTAATGTGTTTAACTCTAGTATACATATTAATCCATGTGTAGAAATATTAGACACCAGTGCAGAGCATAGGCTGGTATATTCAGGAGGCAGAGAGGCAAATAAGGCAAGAGCACAGAGCATGGCAGAGAGGCATAGAAGCTGAGCTCAGACAATTAGTCTGGGCCTAGATTCAACTGTGAACAACAGGCTTGGTTAAGGGAATCCACCATGCATGTTTTGCTTACCCAATATTGGTGCAGTCATGAACAAAAGCAGGAATAATTAGAATTTGACACAGGATTTGTTTTAAAATATTGTCTAACTTGATTGTGATTCATTCCTCTCAGGAAAAAGGAGACCCAGAGTTTGTTTAGGCTTTGTTCTTAGGAGTCGGAGTTGCCATTCACATCCTTCATATACTGACATGGCAGATTTTCCTAAGGTAATTTCCAGCAACATAATTTTGATTTCTTTTGTTTTGTTTTGTTCTGTTTTTGAAGATCTATACAAATAAGTAAATGATATTAAGAAAATTTAACTTCTATTCTGATGTCATTTTCTGGAATTTATTTGACTATTATTTTGCTCTATGTAAATACCATTAAGATGTTTCAGGTCAGTTTTATGCACACACTTAGGGAAATAGTTGGGAAAATTCTAAGCCAATAAGAAATTGCAGAGTTATAATAACTCCTTTTCAGTGGATAAGAAATATGAAAGGGTTCATTGAAGAGAACAATACTATTAACACCATAGGGAAACACCTTGTTAAGTGAGCTTAGGATAGATAGGCTGCATTCCCCAGTAACATTTTTCATTAATGAGGAAACATAAACTCAGAATTTAGAGAAATTAATGTCTCTCAAATCTAAAAACCAATTTTTATAAGGATATTTATTTTTCTAAACTGGGCAACATGTTACCAAATATGGAATTCATCAGAAATAGTCTAAGTTCTGAATTTTTCCAATGAATCGAAGTTACCAAAGCAACTGCATTTATAAGGATAGAGAAGGTTTGAAAGATATTATTTGACTGCTCTTCTTTCACCAGAATTTTAAAGCTAAAATAAAAGGTAGCATTATTAAATCTGTAAAACTTCCTTTGTGATAAAACAAGAGCTATAATTTTTAACAGAATATCAAATAGATTATGAAAAAAATGGAAATTTTGATTATCTCAGTCCAGCCTTTCTTCCCACTGCTCTAGACACTAAAGTGCTTTATTTTAGTAAGTTTTAATTTGAAGAATTAAATTAATACAATAAATTGTTATATAGGAGGAGCACTCTTCAAAGTTGTATTATTTTTACATGCAAATATTAAATGACTTTCTGTGACTTGTTAATTTATTCAACAATTGATTGTCAGTAAAATATTGTATATAAATTTAGATCTACATAGATTCAAAACATGTATATAAGTAAATCATACTTGCTCAATTTTTTTCATAGAAAATAATAGTTTTGAAAAGAGAGGCTTAGTAATTGTCCACATAAGTTGAATTTGAGAGAGAATGAGAGAAAGAGACTGAGAGAGATTGTTCAGTATGTCAAGGCACTGCCAAGCACTGTGATACTTCTTGATGAACACAGAAGCAAATGGCCTCTAGCCACATACCATTGCATCTTACATCTTTTTTGAAAAATAATTTATTTACTTATTTGATTATTTGGTTATTTATTTATTTATTTATTTATTTTTAGAGAAAAGGAAAAAGAGAAAGAGAGGGAGAGAAACATCTCTGTGTGGTTGCCTCTTACTCGTGCCTCCAACTGGGGACCTGATGTGCAAACTAGTCATGTGTCCTGACTGGGAATCGAACCAGCGACACTTGGCTCACAGGCCGACGCTCAATCCACTGAGCCACAGCAGCCAGGGCAAATAGATTTTATTTATTTATTTATTATTTAAAGAGCGGGAGGGAAGGAAAGAGGGAAGGAAACATCAATGTGCAGGATAAACATCGACTGGTTGCCTCCTGCACACCCACAACTGGGGACCTGGCCCACAACCCAGGCATGTACCTGACTGGGATTCCCTGACTGGGAATCGAACCAGTGATCTTTTGGTTCACAGGCTGGCACTCAATCCATTGAGTTACACTAGCTAGGGCATCATACATCTTGAGTTATTTAGAAACTCCTGCTTAAACCCAATTTGGTGAAAATTCAAAATCTGAAGGAGACATTAGTAAGAGTCAATGAGGTTTCAATATTTACTTCTTCTATGCTTTGACTGAGTTCATATGATTAAATGAGTGGAAAAGCCAATGACTAATATAAATATATAACTGCAGATATATTCGTAGAGTCTTTTTCTGTCTATATAAAAATCTACCTTAAGGAGTGTGTGTGTGTGCGTGTGTGTGTGTGTGTGTCTGAACATATGTGTATATAGATCTGGGGTTTGAATCTTTATTTTTCCATTCTAGTTGCAGGCATTTGGTGATTTCATTAACATGTAAGACCACATTTGCCATATCTTTTAAAAAGGATTATTATTAAAAAGGATTCCCAGTCAGGGCACAATACTAGGTTGCACGTCAGGTCCCCAGTTAGGGTGTGAGTAAGAGGTAACCACACAGTGAAAAAAAGAAAAAAAATAATAAAAAGGATTATTATTGACACTTTAAAGTGTTGCAGAATATCATCCCAACAGATATATTTCTGTGCTAGAACCAGTCACGTTGACATGCAAAAGCTGAAAGTATGCATCCTTTTCCAGCTCCCATTCAATAGCATCACATCGGCATCTTGAAAGCAGTTTTGGTGTGAGTACTTACACCATGAAAGCCAGCAAAACATACCACTATCACACCACCCAAAAGCAGTTTTAATAACACACAAGTGAATGGCACATTATATGTATACAATGAATAGTAGTTCTGTAACAACTTTTAATTTATTTAAGTAGTATCTATGTCTGGATTCATTTATAAATTATAAATTATAAGAGACTTTAAGTAAAGGTAAGCCTAATTTGTGGTTTGAAGGTCAGTAATATATAACAACAGAATTTTTGAAATCCTAATTTTCTAAATTAAATAGTCTTTAGTGGCTCTCTCACTATACAAATTTATAGAGAATGAGCTAATTTTTCTAGAGCTCTGTTATTAATATAATTTAGTGCATTGTTGCCATCATTCCATATCATTTACTTGACGAATTTATGTTTGCTATTGGAGTTCAGAAATCTCTTTGTGCTTTTATTTTTCCACGTTTCCATGTTCATTTTGTTAGATGTATTTATCTTCCTTCGCAGTCTATGATTTTATGCTACTCTCAAAATAAAATTCTCTAAATGCTTAAAACACAAAACAAAATGTATCTTAATATAATATTAGAGTAATTTTTCTGGGAGAAAGTACAAAGTGAATCATTTTCCATAGTTGCAATTGGCAGGGCAATACCTTAGTTTCCCATTAAGTTCAATCATATAATGGTGGTAACAATTTTTTTTTTAGCTTTGCTTTGTATCATGCTGTGAATTTCAATACAAGTACTGGTTCCAAATTTCCTTAATGGATTTTTTTCCTACAGCATGTGGATTAGTTATGAGTGGGTAACTATGTATTAGCTTTCAAAAGGATAAAATATTGTAGATTATTGTTATTTCAATGAATAATTGTGTGAATTGCTATTGGAGACAAAATTAAGAGTGCAGTGAAAGTACACAAAAGAAAAACTAAATCAAGTAAAATATATAGGACTGTGAAAAGTCAAGTCTATTCTCATAAAAGGAAAATACATGCATTTCACTGGTAATCTTTCTCTGTTAAGAGTAAGTGGCTAATATCGACATGTGCTTGCCATAAAATGTCTTTCTTTGGGCACTTTTGTTAGTTCTTCATAGTCTCCACAGTGTGTGAATCAATTGTTAGTTTTAAACAAAAAGTTCACAATTGCAGTATTAACTTATTTATCTAGATATGTGAGAGCTTGGATCTAAAATAAAAATTGCTGTTACTGACAATAGGTGGGTGTCATATAAGGACTGTTTTCACCTCCAAAATTTTTAAAGCATTTGGAAAGTTTTAAAATTACAGTAGGTATATTCTGATAATCATGTTTGACCATCTGGTAATAAAGGTTTGAGGAAGAATACCTGTATGTCTTTGTTTCTCTATCAAAGTACAAACCTCTGCTGAGGGAAGAGAACAAATATGTGCTTTCTGTGACTTGGCAGAACCTAGGAGGCATAAGGAGAGAACTGAGCTAGGTGGGCATGCCTGTTTTCCTGTTGCCAGATTTACAAACCATACATGCCACAGCACCTTTCCTAAAACACACTTAAGAAAAGGAGCAGAAAAAAGTTGGAAAGATGTGGCACTAACGAGTTCCAAATAACATGAAGAAAAGTATCAACAATAAGTGAGAAGTACTATCGGTTTGAATGGGTTTTCCAAAATGTCTACCATTAAAATGCCACTCAAAATTGGAACACTTTTTTCATTATCTGGTGAGGATGTGGAGAAAAGGGAACCCTACTGCATTGATGGTGGAAATGCAGACTGGTGCATCCACTATGGAAAACAGGTTGGAATTTCCTCAAATAACTAAAAATGGAATTGCCTTTTGAACCAGCAATTCCATTGCTAGAATCACATCCGAAGAATTCTGAAGCACCAATTCAAAAGAACTTATGCACACCTATGTTCATAGCAGCACTATTTACAATAGTCAAGTGCTGGAAACAGCCTAAGTGCCCATCTGTAGATGAGTGGATCAAAAAACTGTGGTACATTTAAACAATGGAATACTATGTAGCAGAAAGAAAGAAGGAACTCCTGCCATTTGCAACAACATGGATGGAACTGGAGAGTATTTGTTTAATGAAATAAGCCAGGCAGTGAAAGACAAATACCATATGATATCACCTAATACAGGAAATTAATGAACAACACAAACACAGAAATAGAACCAGGGGCATGTAAACAAGAAACATACTGATAGTGACCAGAATGGAGGCGGGTGGGGGAAAAGAGGGGAAATAAGGGAGAAGGTCTAGTCAAGGAACTAGTATAAATAACCCATAGACATGGACAACGGGGTGGGGATTGACTTTAGGAGAAGGGGTCGGCGGGGTAGGGGGACAATGGGGGGCAAGGTGGGACAACTGTAATATCAAAACAATAAATAAAATTTAAAAAATGATTAAAAAATGTTTTGAAATACAATACTTTCTGTATTAGAAATTAGATGAATGACCCAGACAGATTACAGTACTCAATTTGTGTTTATGCAAGAAAATATTCTTAACACTTTTCTGGATATATGTAATTCAAATATTTCAAAGAAGTATACATGTTGTGTCAGTGAAATGTGTTTCAAACAAATTACTACTGAGAGCCTTTGTATAGTCTTCCTGTCAAGAGAGCATACTCCAAAAGTAATAATTTTATTTTATTAATCAGTAAAGTGTCTGTGGTGTTTTGATGAGATTTAATTTGTAGGAGAATGTGAATAATATCAGAAATATTCCCATCACACACACTCAAAAATATAGCAAATAAAATTTTTATTTTAATTAAATATGTTGGTAAATAGCGTGGTATTAATATGTAACCTCCCTTGAAACCTGAGGTGAATATTGAAAGAATTAAATAGGGAAATATCAGGGCAAACTTTGTCCAGACAAAGGTATAGTAGCATGAAAATACTACGAAAAACTAAACCAAAGACAAAAACATAGGTTCCAAAGATTAACACAGAATCCTCAAGGACTGCCTTTTGCATATTACTGGTAATTGGCATCTGCCCTCTCCTTATGGTCTTCTGTCTTCCACAGGGAAACACTGGGTGTTCTTTGAATCACTCAACCCACCAAAATATCCAATGCTTTATGTTTTTCCTGTGGTCCCATTAATTTTCATAGATGATATTTAACTATGTCAAGGGTCAAACTAAGCAGACAAAAAAAGGCATGTCTGTTTTGTTGAAAATAATTGGAATAGAAAAAAGATAGAGATGGAAATTAACCAAGTGTTGAAAACTGATAAGACTAAGTGAGAAACACAATAAAATTATAGAGAACAAAGAAAGTAAATGCACTCTTTTAAAATGTTAGGCATGAAAAGACAGCTTGTGAATTACTTAAGGATAAAGTTGAGTATGTTAAAGTATGCTAAACCTGATATCCATGGAACTTAAATTAATTTCAGACTTTAATAGTCAATTAAGAAAAATCAAGAATCCTGCAATTAACTATTTTTACCATAAGACCATATATAAATGCATATAAATTATGTTTAATTACTTTTATTAGCCGTTGGTATTAGTTGAAAGAGAAGAAATTCTTAGTATTTCCTCACTATTTTATAAAATATTGAATTCTTAAATCTATAACAATAGCATAATATTTTTGTTAGTAATTTCTTTCAAAAATAATTTCTGTGATTAAAAAAATTGTCATAAATTTGAAAAATGCCCTATTTTAACAATATCTTGGTGAACTTACTTTATTTCCCTTTGGATATCAACTGAAATTAGATATTGTAGTACTGCCCACTATTTCCTTTGACTGCACAGTATGGACTGAGCAACAAGTGTTCAGTCAGTTCTTTTGCTTTTGCAGGTAACTTTAAGCATGCCCTGTTTTAACAATATCTTGGTGAACTTACTTTATTTCCCTTTGGATATCAACTGAAATTAGATATTGTAGTACTGCCCACTATTTCCTTTGACTGCACAGTATAGACTGAGCAACAAGTGTTCAGTCAGTTCTTTTGCTTTTGCAGGTAACTTTAAGCATACTCGTATTTTGAAGGTAGACAAAAGTAGTGAGGCAGAATTTATCTAATTTGATAGTCACAATTGAAACAATGAGCTTGTGGAACCTGGCATTAATGTGGATGACACTAGGGGAACACTCATTAAAGCTCTGATTATAACTTGCAATAGTCATCTTCCCTTCATATGGGAAGTTCAAGCAGACGACCGCCTAGCCTGGAGGCTCGCGGTCAGGCAAGGTACGTCACGTGCAGAGGCTGCGCGCAACAAGGAGGCGGTCCAGAAAAGATCGAGGCGGAAGCAGCGTCAACAGCAGCAACAACGGCCATCTGCCTTCACCTGTAACAAGTGCGGCAGGGATTGTCACTCCCGAGTCGGACTGCACAGCCATTCTCGGCGGTGCAGATAGACTCTCAAGAAGCTACGCCATCGTCTCTCGAGACGGACGGCTGCCGACGACGAGTCATCTTCATGTTGAAACTAGGTTCTCAGCAGAGGAACAGTTCATTGATTCACAATGTATTTATTTTCAGATCTTTAAAGCCATACAATAAATTGAATTGTTATTCATTTGAACATAAATTCAATTTGGCCAATTTGGCCATTATATTTTTCTTTCTTTTTTATTTCTAATTTTATTTTTTTGGTTTTTCAATTATAGTTGTCCCATTTTTTCCCCATTGCTCCCCCCACCCAGCCCACCCCTTTCTCCCACAATCATATCCCTCCCCATTGTCCATGTTCATGAGTCATTTATACATGTTCCTTGACTAAACCCTTCCCTTATTTATCCCCCTTCTCTCCCTCCCCCATCCCCCCTATTGACTGTTATTCTGCTTCTTGTCCTATTTAACTCATTTGTTTATGTTGCTCTTTAGTTTCCTGTATTGGGTGATATCATATGGTATTTTGCTTTCTTTGCCTGGCTTATTTCACTAAGCATAATTCTCTCTAGTTCCATCCATGTTGTTGCAAATGGCAGGAGTTCCTTCTTTCTTTCTGCTACATTGTATTCCATTGTGTAAATGTACCACAGTTTTTTGATCCACTCATCTACAGATGGGCACTTAGGTTGTTTCCAGCACTTAGCTATTGTAAACAGTGCTGCAATGAAAATAGGGGTGAATAGGTTCTTTTGAATTGGTGTTTCAAGATTCTTCGGGTATAATCCTAGTAGTGGAATTGCTGGTTCAAAAGGCAATTCCATTTTTAGTTTTTTGAGGTAATTCCATACTGTTTTCCATAGTGGCTGCACCAGTATGCATTCCCACCAACAGTGCAGTAGGGTTCCCGTTTCTCCACATCCTCGCCAGCACTTGTTGTTTGTTGATTTGTTGATGATGGCCATTCTGACAGGTGTAAAGTGGTATCTCATTGTGGTTTTTATTTGCATCTCCCTGAAGGCTAGTGATGTTGAGCATTGTTTCATGTGTCTATGGACCTTCTGTATGTCCTCTTCGGAGAAGTGTTTGTTCAGTTCCTTTGACCATTTTTTAATTGGGTTGTCTATTTTCTTGATGTTGAGTTGTATAAGCTCTTTATATATTTTGGAGATCAGTCCCCTGTCTGAGATATCATTGGCAAATACGTTTTCCCATGTGGTTGGTTTCCTTTTCATCTTGCTGATGTTTTCTTTTGCTGAGCAGAAACTCTTTAGTTTGATGTAGTTCCATTTGTTTATTTTTTCCTTTATTTCTCTTGCCTTAGGAGATGTACCCATGAAAATATTTTACGTGGTATATCTGAAATTTTCTTGCCTATGTTTTCCTCTAGGACTTTTATGGTGTCACAGCTTTCATTTAAGTCTTTGATCCATCTTGAGTTTATTCTCGTTCCACCATGCACTTGCACCACACACAAGAACTCCCTTTTGACCCAGCAATTGCGCTTCTAGGAATTTATCTGAAGAAATCTGAAACACTAATTGGGAAGAATGTATGCACATCTGTGTTCATTGCAACTTTATTTATGATAGCCAAGATATGGAGTCAACCTTAGTGCTTATCAGTAAGTGAGTGGATGAAAAAGCTATGGTGCATTTACACAATGGAGTATGATGCCACAGTAAAAATTCTTAGCTTTTGTGACAGCTTGGGTGGACCTGGAGACTATTATGTTAAGTCAGTCGCTGAAGAACAGATACCATATAACCAACTTATATCTGGACTCTAATGAACAAAATAAACTAATTACCAAAATAGAAACAGAAGCACAGATACATGGACAGACTGACAACTGTTGGGGATGGGGCGTACTGGGTGAGAAAAGGTGAAAGAATTAGTCAAAGAATGTATATGCTGAAACTATGGACACAGACAACAATATGGGGATTGGCTGGGAGAAGTTGGGGGGCTGGTGAAAGTGGGGAATGGGGGAAAAGTAGGACTACTGTAATAACATAAACAATAATAAACTATAAAGAAATAAAATAACAGGTTACAAAAAGATGAAAACAGAAGTCAGTTCAATGCATGTACAGGCCAAAGGACGCTAAAGAATCCTTGTGAGCCAGAAAGTAGGGTAGCAACATGAAACATTTTTCCTCCCAACTCTCAGTTGGAACTAACCCTGCAGCCACCTTGATTTTGTATTTCTAGCTTCCTGAAATGTGGGATAATAACTTTCTGCTTTTAAGCACGCATCTTTTTGATACTTTGTTATGGCAGTCCAGTAAACTAAGAAACTAGTAGGAAAAAAATTATATAATTCATTATGTACTTAATGGTCCAGATATTTAAAATATGACCAATTAATACCATACATAACACTGAACAGCATCATAAACTAAATAAAAAATTAAAACAATATGTCATAATAAAAGTACATGTTGTACTTAGGTAAAAATAACCATATCTGGATTGAACAACTTCTATTAAGTAAAGAAGGTTTTTAATTATATAATGTAAATGCTTGTCTAACTAATGGGAAAAACTTGGCAAGAAGAGAGATTGGAGAAAAATGCACATCTCAATTATTTTGAAAGTAAGAGTTTCTAAATTTATTTTATAATTTAATTTGGTTTAATTAAACAAAATAAGTCTTGGCTCTCTGGAAAATCAGGTGGGAATCAAGGAAAGTTGTTTACCTTTTGGTTCTATGAATAAAATTTTCATGGTAAGGTTCTTTCTATATTTTAAATATGGACAATAAAAGTGGAGTTGGCTGTACCGTATAAAAGGGAATAAAAAGTTCTTTAATTTTGTAGTGAATTTCCTTCCTATTATTTTATCTTTTCTTAGTTTTAATAAAATATAACAGCTTTATCTCCCAGAATTTACGTCAAAGCTTTTATTTTGAAAATAAGGAATATTTCATTAAATTCACTTATAAAAACTACCTTTGAAAATTTATTGAGATCACAGAAATCCTAAAGTGCCTATATATTTGCTGAAAACCTGAAAGATGCAATATATTTATTCACTAAAATTTCTCTCAGCATCATTCTGTATCATTTAACTTTGGTTAAAATAAGGCTTAGAAAGATTTAATATTTTATAACAAATTTGACCTAAAGTTATTAAGCCATTTTATGACATTTTTAGGAAAGTAACATAATTATATAGAAAGTGGTAAATGTAACATTCTGCTATGAATTGTGAAGTGGTTTATAGATATGATCCATGTAATTATTTTAGCTTAACTGAAGAGCCTTATGAAAAACCTCCTCCATGTTCCTAAGAACCGCGTGAGTTGGGACTTTCTGGGATAGCAAGTGATTTGCGGATGATCAAATATACCATTTACTATTAGACCTCATGCTTCCATGTCTTCTAGTCCCTTACTCAAAACTAATCTCTTCTTTTCCTTATGCACCTCTTATTTTACTCCTTTTGCAGTTTTCCTGGTTACTTTTTCTCCCAGCTCCTCAAGCAGAGCTAACAAGCTATGTAGTCAATACCCTGAATGTTTATTATGTCCTGCCTGTATGTTGTTTGTATATTTGTGTCATAACTATCTGCGAACATGCCTTTATTCATCAATGAATTATGTTATTTTATTGTAAGAAATTTTATTCTGGTTATCTTTTTAATCTTAAAATATATCATAGTGGTTCATGATAGTCTACAGAAGAAATTTTACTGAGCTGGATTAATAACATCATGTTTTGTTATGTACTAGCCAAAGGTCACAGGTCATTGTATTAAATTCAGCTATCCTTCAATTTTATAATTCCTTATGGTTGTCATTTGTGTGTCTTTGGTTTCCCAAGACAGTCATAGTTTATGCTTATTATTCTGACATCCTGGCTGGCTTAGGTTTTTCCCGGATTTATCAATTTTTTAATTAATTATGTTTATTAATGGTTACTTCTAAGTAAGTTAAATAAATTGGCTGAACCTTGAATTTTTATTTCCAGCAGAAGCCATGGTTTCTTTCAGCTTAAGTCATCAACTTATCCTGTAGTACCTGAGACATACTGCAGTGAACAGTGTTCTCACTTGAACTGGTTATTACATCTGAAAGATGAGCAGCAATAACTCATCCCTCCCTCTCCATCTTCTACTAGACAAGGCAACCGACACTTTCCTCTCCAGAGACTAGCTGGGAGAGCTAACTTTCTGGTGCGTGGGGAGTGTGGTGTGCTGGATGCCCCTGCTGGCTACTTGGTTTGCCACTGTGGTTTAGTATGTCATGGCCTCTCACAGCCAGCAGTTGATTAGTTGAAAAGTCCATGGATATAGGTGAGTTCTGATCAGGTTTGGTGCAGTGGCCTGAGCAGTATAATAAGTTTTGGTTTTCTCTCTGACCTTTACTTTGTTTCCAGTAAATTAGAAAAATTACCCTCAAATTCTCTTTCTGGTAGAAAGATGGCTGCAGCTTCTGCATTTCTAGTTCTGGGAATAAAAAGAAATATTTCATGTAAATACTGTACATTTATGAGATTCGTTCTGGATAGGCAGACTTTGGACTCTCACCACGCAATATGCTGTTTGACTTAAGTCATGTAGACACAATCTCCAGAAAAATCCAAAGCAAGTGCCCAGGGAGACTTCATAAACTGACCTTAAATTATATCTAAAGAGAGAATGGGTATAAAGTAGTAAATAAAAATATCTATGATGCTGAGACTCATAACCGTATTATACGTTCTCTATTTTTTTAGTTTTCTTTCATAAACAAGCAACTTGTGTAGGTCTGCTCTCAAATATCTCTTACCAAAATCTGTTTTACTATTTCATATTGAGCTAGTTATACAGGTCAAATTTTTGGAACAGTTTAACTCCATATGTAAACCAAGGCTTGTTCTTTTCATTATATCTAACAGCCAGCTGTCCATAAAAGCCTTCTGAAGTTTCCACAGGAGTCGTTTTTGGTTAAAAATAACAATGTACTACTGTGAACATTTGGAAAAAGAATAGTGTGTTTTTAACATGATTTTTGAAAGTTTATTTAAAAAATTTTGGCACATTTTGTCATCTAGGAAATACATACAACATATTGAGATGATAATTTGTTAACAAATTAAATAGGGCTAATTAGTTGGGAAATGAAATAAAATAATAAACAAGGAATACATATCTTACTCAAGAATGGCAGTTAAAAGTTTGAAAAATAATGGAAGAACCTTATAATTTATAGTGTTTTGGCATTTCTGGAAAGAGATTTGATTGAGAATGATAACGCAGGAAGATGGTCTGCTGACCTTTAGTCCTGGTCTGACTTCATTTCAAGTTACAGAAAACAAGAGGGTTCACAGGGAAACAACAGTTTTGTTTTCACTAGGTCTCTTTTTTGTATATATATATATATATACTTTTTTTAATACTTGGAAAAACACTTGTCGTCTTGCTGCTGGTAAAAGTGATGTTTGAATGTATTCTGCAAAAGTTGCAAAGCTAGTAACTTATAAAATATTCCTGAGGTTGGCAAGTTTCACAAGATAAAAGGTTCACGCAGCTCTGACAAGTAACTGAAAGGGAGACTGGTGTAGTGAGCACCCACACAGCAGTGTAAACCTCACGCTGAATTCTGGACTGCAGCTTGAATTCCTATCGTGCACTCCACAAGAATACATCCCTGCCGTGGTTAGCCTTAGTTGATTTGTTTACACTTAACCTACTTTGGTGCACAATAATTGAAACTATGAATAAAACAACTATATTGTACCTTCCTTTTTTCTTAAAAGGAGATTCAAATTTTACTCCAGAGGATTTTTACATTTATACTTAGCTGCTTTTGATTTAGCTTGCAAACAGGTCTCTAGTTTCTGTCGGTCCCTGTAACCAAGGAAAATGATTACTGCATGCTACTGATTGGTTGGAACTGAAATCTGCACAGATTGGCTTGGAGGCCTAACTGATCTGTATGCTGTTATCTCAGTTTACTTTATCAGATGCCATTAGAGACCAGTCATATCTGTTTTAAGTGACAGCATAGCTAACAAGCAGGATTAATGTCAATGTATATTTGGTGTGTGTGGGGAAAATCTATATACATATATAGAATAGATAAGCATTATTGTCTATAAATTTTATTTCTACAAGTATACATATATATTTTTAAAGATTGTTATAAACACATCTTAGCCACCTAATGTGCCTGCTGTTGAGAATTCTGCTTTTTACTCTTAATTTGCAAACGACTTTGCAGTACTGTCTTAAGTATGGAGAGGATGTATGTGAAAGAACAAAAACCAACCTCTTATCTAATCAATAGGCATTAAGATTTATGATGTAACAACTTTAAAAATAATTATAAACCCTTTTGGATAATATATAAAAGATTTATTAATGAAGTGGACTATGCATTTACTTAAGAGATAGAAGTTATCTTAATAAGACTTCAGATAACTAATCTTTGAAATTAACTGAAAGTTTCAATTTCTTTTTGAAAATGCACTGACTGAACTAGCATGGCTAGTAAGCAGTTCTTTTCTCCGCACTTTCTGCATTTCTTAATTTGTGATGAAACCATTGCAGATATTGCAGATGAGGCCTTAGGATTTATTTTCTATATAAATATAGAACACAAAGCAACAAACTAAGCCTCAAAAAACAGGTGTTGTCCTACTACACCATAAGATGTCTGCATATATTTTAATGTGAAATAAATTTTAAGGTAGTTGTACATTCTTTTGTTCATGCTTTAATGTACTTTTCAATTAACAAACCAAGAGCAAAATACACCTATCCTGATCAAGTATGATAAGATGGTTTCTACTAGAGAAATATTATGAATTCAGCATAAAACAGATTTCTCTGAACATTTTATTGAATTTGTTAGAGTGACATTGATTAATAAAATTACATAAGTTTCAGGTGAACAAGTCTATAATACATCATCTGTATATTTCATTGTGTTCACGACCCCAAGTCAAGTCTTCTATAGCCATTTATCCCCTTTTACCCTCTTCTCCCTCCCCCACCCCCTTTCACTCTGGTAATCTTGATACTCTTGGCTGTGTCTATAAAAATTTTAATCCCTTCACCTTTTTCAACCAGCCCCCTAATCCCCCTCCTCTCTGACAGCTGTCAGTCTGTTATCCATATCTAGGAGTCTATTTCTATCTTATTAGTTTATTTTCTTTATTAATTTCACATATAAGTGAAATTGTATGGTACTTGTCTTTCTCTGATTGTCTTTGTTCACCCAGCATAATACTCTCCAAGTCTGTCCATGCTGTCACAAAAGACAAGATTTCCTTCTTTTTTACAGCCCAATAGTATTCTGTTGTGCAAATGTACTAAGGTTTTTTTATCCACGCATCTACTGATGGACAGACACTTGGGCTGCTTCCAAATCTTGGCTATTGTTAATATGCTGCAATGAACACAGGGTTTCATATATGTTTTCAAATTATTGCTTCAGGATTCTTCAAATATATTTCCAAAATGGGAATCACTGGGTTATAGGGCAGGTTCATTAATTTTTTAGGTAATTGCATACTGCTTTCCAGAGTGGCTGCACCAGTCTGCATTCCCACCAATATTGCACAAGGGTTCCATTATCTTCACATCTTCAGCAGCACTTATTGTTTGTTGATTTATTGATGACAGCCATTCTGACAGGTGTGAGGTGATATCTCATTTTGTTTTAATTTCATTTCTCTGATGATAAGTGACATTAAGCATCTTTTCATATGTCTATTGGCCATCTGTATGTCCTCTTTGGAAAAGCATCTATTCAGATCCTTTGCCCATTTGTTTTTTATAATTGGATATTTTGCTTGTTTGGTGTTAAGTTCTTCCAGTACTATAATGAATAAGTGTTGAAAGCAGATTTTCCTGTTTTGTTCTTGATCTTAAGGGAAATGATTTTAGTTTTTGTCCAGTGAGTATGATGTTGGTTGTGGGTTGGTCATATATGGCTTTTATTATATTGAGGTATGTTCCCTCACTGCATTTTATCAAATGCTTTTACTGTATCTACTGAAGGGACAGCTCTGCACCAGTCAGGCATACAAGGGAAAAATGGCCCCCATCCTAGACCTACACTACTCAGTCTGTCTCATATTCTGCCAGGGGCCTGATCTCAGCAAGGTGTGGCTGCAGGGAGTGGAGAAGATGGGGCTAGTGGATTTCAAATTAACGGAGGTGTTGTTCAGACTTAGAGGAAGGTGGGGGGATTGGCCCCCACCTCAGAGCCACACAACTCAGTCACTGACATCCCCTATGTCTGTACAGGCTCCTACACCCCAGCTCAGACAGCTGCCTTCTTAGCTGGGCACAAGCTTTATAGGGTAGGAGTATTAAATTCTCCCAGTCTGATGCTATATGGAGGGGAGTGCTCCACCTAGGAAAGATGGTGTCTGTGGTGTTAAAGGGTGACTTATCTCAAATGTAATGGCAGCTGTTTCCTCAGCTCTACACACAATCACAATCACCTGTCTTTTCTCACACGAGACTAGTCCAATCTGCCCTCCTTCTGTTGGAGCCCAGGGTGAGTGGCTGCAAATAAAATTTTTTGCATTGACCTTTTAAGAGGGTGCCTGAATTTCCCTCTCAGAAATGCTTTTGCTGTGTCCCATAGATTTTGGGATATTGTGTTCTAATCTCCATTTGTTTCAAGGAGGGAATGTGGGGTGTGGGGAAGTAGAAGTGGATAAAGGGGGGTTAAATGGTGATGGAAGGAGACTCAACTTGGAGTGGTTAACACACTATACAATATACAGGTGATATATTGTAGAATTATATATCTGAAACCTATGTAATTTTATTAACAAAGGTCACTCCAATAAATTCAATGAACTAAATACACAACAAAGGATGTACCTGTGTCTCTAGCAGACTCCTGTCACTCTCTGGCTGACGGAATCCCTGCAGATTTTCACAGCCAGATGTTACATGGGCATCTGTTCCTGGCTCTAGGGTTCTGAGCTAGGGAGACTTATTTGAGACTCAGACCTCATGCTTATTGGGTGGAAACACACACAGATGAGATATTCCTCCAGAACCTCGACCACTGCCCATGGGAGCAAGGTCAGTCCTTTTTGCATCTGCCCTTTCTGCCAGTCCGGATGTGGCTTACTTAAACCATTGGCTATAAGGCTTCTCTTCAGCTAGTCTTCAGCTAGTTATTCAGGTTGATAGCTCTATATTTTAGTTGTAATTCCATTTTTGACTTAGTAGAAGGTGAGTGTAACATCCACCCATTTCACCAGCATCTTGGATCTCCTAGGTCATTTTTTATTATAAAATCATAATGGCACTGAACATTATATTTGTATCTCAATATAGTAAATATTTGTTTGTAATGCCTCTAATTCAGAATTCTTCTTAGAAACTAAGTATAAAAAAATCAGAAGTGCAAATAATAAGAAGGCAGTAGAGTCTGGTTATATATTTGTCAAGTTTTTAGAGGCAGATTTAAAAAAAAGGCTCCACCTACAAGTGCTCATCACCTCAATGGTACTATTTTCCCCAGAATCTGACTGACAAAAATTCTATTGAAGATTAATTCCATTTGTCTATAGGTATTTGCTGTGACTGAAAAATAAATAAATCACAGCTTCAGGTTGGTGGACAAATAAAGTTTTGATACTGTGGGACCCAGAAGAACACAACAGTTTCATTCCCTACCTCCTTAAACTGCTGTATGCATGTTTTCCCTTTGCCTGTTTTTGAGTTTTATCTTTTATAATAAACTGGCCAATAGTTCTTTAGTTGCTGCATGCTAGGAATGTAACTAAAGGAATACTAAGGAATGCTAGCTTGCATTTGGGAATCTCAAAAGATTCCTTAGCTCTTATTGTTAATAGGATTTGTGGTTCTGCTTTTCAGTCCACTGTGAATGAATATCAGGAAATCTGTGTTAAAGATGCTGAAATTGTCTTGTGTGGAGGAGCCAAAAACATGAGCCAGACCCCCTTCTGTGGCAGAAACATGTGTATTAGTAATAAGGTTTGGATTAGATCTCAAACTGGAAGATTCTTTGTGAGCAGCATTAACAGCCCAGCATGTTTAATTCCTCGTGGGAGTTACTGCAGATAATTTTGCTGCAAAATAAAAAATAATCATAGAAGAATGTAACAAATATGCCCTGTAGCCATAGCAGAGGTGGAAAGACGCTAATGAAGCTGATTACTTTAATAATGAGATGGTATCAACTAAGGTGATGACAAAGAAAAAAATAGGCAATGCAAGTAGATGAGCAGGCTTGTTGCAAGCAAGCCTGGAACAGTTAAATAAACTTCCTCCAGTATTGAAGATAGAAGGGACTTATCACTGCAAGGAACGTGCCAGGGATATCTGATGCTTTAGTAGTTTATGAAGATCCTGTTATAAAACATAACTTCACAGCACTGGCAAGAATTGTGGGCTATCTTATGACTGGCTATAATCCCTCTAACATGGATATTGGTTTTCTCCCTGCTATCAATGGGGTACTTAAAAAAAAAAACCCAAAACAAACAAAAAAACAAGACTGAATCTTAAGGACATGAATAAAAGTTTTGCTCCTCAGTACCTGGCAACTGAGAAGAACTGGAATCTAGACCCATTAAAATCAATGGGAATGGAAGAACCACTTCTTTGAATCAGTCATTGAAGTGATCTGGCTCAATTATACAGGGAGACAATTTTTAACATAATTCTTGATGAGTTCGATTTTTCAACTGTTTTAGACTTAAATAGGCATGCTGATTTCAAAACTGCAGTTAGTTTTCTTCTATCACGTCAAGTTTTTTTCTCTACAGCTTGTCTTAATGTGACCTCCCTAGGCTGGGTCGAGCCTGGATTGAGGGAAGCACTAGTGCTCTCCTGCTGGCTAAGAACAAACCTAACTCGAGTGGGGAGGGATGGGGGACAACCTTGGAGACCAGTGACAGACAGGTTCATCCTTGTCTAGGGTATTCAGTTACACATGAGACAGTGTGGTGGGAGGTTGTGCGCTGCTCTATATAGTGAAACGTATTCCCAAGTGTAGTCCGAGTTCTTGTCTGTGTACAAGGAGTTAGCAGAATTAATTTTTTTATTTACATACATACTTATTTCCTTTCCTTCAGATCATGTCTGCCTCTGCTATTTCTCGTCATAAGTGCCTAAACAACCCTGATTTGTTTTGTTCTATCTGTGGCAGTTTCACCATTCCCAGTCAAAGGACAAACATCAGCGCATTTGTCAGGCAAGCATACTTTGCATATTTTAAAGTAAAACTTGGTGATCAAGATAAGTCTTGGGCCCCTCACACGGTGTGAAAGCAGTGTGTTGAGATTTTACAGATGCGGACAAAGGGAACATATGATAAATTGTCATTTGGTATACCTATGGTTTGGGGAGAGCCCGGAGATCATTCAAGAGACTGTTAGTTTTGTAGAGTGAAAATATAAGGATATAATAAGAAAAATAAATATAAAACAGAGTATCCTAGTCTACCATCAGCTATATACCCAGTGCCTCATTCAGCTGAAATCCCAGTGCCAGTCTACTTTCAAAAAACAGGAGTATAGTGAAGAACTAAGTGACAGCAATGATGAAGATTTTGAAACTAAATGTGACACAGTTTGTAAGGGATTTGATCAGCATGAGATGAATGATTTGGCATGAGATTTGGGACTATCCAAAGAGGCTTCAGAACTCCTAGCATCAAGACTGCAAGAGAAAAACTTGCTTGAAAAAGGAGTGAAGTCACCCTACTTTCGATCAAGAGAAAGTGCAATTCTTTAGTACTTTCAAAGTGACGATGGCTTTGTGTATTGCCATAACATACTTGGTTTAATGGAGGAATTGTGAATTCCAATCTATAACTCAACTGAATGCGATTGTTCATTGATAACTTAAAGAGGAGTGTGAAGTGTGTCCTTCTCCACAATGGCAATTTATTTGGTGCAGTCCTAAAAGGATATTCAATTTATTTTTGTGAAGAATATGAAGACATAAAGAGAGTTATTGATCTGTTGCAATACCACAAGCACAATTGGATAATCTGTGTTGACCTTAAAATAGTCTGCTTCCTTCTTGGTCAGCAACATGGATACACCAAGTATCCCTGTTTTCTGTGTATGTGGGACAGCAGAGCTCATGAGAAGCATTGGGTGGAGTCAAATTGGCCTCCAAGAGCTGACCTCAAACCTGGTGATCCAAATATTTTACATGAGCCACTTGTTGACAGAAAGAACTTTATATTCCCACCTCTGCACATAAAACTGGGCCTCATGAAGCAATTTGTTAAAGCTTTGCCAACTGAAGGAGACTGTTTCAAGTATCTCATTTTGGCATTTCCTAGCCTGTCGTTTGAAAAGATAAAATACCTTAATATGTATGTTTGGTAACAGAACTTTACTACTTGTACACAATTTGACTTACATTAACAATATATAGCCTTTATATGAATAAAATAACTCTAAATAAATAGTATATTTAGGTAATTTATTCTTTATTTTTCTTTGTATGTACATTTTGTATGATTTTTGGGACAAATGGAGGGAATCCTGTACCTTAAAAAGTTGACGTGATAGTAAAAAACTGGCTCATTTTTGGATTCAGATGCCAAAAGTTAGTCTAAAACAAGTGTCCGATCTAACTCAATGAAAATTGTGCTCCCCATGTTATTATCTGGTTCATGAATTAAGACATCATGGTGCAAAATGCACTGTTGGATCTGCTTGCATTCGGAATGATCAAGGTATCACACTCATCATTCTGAACACAGAAGAGCAAAGAGCTCACTATAACCCTGTGTTACTTTATTTGAATAGGCCACATTAAAGTAGGTAAAGATGTATTTATCATTAATAAGAGCTCAGGCCAGAAGCAAATTCTTTCAAATTTGTACCAAATATACATATGCTATATTTCTGGACTAAAATTTAATTATACAAAAGCCTTAAAAGAAATAGTGTCCTTGTCCATAAACACCACACATGCAAATAAGTACATACATAAATAAATCAATGATAATTACCTCTGTGAGAAATTCTCAAGTTTTTTTCTAATATTCTTTTACACTTTATACTTTACATTTTATTAACGCTCTTTAATAGATACAAGTGAGAACGAGCCAGCCACTGACATATTGCATTTTAACTAGGCCTTGGTGTTGGCTAGAAGCTTACCCGACACTCACAGCTGGGCCTTTGCATCTCCTGTTGAACTTTTTTACAGAAACTCAAAATTAGAGAGACCACTCTGTGACAATGATGGATAAAGAGAAGACCACTAATGAAATCACGTCTGAGCACAGATAAATATTTTCTAAGTCACAATAAGCACATATATCCTTTTCTTGACTAATGTGAGCAACTTCTATTTCTTAATTAAGTACATTAGCATCACTACAGTCTATCTCCCCATAGATAAGATATTTTGAGATACCCAAGCATAGAGTAGACAAGAGTAGACACCACTTTCTGAATGTTAAACTAGTCAGGACAAAGTTCTACTTCTTTTAACTCTTCCCCAGATTACTCAATGTAGGCTCTTTTTAATAATTTCTGTGATGGTTAATTTTATGTTTTAGTTATTTGGGGTAAGGGATGCCCATATTGCTAGTAAGACATCATTTCTGAGTCTGCCTGTAAGGATGTTTCTGCTAGATATATCAGCATTTCATTTGCTGAATTGAATAAAACAAATGACAGTTCCCAATGGGACTGACATCATCCAATCTGTTGAGGGATGAATAGAGCAAAAAGACAAAGGAAGAATAAATTTGCTTTCTCTTTTTGAGCCAAGATATCTTTTCCTGCCCTTAGACATTGGGAATTCCTGGCTCTCAGGCCTTTGGACTTTGACTATATTACTTCAGTGGCTTTTCTGGTTTTCCAGCTTGCAGATACCATACTGTAGGGGTACTTAGCCTCAAAAATTATGTGGGCCAAATCCTATCTCTCTCTTACCTTTTATATGCAATATCTCCTTGGGTACTGTTTCTCTGGAGAACATTGGTCAATACGAGTTCTTAGCAAGACACTGCATATTTCTCCATGTATATGGACTTTCCTGCTGCAAATAAAAGTAAACCCAGGAGTTCTGGTGGTTTTTGGCTGTGGGGTGCTACCCTAATGAAGATAAAATAGAAGTCTTTAAAGACTTGATTTGAATGGAAATATTATCTAAGTCCTAGAGAAATGCAGTGCAGGAAGATGGAAATAATGAGAAAAGACCAAATTTCTTTGCTTCTAGAATTTTAGATGGCATCTCACTATGGAGTATTGTGACTTATTGATTAAATTATTCAGTTCAATAAAAGTATGTTGAATAGATGCGGGAAAGTTTTTTTTCTGTATGCTCTGTTTAAATTACAATTAAGTTTCCAGCTGGAGATCTCTAAAACATATTAGAACCCTCACAGGGGTGTTATTTGCCTTGTTCTATTTTTGGATTTTTTAGCAACATCACCTTATAGTAACAGCTGTTCAGAGTGCTGGGATTGGTATAAATTTTTCTTCCACCGCTGGCAAGTTCAAAAGCTGTAAAATATTTTCAGTTCATTTCAGGTTCAGGTATCCCTAGGAGCAATTGTCTTGATGCAATCAAAAGGGAAGGAACTAAGATTGTAAAACAGATACTCAGAAACTAAATGCAAACTGCTGCTGGTTGGAAACTCCAACTGGGACTTTATTGCCAAACACCAGACATTAGGAGATCAGTAGCAAAATTAGCCACAGTAAACATCCTGAGGTGTGAAACTAGTGCCAGCTCACTGAGCTAACAATATCACACATGGGTTGAGAATAGAGTTGGGAAAGACAATAAATATACATTTATTATCTGTTTTTATATTAAAAGACATGTTTTGAAAAAATATTTATCAGAAAAATAAACTCAGCTATAAGATGTAGAATAAAATTTTGGGGAGGCTTATGCTCTTAATCAGAATATAAATATTAAGATGTATATATTATATATGTAATCTGAGTGGTAACTAATATAAAAATCTCATGAAAATCACTGTTAAGATAATTTCAGTAGTCTTAATTTAATAATCATGTATGGAAAATTTAGATATTCCATGACATTATTTGTTAAAATGAGCATGTGTTAATACATATCCCTTCCCTTCTTCATTGTCTCTTTACTGTACTTTTTTCTTTTTCTTAAATCCATAATTTAAGAAAAAAATTGTGATAATGTCGTCGCCGGCAGCCGTCCGTCTCGAGAGACGATGGTGTAGCTTCTTAAGAGTCTATCTGCACCGCCGAGAATGGCTGTGCAGTCCGACTCGGGAGTGACACGGTATCTGTCTCCTCCCGTGTTGAATCGACATCTTGCGATGACGCTGGAGTGTCCTCTCCAGTGAAGCTGAAGCTACAGAGCCCGGGCAGGGTGATATGGAGGGTCTGCGGTTGCCCATGCAGCAGACCCCCCCTCTCTTCGCAGCTGAAGGGTCCAAGGGAAAGACGGAGTCAATACAGCTTGGCTTCAGGTGCGCCGCAGGAGTTGCCGGTGTTGACTACAACGTCAAACCGCCTTAGGGACTCCGGCTCCGGATTTTAATGTACATACCCAAAATTGCCAAAGTCATAATTTTACTCATGATGACTTCTCCCAAACCAACTGACCTATTTAACTAGCACTAAGCTCAAAAGGTAGAGCATTACCAACACCATAGCTTCCCATTTAGTAACTATTTTAGTATCTACAATCTAATTGTATTTTTTACAAATGGTATCCCCATCAATACCAAGATAACTATAATTGTTCCTTTAATTGCTATTATTATTATTATTATTATTTGTAATAGTGTGTAGTATGAAATAATCTCTCTTCAGTGGTCACAAGAAAATTTAAGGCTTATAAGAGAACTGAAATTTCAAGCATCTGAATTTTAATTTTTAAACGTGTTGATTTTTTTCAAAGTATAGGCTGTGATAACAAGTTTAAAACTTATCCCACAAACAATAGAAAGCCACTAATTTTTTTTTTACAATACTACATTAGTGTATTTAAAAAAATAAAAGATTATGGATTATGAATTAATAAGAATCAAGTCGGTTTAAGTTCAGAAAAGCCATTTGTAAAGTAAGAAATTAATCCAGCACATAAATTAAAATAAGATTTTGTACTGAAGGTCTCAGTCAAGTTGAAGATGATAGAAAATATGTACAAATAAATGAAAAAAAGAATAATTATGTCTAAGTAACTGACTTAATGAGGAAATTCTGGGAGAAAAAGGCTGAGCCTCAAGCCTGGCTTGGTTGATGTCCATGTCATTAATAACCAAAAATATAGAAGAAGTAATAGCTAAAGATAAATTTTATTTTATTTTTTCATTGTAGAATAATATTTCTTCTGATTTTTTACTCTCCCTTTAATTTCTTTCTTTTATTTTTAAATAAAACTTACATGTCAGTTGCATTGAAAAATTCTTCACAACTGAAGCTTCTTATCAGGAAAATGTGTTTGAGATCCAAGTTTTAGTTCTTTAAATCATCAGACTATTCAAGTATCTGTTTCTTATATGACATTTTTTTTCCTCTTGAGTAAAACTAATTATGTTTATTCCAAAGTACAATAACTCAGTTGTTTCCTAGATATCTAGGAATGAATATTACTAGAAAACTTTTAGTTCCGTCAGCATAATAGTTTGTATTTCTTTTTTTAAAACTATCTCTAAGTTTCTTCCATTATGTTTGTATATTTACTACTTTTTCTTCTACTGATTTCCAGCCATTAGTTGCCCCATAAAGGGGATTTACTCCCCTTATTTCTTTTATTTAGAGAGAAGAGAATGTTCATTTAATTTGCATCACATTTAGCATCCTTTTCATACACTTGATAATATTCAAGACTATCTCTTTCTATCAGATTGGAGTTAATTCCATGGCTGATTATCTTAATCAAAATTATATGAGCTGGAATGACATTTGCTTGTTACATATCTTCTGTAAATGACACAGCTCTTCAGATTTTGTCTTTATTGATCTTAATATTTTTGAGAAGCAAAGACCAGCCATTTTGCAGAATATTTCTCAATATGTAATAATCTTTTAATTTTTCATTAGACTCAATTTACATATTTATGGTAGAAATGCTCTAAGAGTAATATTCATCGTCATCATCATCGGCAGCCGTCCGTATTCTTTTGTTATCAGTAAATGAAATCAAGAGGAAAATAATTCTGGTGTGTCTCTGTGTTTTGACACTAAATTTGACTAAGGTGTATCTACTAGGTTTTCCACTGTAAAGTTACTATATTTTATTATGTGATCTATTAAAAATTAGTAGGGAAATATTTTGAAACTATCTTTATACTCAATAACCTTTCACTCACAAGTATTATCAATCATTGATGATTTTCTAATTTTTATAACATACATCTACAAATATTTAATAATGTGTGCTTTACTTTATATTATTTATATATAAATATTGAACATTATTTAAATCATTATAATTATGTATTATATACACATAGTATAATATATAAAAATTAGCTTGTAGAGAAAAGCTGTCTCTGTTTGTTTATATCGTTATGAATTCATAAGTTGTTTTTTCCAGTCAGTTAAAAGCAATCACTATACTTATTTTATATTTAAATGATCCATTTGGTGTTTCTATGTTCATAATGATGTATCTATCTAGGCCCACTATCCCTTGGAAACAGAAATCAGAATGTTTTGAGTTTCAGAAATATATGAATTGCATATGTAATATATACAGTAAAGAATATGAATTAACACATATTTGACAGTAAAATATATGAAAATTCAAACTAAATGTGATTAATAAAGACTACATACCTAGTATCAAAACTGATATTTTTTTCATAAAATAAATTAGAAAACATTTTGTTTTTCATAGATTCTGGGATTTCAGAATCTGAAATTCAAGCTATGTGTAAAATCTAAAATTTAATGAGTATAAGATTCTCTTAGGATTCAGAGAAATTAGATAAATCTTGGTTTATATAGTTAAAATTCATTTAGACTAAAAATATTAAGAAAAATCTGTTGATAAAGTATAAAAAATATTTAAGATAATATCTATGGAAGTCCAATAATCTATTTTTATACTCGTGGCTGTTTATATATAAAGTGTTTACATTTATATGTTGTCTAGTAAGTTGTGACATGATATAATACTACTATCATCCTGAGAATTTTGTTATTTATTAAACAAAAGTATGTAGGAATAAAGAAAGTTGCAAAACTTTACATATTAATATACTAAAAATTATCCCAAAGGTAATTTTGATAGCAAAGAAAGCAAATCTGAGAATTTTAGATGAAAACTTATTCAAAAAAATTCCATCTCCACAAATTTTGTAACAGAAAGACATCATCACCACCACCACCACCGTCACCATCATCATCATCATCACCAAGATATACAGGAAGTGTTAAGTTATCTGAAACTAATTGCAGCACTCTTTTTTTTTTTTTTTTTTTTAATTTTATTTTTTGGTTATTCAATTACAGTTGTCCCATTTTCCCCCCATTGGGTCTGCTGCATGGGCAACAGCAGACCCTCCATATTACCCTGCCCAGGCTCTGTAGCTTCAGCGTCATCGCAAGATGTCGATTCAACACGGGAGGAGACAGATACCATGTCACTCCCGAGTCGGACTGCACAGCCATTCTCAGCGGTGCAGATAGACTCTTAAGAAGCTACACCATCGTCTCTCGAGACGGACGGCTGCCGACGATTTTCCCCCCATTGCTCCCCACTCCCAGCCCATCCCTTCTCCCACAATTATATCCCTCACCTTTGTCCATGTCCATGAGTCATTCATACACGTTCCTTGACTAGACACTTCCCTTACTTATCCCACTTCTCTCCCTCCCCCCTCTCCCCTACTGACTACTATTCTAGTCTTTGCCTATTTAGTTCATTTGTTTGTGTTGCTCTTTAGTTTCCTGTGTTAGGTGATATCATATGGTATTTTTCTTTCTTTGCCTGGCTTATTTCACTAAGCATAATTCTCTCTAGTTCCATCCATGTTGTTGCAAATGGCAGGAGTTCCTTCTTTCTTTCTGCTACATAGAACTCCATTGTGTAGATGTACCACAGTTTTTTGATCCATTCATCTACAGATGGGCACCTAGGCTGTTTCCAGCACTTAGCTATTGCAAACAGGGCTGCTATCAACATAGGGGTGCATATGTTTATTTGAATTAGAGTTTTAGGATTTTTCGGGTATAATCCTAGCAGTGGAAACACTGGTTCAAATGGCAGTTCCATTTTTAGTTTTTTGAGGAAATTCCATACTGGTTCCCATAGTGGCTGCACCAGTCTGCATTCCCACCAGCAGTGCACTAGGGTTCCCGTTTCTCCACATCCTCGCCAGCACTTGTTGCTTGTTAATTTGTTGATGATGGCCACTCTGACAGGTGTAAGGTGGTATCTCATTGTGGTTTTTACTTGCATCTCTCTGATGGCCAATGAGGTTGAGCATTTTTTCATGTGCCTATGGACCTTCTGTATGTCCTCTTCAGAGAAGTGGTTGTTCAGGTCCTTTGCCCATTTTTTAATTGGGTTGTTTGTTTTCTTGATGTTGAGTCGTATAAGCTCTTTATATATTTTGGAGATCAGTCCCCTGTCTGTGATGTCATTGGCAAATATGTTTTCTCATATGGTTGGTTTCCTTTTCATCTTGCTGATGTTTTCTTTTGCTGAGCAGAAACTCTTTACTTTGATGTAGTCCCATTTGTTTATTTTTTCCTTTATTTCTCTTGCCTTAGGAGATGTATCCATGAAAATATTCTTACGTAGGATATCTGAAATTTTCCTGCCTATGTTTTACTCTAGGACTTTTATGGTATCACAGCTTACATTTAAGTCTTTAATCCATCTTGAGTTTATTCTCGTGTGTGGTGTAAGTTGGTGGTCTAGTTTCATTTTTTTGCACGTCCCTGTCCAGTTCTCCCAGCACCATTTGTTAAAGAGGCTCTTCTCATTCCATTTTATGTTCCTTCCTCCTTTATCAAAGATTAGTTGACCATAGAGGCCTGGGTTTATTTCTGGGCTTTCAATTCTGTTCCACTGATCTATATGTCTGTTCTTATGCCAGTACCAGACTGTTTTGATCACAGTGGCTTTGTAGTATTATTTGATGTCTGGTATCATGATTCCTCCTGCTATGTTCTTCTGTTTCAAGATTGCTTTTGCTATTTGGGGTCTTTTTTGGTTCCATATGAATTTTTGGAGGATTTGTTCTAGGTCAGTGAAGTATGTCATTGGTATTTTAATAGGGATTGCAATGAATTTGTAAATTTCTTTGGGTAGTATGGTCATTTTGATGATGTTGATTCTTCCCATCCAAGAACATGGCATTTGCCTCCATTTATTTGTATCTTCCTTAATTTCTTTCTTCAATGTTGCATAATTTTCAGTGTACAGGTCTTTTATCTCTTTGGTTAAGTTTATTCCTAGGTACTTTATTTTTCTTGTTGCTATAGTAAATGGTATTTTCTTTTTTGCCTCTGTATCTGAGATTTTATTGTTGGTGTACAGAAATGCCTTAGATTTCTGTATATTTATTTTGTACCCTGCTATTTTGCCAAATTCACTTATTATATCGAGTAGTCTTTTAATGGAGTTTATAGAGTTTTCTAAGTATACTATCATGTCGTCTGCAAATAGTGATAGTTTTACTTCTTCTTTCCCAATTTGGATATCTTTTATTTCTTTGTCTTGTCTGTTTGCTGTGGCTAGGACTTCCAACACTATGTTGAATAGAAGTGGGGAGAGTGGACAGCCTTGTCTTGTTCCTGATTTCAGGGGGAATGCTTTCAGTTTTGTCCATTGAGTATAATGTTGGCTTCAGGCTTCTCATATATAGCCTTAATTATGTTAAGGTATGTTCCCTCTATTCCCATTTTGCTGAGTGTTTTCATCACAAATGGGTGTTGTGCTTTATCATATGCATTTTCTGCATCTATAGATATGATCATGTGATTTTTGTCTTTCATTTTGTTTAGGTGATGTATTATATTTATTGATTTGCGAATATTAAACCATCCTTGCATCCCTTGGATGAATCCCACTTGATCATGGTGTATGATCTTTTTGATGTATTGCTGGATCCTGTTTGCCAAAATTTTATTGAGGATTTTAGCATCTATGTTCATCAGTGATATTGGCCTGTAGTTTTCTTTCTTTGCTGTGTCTTGACCTGGTTTTGGGATTAGGGTAATACTGACTTCATAGAAAGAGTTTGGGATTTTGCCCTCTTCTTGGATTTTTTTGGAATAGTTTGAGGAGGGTAGGAGTTAGTTCTTCCCTAAATGTTTTGTAAAATTCGCCTGTGAAGCCATCCGGTCCAGGGCTTTTGTGTGCAGGGAGATTTTGGATTACTGTTTCAATTTCCTTCTTTGTTATTGGTCTGTTGAGACTTTCTACTTCTTCTTGATTAAGTTTTGGAAGGTTATATGTTTCTAGAAATCTGTCCATTTCTACTAGGTTGTCAAATTTCTTGCCATATAGTTGTTTGTAGTAATTTCTTATAATTGTTTGTATTTCTGAGGTATCAGTCGTGATTTCTCCTCTTTCATTTCTGATTTTGTTTATTTGAGTCTTCTCTCTTTTTTTCTTGATGAGCCTGGCTAGAGGCTTGTCGATTTTGTTTATTTTTTCAAAGAACCAGCTCCTAGTTTTGTTGATTTTTTGGATTGTTCGTTTAGTTTCTATGTCGTTTAATTCTGCTTTGATCTTGATGATTTCCTTTCTTCTTTTTGCTCTAGGCTTTGTTTGTTGTTGTTCTAGTTCTTGTAGCTTTAGGGTTAGGTTTTTTATTTGAGATTCTTCTAGTCTTTTCAGATATGCCTGTATTGCTATGAACTTCCCTTCTTAGGACTGCTTTTGCTGTGTCCCATAGGTTTTGGGCTGTTGTGTGTTCATTGTCATTAGTTTCTAGATATTTCTTGATTTCCTCTTTGATGTCATTGTTAACCCATTAATTATTTAATAGCGTGTTATTCATTCTCCATGAGTCTGGGTGTCTTTGATTTTTTTCCCTGAGGTTGATTTTTAGTTTCAAGGCATTGTGGTCTGAAAAGATGCTTGATAGGATTTCAATTTTCTTGAATTTTTTGAGGCTTGTTTTGTGTCCTATTATGTGGTCTATCTCTGAAAATGTCCCATGTGCCTTTGAAAAGAATGTATATTTTGCTTCTTTGGGGTGAAAAGTTCTATATATATCAGTTAAGTCCATGTGGTTTAGTGTGTTGTTCAATGCCTGTATATCCTTGGTGTTTCTTTGCTTTGATGATCTGTCTATTGTTGATAATGGAGTGTTGAAGTCCCCTACTATGAGTGTGTTGTTGTTAATATCCTTCTTGTGGTCTTCTAGTATTTGCTTTATGTATTTGGGTGCTCCTATGTTGGGTGCATATATGTTTATCAGTGTTATATCCTCTTGATGGATTGTTTCTTTAAGTATTATGAAATGTCCTTCTTTGTCTCTTTTTATTGCCCTTGCTTTGAAATCTGTTTTGTCTGATATGAGGACTGCTACCCCAGCTTTTTTTTCAGGTCCATTTTTTTGGAATATTTTTTTATATCCCTTTACTTTCAGTCTCTGTAAATCTTTTGTTTTGAGGTGTGTTTCTTGTAGACAGCAAACATGTGGGTCCTGTTTTCTTATCCATTCCGTTACCCTATGTCTTTTAATTGGAGCAGTTAATCCATTTACATTTAAGGTTATTATTGACATGTATTTATTCATTTCCCTTTGTATCTCTGTTCCTCTACTCTTTTTTTTGTTTTTTCTCTTCCTTTTTCTTAGAATATTCCCTTTAGCATCTCTTGCAATGGTGGTTTTGTGGAGATGTATTCTTTTAGTCTTCCTTTGTCTGAGAAACTCCTTATTTCACCTTCTATTTTGAATGAGAGCAAATAACTTACAAGGGAGCTCCAATAAGGCTATCGACCGATTTCTCAACAGAAACATTACAAGCCAGAAGGGAATGGTCAGAAATATTTCAAGCAATGAAAAACAAAGGCCTACAACCAGGAATACTCTACCCTGCAGCACTCTTTAAAGTAGGTTACTCTAATTCAAAGACACACAAAGGTTTCCTCCTCTTAGTGCTCTGCTTTTCAGTGAAGTGATAGGATTTTGAATGACACCACTGAATTGCAAAGTACATGGAAAATTGTTGTTGCCAGGGAAACCTCTACTAGTTGTTGGATGGTCGGTCCTCATGCTTTTTTCCCCTCCAAGCATCATTTCCTTGGTGCTGGATGAAAAAGTTTGAGGCTAAAATGTGTCCTAAAAATGGGAATAAATTTCATATAAAATATCAGCTCTGTAAATCGATACATTACTATTTTATGGTCTGTAGTAATATGTGAAATCACTGTTATTAAGAAGAAAAAAGCAATCTTTTCTTTTTGAGTATATTACTTAATGTTATTGTTGCCCTCAAGACTTCCATTAAATGTGTCATGTATTTAGTGAATAAATTCTAAACTGATAAGTGACTTCTAACTGTCTATTTTTAGTTCCCTGCTGTGTCAATGCATTATCGATACTAGTTTCATTACTTTTAATTTATTCCAAGAAAAAAAAGAACACCTATAATGGTTTGTCTAAAAGTATTTACCTGGGGTTTAAAAGAATTGCCATTTTTACATGCTAACCTGAAGGGCAAAGGAATAAAAATGAGAGCTATTTTCATTTTCCAAACTTGACCTTTGAAGTCTTCAAAGTGAACCTTGATAGAGAATATGGCCATACAGGAATGCGACTATTACTTTGACCTCAGAAAGAAAAAAAATCAGAACACAAATTTCTCACAGTGATTCCCTTTTTTGGAGGACAGATCATTAAACCGTCATGCTGTTTGACATACTTTGTAGAAGGAGGCATTACTTCTACTGGAGATTAATTTGGGGAATTACCTTTTCAAAAATAGTTCTGCATGTTAGAAAGAGTGAAATAAAAACATTCTTCCCAACGTGAAAAGTTCACTTTGTACACCTAAAAGGGTTATTCTCTCTTAGACCCCAACAGACTGCATCTGGATTTGAGGCCACTGGGGAGCTATGTACTTGGATGGCAATGGCTTGGCCTCTGATAGAATTGCTTTTGCTGAATTGCACTTGGGCATTTTACCACCAGCTATATTCTGGACATTAAAAGAAATCATAAGAAACTTATTAGTTTTCCTTTTGTGTCAGTTTTATTGAGGCCATCAGTCAATGTATGGAAAAACTTCCTCTTCCCCAAAGAGAAATTTCTCTCAGACCCTTCTATTGCTAAAAGGTGTGTATCTTTTTGGACAGTGCCTACTCTTTCTTCCCATTTCCTTAATTTTGTAGATACCATGTCTCGTAATTTTATCCTGATTGTTTTGACCACCAAGAAGTTAAGATGCAACATTTTGGTGCATTTCTGCACTACATCTCTACTCAGGATTTACTGTAAGCATTTTTATCTGCTAATCTTAACCCCAAGTTCATTATTTCTTTCTCACGAGTTTCTTCCTTCTATTACTAAACTATTAGTTTTCTATCTTTTTATATTGTAGGCATTTTAAATATAAAATACATAAAATAATTGAATGAGATAGGTTTTTAAAAACATGTTTTGGCTTATTGTATGTAACTGAAACTGTAATGTCTTTTCTATAATTAATGGTTACTTGAAATAATGGATTAAACATTTTCCCTTTTATAGACAGGGTAGAGAAATAGTGAATGTGGAGAGTGGTAGTGATCATGAACTATGTCTATTCTTTGTTTATTATTTTAATTGAGATATAATCTACATATAACCTTACATTAGTTTCAGGTGTGCAACATAATGATTCAATGTATGTATTGAAGCCTGACTTAAGACTCTTCTTTAGCTTTGTGCCTTTTTAATCTCCTGTCTTCTAAATGTGTGCCCTTATCTTAGTGGTTTCATGTTTTCAAGATATACTTTTCAATGTTCTTACAAGTACCTCTGAATGTCTTCTTGTGCAATTTAAACTTGAGGGTTTGAATACTAAACTGCCAAAAATTTAATTAAGCTAAACAAACTAATTGGGTATGGTAATAAGTGAATCTCTGAGATGGGTTGCCTCTCTGTGTCTAGGGGCATAAGCAGTACACTGCTGACATTAACATAGAGCCACTTCTGGAGTAATTTCTATCAAATGTTATTTCAACACATTTTTAATGAATAAGGGAGAGCCTCAAAGTAATCTCCATATAATAGTGTGATTAGTTGCACATACAAAATGAGAACAAATTAAGAAAACCAAGGCATTGAGAAGGTACTGACATTTATTGAATATTTACTTATGCCAGGTGCTAATTTATTATATTTAGAGTTTTAAATATACTTTTCTTAACCTTTGAAAAGCAATAAAGTATTGTCCTACCTCTATAATGTACCCTGTTTTAATAGATGTAGAAATTATCTATGAGAGATTAATAAGATAGACATCTATAAAATGTTATTTTTAGAAAAAAGTGCCAAAGCTAAGAAGAGAAGATTATAGAACCTAACTCTTTCTATTTACATACTTTTTGGGAACTCAAAACTTTGCTTTATGTCCAACTTGTTTATTTTACCGCAGGGACCTAGGTTTGCTGTATTACTTACAAAACAAAACTTTTTATTATTGTCCTAATCTTTTTAAAAACCAAACCTGTCCATGATGGAGGCAGGATAATTATAAAATTTGCGTTTTGTCTGCTGTTTATTTATTTATTTATTTATTTAATTTAAGATTTATGTGCAAAAGAATGCCACGAGGAGAAAATTAATGGCCATGGCTATGAGATACTATTACTGTTAACAACTTGGAACAGAATACTCTGTTTTCCAACCCTGTTGCTTTTGGTCCTTCGGATATTTAGGATATGCCTTTACTACGCTATCATTTTTTTCTGTTGTCTTTCTTCTTCAAAAAGAGTTTGTGATATTTGTGAAGCAACAGCTTTCCTAGAGCTAAAATGGTGGTTTCCTTTTCAGAGTGAAAGAGGGTTAATAAGCCCAAGAGAAGAGCCATAAATATGTATGGTTTGACAAGAAGCTTAAGTTATGAATTAATAAATTAAATTTAATAAGGAACCTTAAGTTTTTACTCTGTGTAGGTCATGATTTAGAGGTTTTATCTCTATTAACTTATTAGGTATTAATAATTATCACATTTGAACATACATTGTTCATGATCTTAAGGTTCTTGCACCAACCCTATCTCTGCATGGATTGTTTGTTTTCTCACCTCTACTATATTTTAACTCAAATGTAATTATCCTATAGAAGCCTATTCTGATTTCTCAACACTGTACTTTTCCCACAGCCTTGATCTCCTTTATGCTGCTCTATCATTTCCATTATGCTCATTACCTTCTAAGTAATATGATTTTTATTTATTATAGGTCTCTCTCCATTAAGAGGTAAGCTCCATGTCTTATTTTGTTCCTTATCTTAATACAAAGCCTTACTGAGCTTAGCATAAAGTAGGTTTTCAAAAATATGTGTTCATTGATTTAATACTTTTCTTTACAAGGGATAGGATTTAAAGTAATGCAGTTAGTCTATGGTAAAGAGACAATTTTTCATTAAAGTTTAAACCAAATTCATCATTTTAATATCTAGTTGACATATCTTTCTCATTTTTTCCTACCACCTTTAATTTCTTTTTTTCATTTAATTCTTTGAAAATTAAGAATATGAGTCACATACTACTACATGCACTGCATTTATTTTTTTCCTCTGTCATTCATCTTTTGGTTTTATGACAGTTTTCCTTCGAGGAATTAACAATATGTAACATATTGATTTTCATATATTGCTTCTTTTTTTGATCTTATTCAATGAAAGTTTTTGCTTAATCTAAGATTATACTTTTGAGAAATAAGAGGGAAGTGATGTGATTATATACTCAGTATATTCAATAGCACATATTGTGGTAGGAAGACCTTCAATAATAAAACTGCTTGTCTTTATGTGAGATTATGTTTTGAAATGTGACAGTAGTATTAAAGATGAAGAGAACAGTTTGAACATATATTTAAGCAAAACTAATGGGACCGTGTTTTGATGATATAGGTCAGAAAATAACGACTAGTTCAAACTGAGACAATAATTACTTTCTGACCTGTGGTAATTCACTTAACATCTCTAGATCTTAGTTTTCTTATTTATAATATAAAAAAATGTTGAATTCAATGACCTCTGAAGTCCCTTTTGTGTCTGAAATACTATAATTTTTAAAAAGTCTCTTGAATCTCCAAGTAATAAATCTATCCTTGTCTATTAAAAGAAGAAAGTACAAACAAGTGGGCGTAGCAGCACAGGAGTTCCACGCTAGGCAGGCTTACTTTGGATTCCGCGAGACCGAAAAACGACAGTGGAGCACTGGAGAGAGAATTCATACCAGTTTCATCTCGCTTCTGTAGGCAAGGCCAGGGATGACAGAATCTGCTTTCCAATTCACGTGGTGGTGAGAGAGATCAGGGGCCAAGAAATCATCCGCCTTTAGTCCCGTCCTGCGGAGGATGGGCAAGGATTTAGGGAGCCAATATCATCCGCATCACTTGTACAGCAAGGGTCCGAGTTTATACATGAAGTTAACAAATGTGGCACCTGGCCAGTCTGCGCTGTGTAATGCGTATGCAGAAAGAATTCTCCTAGATAAGGGTGACCTAGACAAATGAAAATACATGCATGTGGAAGCGGGGTTCCTGCCTACAGTCACCCTAACATGACAGTGGGCATATAAATAAATTTTTAAAAAGTGCACATAAATAACCAGACATTACTTAATTGAAAACTCAGCTCTCTGGTACGCAGACAAAAGTTTAATTGAAATAAAAATAAGTCTGAGCAAACAAAATATACATTCTAATGTATATTGCCATCTAGGTATAGTGGATAGTAAATAATTAGTTTAAGAAGAAGTATTTCCTGTGAGTCAAACACCTTTTCATCTCAGCTGTACCTGTGTAAATAAGTATGGCTTGAAATGAAAAGTCCAGGGCTTTGAGTTTTCTGAGAAGTGAGACTGCCTTCATCATTATGTTGCTCAGGACCTAGTTTTCCCAGGAATATATTATGTTGCTCAGGAGCTATTTTTTCCAGGAATACACAGGTCTACAAATTTTTAAATTAGAGCTTCCCAGTAAAGAGAAGAGCCATCTCCCATTCAGCAAAAAGAGGCAGACTTTCAATATACAGTTGCCACGTGCCCATACTTATCCATTTATCTATAAGCCTCTATTTTATATTTTAAAGATTGTTTCTTTCCAATAGGTATATTGGAACAGGATGCTGAATTAACCCATTTCTTTCATTGCTTTACCCTAGCATTCAAATAATCAATAAGTAACTAATTTTAGAATGGTTTCTCTCTAGATATTCCAATGAAACCTAATATGCATAAAAGTAGATATGAAATATTAAAAAATTAAATTAGTTTATTGATGCCTTCATAAAATGAGAGATACAGTCTTGTATTTTATACTGTGATTAAGCTGGGAATGTGAAAGCTAACATTTATCATGTGCTTTTCATGATTTGGAGAGTGTGCTAAGTGCTTCACATGCATTATCTCATTTTACTTGCACAGAAATTTGATAAAACATTAGGTAATGTTAGTAATACCAATTTAGAGATGGTAGAAGAGTCTTTATAATGGAGAAAACAAACTCCAAAGTAAGCACTTTTATTCATAGGTGGGAGATAGCTCTCAAGAATTTGATTCTCTGTAAGGCAAAACTAAGGAAATTTCCACAGTGGCCATGCTTTCATTTTATTTTAAAAAAATAATACTTTATGTTACCACACATCTGCAGACTTATGTCAACATTAAAATAAGCCTGACCAAGTGTCATGCTTGTAAAGTAAAAAAGAATCTATATTAGTATCTGGAACTCAAGTTGCTCCACTTTTAAAATATTCATTTAATTGTGACCATATACCTATTTTTTTCAGAGAAAAATTTGAAGTCTCATTTTTGGGAAAAAATCATTTTTATCATTACATGAATCATCAAAAATGTTGAGATAAATGCTACTCTATCTTTTTGATATGTGAATATCTATTTTTCCAGCGTCTCATTAGGTTTCATGAAGAAATAGAGGAGATGCACATATTCATTGTAAAAGTATGTTTTTCATGAAATAATTTTCTCAAGCATGCCTAGTAAAAATTCACACTTTATGATAACTTTAAACCACTAAGGGATATCTGCTAAGCTCATGAGTAATGAAAGGTACTAAATAGAAATACAAAATTAAAACTTTTATTTATCTTCAGTACTCATAACTTGAAGCAATTTATATATAAAGTTGAATATATTTCATTAGATATTACTTTATTGTTTTGTATTATTTTGTGCAAGCATTTTATTTTTCCTAAATATACAGTATTTTAATTCAGTGCACCATAATTTATTAAAATTCTAAGTGGCAGAAACTTACATGAAAGGGTACATTACAAGCATTCCTTAAAAGTTTAAAAATTAACAAGTCAATATATACACAAATATTTTAAAGGAAATCTTTCTTAGTTGTGTTAATCCATTCTACATTGTGAAAGTAATAGACTTGAACACATGTATATCAAGAAGTATATTACAGTATATGCTTTTAAAACTTTACATGTCAACCTATGTATTAAGTGTCCTATAATGTTATCAATAAATCAGTTGAAAATAAAAATCACTAAGTATTCTGATGACTTTTAATACTTTCTATATTCAAATAAGTGTAATAAGAAAATACTTAACATTTTACATCAGTGCTTACCAATAAAAATATAATGTGTTTCACATATTGATTTTCTACTAGTTGCATTAGAAAAATAACATTGAACATCTTTTATTTTAACTCAATATATGCAAAATATTTTATTTCAATATTTATTCAATATCAAAGTTAATGAGATAGTTATGTTATGAGAGGGGACTAAGTCTTGGAATCCAAAGAACTTTTTACACTTATAACACATTTTTAGTTTAAACTAGGCACATTTCAGGATCTCAAGCCAGTCACGTGTGGCTAGTGGCTACCGTAAAGACTGTTTAGCTCCAGAAAATAGTCTGCAGAACAAAAAACACTTAATTTGCTTTTCTTCTGAGTAATAACACTATACTACTATTTTTTCTTTCTTAAAATTCTGCTTTATCATTTATTTTTTATCATTAAGATGTATTTCAGTAGCTTGATGCAACACAAGTATCCTGAGAATGACATTAAAAGTAAAATTAATAAGGTATTTATTCTGTTAGGGAGGCAATATGGTCAGTGAAAGAAAGCAGGAAAATTTGAAAGAGAAGGGGTTGATACTAGAGCTGGAAGACAATACAGAACAATAGTTTTCTATTTATTTTTTCAAGATAATTCCATATTACATAATACAAGATGGAAGAAGGACTATCAGTTATTTTCATAAATTTTATACTTAAGAAGAATTATCTGAGGATATGATTTCCTATTTCATAAAAAAATCATTTACTGGGGATAAAATTTGTATTTTATTATTATTACTAATAGTAGTTATCATTACATCATCCAGATTAAAATTGTATGAATGCTCATATAGCTTAATTGGTCATTAGTCGCTACATCTTTTCAGTTTGTTCAAACTTTTCCTATCAATTTATTCAGACATTTAGTTTGATGAGGATCTAAAGTTAACTGAAACAATTTGGTAAGTTTGAAAATTTACTTTTAATAGACAAGGAAAGCGTTTATCACTTTGAGCACCCAGAGACCTCTTTTATTTTTTTTCCCCTAATACTTGTAGAATTTCAGACATGGAATACATTTTAGAGATAATTGAATCAAATGCTTTTATTTTATACAGAAAAAGAACTGAGTTACAGCGAGGTTAAGTGACTTGCCATAGGCCACAAAACTAATTAGTGACTCAGTTTAAACTAGTTTCTATTTTTTTGTCTTACAGCTTAATGTACTACTTTGCTCCTTACATTATATGCAAAGTGCTCAATAAACCACAGTGAATCATATCATCTTTCAAACACTACCTTTGCATGATTTGTAGAGAGGAAATTTTCTAATATACAGATTAATTTCTTTTCTTCATCACTTCTTTCTTCTCTGTCATGTCTTGATTAAAATATGGCTTGTTCATCTAGCTGGTGTAATTATATCTAAATAAGAAGTGATCTGTAAGAAAAATGGTGTTTAATTAGAAACTTGAGAATAAGAGTTAAAAATGAAACATTGTTATTAGAATAAGTAGAAAACATATTCGGGTATCCTCCAATAATACTTTTCTCTTCTTGCCACTACCACTATTCAGGCGTGCTTTCTGAAATACAACTATCTCGTTGAGAGTGGGCGTGCTACTTTCTGATAAATATATAATCTTGTAAAGTAATTTAACCATTTGTTTTTGTTTTTGGCTAACATTGTATCTTTTGAGTTATTCATCCTTTCATTGCTTCTCCCATTTAACAGATGTTTGAGGATTTACTATGTGTGGCATAAATGTATGTGATCCTGAAGTTGATATTGTAGTTACTGAAATGAAATATAAATTGGTAAATATGTAATTACTTGTGCAGCAAGAGTAAGGGTTACAGAGGGGAAGAAACACATTAAATAATTTGTTGAGGGTGGTTTTCTGTAAAAGATGAACAGATGCACAAAGGCAGTGATGGAGCTTACCATGCAGAGCCAGTGTCCTGATAAGGGAACGTGCTTTCCATGCTCAAGGAAGCAGAGGCCAGTGGGCAGAAATATACTGAGACTACAGGAAACCTGATAGAATATCAGGTCAGGTACACTGAAATGTCTGAGAGCTCAGGTGTTACATATTCTTATTTCTGTTTTCAAATAATTATTTTTGGCACAATGTGTGGATTTATCTAGTATAGGACAAGAGCAGAAGCAGAAAGTTCTGGTAATGTCCTAATAACTAGTGCAGATTAGTAATGAAGGAGGCTTGGCTAAGGTGGTAACAGTGATAGAGATGAGAATTGGTTAGGTTTGACATATATTTAGGATGTTAAAGATTACTCTAAAATTATGGCTTGAGTAATAAATAAGCAAGTGAAATTCTTTACAGAAAATGGAATTCCTTGTGGTAGATTATGTTCAGGAAAAAAAAAAGTTAAGAATTAAACCTTAAATGTGATAAGTTTTTAATGTTTACACATGCAAGTGGAGATGAAGTATAAGCAGTTAGGTATACAAGTGTGCAGTTCAAAAGGAAAATTAAGGACTTAAATCTTAGGGTCCTAATAAAATAACTTTGAAAGACATGGGATGTGATGATATGACCTAGAAAGAGAACATGAAGAGAGAGAGAGAGAAGAGAAAGGGTGAAAATTAAACACTAATTTACTTCAATATTTCCATGTTAGAAAGATAAAAAATAGCAAAATATGGATACCTGGCCAGTGTGGTAGGCACCAAATTAAAATACAGTTTTGTCCTAGAGACAAAATGAAAAAAGGGCATGCAATCAATGGCGTCAAATACTACTTATAAGTTCAGTATGGTGAAATATTATCACTGACTATTTTATTTGGTTGTACTGGGATCCACACTCAAAACCTGATCAGATAGGTTGAGAAGAGTATGGGATACAAGGAAATAGAGACAAAGAAAATAGCCACTATTTATGAAATTTACTTCCAAGTGAAAAAGATCAATAATGCAGTAATTATTATAATTATCAGACTAAGAATATTTTTATAGTTGGGAAGTACATAGCATGTTTGTATACTGAGAAAAAGATTTATTTTCATATAGACATTTATTGAGCACATAGTATGCAGTTTCTCATTTCTTTATGCCCTTAGAATAAAATACATTTTTTAAAACGGTCTCTCCTCTGTAGGATCTTCTCTATTACGTTTTAGTGGGAAGAGAGATGTAGTATATAAACATATGTATAATTCATCAGCTGATGGTGAGTTGTCCAGTACAATAAGGGAAAGTCAGAGATATAGAGAATGACTGGAGGTCTGAAGAAGTATTGTATATATGATGGCCAATAAAAGCAAAGAAAGGACTTATTACTTGGAGAAAACAGTATCTGTAGTAACTCGAAGGTGGAGAAAGAACAATCGTTTGATATGTTCAGGGAACATCAAGATGATGGAACAATGCCTCAATATTAGAATAAGGAGGAAGAGCGCTAGGAGTTGAGGTCATGCAAGGAACAGGGTATCATCACGGACGTCCTTTAAGGCACGGTTGGAAGCTTGAAGTTAAATCCAATGAAGTGAATAGTCTATTGGGGTTCTGAGCAGAGGAGTATCATGATCCAATTTATATTTAAAGGGGTCATTTTTGTGATTGTGTTGAGAAAAGCCTAGTGAGGGGTAAAAATGGAAACAAGAGATCAGTAAGATGGAAATGTCTGAGTAAAATGTGACGGTAGCTTGGGTCAGGATAGTAGCAATAAAAATGCTGAAAAATAATCATATAGTCAACACATTTTTAGAGGAAGATCCTAGATAAATTGCAAAGGTATTGTATGTAAGTTTTGATATTTAATGAAGTAGAATAACTTTGGGAGGAGTATGTTTTGTAAGTCAAATGAGAGTTTGATTTTGGATGTTATTTTGGGATTATTATTAAAATTCAACTATTTATGCTGAGTATGCAATTATATGTGAGAGATAAAAAGTACCAGCATTACAAAATTTGGGTGTCATTGATCTATACATGGCACTAAAATACTCTTAACACCTATTTATTTACTATCCATGAGATTTAAAATGCAGCAAGGTAGATTTTGCATAGGAAAGCAATTTAATTAGCATAAAACATCAGATTATTCATGCTGTGTCATCTGTGACTTTTGCTGTATAAAAAATGGAAGGAAAATGAAATATTCTAATTCAATGCAATATTGAAATGTTATAATACAACACTATTTTATTACTTTTTTCTAGTCTTGAATAGGAAAGGTTAAAAGATACTCAAATGCACCAAAACAATCTCAAAACTAAACATCTCAGATATAGTAGGGTTGTGTTAAAATATATACATTCCTTTAAATTAATTATCAATGTCCAGGATGTGTCAAATAAACATTATTGTAGTGCCACTCCACATTCAAATGCAATTTTACTGGTAGATAGTCAAGTACAACTTAACATTTTTAGCCATCTCCTAAATTGAGGGGAAAAATGTTTGAGAGTTAGAAAAACTACCACAGAACAACAATTTTGTTTTTAATTAATTTTTTTAGAGTGAGAGGATGGGAGGGAGAAAGAGAAGGATAGAAACATCAATGTGAAAAAGAAATATTGATCAGTTCCCTCTCACATGTGCCCCTACTGGGAACTGAACATGTAACTCACGCATATGCCAATATAATATGACCAAGAATCAAACTGGTGACCTTTCACTTCATTGGACGATGCCCAACAAACTGGGCCACACCGGTCAGGGCCAGCACAACTTTCATACCAAGGTTTTTATTTCCACCTTCAAGACCTAATCTTGGTTCCTTTCTTGACGTTCTTTCATTATATATAATATATCATAAAAATTACAGGTAATTAGAATATCTGGTTCAATAACTGAATCACTAGAAGTAAAAATATTAACATTATTGGAGTAATCCCTCTACTGTTTTACTTTTACCTTCACTCAGAAATAAACATGTGAACTCTTAAGAACTCAGGGCCATGAACTCTTGTATTTAAGGGCATGGTCAAATGCCGAAAGACCTAATGGTATACAGATGTCGGTAGAGAGTCGCTGCTGTAGAAAAGCAGGCACCACTCCCAGCTGTCCCTCGCACATGAACTCATCCTTTTTCTCTCACCTGCATTCTTGCTCTTGCTCTCACTTGAGCTCTCACTGTGGCACAGATACGCAAGTATACATGAACTCAGTGGGGCACAGACAGCCATCACAAAGCACCGCGGCTGGTGGCAAAAACACAATTAAAATAAGCTGTTGTAATGTGGCTTTCTATTTCACACATTTAAATAAAGGAGCACTTTCAAAAACCCTGCAAAGATTAAGCAGATAATAGTTTTCCTCAGAATTAAAGTAAGGAAATTTCTTATAGTATTTAAATTCATATAAATGAGTTTATGAAGGGATGTTTCCGGTAAACAGAAGGCAAACATTAAACTTATTCTCTAAAAACACTAGTATTTTAAGGGTGAGGATTGATATTAGCAATTCTATTAAAATTTTGTTTGATGTACTTTTCTTAGTATCTAAACAAGCAAGAGGTCTTGCTCTATGTATTCGATTATTTTATATGTATGATGGTCAAATTTAGTTTATGACAGATGTTACCACAATTTTACTCAATGTGTTTGAACCTGAGTTCTTCTTTGCTCTGGCATTTTCTCTAGGATCTGTGTAGTTGAAAGCCATGCCACCAACCTTTAAGAACTGGTGATAGAACAGAATGGACATCTTGACTTTCTAGCTAGTAACTTATATCGTTAATCTTAAGTTTTATGATCACAAATGACAAGACAGAAAAGACAACAACAAAGTAAACTGCAAGTTATTGTCTAGGACCAAGCTCCAATTATTCATCAGTTCCTATCAGTTATAATAGATTTTGAATGACTTACATTTTTCCGGTGGAGGATATTAAATTTTTCCATTTATTTCTCCTTTACATTCTGAGTTGTCAGCATTTATACAAACAACCTTAATTCCTTATATTTTTTGTATAGTTTAGTATTTTAAAATAAGGGTTTATAACAAATTGCTCTGAAACATTATATAGGTATTCTTTAGAGTGGTATTTGGAAATCATGCATACATTATGAATAAATCATATGAATGATGATAATTTTTTTTAACAAGCCAAATATTTTTCTTATTAGTTTTGTTTAGACTTAGGTACCTTAGATTTTCTTAATTATTTAACATTATATATATATATCACATATATATATATATGATATATACATCTTTATAATATGTACCACACATATATCTTAATGATATAACATCTTACTTTTCTGGCCAAGAACTCTTTCTTTTTTTTTTTTTTTCAGATTTAATGTGTTTTATTGATTAAAATATTACATTTGTGCCAATTTCCCTTCCCTCTGCTCCCCTCCACCCGGTGGCCCCCCTCCCTCCAGTTGTCCCCCCCTTTTAGATTATGTCCATTAGTTGTGCATACAGTTCCTCCCAACCTCTCTCCGTCTATTCCATTCCCTCCTACCATGATCCCCAATTCCTATATCATCTCCCTCCCTCTCCCCACTCCCCCTCCCTGTTGACCTCCCCCCAATATGCTTCCCGTACCCACAGTTCCTTTTCCACTCTCGTTGCCTGTTTAGTTTGTCTTTGTTTCATCTCCCTAGCTTCTGTTTTTTTTAAACCAGTCCCTTTAACATCTCATATAACAGTGGTTTGGATCTAATGAACTCTTTCAGTTTTATTTTGTCCTGGAAACACTTTCTCTGTCCTTCTATTCTGAATGACAATTTCGCTGGATAGAGTATTCGTGGTTGTAGGTTTTGGATTTTCATTACTTTGAATATTTCTTGCCAGTCCCTTCTTGCCTGTAGGGTCTCCCTTGAGAAGTCAGCTGATAGTCTAATTGGGACCCCTTTGTACATAATTCTTTTCTTCTCTCTTGCTGCTTTTAAGATTCTCTCTTTATCTTTAATTTTTGACATTTTGATTATAATGTGTCTTGGAGTGGTTCTCCCTGGGTCCAGTCTCTTGGGAACTCTCCTTGCTTCCTGGACCTGCAAGTCTATTCCCTTCCCCAAGTCTGGGAAGTTCTCCTTTATTATATTTTCACTCAATTTTTCAAGTTCTAGTTCATCTTCCTCACTCTCTGGCAAACCAATGATTCTTATGTTGGGCCTTTTATAGCTGTCCCAGAGGTTTCTGATCCTCTCATTGTTGCTTCCCATTTCCTCTCGCTGCTTTGGTTGACTGCTTGTTCCTTCTCCATATTCCAGTTTGTTGAAATGAACTCTGGATTTTTTTTTCCTCACCATCTGTCTCGTATGTGGTTTTGTTCCTTTCGTTATGAATGTTTTTCGCTTCTTTCTTATCTTTTTCCTGCTCTTTTGTGAATTCTGTAAGCCACCTGATAACAATGGCCCAGAACTGAGCCTCTGACAGGTTTCTTATCTGTTCATCTGTCAGGTTCTCTATCTGTTGCCTGGTGAGCTGTGCCACAGGGATTTCTATAGTTGTCTGCCTCATTTTGACAGATGCGTTTTGTTTTCTTGGGCCGGCTGTAGGGGGCAGCGCCTGTGTACGGGTCACAATTCAGCGACCGGTGCCTGTCCGAGACCTATTTCGCAGCCCTGTGGCGCTTTCTTTGGGGGCGGGGGTCCAAGATGGATTCACACAGTTATTCAGCTAGGAGACCGGGATCCGTCCTCCTGCCCCCCTGGGCCTCACTGTTCAAGGCGATGCGGTGGCCGCTCTCCCCAGCGCTGGGGTCGTGCACTGCCAGGGGCTTGACTGCCGCCGGGATTTTTCGCCGCCCCGCCGCTCCGCAAACAGCTTTGCCCTCTTTAACTCTTACCTGCCCAAATGGCACCGCTGGTTTATAACTTCATATGTTGGGCTTCCGTGTAGTTTTATTTTCTGGAATTTCTAGTTATCCTTTGTTTTGAAGTAGTTGTATTCCTCTCTAGTTGTAGAGGGAGACCTAGCGTGTCCGTCTAAGCCTCCATCTTGGCCGGAAGTCCAAGAACTCTTTCATTTTTTCACTCTTTCTTTTTTCCCAGTCCTCTTTCTTTTATCCTTCCACCACACACACATTCACCACAAGACAAACTTCCTGAATATTGATCAGAAGGGTGAATAATAATTTTGAAAAATATTTGTATTTTTCCTTATTTAAATATGAGTCATGATAGCAACCCTTTTGTTCTTTCAGACCAAACTTCCAGAGAAAATAGCTACAGGGAGGGTGTGGGGGACTACCTGAGGCATTGGTAAGCAAACAAAGTAAGAAATGGCAGGAAATGTCACTTAGAAGTGCAGGTACTGGGTGAGTTTCCTGTTTTCATGGATTCTAATATAAGAACAAGCTCCAGTTTGCCCATGCAGGGCAGTTAAATCTCTGATAGAAAACGTATGGTCTTGATGTTTTATCGAAGATCACTAGGACATGGTTTAGCACAACCATAAATGATGGAAAATGAGGGACAGTATCTATGAAAGGAGAGGACCAGAGAAAGGTAACCCAAATTTGTGTGTAAACTAACCCTGAACCATGAATGTGAGGCATGTATGAGGAAGTCTTCAAGAGGTTAAAAGAAAAAGAATTCGACTGATATTTAAGGTGTTTGTTCAGCAAGAAGGTTTAATAAAAAGACAATGACAGCTAGACACATTTGGCTGAAATACAAATATAAATAGAAAATTTTTCAACAGTTAGAGAAAAATAAAGGGCACATCTCATGCAGAACAATAATTATGATGAAAGCTGAGTCATTAGACACAATGGATGCTAGAAAATAATGAAAAAAATATTGAGAACATTGAAAGAAAATTAAAAAAAAAACTGTCACACCAAAATTCTATATTGAGAAAATTTATTCCTCAAGAATACAGTAAAATAAAGACATTTTTTCAATAACCAAAACTAAGAGAATTTATGTCCAGCAAATTTTCTCTACTGGAAATGTTATAGGAAGTTCTTCAAGCTGAAAGAATATGAAACCAAAATGGAAACTCAAATCAGAAAGAAATGAAAAAATTTGGCTAAATGTAATATTTTATATCCTCTTATTCTATTATAAAGATATATGATGATTCAAATAAAAATTATGTATTGTGGAATGTAAACAAAATATATAACTTTTGGTTATGGAATTATAACATTTTTTTTTTAAATTTGGCAGCTCTAAAAACAGGGAAGTGGAGGTGAGAAATACCTGTCCGTTATCTTAATTCTAAGTAGACTGTAAATAGCTAAGGATGTATATCATAGTTACTAGAGTTGTAGGATTCACCCCGGGTGACATTTGGGAATGTCTGAATACACTTCCATTGTCACAACTCAGGGGTAGGATGTGTTACTAACATTGGATATGTAGAGGTTAAGGATGCTACTTTTCTACGATATCAAAACAACACTCAAAGTGGTCCAAACGTCAATCATGCCAAGGTTGAAAAATCCTACTCTAAAGAAACTACTAAAATATAAAAATAAAATGAAATAATGCAAAGAAGTAAAAAAAAAAAGTAAAAATTGAATTATATTTTAAAAGTTTAGTTACTCCAAAAGAAGGCAAGAAAAGAGAAACGGAGGAACGCAGTCAAAGAAGAGCAAAACAGAAAACAAATAGAATATTATGTACTTAAATCCAACCACATTACCTTAAATATTTACAATAAATATTAGTGACTGAACACTCCTGTTAAATAGGAGTAGCAGAACTTCTCTCCATCCCACTCTTTTTTAAATAAACTGAATGGGATTCAGGACATTTCTTGATGAGAAAATAGTGCATGTTTATCATTTTTACTTGTGATATTTGAAGCATGTTATATGAAACATCAGCATGTTAGAAGTGTTTTTGAGAAAAAAAGAAAATGTGTATGATGGAAAGATAAAAATGCCTACTGTTTTCTTCTCATCTGTATTGTTCTTAGAGAAATGGATTTTTCCATGTGATCTTGCCTTCTTTGTCATAACCAACTGGGGCTATTAGGTTCTTGTTCCTAGAAGAACCAATTTATGCTTTGGATTTTTCAGATCAGATGGTTTCACACAAAAATTTGAGCTTAGTTCCAGAAACTGTGAGATTAGAATTGACCAATTTTTTGTTAGAGAACCAGAAGACTCATGGACCTCTTTACTGTTGTGGCAGGGTATTTCTCCTTACTCCCTTTGCACAGAAGGTCTTCATACATATTTTATTTTTTAAGTATTTATAGAGTTTATTCACACACTCCTTTTAGCTTGTGATGTGATTAATACACTTGAGATTATTGTATGAAACATTAGAATGAGTTTCAGAGCTGTTAAAACTATGTTATGAAAATTTCAAAATACCTTCTCTTTTGACAAATAACTATATAAACTGCCATTAGAGAGAACAAGGTGAATTAAACCAAAACAACTTGTGACTTGATTTCTGAGGAACAAATGTTTAAAATTTATATCTGAAAGTGCAAACTAATACCAATATTAAATGGGTCAATTTCTCAGCCTTTATTAGGTAACTAAGTCAGCTGATTTCTACAGAATAGTTATATTATTCTAGCAATTTAAAAACTGGTTTATATAAAGCAGATCTGGTACTCAAGGGCTCTTGGCAACAATTAGTTTTCAGATACTTTCTGCTGACATGAACATGCAAACAGAAATGGTACCACACTCATTGGAGAATAACACTTATTTATGTAATCAATAAACATTTTCATAGTATACTCACTTTCCTGACAACACTCTCAGGTTGCTTTATTTTTATACCATGGCCATGAGATAAATCCTAAATTATCATAATTTTGGGACAGAATTTCTCATGAGCTAAATGTTCTAGACCAGGTGTTGCAAACTAATTTTGTTTATGCTGCCTCAACATGCAAAGGCCAAAAGAAGCCAACTTTATAAACAGAAAATTGTCAAACAAGTGAGACAGGATAGAATCATAAGAGCTAGAAAACAGTAACGAACATCATATTTTCTAACCTGGTGTTGCCTGCAGAATAAAATTAAAGATTTCCATACTATTTTATTCATTAATCTAGCAAAATATTAAGTTTGAAAGTAATAAAAATATTTGGAAAAGTATCTTTATTCATTTACAGAGATATGTATTATAAGATACATAGTATAAATTGTAAGCTACGTTGACTAAAGGTCATGGGTGTCACCTCGACACCAACAAGAATCCCCAGTTTGGAGCGCACTGAAGAAGGGAACAGTGAAAACTGCTCAATTATGACAGAGCACGGCTGTTCAAGGGCCTCCTGGGGCAAGACGGCCCGACAATTACTTAAGTAGTTTGTCGTTTTCTTTCTTTCTTTTTTTTTTTTTTACAGGGTTTTTATTATTTATTTATTTATTTGTTTGTTTGTTTATTTTTTAAATTTTATTTTTTGGTTTTTCAATTACAGTTGTCCCATTTTTCCCCCATTGCTCCCCCCTCCCAGCCCATCCCTTCTCCCACAATCGTATCCCTCCCCGCTGTCCATGTCCATGAGTTTGTCGTTTTCAATTGACAGCTTTATAAGCCTAAAATCTAAAGAATTTATAAAGTTATCATCCACCTAATTCTCAAACCTAATTTTGGTATTGATAGAATGTTCTGTATACTAGGTTAATTTAATATGTATCTTTTTCTAAAAACAAATTTTGATTGTTACTGAAGATGTAAATTATTAGAAAAATCTTATAAATTTCTTCTTTCCCCTTCTAAAGACCATGGCTTTGATTTAAATTTTATTAGGTTGAAATACTTTATTGAGATATAGTCTCAGAAATTGTATATATTTTCTGAAACCTTGCATAAAAAATAAAAACTTTTATTTACCTTTATCTAATTCATAAGAAATAGAATTTTGGTTTTCAGCCTCTTGCTCCAAAGAATTGAAAAGTGTTTCCATTGCCTTCTAGCATTCATTTTACAGCTGTCGTCGTCGTCGTCGTCGTCGTCGTCGTCGTCGGCAGCCGTCCATCTCGAGAGACGATGGTGTAGCTTCTTAAGAGTCTATCTGCACCGCCGAGAATGGTTGTGCAGTCCGACTCGGGAGTGACACGGTATCTGTCTCCTCCCGTGTTGAATCGACATCTTGTGATGATGCTGGAGTGTCCTCTCCAGTGTAGCTACAGAGCCTGGGCAGGGTGATATGGAGGGTCTGCTGTTGCCCATGCAGCAGACCCCCCCTCTCTTCGCAGCTGAAGGGTCCAAGGGAAAGACGGAGTCAATACAGCTTGGCTTCAGGTGCGCCGCAGGAGTTGCCGGTGTTGACTACAACGTCAAACCGCCTTAGGGACTCCGGCTCCGGATTTTCTGTCGGGGTTTACTCCCTTAGCCTTTCCCCTGAAGAGGTATGCCGCAAGGCAGCGGAGGTTTTTTTTTTGGAGTCAGAGTTTTCCTTCTCTGATGTACCCTGACTGGAAGATAGAACCAGCGACACTTAGCTCGCAGGCCGACGCTCAATCCACTGAGCCAAACCAGCCAGGGTTCATTTTACAGCTAAAACATGATTTTACAATAATAGGTCACTTCCACTCTTTTTTAAGCAATTGATTCTTCCAATTTCAGTGCTAGCAACATTTTGTAGTCTTCATCTTAGCAAATTTCTTACATTGTGTTCATGTTTCTATTTTCCTTCTTTTTTCTTTTCTTGTCTCTGTCTCTCCTCCTCTCATTCCAGCTCTAGTACTTCCTCCCTTTCCAATAACTTAACTTGCCAGGATCTTGGGACTGGTATTGGCATACTGTTTCCCATAAAAAACCATACTTCTAGCTGTGAGATTATTTAGTTAGTCTGAAATTTTTCAAAAAGCAAGAATTAATACGTTAGTTTTTAGATAAGCTTGTTATTTCTGTTGTTTTATGATTATGCATTTTTACAATCTGTGTCATCGTCTCCTCGGCGTCTCCTGTTATTTGTGTGCGATGCCCTTTGCTTCGGTCCCATGACATTCTTTTATGCTTAAAACTGATCTTTATGTTTTTGTTTTTATTAGGTCATACTTTCTCCATTAAATACTCCAGATCATGAATGGGTTTTTCAACAGTTCCTCTGTTCAGTCTCCCTCTTTAATTTTAAGTTATAAAAATTATAATTTGTATTTCATTTTTTTCTCTTCCAGTTTGGTCTCTCTTCACTAAACTATTAAGCGATCTTCCACTACTCACGTAATTCACTTATTATGGATTCCCCCAGCTGTCATATAACTCACGCCATTGGGGGCTATTGGCAATTGTGGAATGATAGGCAATGAAGGGCAATGAAAGGTTAAGCCAAAGAAAACGAACTGGCAAGCTGTGAGTCCAGAGTTTTAAGAGAGAAGTCTCATTCAGGTTTCTTAAGATTCTGTGGAGATGGTGAGCAGTACAGAGGGAGGTCAATTGGCACCAGAGCTGCGCTGGATTAGCAATCTATGTCGCAGATTCTACCAGCGACGCTGTGCTCCTCTGTGCTTCCAAGTTCACTGCGGCCTCTCCTCCATTCTGCACTCATCCCTAGTATTAGGGGGTGAATGGTGCCCTGCAGGCAGTCTATCGATAATATGTTATTTACTTTAGTTTTGAAAATAATGACTTACTTTTTTTAGAAAATTAAAAACTATTCTCTTATTGAAAAATATTAAGCAGTAACTAAAGCTCAAAAAATGAAATATTTAAAAATATCCTCTATCATTTAGAAATATTCATCAGCGTTTGAAGATGATCATTATGTTCAGGCTTGTTTGTGTATGTGTATTAATGCATACACACATATATATGTATATAAAACACATCATATACATGTATGCATATATGCATGTAAGTTAGATTATGTCATGGTAACCAGCAAATCAAGAATTCTAACACTTAATCCTTACTTTGGAACCTGGGTTGATTGATCAGGCTGTATCTTAAATTCTTCCATTTCCTAGATAAAGAAAAATAGAGTGTGAAAACTTTACCATTCATTTAAAAAATTTTATAATTTTTGCAATTAATACTATATGTAACATATAAAAATATAACAGGAAATTCTAATAAGTTGTATAAACATAATAAAGACAATGTTATGCTCCTGAGCTTCTGACATTGTTTTTCTCTCTTTGAAAGAGGTTTCTTGGTTCTTGTTCCTGTTGTTAATCAAAATGAGATGTTGAATGATAAAGTTAAATAATAAATGCTAATTAATATATACTGGGTGGTATTATTCACATACACAGTCATCTTGAAATAAATTGCCATTTGTGAAAGAGGTTAAATGAAGGTTACCATGACCTTTCATTTTAAATATAAAAATGGGACTTACATTGCAAGTGAATGTTTTACCCCATGGCTAAATTATTTGATCAATGAAAAGTATATTTTGGAAAGAGTGACAACAGTATTAACAGTCTGATGCCAGAATATATTTGAATGATACAACCAACATCTTGTTCAGATCTCATAAACAAACTTCATGGTATAACAGTTCTTCTGGAAGTCTTCTTTTTTCTTTTTTCTTTTTTTTTTACTGACACATTATTTTTACCGAGGTTTCAATCTGCTTTACTGTTAAATTTTACATTGTGACATAAGAATAAACTAGCATCTTTTTTCATGTAATGATCTCTTTGAGTTATATGGTTTGATAACATTTCAAAAAAGACCATTATTTGTTTAACCAATAAAAAAGGTTTCTGATAATCCAAAGCTAAAAACTTGAGTTTAAATTATGTAAAAAAATTGTAAATACAGACTTTACAAAACATTTTCTTTCTTTCATGCAGCTCCCTTAAATTCCTGACAGTGAGAAGAAGATATTTTAAATAAATTATAGATATATACTGATGAAAAGTTAGTATGGTAATAAAGAATTTCATCAAAATACAAAGATTAGGGATTCTCTTATAATATGCACAATTGTTCACCATCATTCTTTTCTTATATTTAGATATAATAATAGACAAATGACATTATATTATTTTCAGGTGTACAACATAGCAAATTGCTATTCACTATTATTCTCGTATGTGGAGGAGAAACTAAAGTTTTAGTTGTAAGAATGTCATAAACTCATGTTATCACCTAAAAAATAACAACCTAGCTGTATTCTTAATTCTCAAATATACATCAATTAAGGAAAAAAAATGCATCATCTAGATTTTATTGTATTATTAACTAGATAATGTCTATAATTTAAAAATAGTATTTAATAGACCTTTGAAAGGTATTATTTAATAAAACAATACAGGTCATTAATGACTTCATTTTTTTCACCAAAAATATCAAAATACAAACCTTAGTGTCTTTTTCAAGAAAGGTATGTTGGTCAAGAGACATCTTTGTTTTGCTTTGTTCATAACAGACTTTTTGGCTGTGTATTTTACAACATTTATCAATCTTTTTCTGCTTTAATTCTGCAGTATAACTCTGCTATAATGGACAATCCCTTCTTGCAAAGAATCCCAAGTGTTCCTTCCTCTCTTTTTTAAAGTTATTTTGGGAAATATAAGTCAGATTTGTAGTTGCTGATTATTTGATTTTTTTTTGAAGTAACAAATTTATTTGCCTTATTATAAGAAATATGTAAATACTTCCTTACCTAATAAAATACTTCCCTCTGCTTCTTTTCCCCTCAACTTTTCTGAGAAAATATTTTAATTGTGAAAATTCTCTTGCAAAAGAATACGTTTCACAAGATTGAGTGGTTATGATACTATTGATATAAATTTATCAATCTGGGTTCAATGTCTAAAGCAGAATTTAACAAGAATGACTTTCTTTTTTACAAACCTAATTTTGAACACATACATTTTATTGTGTGTGAAAATAATTTTAACAACAATTAGCCATCTGCCTGTTATTTTAGAACAAGCAAGGCTCAGTGAACCTGCAAGTATCCAATTTCAAAAAAATTATATTGCTTGCAATTGTCAACAGAAAAATAAGTTCAGGCAGATTTCTTTACACTGAAGGAGCAAATATGTCAATGGCTTGTTTTTAGTATGGGATATAGCATGCTTTGTTTTTTGTCTGTTATTTTTTACAGCAATAATTTTATAAAATAACTACCAGTTCTGTCACTATGGTTTTCTTCTTAGTTGTCTTTCAGAGTGGAAATTTATTTGTTTTCAAACTCTGTGTGAAATAAAGATGCTATAGGTAAAAATTGTTTCTTTTTTCTAGTTGATTAATATGCATATGATAACAATTCCTTAATTTAATAGAGCTTAAATGGAAATATATGTATTTCAAATATATTAATTTTTTATTGAGTGCTTCAGAGATGAAATTAAACAGTTATCTTTAATTTTAGATCAGAGAGTCAGTTTGTTGTAAACTTAAAATATTATCCACTCTTTTTGACATATACCCTGAAGTAAGAGAGCTAGATCTTATGGCAGTTCTATCTTAATTTTTTGAGAAACTTCCATAGTGTTTTCCATAGCACATGAACCATTTTACATTCTTACCAACAGTGTACAAGAATTTCAATTTCTCCACTTTACCGTCAACATGTTATCATTTGTTTTTGTTTGTGTTATTTTGTAATACTTACTTTAACAAGCATGAGTTGATATCTCATTTCAGTTTTTTAAATTTATTGAATTTATTGGGGTGACATAGGTTAATAAAATTATGTAGGTTTCAAGTATACAATTATATAATATATTATTTATGGTCTTGTGTGTTCACCACTCAAAGTTGAGACTCCTTCCAGTCATTGTGGTTTTGATTTGCATTTCACTACTAATTACTGATGCTGATCATCTTTTGATATACTTGGATATTTGTATGTCTTCTTTAAAGAAATGTCTACTAGAATCTTTTTCCCATTCTTTTATTGGTTTTTGCTTGTGTGTGTGTGTGTGTGTGTGTGTGTGTGTGTGTGTGTATGTTTGCTATTGAGTTATAGGAGTTTAAATATTTTGGATATTAACTCTTATTATATGTGTGAGCAATCCCACTATTGGGTATATATCCAAAAGAATTGAAATTAGGATTTCAAAGAGATACCTCACTTCCATGTTCCTTACAGAATTATTCACAATAGCCAAAATGCACATCAACAGATGACAGGATAAATAAAACATGGTATATACATACAATGGAATATTATTCAGCCTTAAAAAAAGAAAATTCTGTTATTTTCAACAATATGGATGAACCTGGAGGATATTATGCTAAGTGAAATAAGCTGCTCACAAAATGACAAGTAACTGTATTCCACATTATATAAATTATATACAATAGATTCATAGAAGCAGAAGAGAGAAAAGTGGTTGTTACAGGCTGGAAGGAGGGGGAAATGGAGAGTTTTTATTCAGTGAGATAAAGTGTCAGTTATGCACAATGAATAGGCCCTAGAGATCTGCTGCACAACATGGTTATGGTTAACAATAATATATTGTGCTTTTACACACTGGTTAAAAGGTTAGATTTCATATTAAGTGTTCATACCACAAAGAAACAAACAAAAACCCCATAAAAACTAGAGGCACAAGGAAATTTTTGGAGCTGATGGATATGTCTGTTAGATTTACTGTGATGATGATCTCATGGGTGTATGCATATGTCCAAACACATTAAATTGTATAATTAAATGTGTGTGGTTTATTTGTATATTAATTATACCTCAATAAAACCGTGTTTAAAAATTACACAACTGAACTGCACCACCACCTGCCTCAATTCTGTCCCCATCTTCTTCCAATCTACAGACAAAAATTTGTGTACAGCTTTTGCAGGATTACAAAATCACACTGTAATTTAAGAATACTGTATAAAGACAAAGAAAACTGTGTTGGAGAGGATAAATTTACCTTCATGAAAACAATTCTCAGCTTCCCATATCACAATATACTTTCTAAAATGTTACAAAATTTAAGTCAAATACTCTCTTTTTAATACCTCAGCTCTACCTGTGTTATGTATAATTAGACAGCTCAGTTTCTTACTGCCTTCAGCATTTTGTTATCTTTCATAAATGTTAAAATCATTTTAATAAAAGAACAGCGGGCATTACACAAATCCATTGATATGAGAATAACTAATATGAAGAGTAAGCTGCATATTTATAGCACCCACAGATTTTATTTCTGTGGGGAAATCATCAAACTTGTATTAAACATATTAAAAATAAAAGCAGACCCCGGCTGGTGTGGCTCAGTGGATTGACTGCTGGCATGAGAACCAAAATATTGCTGGTTCATTTCCAATCAGGGCCCATGCCTGAGTTGCAGGCCAGGTCCCCAGTTGGGGGAGTGCAAGGGGCAACCACCCATAGATGTTTCTCTCTATTTCTCTCCCTCCCTTCCTCTCTCTCTAAAAATAAATAAATAGCATATTCAAAAATAAATAAAATGGTAATAGAAAATATGAATTATTGATTTTAATATTATTGTCCCCAGATAGTATAACCAATCTTCTTTAACACTACTAAAGATAAAGTTTAAACATTTACCTAGATTTCTCACATAAATTATTGACATGAAAATTTAAACACAGATAATTTTTGTTTTATCTACATTTTATAGATAAAATTACGTATTGTTCAGAGCAACATCTATTGGAGAAGAACAGAGGAAACAAGAAATATGGATACAAAAGCATGAATTAAAGTGGCTCAATTCATATGCAATTAAAACATCAAAGACAAATAATGTAATAAACAGAGTGAAGAAACTGGGGACTAGGAACTAAAAGAAGCTGTTCAAATCATTGCTTTTGTATTTTAGTAAGTTAGTCCTGATAATCTCTGATCCTTGCTAAACTTCTTTATTAAGTCCCAAATAAAACCCCTTAGAAAAATATGACGTATTTTAATGAAGTAGTTTGTTTTGAAGAAATAATAAACTTTTCAGTTATCAGTACATGTTTACCTTTTCAATACATTTTATACAGCTTATGTATTTAATCATTGACATTCTTTTTAATATTTACTTAATTTAATGTGAATACATTTATATTCCTGTAGTTCTAATTTAATTTCAGAAAACTTCTAATAGTTTTCTAATATCTACTGTACTTTAGCCTTAAAATAGTTTTAAACAAAAATATACTAAGAAACTCAAGATATATTGAGCTGTTGAAGGAGCCATCCCTAAGCTAGTTTAGACCTTAGAACTCCACCCAACAAACACCTGTCACTCAACAAGCACCCTTAAAGAAATTAGAGCATGTGATAATTAGTGTTATACTCCATACACATTTGTTACTGTAGAGAGTTAGCTAATTATTAATAAAGGAAGCAAAGGGAATTGGACACTGAGTTTAATAAACTGGGGAGCGTAAGTGTGCTTGCTTAGCCAGAAAGCTATGGCATTGACAGGCTCACCACACACTCCATGGATGGCCATCAAGGACACTTAATCCTAGAAGCACAGGAAATCTCCCCTAAAGCACTGTCTTCTCTCCAGTACCAACTTGTTGAGAGGAACAGGTGGAAGTGGTTGATCATAGAGGCCTGCCAGTCTAACTAGGGGTGCACCTATCAAAAGCCCACAAAAGTTTAGAAAGTGACTGGTTATTTTTAAAAATCACTTGATCTGTCCCAAACCCAAGCTAATGTTATCCAAGGGAAACAAAGAAACTCTCTTGCTCAATGACCCACACTCACCCCATCAGTTTGTGCATTCTCTCTCACCTGGGAACACATGACAATGTGGGTCTAGCAGCTACCGGGGCCATGGCAGACTGTGTGGGCTTCAAAGGACTAAGCTTTAATATGAAGCAGAAACCCTGGACAGTGGCCTTTGTCTTGGTCTTGTTGAGGACATTGTTAGACTTTTTACATGGCAGGACAGAGGGAGATGGGATATTGAAAACCCAGGGGGCAGCTTCTATTTCTACTTGAATAAATCATCTTACCACATCACAATCTCTTATGTGTGGATCCTTGGAATGTATTCCTTCCAATCCCATGGAAGAGACTGATTTTTACCTGAAATAGTTGTTGAACCAGCTGGAGGAGAAAGAAGACATGGATGTGGATCGTGATGAGGATTGGAATGCCCCCTTCCTGGGCTGGAAGTTGTTTTTAATTGTTCTCTCTCTCACTTCTCTTGATGCCTGTGTAGGTTTTTGCTTTCTTTCGTCTGCTTTCTGTCGCCTCTGTTGTTGTGGCTTCAGTCTCAGACCTAGGACCTACTTTGTGAGTGTTGGCTCATCAGTCCCTGTCCCAGTTGCAGCTGCCACCCGTGGGCCAGCATACACTGAGGGAAGGGGCCAGATTTTCTTCAGCCCATCTTAGGGTCTTTTCTGCAGCTGGTACCGAGAGAAGCAAAGTGGCCACACATTGTTCTCAGTGCCACTGCTGAAGTCAACCCAAGAGTTTTCACCCCCGAAGCGCTGGAAGTTGGTTGTGGGCAAGGAGCCCTGAGTGTGGGTGTGTGTGCATGCTGGGTGCTGAATCTTCATATTTTGCTTCTAGTGCATGAGACCTGTGACAGTGCCCAAGTTCCCTTCCATATTGGCAGCTTTGGTGCACCCAGCTGGCATGCAGAAGGGGGGACTTTTCTCAACTGTGGTTCCCTGTTGTGGGGTAACTCAGGACATGGTTCCTCTACAACCTTAGAGAACAAATGGCTACCTGGAAAGCAGCCTAAGGAATGAGGAAAACTGTCTGTATCTGGATGTCCCAACCCTCCCAAAGCACCTCTGTCTAAGGCTCCTGTGTTTATTCCAAACCTGCGGCACTTTCACACACTACTACTGCTCCCTTCCTCTACTGTCCCTACTCCTTCCTTAAGCCTATAAGTAGCACCAAGGCTGGAGGCAAAATGTGGTCTCTCTTACCTGATATGCCATCATCAGTGCCTGCCCTATAATGTGACTAATAAACAACATGTCCATAACACGTCCACATTTGCTGGTCCTCCAGGTGTTTTTGTCAGAAGATCATGAGTACTTAAGCAGCTCCCTGGTTTGGAGCTCTTGGTTACAAATGGGGCAGAAGGCACAGTATTCCCCAAAATACCCCTGTCAAGTGCACTGTGTGTAACTCTATGCCAGGTTGGGGAGCCCCAGATGGAATACTGAGGACATTGGTGGTGGGGAACCCCAGGAATAGCGGGGGAATCCCAGGGTGGTGCACCAGTTCAATATGGTATGAGGTGGCAAGCTTATTGGGAGGATACCCCCAATAATCCCCTGGGCCTTGTAGAACTTTTAAAAGTGGCAGAACACCTGCATGGGGCAAAGGAAGAAGTGGCCTATGTGAGGCAGTAAAAGGGGACACTTAAGTTTGAGAGAAAAATGAGGAGATAAACTCTAAGGCTACTCCCAGTCCTTCCTTTTAGAGGATTTAGTTTGAGAGTACTCATCTGTTTAAAATTTGTCTTTGCTATAGATATTGTTCTTGTTTCTGTTTTGAAAGGAACAGCTTAGGTTAGGTCTCAAATTGTTTTGCTAAAGGTCTAGTAAATGGGATATGATCTCTAATGTGCAAGCTTTCATGTTGTTACATCATAAAGATACTACTCAGAAAAGATTTAAGTTAATGGTTTAAAGAGGGAAGAATTCTCACTCGCTTCTCAGACAGTAAAATTCAAGAAGAAAAATAATGAGTCTTTTAAATACTCTAAGTTATCCTTATGAAGGAAAAAGCTCAAGGCTGATACCTTCCCCACCTCTTCTCAGCCTCTTTAAAAGTTGTCAAGGACACTAGATAGTGAAATGGCTCACTGTTAAGCACACCAAAGAAATGCAGTAATCACCAAGAATTTAAAAATGTGTGGGTATTTGCCAATGGGGGAAAAACTGTTTCTGAAAAGTATTAAATGTATTCATAATTTTGTCAATCTAAGAGAATGCTAATTACTTACTTTTAATTGTCACTAAAATGAGAAATTCTAAGGGTAAACAAAAAGGGACTAAGAAAGTTGTAGAAATATTGTGTAGAGGGAAGAAACAAAAGGATAAGCAAATCAAAACCTTGTGTTTTCTTCATTCAAATTGGTAATTCAATTTGTGTGTATAGTCTTTATGTGTTCAAGATTCATGTGTATGGTCTTTATGTATTATGTCTCATATGTGCATTACATGTAATATGCTTTCTTCCTCAGGATGGTTTAATAAAAATGTAATGTTTTATTGGCCTAAAAAAAGTAGACATTTACATAAATTAAGCAGGATCTTATAATCTGGACAAATTACTTGGTGTGAAAACTGTTTTTAAATTTAATTAATGTTTTTAAAAGTTATTATCATAAAAATGTGCTTTTTGCAAAATGTTTATGTTATATTATTTTGGTTAAGTTTTTTGGCACCTCTCCCAAAGATCAAATTTTAAGAGACTTTTTAACTAAGATGTGACTTTGGGTTATTCCAATGGGTCCTGGAATACATCAAGGATTTGTTCTCATTTTTTTATAAAAGAGAAGTTTTTGAAATAATTAGGCGTATTTAATATGCTTAAGATACATGGGAAGCTTTGTCAAATAAAGGAACAAATAGTATGTTCTATTTGTTTATGTTCTAGAGCTTAAAAATCTCCAAGATTCTGCAAAGTTCCTATATGCTTTTATTTATAATTGTAGTTATCTTAAAATGTTGTTACAGGAAAGAAAATCATTTTGTCAATTGCATTATGGCAAGGAAAGAATCTCAAGACATTTTGGGGACTGTGAAAACTTGAGAAACTCACCCAGATCTGCAGGTACTGCAGGCAAAACCTGATGGCAATTGTGTGGCTTGGCTTCTTAGCCCTAAGGGGCTACTTAAAGCTCAATCTCAAAATTCCTTGTAACTTCCTGGCAAAGTAGATTTAAGAAAGCCTAAATGGTCCATTGTTTTTCTTATTGTGTTTATGCAAATTTCAGACCAAATTAAAACTGGACTTACTGCAGTAAATGAACTGATCTTGATTTGGCTCTTTGATAAAAATGAAGGTGATTTTAAGAAAAAAATGATGTTTTAATAAAATCCATTATACACAGATATGGAAATTAGACTCTAATTCAATGAATTGTCTGTAAAATTTATTTCTCATCAATAAACTAGACTGGATCCTGAATTTTTCTAGTTTTCTTTCAAATTAATGTTTCAGTTTCCTTTCATCCATTGATTTGCAATTATTGAGAACCTCAGATGCAGCATCAACCATTCAGAATTTACCTGAACATCTGATGATATCACAGAGACATTTAAACTAAAGATAAGGAGGATCCATTAGATTGTCACTGTTTAATTTAATTCTAGTAAAAGTCTTGTATTTGGATATCTTCTCATCTGACACTCTTGCAGACAAAGAAACCTGTTTATGATGTTTTGTGTTCACTAACCTTTGTCTTCTTTCTAGTTTTAACCATGATTTCTTATTTATACAGTATAGTCCTTACTTTAGAAGCCCATCTGCATTGCCACCTCCTGAAATGTGAGACTCAATGGTTTGGCTGAATGGATTTGTTGTCAGAACTAGATGGTTGAACTGGATACAACAATTCCATATCAAGACAATGATGCTTCAGGGATTCTATCCTATCCTTACTTTGGAGGAATCAGCTGACAGCCCCTCTGTTTCCAGTCTCAGATCCTATTCTCTTGTCTCTCTTAGATCAGGCAGGAAGAGATTCCATAACCTACATAGCCAGAGACCTGGTTTCTTTGTCAAAATCTTGGGGGCTGTTTGGTTATATAAGACAAGTCATGTTCTCCTTGGCATTCTCGACCCCTGCCTTCTTCTCCTCCTCTTGGGGTATAGCCTATATTGTATTTATGGCATATGGATACAATGTGCCAGTACTCTCACCATCCAGGAACTCTCTGTCCAGAAAAACTAACATGCAGATTGTGAGATGGAGGAGAAATGTTGGTGTGGAGTGTGAGGTAACTCAGGACAGGACCCTTCTACAACCTCAGAGAACAGAGGGCTACCTGGCCAGTGTGAATGAAAAACGAGAAAACAGTCTGTATCTGGATGTTCCAGCTCTCTCAAGGCCCCTGTGTCAAAGGCTCCTGTGTTTACCACAAATCTGTAACACTTTCACCCACTATTGCTACTCCGTCCCCTACCCACCCCCGAACATGGTAAGTAGCACCAAGGCTACTTGTCTATTTAAAAGTGCCACCAGAACACCATGACTGTCTGGGTTACTAAGTTTTAATACACTTTTTTTTGAACAAACATTCTGCTCTTATATTACCAAACATTTATGTTATGTTTAAACATTTAAAGACTTAAGTTCATTAGGATAGAAGAAAATAATGAGAAAAAAACTATAAAACAGCTTGGACAGATAGATAGATAGATGAATGGAGAGATTCAGTTTTCTGAGGAATTTGGTTGGACTTAAAAGCAAAATATGGTGTTTTTTGGAATTTAATTACTGCAACTAAAATAAATAAATAGGGATTATCTCTAACCAAATATTAAGTACAGTGTCTAGGGCTTTTCTTTGGTTAGTAACAATAATTATTCAAGTTTCCCTCTTCATTCTTCTTAATACTACTCATTTATTAAAGATGATATATTGAAGTAAGGCTTTTTTAGTGGCTAAAATAGAGGAAGTAAGTTTTATAGTCAAATATATGAAAAAAATTTTTCAGATTATTCCAGGAAATAATATGGATTTAAACAAGATTATATATAAATGTAAGCCATACATAAATCAGCAAGACAAGCATTTTTTTCACTTCTTCTTTTTGTCAGCAACTACTATTTTATTACTCAGCTGCAGATCACTGCGGATGAAACATCACATCAATGACAAGACTTTAGAGCTTCAATATCACACTAGGGAAGAAAAATAGTATTCCAAGCCTGAAAAAGAAATAAATATAATAACTCATGTAGTACTAAAAATTCTGTTATCAAACATTATGTCATCAAAACCAGTAAGTAAACGTATAAGTATAGTCTTACTTTACTTAAAATACTAATAAATAGGACTTGCATCCTATCTTTTAAATACATTTTCTTAATACAGTACATTAAAAAAATAATTAATTAAATCAAAATTTAAAACTATTTTTCTTTATATGTTTTTCTTAATATTCAATCTAAATATTTTACAGTCTTGATGAATCTATCTTCACTTTGTATTGTGAATAATATTCTTTTTCTAGTAATTTTGTGTGTTAAAAACAAATATTCTTTAAAGTATTAATACTGTAAGTCTGGGCAACGAGCCTTTTACACAGTGTTAAGGTTACTGAACAAAATCAGTGTTCTACCAATTGCTGGTGGGAAGAATAGTCATTTTAATTAAAGGGGAATAAGGAAATATTATGAAGCACATAGCATGAAGTTGGAAGAGCAGGCATTATGAGTGCTACTGTAGAGCCAGATAAAAACACACCACCACTATATATTTTACCAGACTGACAATACCTCAAAATTATTCATTTTTATGTTTTTTTTTTTAATTTTAATTTATTATTTATTTTTTCAATTACAGTATACCTTAAGTATTATTTTGTATTAGTTTCAGGGGTGTATCATAATGGTTAGACAATCACATACCTTACAAAGTGTTCCTCCTAATACTTCCAGTATTTAGCTGCCACCATACATAGTTGTTATATGATTATTGACTAAATTTCGTATGCTGTACTTTAGATCCCCATGACTACTTTTTAACTACCAATCTGTACTTCTTAATCCCTTCACTTTTTTCAACCAGTCCTTCAACCCTCTTGTTCTCTGGAAACCATCAGTCTCTTCTCTGTATCTCTGAGTCTGTTTCTGTTTTTGTTGTTGTTGCTGTTATTCATTTATATTGTTATTTCATTGATATATTTCTAGCAGAGAGCACAGTCATACAACACTAGAGGTATTAAGTGTATAGGTTTGTTGAGTTCTTACTTACATAGGTGAAAATTATTGGAAAATAATTGTTTGAAGAGAGAAGACACAGAAAACTGACATATGGGAGGGTCAAAGATATTCCTTAGACCTTATTATTTTGCCATTTTAGCACGTTAGGATATATTGAAATTAAGCCTTGGAAAATTATTATTTACAGGATTATGAGCAGACATATTTTCACTTAGAACTTTGCTTTGGTAGCCATCATTAAAATTCACTTCATGATAAAAATATATTCAAGAAAAGCTTTTAATACGGATGCATTTATCAGCCCCAATATTAAGTAACACTGGCTTTGCATAAATCTTTATGACAGATTTACAAATAATGTGAATATAAGCAAGCCCAATTTGAGTCACAGAAATAAACACTTTGTACGAGAAGTTAGTTTAAAAAAAGAAGCTCTACAATATTTTCTTCTTTTTTCTATAAATTTTAGTTGAATTTATGTTCTCAATATTTTTACTTTAACCTTCATTCCTCTAATGTTTTTCACTAGAGAAGCTATGAAGTTTCTAGTTTGGATGAATTTATATGATGCAACCTTGTTAAAAGTAAAACTGAAGGCTTGTATTGAAATTTCATCTTTAAATTAAGAGAATTATTTTGTCTTAATTATTTGCGTATATAGAAAATCTGTGCCACAGTTGTTAGAGGTGAGGGAAGGGAGACCATTATAAGTACCATAGTTGTTACAAATTTGCCATATATAGTATATAGTTATATACAATTTGTTATACATTATATTATATTTTATATTTTCATTTATTATATGTATAATATCAAATTTAAAAAATATTGGTGCTCTTAATTATTTGAAGTCTATCTAGTCCAGATTTCTCAATTTATGGATATTAAAGAAGGTTAGTAGATAAATGGGGTTATGGCATATGTTTCATTTTCTATTTATAGAACAAAAGCAATACTTAAAAATACATAACTATAAATAATTAATGAGTATCTTGGTAGTTATTGATTAATTTATTTATATAGTTGGTATATTTGTTAGTCGAAACTAACAGCTTTGGCGGTTTTGAACATAATACAGTTTTTATTTATAGTTGTATGTTGTTTATAGAAACATTGTTAAGGACAGGAAGCTTAAGCAATACTAATTAGAGAAGAAAGAGATTTAGACTTCAGCTTTCCCTTAGGATGTAATACTTTTTACTGAAGCCAATAATTTTTTACTTAGCCAAGGTATGGAAACAAACAAAGTGTCCATTGATTGATGAATGAATAAAAAAATGTAGTATATAATGGGATATTAGCCATGAGAAAGAAGGAAATCTTATCTTCAAACAACTTGAAAAACTGGTAAATCTCCTGGTGATGAAGGAGTTAGTGGCATAGAACTTACCAACCTGCCTTAAACACTTAGAACGCTTGACCATGTATACAAAACAGCTGTTTTCAGACATTAGAACAACAAACTGCAGAACTGTTGTCTCTGAGAGAAGTAAAACAAATCAGAGACATTAGCAATTGCTATGGCTTTTGGCCTGGAGAAAAATTTTGGATTATGGAAAAGAGAAAAGAATTTAAGGAGAAAATGGAAATTCTCCGAGTTAAGAAGCCAGAGGGCAAGGTGGCTGAAATGTGTGGAGAGAAGGAAGTTACACAGAAAAACACAAACCACTGGCACCAACAAAAAAATAAACTTCAGAAATTTGTGGATATGCTACATTAAGTCTTTGTGACTTGATATAGTGTGGGTTAGATGAAATTATATTAGTGAGTAAAGATCAAGTCCCAGGAGCTATAGATTAAACAATCCTTGGAATATATACAAGGATTAGAGATGTTCAATTTCCATCCTGTTTGAGAAACTTGGTAAACTACCAGGTTATCCTTGGAGACTAAAAAGGCAGCATATTAGTACTGAGTGTATACTACTACTGGTGTACCCCAGACCCACTCTAAGAATGCATAAAACATTTGTTATTTGATCAAATTGATCAGAAAGTAACTTAAATCTGTGCCAAATACAAACATCAAATTCCTTAAAGATAGAAAACAATATCTAAACATGTTTAAATGTAATAGACAACATCCAGCATCTAATAAAAAAATACCAGGTAAGTGAACAGCACAGGAGAGTTGAACAACATCATAAAAGGGAAGATGAAAAAGATGAAAAAAGTAATCCAGATTTTCATAATCGTCATAAAAATTCTTCAAAAGCTGTGGTGTAACAAAGGTATTTAAGAAAATTAAGTCATTTGTCTGATAGGTTAATTTTCTAGTGTATGTAAAGAACACATAACTCAATGGCAAAAATATATTATTAAAAATGAGCAGCTCTGAATAGAGTTTTTCCCAAGCAGGATACACAGATAGCCAGTAGGTACATGAAAAGATGTTCAACATCACCAGCCATCAGGGACATGCAAATCTAAACCACAGTGAGATACCGGCTCACACCTGTTAGAATGTCTATTATCAAAAAGACAAGAAGTAAATGTTAGCAAGAATGTGGAGAAAAGGGACCTCTTTTATACTGTAGGTGAGAGCATAAATTGATACAGCCATTATGGAAGTCAGTATAGAGATTCTTCACAAAATTAAGTGATCCAGCAATCCCACCTCTGGGTATCCCCTAAAAGAAATGAAGACAGAATATGAAAGTGATATCTGTACTTAGATCACTTCAATGTCTATTGTAGTTATTTACAATAGCCAAGGTACGGAAACAACCAAAATGTTCATCAATAAACGAACAGAGAAAGAAAATGTAGTATATGTACAGTATATAATGGAATATTATTCAGTCATAAGAAAGATGAAAATCCTATTATTTTCTTCAAAACAGTTGAACCTGAAGAAAATTTGGGTAAGCAAAATAAGCCACAGAAGATAAAATTTGTATGAGTTCACTCCTATGTATAATCTAAAAAAGCTGAACTCATAGAAATAAAGGGTAGATTGGTGGTTGCTACCGGCAAAGATGTGGGAAAAATCTGAGGAGATATTAAAAAGTAGAGGCCTCAGTTATAAGATGAAGTTCTGGGATCCAATGTACAACATGGTGACTATAGTTAATAATAATGTGCTGTATACTTAAAATTTGCTAAAAGAGTAGGTCTTAAGCTTTTTCATCATACACACAAACAACAGTGGTAAGTGTGTGAGGTAACGGATGTGTTAATTAACATAATTGTGATAAACATTTCATGATGTGTATGTACCGTCAAATTATCACATTGTCTACTTTATTAACAATTTCATTTGTCAGCTACTTCAATAAAGCTAGAAAAAATAAAAGAATAAAGAAGTATGGAAATCAAATGCATTATGTTACTTTAGTTAATATTAATTAATCTTACTTTTCTCAGAGTGATAATGATGTCATGATCCAGTAAGAAACTTCCACTCCTATTGTAAATTCATGATTACCTAAATTACACACTCTCCTACTCAAGTAAGTTCTCTCAAATCCATCCAGGCTAGGTCTGGGAATCTTGTTTTAAGCTCTGATCACATCTCTTGTCTTTCAGATTATTTTAACAGTTTTAATTACATATTTTAATGCCCTCTTAAGTGTTCAAAATTGATCTCTACACTAAGCTATAAACTCTAAAAGGGAAGATAATTTAAATTTTATTCATCACAATGTCCCAAGAAAATATGTCACATAGTGTAGGTACTCAAAATATTCTTAACAGATAAATAAAGAGAAAATGTTATCATAAAGTGGGATTTTGAAAAGAAATAATAATTTTCCTATCATATAGTTGTTTCAGTTCATATAATTGATGCATACACATGTTGCTTTTAACATTAACCTCCCAAACAATTAAGATGCAGGTCTCCTATCTCTTTGTAGAGTCATTGAGAATTATAACATTCTGGTGTTTGGATAGAAAAATAATCAATTGTAAATCCTTAAATGAGGCAACCATCCAATACATGATTGTTTCAACTGGTAAAATTCTGATGTGTTTGTTTATCTTCTTAATACCATTAAACATACAATGCTAAGGTCTGTTGATTTTATTGATCATAGAGCATCCTGTAGAGTTTTGTGTTACTTAGTACCAAATAATAAACTCACCTTGAAAATGTAAAGGTCAAGACATGGTAAAGGTTAAAACTTCTTGATTGACAAACATTTATTTCTTTCATGAGATTAAGGCTCCACTAAGTCATTTTCACTGATTTTCTTCTGCTGAAAGCTATAAACCTTGTCCAAAAACCATAGCAATTGAATGAAAATAAGGAAGAGAAATAAATCAAACCAAATCATAAGAGAATTGCCAAGGTAATCAGACTTGTACTGAAGGAATATTGCATCTTCTGTTTGTTTTAAGAATTTTTCCACCAGACTTTCATATTTTCAAACATACAAAATACAATTATTAAGCAGACTCATATTTTCTAACATATAAAATACAATTATTAGACTGGATTTTGCACAGTAACATAAAATCATATAAAAACAAAAAGTATTTTAAGCATTGATCATATCAGTTAATGTTTTAGAGAAGTTTTAGAAATAATTATGAAATAACTTTAGGCATCATTTGAAGATTAAAAAGAGTTTGCATCAAATATATTTTAAGAATTGTTACAGAATATTTCTTTTATTATATCTTGAAGCTGTTATTAAGAATAAGTAAATAAGTCGTTGTCGGCAGCCGTCCGTCTCGAGAGACGATGGTGTAGCTTCTTAAGAGTCTATCTGCACCGCCGAGAATGGCTGTGCAGTCCGACTCGGGAGTGACACGGTATCTGTCTCCTCCCGTGTTGAATCGACATCTTGCGATGACGCTGGAGTGTCCTCTCCAGTGAAGCTGAAGCTACAGAGCCTGGGCAGGGTGATATGGAGGGTCTGCTGTTGCCCATGCAGCAGACCCCCCCTCTCTTCACAGCTGAAGGGTCCAAGGGAAAGACGGAGTCAATACAGCTTGGCTTCAGGTGCGCCGCAGGAGTTGCCGGTGTTGACTACAACGTCAAACCGCCTTAGGGACTCCAGCTCCGGATTTTCTGTCGGCGTTTACTCCCTTAGCCTTTCCCCTGAAGAGGTATGCCGCAAGGCAGCGGAGGTTTTTTGGAGTCAGAGTTTTCCTTCTCTAATGTGCCCTGATTGGAAGATCAAACCAGCGACACTTAGCACGCAGGCCGACGCTCAATCCACTGAGACAAACCATCCAGGACAATGTATTCTCCAGCTCCTGCCCCCCGCAGTCGTCCCTCCTCCATGCTATGTATTCATGTATTACATTTTAAAATCATCTAAATATTTATTTGAGCATATTTCATTGATAGGTTATTCATTGCTTTCTAGCTTCTCCATCAACATTTAGAGTATAACATATTTATTTATTATTTTTTATGCTGTTTCAGTTGTCCCAACATATCTGCCTACACCCCACTCTGCCCAGCCTACCCCTGACACCCATAGCCAATCCCCACACCATTGTCTATGTCTATGGGTCCTTCATATATGTTCCTTAACTAATCCCTTCACCCTCTTTTAAGCAGGCCCCAACTCCCTTCTCCCCTCTTACAGCTGTCAGCCTATTCCATGGTTCAACACCTCTGGTTTTATTTTGATGATTAATTAATTGTGTTCATTAGATTACTCATATAAGTGAGATCATACGGTATTTGTCTTTCAATGCCTGACTTATTTCACTTAGCAAAATAGTCTTCAGTTTTATCCATGCTGCCCTAAAATATAAGAATTCCTTAGTTTTTATCACTGCATAGTATTTCATTATGCAAATGTAGAAGAGTTTTTTATCCCTCACCTACTGATGCACAGTTTGGCTGTTTCCAAATCTTGGCTATTGTAAATAGGACTGCTATAAATATAGGGGTGCATAAGTTTTTGAATTGATGTTTGGGATTCTTAGGAAATATTCTCAACAGTGGAATTGCTAGGTCAAAAGGTAGTACAATTTTCAATTTTTATGAAGAAATTCCATACTACTTTTCACAGTGGCTGAACAAGCCTGCATCCCCACCAACAGTGCACTAGCATTCCACTCTGTCCACATCCTCGCTGGCACTTGTTGTTTGTTCATTTACATTGTGGTTTTAATTTGCATCTCTATGATGATTAGTGGTGTGGAGTATTTTTTCATGTCTATAGGTGATCTGTATGTCCTCCTTGGAGAAGTGTATTCAGGCCATTAGCACCCCCCCTTTTTTTAAGTATATTTTATTGATTATATTGTTACAATAGTTCCAATTTTTTTTCTTTGCTCCCCTCCGCCCAGCATCCCCCTTCCCCCAACAATCCCTCCCCCAACTCCATGCCAATGGGTTGTACATACAAGCTCTCCTGCCTCACCCTTTCATATATTCTTCTTTTTTAAAAAAAAATTAATTAATTATTTAATGAATTATTTTAACAATAAAAATTAACAATCCCTCCCTCTCAGATTTAAGATCTTTTACAATCTTATAAAGGACAATGGGCGAAGGTCTCAAGCTCCTCTAGCTGCTTCAAGCTGGACATGGTCGTCGTCCTACCTACCCTTGGGTCCAGAAATCCCTAATAAGAGTTGGGGTGTGGAGGGGAGGGTGGCCTTCCCACATGGGGAAGGATTGTGCAGACACCAGGTCAGTTGGCTGTCCCCAGAAAACGGCGTGCTTGGTTTAACAGGCCGGCATCCTTGTTGTATTCTGTTCAAAACCCTTTTGCCCATTATATTTAGTTTGGGCTGAGGGAAATAGTTTAAGTTTCCCCCCTCTCAGATCTCTGGTCTCTTTCTGTCCAAGCCATTAGGACAGAAAAGAGAAACCAGTTTTAAAGTGAATAAATAAATAAAGCATAAGTTAAATATAATAATAATAAACAAGAAAACCTGATTGCCATTGAAGATTCATGTAAGGTTGCAATACTGTTTTTGGTTTGTTTGTTTGTTCTAGTCTTTGTTTTTAAAGAATTAGTAAATATCTTTATCCATTACGATTGTCACTGAGTTCATATGGCTGGGTTTCTGTGTTCAGAGCAGGCAAGATATGGCTAACTCCCAAAACAAATTAATACATCTATATTAACTTAATAGTTGCCATTATGAATAACATGCATGTTTATATGTTTAATTTATATAACTACAGAAATAAGAAATGTGATTTAAATGTATTTACAATCATATGCAACTTTTTATTATATTCCAAAGGGGCTTATTAAAGTAGTTGCTTTAAAGGTGAGTAAACACTTTAATAACAAATATTTAAAAATTCAGAATTTCAGAGACTCAGTGTACCTATTCAAATAAAATTAAATAAGTTAATTTCAATATTAGTCCAATTGACTCCAAAAAAGGCAGTTAAATACTTAGGGTAAAAATAGAAAGTAAAAATAAAAAATCAAGAAAAAAACAACATACTTTTTTATAAACACTTTTTGGCAGATTTGTCTTTTTCGTCTCTTCAAATTTGAAAATGCAAGATTTTTCTCCCAACATGTACCTCAAATTAAAATATTTATGAAGAATGCTCTGTCTTACTTTAATACAGCAACAACCTCAACACATTTTTTTACTAAAATTTAAGGCTATACTATATAGATATAGTACATTAGAATAAGTCCAAATGACTTTATGTAAGTCATTGTCATTTCTGCCTAACTGTAGAAATATTAATTTGATCCTAGTTAAATTCATTGACTTATAAATTCATTCTTTCATTCTCAAGTGGCAAATCCCTTCAAATCAGCCAGTGTGTCTAATCCAAATTTGAAGTGTGAACTTAATTAAATCTGGACAAGGATTTACATTTCATAAGGAGTAGCAAGTGGAATTTTAATTTTCGTTTATAAATTTCCCCACTAAATTATGAATAAGCTGTTTCTCTAAAGGCTTGAGAATTAGGAAAATACCGATTCCCAGATGGTGAGTTGAGCCCATGCAACTTTACTCTCAGTCAAAAGGTCATGAAAAAAATTTAGAATAGATAAAATAAAAATAATGTATATATATTACAAGTTCATAAGCACTATAGTGGTAAATAGCATAATTAGACAGACCTAAACTTGAAACCTGCTCTACAGCTTTAACAGCCATGTCATCTTGGACAAGATCCTTAACTTCTCTATCCCACATTTCCCAAGTTATAAATAGAATCTTAAGTAACTTTATCACTGGGTTGTTTCAAGACTTCAAACTGATTACAGAGGCAGAAAATAAAACAGAGCACAATATACCTGATACATATTAGTAATCTGTAGTAGATGATGGTAAGAATAATGCTGCTGATGATAATTAACTCATCAGAAAATTTTAATAAATCTGAAAAATATAAACAAAAAGAAAGAGACAAATTCAGAAAAGCCTAAGAGGGGAATCATGAAAAATGAATCGGATAACTTTTCAGTTAGAATCCAGGACAGCTCTTAATTTTAGAGCAGCAGATACTTGTGTCTCAAACGCAAATAGACATATGTTGAGAGGAAAAAGGATATTTCAATATAGGCAATCAATTTTTGCTAAAACAGCCAAAATAAGACCGATAAATGACTTTTTATGTGCGATTGTTGTGAATTTGACGCACAAATGCAAAATTATTTTTGCTAAAAATTGATTCTTAGAGTTGTTATTTGCTACGAAGTTAAACATAAAGCAATATAAGGGATTAGCTATTTTTTGCTGGTTTTTAACTTTCAAAAAACTTGTTTCTTACTAAGAAGTTTACCTAAACCATTCCTGCTTATAGGAAACTAGGGTGAAATATTTTAGAATTTATTTTTTGTTTCTCTTGTGCTTGTTCATACTGCACAGATGAATTATATTTTTCTTGAAAAGACCTTAGGATGGAAATTGGTCAATGAAATGTGGGATTAGAGACAATGGCTGATATAATGAAAATCTTCCATATGTAGAAAATAGGACATAAAGATTATTCTTAAATTGGTATTATGTTTACCAATACATAGGGATTATATAATATAGGTTATGTAAAAATAAACTCAAAATAGTTTAATAGATGTTAATAAAACTAATTTTAATTATATGGAATTAAAAAATATTTACGGAAAGAATGAGGCGCTTTAATAAAGAACCCATAAATCATAAAAAATATATCATGAATGATGTACTGCATTTACAGTTATACATAAAATTGTATTATTTGTCACAATGTGTGAGCAATGTTATATGCTAAAGGACAAATATCATAAATGTATGGTCTTCATCACCAAGAAATACATAATGTGATGACTTTATGTCTCCTGTATTTATTGGTGCTATCTCGGCAGTTTTCTCCTTGACTTTTTTTAGTTCACACTGACGCAAATTAGGGGGTAAGTTAGGACCACAGCAGAAAGTCAAGCTATTAACGCTCTAAGTAAGCTCTTGGCTCACAGGTTTTTTTCTCATAAATGGAAGTTTATTGGAGTGTTCAATTAAGTTAAAACTCACCATTTTCTTTTCCAACAACATTCTGGCTGGCCTTAAAGGAAGCATTAAAATAAATACCAAACTGAAAGTACTCAAACTTATGTTCAAATAAATATTAAGTCAGTAGGAAAAAAAAATTACAATTGGGAAGGGATACGTTTTTATGTATTATTATTTTGCACTAATTAACATATACATCTTAGCACTCATGTGGGACTGTTAGCTTCGTTACAATAATATTAAAAATAATGATAGTTTAACATGTTTTGAATGTTCAATACGTTTTTGGTATTTAGCTAATTGAATTGCATTCTTTATGCTTAATGTTTTACAACAAACTATGGGTCAGGCATATTTGTTGAAACTGATGAATAAAACATGGTATTCAGTAGGGTTAGAATCCAAACCTTCTACTCTTTCCAAATTGACTCACTGCTTCTTAATCTAGGTTAGACATTCCTCTGACACAAATTATTTCTTTCTGTCTGGCGATGTTACAGTAGAATGAGCAGCCAGAGGGTAAGTGAAGGCAGGGCCCTCACCATTGCAATTTAACAAACAGCTTAATAGAGCAGGCTAGAAGCAGAGGGACACATGTCTCACTCACTAACTCTGACCTGGTCTGATAACATCACCACGTGTTCCAATACCACAAGAAACACTATGTTAGCATGGGAAGAGGTAAGTCCTTGGAACTAACTCTATGTGTTCTTTCCATTGTCTGGGAAGGAAAGCCTTTCAGAGTGTGTTTACATCTCAAGGCCCAAAATGCAGGAAGGGCCTACAAGGCCTAAAGAAAAAGCCCATTAACTTTGGGTATTCATGCCCCAGTCCCTGAAAGCTAGCATCACCTTTACCTGTCAATAAATATGTAACTTCTTCACCTCATCCCTCTTCCCACCAACTATATAATTCCTCAGAACAAAGGACTCCTTCTCTTGGGGATCTTGGCCCTTAGGATCCTGGCTTTTGATGCTAGGGCGAGCTTGCCACCACAGCCTTTGGCCACCCTTGCTCTGCTCTCTCATTCATTAATAAATTTCATGTGCACGCTAATAGGCTTGCTGATCTGTAATTCTTTACTGCGTCGGCAAGAAGAACCAGTTTCTCCAATAACAGTTATCTTAGAAATTTGCCTTGTAGACAGGGCAGGCTGCAAATAGTGGGATATTTTAGTTCTGCCACACCCATATACCCTGCTGATCATTTCTAGTTTGTTATAACACTCAGACTGCCTAGTGACTTTAATTCCTGAAAAAAAAAAAAAAAAAAGGAAAATAGCTATTATGTATTAGATTGAATTATACTAAAATTCCAGTGGCTTAACAAACAAAATATAATTGCTTGCTTGCACTTTATATCCAACATGAATAAGTAATAGTAGGTGTGGGAAGAGCTAATGAAAGTATTAAACTGGAGCTGCATCACCGGCACATCTCATCTGATTGCAGTTGTGAGAGGGGAGAGAACAGGAGGATTCATAGTAATGTTTTCCCAGTCCAGAAGTGATGAATGTCCTATTTCCTCATATTTCATGGTCAAAATTATTCTGTAATTTACTGAATGAACTACCTTCATAGTCAGGTAGTCTGAAAACACAGGCTTCCTTGTGACATAAAGAGAATGAGAACTGAATTCAGGCGGACACTAGTTATATCTACCAGATCATTTCACAAACAGGTTAGCGTACTGGTTCTTAACATTAGACTTACAAGAGTCCACCTCAGCAAGGCCAACAAAGGAAGACTTCAGGAGGAAGGTACAAGGAGCAAAAGGTTTTTGACTGATGTGATGAAGGCCGACATAAAAAGTTATGCTAATTTTACAGTTTAAGATTGCCTCCCCCGAATCAGAAAACAGCATCACTCATCCCTAAACTGCAGATTAAAGAGAAAAGAAATGATGCCATTTACCACTTCTAAGGATAAAAAAAGAGACTTAGAAGATTGAAAAGCTCTTAAAAATAACCATTTGGTAGCATAATATTTTATAATGGCTCATGGCTTTTATAATTGTTTCTCACTGTGCCTGTGAAAATCAGAGGAGTGTAAAGAATGAAAACAAAGGCGGCAGTCAGAGTCAGCAGTGACAGGCTCCCTGCCGAGTGTCAGGGACTCCATTACCTTCTGTCATAGAAACTCCTCAATCAAAAAGAAATAGTACTCTGGAAGCAGGAGGAGGAGGAAAAATAGAACATATACAAATTGCCCAAATTATAGCACAAACGACTACTGAAGATACAGTTAAAGAATAATAGAGAAGAGCAGTCATTTTCATCAAATTTCTTTCTTAAATTGTAGCAAAAATAATATCCATGTATTGTGTCACATGAGATAGACTATGTTCTCTGAATAACTAGAGATGGCTTTTTCATTTATAATAGATATTTCAGGCTGTTTCTACTAGTATTATAAACAGAAGGGTATCATATCAGTCTCTTTGCAGAACATGAAAAGTCACAGTTTGTTTTTCAAAAATATTAATATATTTGCTGATGTATATTTTAAATTTAAAGTGTATATTTATAAATGATAGGACCAACATGTTTCAATAGAAAGAACATAAGGATAAATACTTTTCTATTTCTTGTATAAATACCCTCTTATCTAAAAATTAACATTTTTAGTTTACTATGTAAGTGTCTGTCTATTTAGGTCTTGACCAAGACAGTAAAGAAAATACCAGTTTTGTATTTACTAAACATACCAATGAAAAATGAAGCAAAATAAAGGAAAAATTTGCAAAATGCTTATGTAACACAGAAACATTTTATGTAATTTATTTATAAACACTTGATGCTTTTTGATTCATAAGGAAAATTAAGAATTTTTATTTTATTTCTCAATTATACTAACATTCTTTAAGAGTTGCACTATCTATACATTAAACTTGGCTGCTCTGCATTGATGACTATATTCTGATTGAATGAATGAGCTAACTTTCTACAATGAAAGGAAGGAGAAATATATATATATACACAAACATTCCAGTGCTTTCTTTATAAGTTATTCCTATCTTAGTGTCCGTAATTGACCCAGGTACTACTAATGACACTCATTTCACTTAATGTGTTTTTAGTTTCATCACTGCCTTTGAATTGTACCAATATAAGAAGAAAAACATTTATACTATAATTCCAAATCAAAATATCAAATAATAAATCTAATACAAAGAAAACAGAATGCTCAGAAAAGTAGTCATCATTTTGAACTGACTCTAATAGCATTTCAGTTTTCATTAATGTTCTATCAATTTAGTATTAAAACAATATTTATGTTCTACATAAGTTCTGTCTTGTGGACCTCACTATGAGGTTGAGATATGAATTGCACTGCCAACTGACCCCTGATAAATGTCCTGAACATAAAACTGATGCTGCTGCAAACTTATACGACTAGTCTGTCCATTTGAAAGGTCTTTCCAATATTTTTAGAGACTATTTTAGAGAGGCCTTACTGAATTTTGTTGAATTCTTAAGAATAATCTTAAATTATGGGAAAAAACTTTACTCTGTTAAAGTCTTCACATCATTGGGGATATTTCTGTGTCTCTATAAAGAATATGGACCTGGAGGTTATTATGTTCAGTGAAATAAGCCAGTCAGAGAAAGAAAAATACCATACGATCTCACCACTGTGTGGAACCTAATGATCAAAACAAACTAACGAACAAAACAGAAACAGAGTCATGGTTACATGAAACAGACTGACAGCTGTCAGAGGGGAGACAGATGAGGTTGTGGAACCTAATGATCAAAACAAACTAACGAACAAAACAGAAACAGAGTCATGGTTACATGAAACAGACTGACAGCTGTCAGAGGGGAGACAGATGAGGTTGACTGGATGAAGGAAGGTAAAGGGATTAGCTGAGAACATATGTGCATAACCCATAGACAGGGACACCACCGTGGTGATGGCCAGAGGGAAAGGGAGGTGGGTGGAAGTGGGCAAAAGGGGAAAAATGGAGACATCTGTAATAGTGTCAACAATTTTGAAAAAGAAAATAAAAGGAAATAGTGAATGCTTTGTAATTAAAACCTATGACTGAAATAAAGTTTTGTGAGGTTACTAAGCATTACAGAGAGCTCAGTAATTGAAGAGACCTGGGGAAAAAGTCTTTTTAGTCAAGATTCAAATAACTTTCAAGTTGTGAAGATAAAGCCATAAGGAAACACAATATTGATAACTCATTGACCCCTCAATATTTTCTATCTATAAGTGCCTACTGTTGTTATCCTTATTTTCCAAATGAATAGAAGAGAAACAGAGAGATTGAGGGAATTGTTTAAGATTTTTAAGCTCAATATTCAAAACTGTGATTTAATCTCAGGTCGTCTGGCTTCAGAGCCTGAAACTCTAATTAGAATTATAAAGTGTCAGTTTTATTTACAACTTCCTAATTTTACTCAAGTTTTATTCATTTTGTTTTCTCTTATCTAAGGAACTTTGGGGTTAAGATAACTTACATTTTAATATTTATAGTCTTACAAAAAAATAAACAAAAAAACAATCATGACATGATTTCTATATACAATCTAGTGCAAAGAAAAATATTAATACACTTGTGTTCCCATTAAAGATGTTTTCAGTCTCTGAAATTTTTATGTTGTAGCCAAGACTGCTTTTTCTCTTGGTAACACTAGAATGTGACACAGGAAAATGGTCTATGTCCACAGGTGCTGCTGGTGTCCGTAATCACAGACTACAAGTCTTTTCCAGGCTTTTTTGTTTCAGTTTATTAACATGGAACTCAGTGATTCCCATTTCATTCCAGCCCTTCCTAATCTCCACAGAGTTCATTTAATTACTCTTCTCATTAGCTGACTAGTACAATTCTGTAAATGTTACAATCTGAGTAGCTATAGAATGTTTCTCAAGGAAATGAAAATCTCTATCTCTTCTAAATCTATTAGAAAACACTGTGACAAGGTGAAAAAGAAAGAATTACACAGTAGTGTATTCCCACAACAAATCCATGTTTCTATTTTGAGTTGGTGATAGTGTCTTCTTCAACAAAAAATATTATTGTTCTACTTGAGAATAATTCCTAACTCTTACTCTGCATACAAACACATAATTTATACACAGTGTTGGAAAAAAACTTTAAACTAGATATATGAAAACCACTTATATTACTTAGATAAATGTATGGCATATTCTAAGCTATAATTAAACATTATGAAATGGTATTATTGGTGATGTAATTAATATATGTCTTTTTCATGGTCTAAGTTATTTTGTTAACATGATAAAACCTATCTGATTTACTTAAGCAATCATTACAGAAGGTAACACCAGAGTGAAACAATTTGGTTTAGGGAAATTACCTCTTCATTACTAACTTTATAAACCTTATTTCATAAAAAATGACTAATGGGAACTAATATAAAAGATCGTATCCTTCTCATTTGGCATAAAACTCCACACCTTATTTGAAAACGCAACCCTGGACCCCTTACAGCAATGTGATTCGCTACTGCAAGGCAGTTCAAATGAAGAGAAATGCAAGGTCTCAGATTTGTCCTGGACTTTTGCCAACAGAAAATGAATAAGAGAGAGACTTTGATTTTATTCGATTGTGTCTGCTAATATTTTCCTTATGTTATCTCTTTCTAGGAGCTCTAGAGAACCAGGCAAAAATGTGATAACTTAAATATGAGTCCCAGCTGAGTATTTTAAGTATAATATGTAAAGACTATATATTTTTTCTTGGTACAGTTAATTTAGTTTTGATTAAGACCACTATGAGAATGTAAGTGGAAGGTGGAAATGCGTATGTGATTATCATGGTTTGAAAACATTTAAATTTAAGTAGACAAGGTAATTTTTTACTGTATAATTAGAACTAGTAAGTGCCAACAAAAGAAATATTTTCTTAAAAGTAAGTGAAGACAATATATAAAAAATATTTAAAAACTGTAAAAAGTTGACATTCCATTCTATAATGAACTATTATTCTTCAAGTGCACACACACATACACACACACATACATATGTGTGTGTGTGTATATATATATATATATATATATAATTATACATATTATTTTATACATTGGAATTTCTTTTTCTGCTTCTTTTTTCAAATATGTTTTCTCATTTTATTCTTAAATTCCTTACCGTATCCAATTTTATGTATCGCTGAACACTGAAATAATTAATTAGCTGCTTAGCTTCATTTTTATCCTGCATTCCCTACTTGGCTCAATTTTCTCAATTTACCAACTTTTCTTGCTAACACACTGATGTTGGGTCTGTTAATCAGTTCAATAAAGAGCATCCTTCTTTTTTTCTTAAGTTCTCAAATAATTTGAAAATAAGACAAAAGCATAAAGCAAATTAGAGAACAAAATATTAATATACTGATAAAGATAATGTTGGAAAAAACTAGTTAATATTAGAGTCAAATGTGCCTGACACATGAATGCAAGTATATGATGCACGCACCAACCTAAACAGAAAAAATGTTGGGCTGTGCAGACCAACATGTAGAAGCTTCACACAGGAGGGCAAAGGAGAATCAGAGGGTTAGTCCAAATGCCAGAAAAGAACATGTTCTTTCAGATTCTCACTCGGGTAAACTCTAGCACTTCTGGGGCAAAGGTGCAGAGGTGCAGGAAGAAATTTCCTCACATAGAAAAGAACATCAAGAGTGAAGAAAAAATATTCCTATTGACTCTTTGTCTCATGAGCTACTGCCACTTAATAATTTATAATGTATCATTTTGGCCTTTTATATGAAGCCCTAAATTCTTTGCATTTGATAATTCTTCTGTCAGTGGAAGTGAGATTCTTGCAGTATCTAAAGGAAAAGAATTTATTGAGACCTGCATGGGAGGATGTGGCTCTGTGGCCTAGTTTACTGATGATGTAAACTTAAAGGGTTTCCCCTCCTGACTTCCTAATGTCCCATCTCCATCTGTCTCTCTGTAGAAAAAGCCCAATCGTGTCTTCAGTAGAGCCAGAATGAAGGCCATGGCACAGAATTTATGCATGCTGCCAGCTTAGCCTGTGTTTCCAGCTGCAGTCCATGCCAGCCTCCATCCTGGAGCCTGCGTGAGCCTGTGTTACACAGCCATGGGCCACGTGACTGCTGGGGCCACATGGCCATGGAGAGAACATGTGAGTGTACCGTGTGAGTGCAGGTCACAAGTAACAGAGACAGAACTTCTTTGTTCCCCTGGCACTATAAAAGTTTCAGCTTGAGATGGGTCAAGTACAAACGTACAAACTCAAAATGGCCAATCAACTTTCCAAGTTTTCCTGGGCTTCATATGGGTTTACAACCCCTAGTTAGGCTGACAGACCTCTATGGTCCAGCACGTCATCTTGTGCCCCCATCACGCTGGTACCTGAGGAGGGGAGAGAGGAGTATCAATCCCTTTGACGGAGCAATGCTGAGGTACAAATTTCCTGAGGTATGAAGCTTTAGCTTCCCAGCTAGCAAGCAGGCTCCTGCTTCCCAGTTTATTAAGCTCAATGTCTAGTCTCTTTTGCTCCATCGTCAATATCTAGCTAAAGACCAATGTTAATAATATCTAATCAACTTTTTTCTCCTTATTTCCCCTTAATTCCTCTGTATTCCTTCACTATTTTTGAAGAATAAAGTACTGATTTTCTCTCACATATGTCAGATAATTTCATTTATAAAGTCCCTTTCTCATTTTACCCTTATGAATCACAATTCGTAATTCATTTGAAGTCCTATAATATTTTCACCTAGGCATCTTAATCTATTAAACCTCTAATTTTTTCTTTCACTAATGTTCTTTTATTCCTTAAATATCAAGTAGTTAATTTTTATTAGGCTCTTGAGGTTACTGATTATATAGCACTGAATACATAAAGTAACATTACAATATTAAATTATATTTTTAAATATTTTCACATGTTCAAAGTGTTAAATATTTTGGTGATTTTATTACTGGATATTATGCAAATTTAAAATATAACACATTTGTGATACGATAAGAAGTATAATGAATTACATATACTGAAGTTAATCCTATAATTCTGTGGCATTTCTCAACATTAGATTGAACATAAATTGTGTGTAAGACAGAAACTGGAGACACGGAGGGCTAGGAGGGAATTGACAAATTCTAAGTGGTTAAGTCTAACAGAGTTTGTCAAATTCAGAACTGGTGTTCTGGTATTTGCCATGAAAGTTTCATGAAGAGGGAAGTTCTGTGACAGAGAGTTGACGAAAATTCTTCCCACAAATGATATCCAGATAAAATATTGGGGATAGGTGTGTAGGAAAACAGTCCAGTGAGATTTGGGAATTGGTTATGAATTGAAAGAACTAACAGCCACCTCCCCTGGGGAGTTTTCTGAGTGACAGATTCTACAAACACGCTCATTACTGCTGTTGGGTCCTAAGAAGAGGAATGCAGAGTGGTTGGTTGTGTAGGACAGCTAGGGGAGGCTGGGAAATGTTTAACAAACAATTCTGAGGCTGAGGGAGGAGGACTCCTGTATGTAGCATTTGCTAAAATTTCCTCAGTCTACATACTCGCACAGTGGTGGATTTCAAGCTACCAATAGGAAATCATTGAACAGGGAGATGGGAAGAGTGGCACAAAATTGGCCATTGGAAGTTTGTGTGAGCAGTCCAGCAAACTCTGGCTAGGTGATTTTATGTGGATCCAATTCTGAGCTTCTTATGTGCTAATAAATGTACCATGTGTTTAAACCTCCCTAAAATCTACATGCCCGTATGTCAGGTCATTTTTCCTGTACTTCCTGATATCATGGAAATACAAAGACACATGAATCCTGTTAAAAATAGAAATGGAACTAGTATATAGGGAGGAAAATGTGTCTGAATAAGGAAAGATAGGAAGTGTTCTGATTTTGTCTGAGATATAATACATGAATTTAATTGAAAATTGATAAAAAAGATATTGTGGTCAGAACTAGAATGCCTTAAAACTTCTCTGTTTCAAAATGAAAATGGGACACAAATTAGATTTATTATAAAAATAATGTTATTGCACATTATCTGATCTTTGACTATGTAGATTTTGCATTTTATACAAGAAATAATTTTCCACCTGAGATCATTTTAACCTGAAAAATTTTCATTCCTCTTATACTTATACCTCTTCTTTTTTTCCCTCTTCCAAGCTCCAAAAAGTCTCAAATCTGGTAAAATCTTTTCCTATTTCTTTCACCAATTCATTCATTTTTCACATCAGTTCCCAATATTAGTTTATTTGATCTGTTTCTCATGTAGTTTCCATATTTCCATCCTCACCTCTTGCTATTATTCTATGGACTACATCATATTAATTCACATAACATAGTTTTTTTTCAATTGTAACCCTTTATTTTTATTGAATTCACACAACTGTAGCTTGGGCTGTAACTTCATTGTCTGCCCCCTTTGCAAAGTGCTTGACACTGAGTCAAACTCAACTGCTCACTGTTCCCCCAATCACATCCCAATCTTTTACATCATCTTACCTTTACTAGGCTCTTTCCCCTTCCTCCCAAATGCTCCCTTCAGCTAATCTTCTGCAGAATACATCTTTAGTCTTATGTTATTATAAAGTGACCTGACTCAATCTGTTGGATTTAATTCTGTCCTATAATCTGTGCATTTTTTTTTTGTGATGCTAATCAGGACTTCTCTCTTTTTATTGTAGATGCTCTTTTATAGACATCTGCCTGTTGGATGATGAGTGTTTACAGCTGGGAGGAGATATATACATCTTTGTATTTCTAACACCACCCAGGACTAGAAATGTGGCCATTGGGTAAATGTAAGTGAAACTGGTTTAAGGGGAATATATAGATGTTGAAGTCATGTCATTGCTGACCATGGTGTTTTTCATCGTAACTCCAAGGTAACCTAAAATGGGGCTAATTTTTTAAAGACATTTGAGGTGTTTTCCTAAGAAGTTATATGCAAGGTGAGTGAAAAGAGATGTAGTAGTGTTCAACATGTAGAATTGTCATTTCCCACAAATGGTAGCTGCAACTGTATATAAAAGATGATGGTATTTGTTATCCTGTCAATGCCTGTTACAATAATACAGTTGATACTCTTAAGAATATATTATCTGGTTACTAGGTAAATATCTGCTGTGTTTAAGGAGGATTTCTGGAAATTTTAAAAAGTGTATTTCTATAAAAATCAATTTCAATTTGTTTAACATACATGAGAACTATGCATAGCAGCAAAATAGAATTAATGTGCACAATATTTTGTTATTTATCAGTTAAATTGCAGTTAATATCAATAAAGCAACATAATTATGTGCATGGCACTATCTGCAATGTTTTACGGGGGTTATACTGTTTTACAAAATATTATTCTTGTTCTGTAAATGAGAAAGTGAAGAAACAGAAAGGTGAGGTGACTTCATTGTGTATATACATTTAAAATTGTTTTTAAATCATTCACGTTTACTTCATAGAATATGCAGCCACTTGGTTGTATTACCTCTTTAGTGAGTATTGATTAAAAATTCTTGCCTTAAAATTCAGAAAGTAGAAATATTTTTTTCTTTTTAAATTGAAATTATTGGGGTGACATTGGTTCTCAAAACTATACAAATTTCAAGTGTACACATGGCATCAGGCACCCATCAACCAAAGCAAGGTCTCTTTCCAACCTTATTCCCTGGTACCTTGCCCCACCCTCCATCTTCCACCTACCTCCCAACCCCCTTTCCCTCTGGCTGTCACCACACTGTTGTCTGTGTTTCTGTATTATATATGTATAAGTTTTTGGTTAATCCCTTCACCTTCTTTCATCCAGTTCCCTAACGCCCCTGCTCTCTGACAGCTGTCAGTCTACTCCCTGTATCCCTGTCTTTTGCTATTTTGTTTATCAGTTTATTTTGTTCATTAGATTTCTCACGTAAGTGGGAGCATATAGTATTTGGCATTCTCTGACTGACTTATTTTACTCAACAGAAAATAGAAATCTTAATGTCATACACATGCTAAAATCTGTTTTTACTCACCATTTCTAAAAGCTTCCAATAGCTACTATAGTTACTTGTGTACTCTAGAAAAAGAAAAAAATTCACAATAGCTGTACAAGAGAGGTTTCCATAAGCAGAATTCACTAACTTATGGGAAGAACTGATGAAATTGGATGCAATGTCAATTGTTTGAGTTGGTCAGCACACCAAAAACATATACTTAATCCATTTCCACATCACAGAGGATTAACATTCTACAAGCTTTGACTAGAGGTTTTAAATACTTTGACAGCTATACAATTTGAGCAATAAGAAACAGGGGAAGAAGCATGTTACATTTACACTTCAGATGAATGTCAAGAATGTTACTAGGAATTCTGTATTCTTTGTCTCCCATTTAATGCCATGAAGATTGTTCAGAACTTTGCAAGTGTTACAAAGTTTTCCTGAATGAGGAGACCATGCAAAACCTCTCAGCAAAGAAATACATACCTCTGTCAACTGTGCCCCATTAAACTAACATCATTAGGTCAGGGACAAAGCTGATTTGATCCACCATTATATTTACCATTCTAAGCACAGTTTCAGAACAGAGAAGGCGTATAGTATCTCTTGATAGAAACTTATTATTCATACTGGTGAGGGAACTAGACTTTGCCTGGAAGTTCAGGCGGGAAATGTGTCTCATGTTTTTTCGTATAAGGTTTATAGTAGATCCCTGTAAAGAAATGAGAGCCAGAATCTCAAACTTGGAAAGTTGCAGTTCCACAGTGAAGAGTAGGAAAGAATTATTTATGGGGAGTAACCCGTGCAAGGATTTTCTATAGAGCACACTGGAGAGGCAATGTTCCCTCATGAAGGATGAATAAAGCATTCCGAAAGAATGGCTTGTCTTGGAAGGAAATAAATACTAGACATCTTGACAGCAGTCATGGCAATTATAGTAGTGAACAGGGAAATTTTGCTCATTCTTAATCATTTTGAATGATTTTGAGAAACAAATTCAGCCTCTTATCTTTATAGCTCTTTTGAATAGGAGAACGTAATTGTAAAGAAAAAAGGATAAACCGGAGTTCAGATATGTTAGTGGGGAATTGCCACTAAATTCCCAAGTGTAGGAAACTTGTTATTATGTTATGCAGTACAACAGTCTCATATTATGAGTTTCATATTTATTAGACTACTTTCAACTGTTCAGATGAAAAAGAAAGGAAAGAACTACTTTAGAAACAGGATTTTATTCATCTAAGAACTATGATAAAAATTGACATATTGTATTTAGTAGTTTGAAAATATCTCTTATTCACTGTTGTTTTTGGAGTTGGAGGAATGCATTGGAAATTAAACCAGAAAGCATATTGAACTTATTATACTCAATTTTTATTTCAAGACTTAAATCTAAATTCTAAATAAGCATTAGGCATACTATATTAGCACTTAGTTTAAAATTTTAGGGAGCTGATGATGTTCCTTTTTTTCTAATCAGTAGACATTTAAAAACACATTACATTTAAGTTTCTTGATTAAATACATTATTCAGGTAGTCAAGTCTTCACAAATATGTCACATGCATACTAAATATTAGGCAGTAGATTTTATACATATATATATTGCCTTTGAAAAAATAATTTTGTTTAGTTCTATTTATTATTTATGATTTTTATTATTTGAAAAGATAAAATATTTCATTCATTTTTGATCTGCCTATTTTCTCATTGCTTATCAGATTTTATTTTTAAAACAACATTAGATACAAAGTAATTCCTTTATAACAAAGGCAAGTAATTCTTGTGACTCAAATATTCCAGGCTCTGAAACATTTAATAAAGAGTACATTCAGAAAAATATTAAATGCTATAATTCATATCTATATTTTTCTAATAAATTAAAATATATAATATAAAGATTCAATGTAGATTCAAAAGTGTGTGTGTGTGAATGTATGTGCGGGTGTTGTTTCTGTTATAGCCTCAGTGCTTGGTATGTATATGTATATACAAACATAAAGCCAAACACACATAAATATGCTAAAAAACCTTCATTAACTAAATAAAGGGAGCATCAGTATTATTATGGAGAGTTTCAAGTAGAGTAATGGAGATAATTTGCCAGATTTCAAAACTTAGCTAGAACATGTTCTAGAAATGAAAACTTGAGTAAATGAACTAAATGTTCTGTCCTAATTTCTTTATCAGAAAATAGATATAATAAACATAGGGTTATAATGAGGTCTAAATGAGATAATCTACATAGTAAGTATTCAATAAATATAAACCATAATTGTTAGTTTTAAAATACAATTACTAGAATTAATGAGAATGTGACAGTGATTTGTGATGTTAATGAAGGCTATAAACAACAATAATTTGCTAGTTTATTCAATTAGTTAAGTCTTTTAAGTAGTATGATCTATGGCATTTCAAAATAAAAAAGAAGCCAATTTTACAGATATCTTATACTTGCAAGAGCTGCTTAGTAATCCCTTTTTTAATTTATAGAAGCTCTTCAATTATAAACACAATTTAGAAAATTTTAATTAGTAAAGAATATTTATGCTCGGCAAAGTCTTCTTGTATTTTTATTTTTAAATTTTATGTATTTATGCACTTATTTTTTAAATTAAATTTATTGGGTGATGTTATATTGGTTTCAAGTGTATGATTTTATGATATTGTGTTGTGTCCTATCACCCAAAGTCAAAAAATATTTCGATCACCATATATTTGACCCCCCTTTACCTTTTACTACTCCTTACCTTTCATTCCTATGGAACCCACTAAACTATTGTTTGTCTTGTTTGTTTATTGGTTCCTTTCAGTTTTATTTCCACATGAGTGAAATCATAGAGATCTTGACATTTTCTGCCTGACTTATGTTGCTTAGCATAATATTCTCAATCCATCCATGTTGTCACAAATGACAATATTTCATTTTTTATGGCTGAGTAGTATTCCATATTATATATGTAACACCTTTTTTTTTTTTTATCCAATTAGCTATCAAAGGACTTTTTGGTTGTGTTCTTCTCTTGGCCACTGTGAGTAATGCTGCAATGAACATAGGGGTGCATATAACTTGGCAAGTAAATGTTTTAAATTTTTTTGGTTTGGCACCAAGAAGAGGGATTGCTGGGTCATATGGCAACTCTATTCTTAAGTTTTGGAGGAGCTCCCATACTGTTTTTCATAGTATCTGTACCAAATTGGAAAGTCACCTGCAAAAGAATGACTCTAGACTACTTACTTTTTGTCTCCATATACAAAAATTAACTCAAAATCATTTTTATTCTCTTTGAGCTTGTTGATAATTTGTACAATTTTGAATAAGGGATTACTTTTTTGTTGAGCTTATGCTCTTCTGAGAAATATGAACTATGGTTACCACATGTATGAAAAGACCTGAATATTAGTGAATATTTTTTTAAAAACACTGATTAAATTTTATTTTATTCTACTAGAATTTAAAAAATTTCTCAATACAAGTCCTTTAAAAAAAAATCCAAGAACTTGTTTCAAATGCTATAGTTCAGGCTGCTGTCAAGAATTCTGTAGCATCTAAGTCTCTAAAGTGCTGCCCATGGTTGTGCAATGTTGTAGCCATCAGTTACATGTAAATAGTAAGACATCGAGATATTGTAAGTTTTATGAAGGGACAGAATTTTAAAATTGTATTTAATTTTGACTAATTAAATTTAAATTTAAATAGCCACATATGGCTAGTAGCATTTGCAAAAGAACCCACAAATGGAAAATTCTACATGACAAGCTGGAAATGTGATTTGAAATAAAGGATCACTCTACACAAGACATAAAACAATCTTATTTATATTTTAAAAAATAATATTAGAACATGACAGGGATTTTGGAAGGATTAAACCAATAGGAAGTAATAACTTTAAGGATCATCTTGCTCTGGTGGAGAGGAACTAGAAGAATGTGAAAACTCTAAAAGGTTTGGGTTTTAGTCACAGATCAAGATCGCTAAACTGTAACAACCTGCATTTTGTTAGGCTATTTATTTCTTTGAGCTCTATCTGTCTCGCTTTGCCTCCCCACACCTAAAATACAGCTCCCAACAGCAAACAGTCACTGGAGGCTGGAGGCGGCTGCAGAACCTGGTCGTATTCCAGAGGAAACCGTAGCACTGCATGTTTGGTAAGGACAGGCCACAGTTATCCTTAGAGGAGAAATAAATACCTGTTGCAAAATCTCCTGCGGTGAGACCAGGGGCTGCAGAGTGGGGTCACTATGACTATAACTTACTGTTTTACTTTGTTTTCATAACACCTAAATTATTAGGTTGCTTTGCTTTTTTAATTAGCTTGTATTTAAAAAAAGTTATTTAAAATATGCATATTAAGTGTGATATAGTCTGTAATTTAGATCGTTACAGAAGGTATTCCACAGACTATTTTCAAAAAAGACAAATTGTGTGTGTGTGAATGTCTGTGTGTAATTTTCCTCTCTTTTATTTATTTTGTATTTTTTAATGATTTTATTTATTTATTTTTAGAAGAGAGGAAGGGAGGGAAAAAAAGAGGGAATCATCAATGTGTGGGTGCTCTTGCAAGCCCCCAACTGGGGACTTGGCCTGCAAGCCAGACATGTGCCTTGACTGGGAATCAAACCAGTGACCCTTTGATTCTCAGGCAGGCACTCAGTTCACTGAATCACACCAGCCAGAGCATCCTGTGTATAATTTAAGGTGATAAATTACTAAGTGAGATGGTGTATAACATATAGTGCTATGGGGAAAAGGAATGGCATTCTAAGTGAAGATCACAAATAAGTTTATAAAAGTTGAAAATTAAAATGTTAAGAGAAATATTCTGGAAGGTTTGAGGTTATAGCATATTAAGGAAGGATGTAGATCAGTGACTGCTTTGACTCTCATAAGGAATTGGACTTTATTATAATAGCAAAAGTGTCCCTCAGACGTTTTGACAACCATGCTCTCATGATGAAATCTAGCTATGTTCAGAAAAATAACTATGATAGCAATGTATGCGATAATGTGTAGAGAAAAGAGGCTGAAAATAAGTGAAAATTTAGAAAGTGTTTGTAATTGAATTAAGGGGGATGAGGTCCTGAAATTGAAAAATGTAAGGGAGGAATCTAATTCATTTCAGAATATAGAGCAGAGAAACATATGAAAAGTACATTGACATTTAAAGATATTTTTTTAAGTTTTGACACTTGTGACTGAAAATATTGTAGGAAAATTAACCAATATAGGAAACAAACAGAGATAAGATTTTGATAAGAAAGGTAATCAGTTGGGTTTCAGATTAGTGGTGCAATCTTTAAGAAATCCAGAAAATAAGTGTCTTGATTGAGTAGAACAAATAAGAACATATATGTGGGTTTTAGGATTTCTTTTTAATTAAATATTTTATTTATTTATTTTTAGAGAGAGGGGAAGTGAGGGAGAAGAAGAGGGTGAGAAACAGCAATGTGTGCTTGCCTTTCCAGCAATCACAACTAGGGACCTGGTCTGCAACCCAAGCGTGTGCTCTGACTGGGAATTGAACCAGTGATGCTTTGGTTTGCAGGCCGGGGCTCATGCCACACCAGCCAGGGCAGTTTCAGAATTTCTAATATGAAACTTATAATTAAAGATATTATTGTGGATGATGTTCACTTAGAAGAAACCTTAACATACAAAGGTGAATTTTAAATCTTGAAGGTTGGAATAGCTCTGAATGATGATCAGGTTCAAATTAGATACATTGATTAGAGTTATTAAGACTCAGGAATAGACTACAAAGCTACCTGTTTGGGCATGTTGCAAAGGCCATCAACCCAAACATTGAACTGTTAACCTAAAAGTAAGAAGTCAAATTGAGAACTAACCAGTACTTACTTGGGATCAAATAGAATTGCAATTATGAAAGCACAGATTCAGGCAGAAGCACAAATAGTATTCCCATGACAAGGTGAAGGCAATGCTTTTTATGAGAATAAAAGGAAAATGATTATACAAATATAAAGAAACTCCTACTGGTTCTAACAAGCTGAGTTACTCTTTAGCTCTACCTGGCTGGTTACTGACTCTGTCTTTATTTTATTTTTTTTTTTTGTAACTTCAATATTTTATTTATTTTTTTTTTTTTTTTGGTTTTTCAATTACAGTTGTCCCCTTTTCCCCCAATTTCTCTCCCCCACCCAGCCCACCCCCTCTCCCGCAATCATATCCCTCCCCGCTGTCCATGTCCATGAGTCCTTCATACAGGCTCTTTAATTAAACCCTTCCCTTACTTATCCCCCTTCTCTCCCTCTCCCCTCCCCCCTATTGCTGCTACTCTGCTTTTTGTTTATTTAGTTCCTTTGTCTGTGTTGTTCTTTAGTTTCCTGTATTAGGTGATATCATATGGTATTTTTCTTTCTTTGCCTGGCTTATTTCACTAAGCATAATCCTCTCTAGTTCCATCCATGTTGTTGCAAATGGTAGGAGTTCCTTCTTTCTTTCTGCTACATAGTATTCCATTGTGTAAATGTACCACAGTTTTTTGATCCACTCATCTACAGATGGGCACTTAGGTTGTTTCCAGCACTTAGCTATTGTAAACAGTGCTGCTATGAACATAGGGGTGCATAAGTTCTTTTGAATTGGTGTTTCAAGATTCTTCGGGTATAATCCTAGTAGTGGAGTCGCTGGTTCAAAAGGCAGTTCCATTTTTAATCTTTTGAGGTAATTCCATACTGTTCTCCATAGTGGTTGCACCAGTCTGCATTCCCACCAACAGTGCAGTAGGGTTCCCGTTTCTCCACATCCTCGCCAGCACTTGTTGCTTGTTGATTTGTTGATGATGGCCATTCTGACTGGTGTAAGGTGGTATCTCATTGTGGTTTTTATTTGCATCTCCCTGATGGCTAATGATGTTGAGCATTTTTTCATGTGTCTATGGACCTTCTGTATGTCCTCTTCGGAGAAGTGTTTGTTCAGGTCCCTTGCCCATTTTTTAATTGGGTTGTTTGTTTTCTTGATGTTGATTCGTATCAGCTCTTTATATATTTTGGATATCAGTCCCCTGTCTGTGATGTCATTGGCAAATATGTTTTCCCATATGGTTGGTTTCCTTTTCAATTTGCTGTTGTTTTCTTTTGCTGAGCAGAAACTCTTCAGTTTGATGTAATCCCATTTATTTATTTTTTCCTTTATTTCTCTTGCTTTAGGAGATGTATCCGTGAAGAGATTGTTACGTGAGATATCTGATATTTTCTTGCCTATGTTTTCCTCTAGGACTTTTATGGTGTCACGGCTTACATTTAAGTCTTTGATCCATCTTGAGTTTATTCTCGTGTGTGGTGTAAGTTGGTGGTCTAGTTTCATTTTTTTGCAGGTCCCTATCCAGTTCTCCCAGCACCATTTGTTAAAGAGGCTCTTCTCACTCCATTTTATGTTCCTTCCTCCTTTATCAAAGATTAGTTGACCATAGAGGTCTGGGTTTATTTCTGGACTCTCTATTCTGTTCCACTGATCTATATGTCTGTTCTTATGCCAGTACCATACTGTTTTGATTACAGTGGCTTTGTAGTATTGTTTGATATCTGGTGTTGTGATTCCTCCTGCTGTGTTCTTCTGTCTCAAGATTGCTTTTGCTATTCGGGGTCTTTTTTGGTTCCATATGAATTTATGGAGTATTTGTTCTAGGTCTGTGAAATATGTCATTGGTATTTTAATAGGGATTGCATTGAATTTGTAAATTGCTTTGGGTAGTATGGCCATTTTGATGATGTTGATTCTTCCCATCCAAGAACATGGTATTTGCTTCCATTTATTTGTTTCTTCCTTAATTTCTTTCTTCAATGTTATGTAATTTTCAGAGTACAGGTCTTTTATCTCTTTGGTTAAGTTTACTCCTAGGTACTTTATTTTTCTTGTTGCTATAGTAAATGGTATTTTCTTTTTTGTCTCTGTCTCTGCTATTTTATTGTTGGTGTACAGAAATGCCTTGGATTTCTGTATATTTATTTTGTACCCTGCGATTTTGCCAAATTCACTTATTATATTGAGTAGTCTTTTAGTGGAGTTTATAGGATTTTCTAGGTATACTATCATATCATCTGCATATAATGAAAGTTTCACTTCCTCTTTCCCAATTTGGATTCCTTTTATTTCTTTTTCTTGTCTGATTGCTGTGGCTAGGACTTCCAACACTATGTTGAAAAGGAGTGGAGAGAGTGGACAACCTTGTCTCGTTCCTGAGTTCAGGGGGAATGCTTTCAGTTTTTGTCCATTGAGTATGATGTTGGCCTCAGGCTTCTCATATATAGCCTTAATTATGTTAAGATATGCTCCCTTTATTCCCATTTTGCTGAGTGTTTTCATCATAAATGGGTGTTGAACTTTATCAAATGCTTTTTCTGCATCTATTGATATGATCATGTGATTTTTGTCTTTCATTCTGTTTAGGTGATGTATTATATTTATTGATTTGCGAATATTAAACCATCCTTGCATCCCTTGGATGAATCCCACTTGATCATGATGTATGATCTTTTTGATGTGTTGCTGGATCCTGTTTGCCAATATTTTATTGAGGATTTTAGCATCGATGTTCATCAGTGATATTGGCCTGTAGTTTTCTTTCTTTGTTGTGTCTTGACCTGGTTTGGGGATTAGGATAATACTGGCTTCATAGAAAGAGTTTGGGATTTTCCCTTCTTCTTGGATTTTTTGGAACAGTTTGAGGAGGATAGGAGTTAGTTCTTCCCTGAATGTTTTGTAGAATTCGCCTGTGAAGCCATCCGGTCCAGGGCTTTTGTGTGCCGGGAGATTTTGGATTACTGTTTCAATTTCCTTCTTTGTTATTGGTCTGTTGAGACTTTCCACTTCTTCTTGATTCAGTTTTGGAAGGTTGTATGTTTCTAGAAATTTGTCCATTTCTTCTAGATTGTCAAATTTCTTGTCATACAGTTGTCTGAAGTAATTTCTAACTATCATTTGTATTTCTGAGGTATCAGTCGTGATTTCTCCTCTTTCATTTCTGATTTTGTTTATTTGTGTCTTCTCTCTTTTTTTCTTGATTAGACTGGCTAGAGGCTTGTCGATTTTGTTGATTTTTTCGAAGAACCAGCTCCTAGTTTCGTTGATCTTTTGGATTGTTTGTTTAGTCTCTATGTCATTTAGTTCTGCTCTGATCTTGATGATTTCATTCCTTCTTCTTGCCCTAGGCTTTGTTTGTTGTTGTTGTTCTAGTTCTTGTAGCATTGTGGTTAGGTTTTTTATTTGAGATTCTTCTAGCCTTTTCAGATATGCCTGTATTGCTATAAACTTCCCTCTCAGGACTGCTTTTGCTGTGTCCCACAGGTTTTGGGTTGTTGTGTGCTCATTATCATTAGTTTCTAGAAATTTCTTGATTGCTTCTTTGATGTCATTGTTAGCCCATTCATTATTTAATAGCATGTTATTCAATCTCCATGAGTTTGGGTGTCTTTGATTTTTTCCTCTGAGGTTGATTTCTAGTTTCAAGGCATTGTGATCTGAAAAGATGCTTGATATGATTTCAATTTTCTTGAATTTGTTGAGGCTTGTTTTGTGACCTATCATGTGGTCTATCTTTGAAAATGTCCCATGTGCACTTGAAAAGAATGTATATTTTGCTTCTTTGGGGTGAAAAGTTCTATATATATCAGTTAGATCCATGTGGTTTAGTGTGTTGTTCAATGCCTGTATATCCTTGGTGTTTCTTTGCTTTGATGATCTGTCTATTGTTGATAATGGAGTGTTGAAGTCCCCTACTATGAGTGTGTTGTTGTTGATATCCTTTTTGTGGTCTTCTAGTATTTGCTTTATGTATTTGGGTGCTCCTATGTTGGGTGCATATATGTTTATCAAAGTCATATCTTCTTGATGGATTGTTCCTTTAAGTATTATGAAATGTCCTTCTTTGTCTCTTTTTATTGTCCTTGCTTTGAAATCCATTTTGTCTGATATGAGAACTGCTACCCCGGCTTTTTTTTCCGGTCCGTTTGCTTGGAATATTTTTTTATATCCCTTTACTTTCAGTCTGTGTAAATCTTTTGTTTTGAGGTGTGTTTCTTGTAGACAGCAAATATGTGGGTCCTGTTTTCTTATCCATTCCGTTACCCTATGTCTTTTAATTGGAGCATTTAATCCATTTACATTTAAGGTTATTATTGACGTGTATTTATTCATTTCCCTTTGTACCTCTGTTCCTCTCCTCTCTTGTTTTTTCCTAGAACAGTCCCTTTAGCATCTCTTGCAATGCTGGTTTGGTGGAGATGTATTCTTTCAGTCTTCCTTTGTCTGAGAAACTCCTTATTTCACCTTCTATTTTGAATGAGAGCCTTGCTGGGTAGAGTATTCTTGGTTGTAGGCCTTTGTTTTTCATTGCTTGAAATATTTTTGACCATTCCCTTCTGGCTTGTAATGTTTCTGTTGAGAAATCAGTTGATAGCCTTATCGGAGCTCCCTTGTATGTTATTTGCTGCTTTTCTCTTGCTGCTTTTAGGATTCTCTCTTTGTCTTGGAATGTTGCCATTTTAACTATGATGTGCCTTGGAGTGGGTTTTTGGGGGTTCCTCTTGATTGGAACTCTCAGTGCTTCTTGGACTTGCATAGCTTTTCCTCTCATCAGGTTCGGAAAATTTTCTGTCACTATTTCTCCTATCAGATTTTCAATTCCATGTTCCTTTTCTTCTTCCTCTCGTATTCCGATGATCCTTAAATTATTTTTCCTAATGCTATCCTGTAATTCCCTTACATCTTGTTCATATTTTTTCAATCGTTTTTCATTTTGCTGTATTGTCTGGGAGTTTTTCTCTACATTATCTTCTAACTCACTAATCCGATCTTCTGCTTCATTTAGTCTGCTTTTGACTGATTCTACTGTGTTTTTCAGTTCAGAGATTGTATTCTTAAGTTCTTCCTGGTTCTTGTTAACGATTTCTATGTCTTTTTTTATGCTGGTGTAGTTCTCTGCCAGTTCCCTGTAATTTTCTTGGAGCTGCTGGTAACTTCCTTGAAGGTTGTCATAGTTGATTTTAAGGATGTCGAGTATATTGAGCTTCTTTACCACCATTGTTTTGAATTCCATGTCTGACATTTGGGCTATGTCTATTTCGTCTATCTCTCTTTCTGAGGATTCCTCTTTTCTTTTCATTGAGGGGTTATTTTTGCGTCTTACCATGTTGGATTCTTTTTGTTTTTATTTATTTATTTATTTATATATTTATTTATTGGGGGGGTAGTCTGCTTTGACTTCCCTCCTTTGTGGTGTAATATTCTTTATCGAAGGTCTGGGAGTTTCAGTGGTGCAGTCTCTTTGATATCCTGAGCCTGATGGTCTTAAGTTACCCTTTATGTCGTTTGTTTATGCTGTTCGGTTATATTTCAGATGTTCTTTGATAGGATCTTCCTTCTGGCTACTTGGTTGAGAGTCACTCTATCTGCTTTGTCTTGAGTTCTTTTGTGGATATGCTGTTAAAGACATAAACACACAGCCCAGGCAGGAGACCCACACCCTCAGAAAGTATCCCCCACTCTATCCTGCTATCGTTAGCCAACTAGCCCGTATTAATATAAATGTAAAGAGATTTGAGCTTTTATACTATAAGAAGAATAGATACGAGTTGTTTTTGGGGAGGAAAAATATAATTTTTGATAGAGGGGTTGATAGATTAATAATAGTTGAGACTGTGCAAGCCAGTTAGTAATATTTACATTGTATGTTAAGAAAAATAGAAGAAAAGGATAGAAAAATACTTAGTATAGTAAGAAAGTGGGATTGTATTGTATTTGGGTTTATATAGTAATTATATTGTATTATTTAAAGTAATAGGGGGGCTAAGCTAGACACACAAACGAATAAACCACTATTAAAGAGAAAGGATGAGAAGGAGAGGTTATATGCAACACGTTAGAGATAAAGTTTGTTATTATTGGAAGAGGTGGAGGAAAAACACTCCCCCAAAAAATCCCCAAGAAAATAGGAGAAAGAAAAGAAGAAAGAGAGAAAGAGAAGAAAATAAAAAATTTACCACAACCCCCCCAAAAAACCCCAAAAGTTTAGCAAGAAAGGAACAAAGAAAGATAGAAAAGAAAGAATACAGAAGAAAGAAAAAAGAGAGAGAAAAAAAAATTGAACCAAAAAAAAAAAAAAATATATATATATATATATATATATATATACCCCCCAAAACCCCCCCCAAAAAAAACCCCAGGAAAAGAATAAAGAAAGAAGGAAAGAAAAGAAATTATTAAGAAGAAAGAAAGAACAAGGGAGAAAAATTTGGGAGAAAAAATTTGGAGAAAAAAAAAAAACGATGTTTTTACTGCGTTTTAGCCTTGGTGTGTTGCCTTCTTTTTCTGGGTCCGCAGCTGGTCTAGTGTGGCAGGTCAGAGGTTCTTGTTCTTTTGCCGGACTGGTGTGCGCACCCGGTTGCCGCTATGGTGCGCGCCCGCGATTGCCGGCGCGGCGCGCTACCTTGCTGCCCGCTGTAGCCAGTTGAGGTGCCCTTGCGCGTAAGCCCCTGCGCACTCTGACGGCCCGAGAGTTTGCCCCGTGGTTGGAGCCCACTGCTGCCGGGCCGCGGTGGTTCCCCGTTCGTGCCAAGGTGTCTCTGTCGGCGCGGGCGGCCCGAGCGCTTTCCCCGGGATTGGCTCCTTCTTTCGCTGGGGCGCGGCAGTTCCCCGTTCGCGCCGAGGTGACCCTGCCCTCGCGGGCGGCCCGAGCGCTTTCCCCGGGATTGGCTCCTTCTTTCGCTGGGGCGCGGCAGTTCCCCGTTCGCGCCGAGGTGACCCTGCCCGCGCGGACGGCCCGAGCGCTTTCCCCGGGATTGGCTCCTTCTTTCGCTGGGGCGCGGCAGTTCCCCGTTCGCGCCGAGGTGACCCTGCCCGCGCGGACGGCCCGAGCGCTTTCCCCGGGATTGGCTCCTTCTTTCGCTGGGGCGCGGCAGTTCCCCGTTCGCGCCGAGGTGACCCTGCCCGCGCGGACGGCCCGAGCGCTTTCCCCGGGATTGGCTCCTTCTTTCGCTGGGCCGCGGCGGTTCCCCGTTTGCGCCAAGGTGACCCTGCCCGCACAGGCGGCCAGAGAGCTCCCACTGACCCCGGGCTGAGGTGCTTTCACGCTCGCACGCTGCCCCGTGCCCTCAGTCCCGCTGAGCCGAGCTCCGGGAGTTGGTCTCTCGCCTCTTAGGGCAGGGCCAGGGACACTTGCGCTCAGTGGAATCGAGCGTCCGTGGGTCGCCGCCTCTCGCTGTTCCCGTGCTGCAGCCGCCCGCCTTCCCTCACCCGTCTGGGTGGGCACAAACAGAGCCTGCGCTAGTGGTCTGCTTTCCGGCCTGGGGCCCTACGCCCACGGGAGCTGTCTAGGGGTGTCTGTGCACAGTCCTCTGCGTGTTCAGTGGGCCCTCCCTGTGCCCGTTGGGGCACTGATCTTATGTCCGTTGGGGAATGTCCGAGGGACGCCTGGACTCACGGCCCCGCGCACCTGGGCCAGTGAATGAGAGCACTTCCCTATGTGCGCCCCCGCGACCCAATGGTAGGGTTGAGGAGTGGATTAGCGCGCCCCTGCGCCTGGGCTCCTCCAGAACGGCCTACCCCACCCAAACTTTCCTCCCGTCTCCACCATCCACTAGAGAAAAATATAAAGGAGAATTATGTTCTCACTTGCCCGGTAGCACACTGTCTCCTGTCCTTCAGCGCCAATGCCACTTGGTCGAGTCCCGTCTCTGCCAGCGGGCAGAGATCCGCTCTCCGCCTGACTCCTCTCTGGGGTAGCCTGTGGTCGCCAAAAATCCTTTGTGTGCTTCCCGCCACAGCTCGGGCAGCCGCCCCAGTCAGGAATCCCGTTTCGTCCCCTTTTTCTCCGCTATCCTCACTAAACAGGTTGTTCCCAGGTGGATTTTCTCTAATCCAGCAGTGCCTTGGCTCAACTCCCGCCAATGTCCAGCTGCTCACTGAGATGTTCTGTCTGCAATTAGACCAAACTGTAGACGGGTCTCCGGAGCCTAAAACCGCAACCTCTCCTCACTCCTCCGCCATCTTACCTCTCTGTGACTCTGTCTTTAGAAAGAGAGTTCATAATCATCAGTCCTTGTTGTCAGAAAGTCTGCTTTCCTGTTAGCTTTTCAAACAGCTATTCCTAGGACAAGGTTGGTCTGGCCTGGTCCAAAGGTTATGGTTCCCAGTTCAAACATCTCAGAGGTTCAAGGAGCAAGACCTTTCTCTGGAATGGTTTCTCAGGCTTCATTTTAAATGGTTCTACTTATGTTAACTTTTTACAGAAGTAAGTCGAGTATAAAAATGGGGAGAGAAATTGCAAACTGACTGCCAAAGTGCTGTTTTAGAGATCAGATGATGGCTGTGATACTAAAGATTCTACTAAATGGTCGCAATTAAGTTTATCCCGTAATTATCATTGTATGATTGTGTGAGTCCATGGTGTTGATATTAAGGAGTCATGACTAAACAAAATAATGAGAATCATAAAAAAATTATGACAATTATTGTGAGAAGATAAAAAATTAAATGTATTATAAATACTGAGAGAAATGTAGGGATCTTACATTGACTGAGTTTAAGCATCTGCCATCTGAATGAAATGGGGTTTCCAAGTAGATATAACAAAGTACATTGATAATTAAATAATGCTCTATTTCTTTAATTTCTGTCTTTGTAAATTGAAATTTATACCTTATATATTAAACACATGTGTTTTCAAGATACTTCTTATGAAGCACATTTCTAATTATCTCTCAGTAACTACACTAAGTGGTAAATTACTAAAAACATGCTGCTGGTTTCAATTGCTTTAGTCTCTTTGATTAATAACTACTTCACTTTCTCCTCTATTCTTAATGATTTTTGAGTTCAAGGATGAATTCACTATGTGAATTCAGCCTTAGTTAAATTTATGTTGAATACAGAGGTAGTAAGTTTCAACTAGCAGTAAATGACAAAATCTTAAGAAAAAAGTTAAATAAAGCTGTTGAGAAGAACTTTTACACTGCAATGATATGGTATCTCTTCTCCTTTATTTAGAGAAAAATAATAATTCAGATTAGTAAATATTTATATAAGTTTTCAGAAAATAAGTTAGAGATACCGTTGCTCTAAGTCTTGTCCTCATAACGTCAAATTTTGTTCTAGGTTGTTTAATAAGAATGACAGTCTTTTGATAATATTAATTTTTTATAAATCTGATACTAAAATATTTGTAATATGAAATTCCATTTATAAAGATGTTTGAGGTACAGTATTTTGTTCACTTAAAATGGAAACTGTAATTGTCAAAGGAAATTACATTTGAAAATACTCACCAATTTGGAGATATCTAACTAATTTTCACTTGATTCAAATTACAATACATAATTAAAACAACCAGGTAAAAAACCTGCCCATATTTTCTAGATACTAGGGAAAAATTATTTCTCTACCTGTATAAGTTGTACAGATAAAATTATATAGTGGTTATAGTATAAAAATTATCAAACCAAAACATAATCTGAAACTCCATTTTTATTTTCCAGTTACATGATTAGATCTTTCAGTTGGTGATTGGTGATTGGAAATTCAGGTAACAAAAAGCAACTAGACTTCTAATTTTCAGAGAATCTGAGGTTTTACTAGAAGTCAGATTGGCTGAAATAGAAAGACTGTGTGCTTGTATTCCAAATAAAGATTCTCTAGTTCACCCACAGATACTCTGAATCAAAATTCTAATGAAGTGGTCCAAGGATCCTTTTTTTTTCCGGATGTTCTCTGTCTTTGCTACTGGAAATATGATCTGTAAATCAGCAGAATCAGTCTCAGTTGGGATTTTTTCAGAAATTCAAAATCCTAACTCTAGACCTACTGTGTCAGAATCTACATTATAATAAGATCTGCGGCGGTTCCTGTGCACATTGCCTTGGGAGAAGCAGCAGTTTAGTTGATTTTGATGTTTAGCCAGATGTAGAAAAACAATAAATCTAGAAGCTCTATAGTGCAGCATTAGGGACTGTAGATAGAGGGAAAAAATGGCTGGAAATGATCTTTAACAGAAATAACCTTGAAATCCAACAATTGAGATGTCTCTTTTAAGCTAGAAGAGCTCTCTACTCTATTTCATTCCAAAGGACTTATCAAAGTAAAGCATGTAAGGCTAGAAAACCACAAATTGTTTGACATCAACAGTCCTAAAGTGTAAGCTCTTAACAGACATGATCTGTCCATCTCTGCTTCTAAAACTCTTACTATATTACTTGCTTGATATTTAAGTTATTCAATATAATGATAATATATTCCTGTTTACTATACTTCATCACAGGTTTTAATGAATTTTAAAAATCAAATTACTTGATTCATTATTAATGATTCTGCAATATGTAAAACCTTATCTCTTTTTTAAAGAGAAAAAGGGTGTTGCAATATAAAATACACTTATACACAGGAGAGATAATTCTTCAATGCTATATAAATTTATTGGGAATACTTTCTTAGTCTTCTATTGTTTTGATGATACCACCTAAATATACTATAAATGATGAGTTATACTCTATAACAAATGAATCACTTATTTCCTACAATCATTGGTTTAGTAATAATTATTTTAAAACTCTATCATCACATCTATATTCTGTAATGTCCATTTACATTTATGTAGTGTAGTAGAATCTAGAGTATAATCACAATGATTCTGCAATGTATCAAGACTTTGTCTCTCTTTTAAGAATTAGATGATTATAAATTTTCATGAAAGTAGACTTTATACGACACTACATTAAGTTAGTGTTAAGATCTTTCTCTGCCCACTAACATATTCATACATGAACATGCACACAAAGACTAAATATTTACTTTTCTATTTTCTTTTCCTGGAACGAAAGAGATTTTAACTCATGTAAAACTTGCTACACCATACTAAATATATTTCACTAAGTAATTCATTTAACAACTGTGGAATTATTCTTAGAAGAATAGGGCATGTTTTTGTTTTGTTTTGTTTTTTTGTTTTCCTATCAATCTCAAAAGAAATTGTTTATTCTTTTGTCATTTCTAGCTTTTTACGCTAAGTGAAGTAAGCCAGTCAGCGCAAGACAAATACCATATGACCTCACTTATAAGAACAATATAATGAACAAAATAAACTAATGAACAAAATAGAATCAGAGACATGGAAACATGGAACAGACTGACAGCGGCCAGAGGGGATGAGGAAGGAGAACAATGGTGGAAAGAAGGGGAAGGGTCTAGTCAAAGAACATGCATGAATGACCCACGGACATGGAAACAGCGCGGCGATTGACTGTGGGAGCAGGGAGTGGGCTGTACAGAGGAAGGCAAAGGGGGAAAAATTAGGACACTGTAGTAAAATAGCAACCATAATAAAAATTAAATATATATATTCAGTTACTTTATTGAACACAGGAAAACAGGTGCTACTTTAGTAGTTGCCAGAGAGAGAAAGAAGTGAGACATGTGTGGAAAATCAGGACATCAATATTAACTATTTAAGAAAATACGTATGTCAAAATTTATTCAGACAAGTCATAGGGAGGGGTAGATGGCAGCCTCCAGAGGTTTTACTGAGGAGAGTTTAATGAAGGTTCTATTTACAGGGGCGTGGGCAGAGTGAAAGAGGGCACACAGGGGATGGTGAAACTGTCAGTAGCAGGGGGAAGCTGATGCCACCACCTGACCTGGAGGGAGAGACAGAGGACAGTATTTTACAGGAGTCTGGAGAGACGGCATAGCCTGCACCCAGCAGCTGTATCCACATACACACCGTAGTAATGTCTGTCGCCAGATAGAGGAGTGATTGGGGAGATGGAGGGAATAAATACCACCTATGATGATCCTGGGGGTGTTGGAATACAATAATGTGTTCTCATCGTGCTTTTTCCAAATATTCTTGTGAAAATTCAGATTTTTGTTCCTAAGAGTAAATATTTTAATTTCATAAATTTGCATAAAAATGTATCTTTCTTTTTAGATATGAAGGAAAAAAGGAAAAACAATGTTGGATAAATAAGAAACAGGAGGGAAAGTTTGTGTCTTGCTTCTGGATACTGGCTAGGTTTTTAAGAAAAATCTTCTTATATAAAAAATAATAGAGGCACTTTATTCTTTTATTTGTGGTAGTGACTTATCTATCATCAACTGCTTTTCAGTCACATGCCAGTATTTGTGTGTGTGTGTCTATGTATTTTTGTCTCTTGAGATACAAACTCTTATTCATTCATTTAACAATTGTTTAATGAGGCTCTATTCCTAACAAAGGAACTGGGATGAATGCCTTGGAATATTGAAATATTCTTGTGAATATTCAGATTTTTATTCCTTTGTATCGTTTTTTCTGCTTAAATAGGGATGTATCTAAGTGTAGGCTTTTCGTGTTTTTGTTTATGTTTACTACCTTTTACTACCAAAATTTAAGAAGTATAATTATAAATACATGCTTCTCAGAGCAAAACAATGGGGATGAGGGGATAATACAATTATTGGAGATAAGCGTATTTTACAGTCTGGGGTTAAAAAAAGTTGAGCCAATATTATTAGTTTCTTTAAGTATTAGAATAGTTTTTTTGTGGGTGAATGATGGAAGTTTCTCAGAGGCAGAAGTTAACTCTTCTTTAAAAAGAAAAAAATTAGGGCTGACTACTACTCACAGATTAACTCAATCGTAGTTGATACAGAGGGTTAAAACTTCCTAACCCTCTTTTTAATAAATTGCACTTTTGCAACAGTAGAAAACGTGAAAAACAGGACCTCTTAATTTAATTTTCCTTTTTAACAAAGAATAAAATGTTTTATCATTACTTTTTAAAATATAACTTTAAATATATATTTTACATATTATACTTTAGTGTTTTGTTTGCACAACAGTTGTGTTCTTGGCTCCTTATTCAGAAGAGTAACTTAATTTTTTGCTGTTTTTTTTCTAAGCACATTCATTTTCCAACATTTCTGTAACATGGATGATCTATTATAAGTGATTCCTATCCATCAATTCAGTTGTGCCAAACAAAAGCACACTCGTTGATTAAGAAGAAATCATTATGTTCTGAAGTTCTTACACAAATGATGCTTGACTGTTATGAAGTTTACTTTGACATAAAAAATATAACATTTGTTCTACTTTTGGGACATTATTGGATATCAAAGCCAAATATATTTTTATTCTATTTGTAATAAAATGAGATAAAAATGAAAGCACTTGCAATAAAATTGTATTTACAATAGTGGAATACTCTATATGCAGTTGCTACTTATTTTTCTATAAGTTTTTACAATTTTTTTATAATCAAAATTTAAATTTTAGCTAATATGAGGTGATTGCTAATAAATTATCTAGTAGATAATTATATTAAAAATATATACATTAGCATTATTTTTTCTTTTTTATCCATTTAACAGTCATGTTTTATTCTTTTGATTTGTTTTCTTTAGTTTGTATAATACAATATGTGATTTTCTGATACTAAAAATTGTCAAATAATGTAAAATTTATTTTTGAAATTAGTCTGATCAAAATATTTAATTCTCAAACTTGTAATTTTATTAATTTTTTCTTCTTCAAGTTTTTTTATTTCCTGTACAGATTAGAATCTTGGAATCTTATATTCAATTTTGGGAGTGATATAAAACAATACAGACTCTGGGTGTATAGTTCAGTTGTTAACTTATCAGTCAAAACCCTTGTTACACTCAACTATAGTGTCAGATTAATATATAAGAAACTTTTCTGTCAATCAAATACATTTTATAAACCTTTATATATTTCATCAGATTCATGGTAAGTACTCTGACTGACAGTTGAGGCACATGTAGTTTGGGGCAAAATACGTTACAATTAGGTGTTCCCTTTAAAAATTAAAATTCTGATATGGGCCATAATTTCAGTGGTTATTAATGGATTCCTCAGAGATACTTGCATTAATTATGATGGGCAACTATTACAGTTTCCTCAAAATTTTAGAACAAATAATGTAGTCATAATTGTAAGAATATAGGCAATAAATAACCCAAACAAGTTGCTTTATGATGAGCCCTATTACCAAAAAATGCTGATATAGCTGTACTGGCAGTCCTTGCCAAGTTTCATTTCTACTATTACATAGTCACATAGACAGTACATATATTGATATTTTAATTTTTAATGGAAAGTTTAAATAATGAAAAAAATGAACTCTTTGTGAATGTGACATTGACTACAGGTAAAGTTCATGAAAATTGAGTTCATGAATGTTAAGGAATTTTTATTTTTGCCGGCACTAACTCATGTTTATGTAATGTCTTTTTGTTAAAAAAAATATTTTAAATTAAAATTCTGAGAATGTTTGGGTGAAATATCTTGTTTATATCTTAGTTTGACCTGTCCAACTTCTAGCCCTGGGATATAGCCCTCCTTATTGTTTATTATCTATACTTATCTAATGGTATGCACTATAATTATAAGATATAGTATTTCCCCCATTGTTTTAATTAAAAACCATTTTTATGAATCTACTGTGAGAAAAGTGGTATGTTAAGCATAAAAACAACAAAAATATTTTTCATAATACTCATTCAACTCTTTCCACAGTCGGCACTCCCTATATGGACTGGGGGCTTCATCCTCTTGTTTTCCTAAAATGTATTAGCCTTAGGATCAGAAAACCAGCAAACAGGAGATTACTTTTCATCTTTAGGTAAACACAAACAAACGAATTACAACAAATCCCTGAATATGTAGTAGCATCCTACAAAATTATTGAAGATCTTTAAGACAATGTATGACAAGCTAAAAGCGATGTCAGCTAGATAGCAAATAATAAAACAATACAGGTTTTAGTGTGTAGGGCATTATTTTGATGAATAAGACAAAAATAATTTGTAATTAAAATGTTTACTATAGACTGAATGTTTGTATCCCTCCAAAATGTGTATGTTAAATCCTAACTTATAATAAAATGGTATTTGGAGGTGGAACTGTTGGGAGGTGATCTGGCACTTAATGAAGTCTGGAGTCATTATTATGTTGTCATAGAATTATAAGGTTTTGACTCTAGAGCTGACACTAAAGAGTCAGTAAACCAAATATTTCTGCCACAGAATAATAAAATCAAATACAATCTGTGGCAGAGATTGTTAATTGAAATCTTTATGCCCATTCTTCTCGTAGTCTTTAGTATCAGAACCTCAATTTTTATTCTTGCACATTTCCCAAGAACCTTTGAAACTGGGTGTGATAATGAGATTACATGCTGACCTATAAACATAAGGGAAAATGCTAACTTGTACACTTAGGCAATCTTGTTAAAGAGGAGAGGGCAGGTAGTCTTTACTTTTTTTGGTTTGAAAATCTGGTCAGTTACTCCTGCATCAGGTTCTTATTCAAATAAAAGGTGACCGTAGGAAACAGTGGAAGCAATATACTGGGGATAGTTCAAATAGATGTGAGCTTGGGTCCTTCATGTCTTCGGGTAATTGTCATACTACCCCTGATGGTGTACCATCTGAACTTTTTTACATGAAAAGTAATTTACATTTAACTTGTTTAAGCTAGACTTTTTATTTTGCTTGAAGCTAATCAAATCCACACTCATGTGGTACTAAAGTAGAAGGTTCATGCAATTGAAACTTTGTTTATATGGGAAGTGCTGCATAATGCAAACTACTGCTTGGATAATTTTAGCATTACTATTACACGCATGGTTAATGGTCATGATTATGTGGAAAATAGGAAACTGAAAAATGTAGTTGCACTCAGAACAGTTCAGAGGCATTTCAAAATTATCCTTATTTTAAAGATAATAGATAATGAGACTGCATTGAGGGTTTTGGTTTCACTGTATGTTTTTTTTATAAAAATACATGCATCTGTTAATTTTTTAATTATCTTTCATTTTCACTCTTTAATTTCCGCATCAATTTTACTGATTATTTCTCTCCTGCAATGTTGCACATTTGAAATTATTTTCTTTAGAGCCTTCTTTTATTGGCACCTGCAGCATTTAATTTTTTTTTCTAAACCTCATAGTCTCAATTAAGGCTAATTTACTCCATTGCTTGTAAACAAAGCATCAATTCCTTATGAATTCAAAATTAAAATGATCGGGCTATTCAGAAAACATAGCCGAAGTCCACTGAAATGCTTTCATTATAACAGATGCCAGAATTCAAGTGTATTTATATGCTGCCACATAATTTTGATTTGTTACTTTCCATTTAAGTTTCAGATTGTGTATACATAAAGCAGAATCTTTAAGTACATACAAAATCCTAGTTGAATATTTTAAAGACAGTACAAACTCATCAAAGATGATTGAGCTGGAGAAAACTGCATAGATGTTGGTTTTCCACAGATGCACTGAGAATCATTAGTACTAAGTTATGATGAGCTCAAAAACATTTCAACTCCTCAAAATATAAACATCACTAGTAATGGTATGCAAATTATAGTAATGGTGGTGACAAGTTTTAGCACCATCATAATATTCCATTTTAAATGGAAAACATCTGTGAAATGCAGTAATTCATTTTCATCAACTGGCATTGCAGAGAGTATTTCTTTTTCCATAGGAACATCTATTTTGTAATGAGCAGCAGCTAAAAAGCAAATAAAATGAATGACATCCCATTCTATATTACTTGTTTCAGAGTTATAACCATTTTGTTTTGTTTCTTCAATTGCCCCTTTATAAGCAAAGGAAAAATTTTCATATCACAATTACATACCCAGCTTAAGATGGAGCCTTAAGAAGAAAACAGAGTCACCTCTGCAGACTTATCTCCTAGGTGACTTAGGGTTTCCTTGTCTGGGAAAAACAGCCCTTGAGGCTCACAGGATTCAGCTCAACTCATTAGAGTCATGAGTTTGACTTCAAAGTTTGAAATAGAACCATGTTATGAAATACAGAATGATTATTTCCCCAGGATATCCTCACCTGTAATTGTCCTTCCAAATATGTATCTGTAGAAGTCTTGGGTAGTCGGAATTCTAATCTTCTGATCTATGATAACATTGATCAAAATTATTAGTTAAATAAAGGATACAATTGTCTTCCATTATTAGTCTGCATAATATTTAATCAGATTTTTATGTATGAGTATTTCTACTACTATATTGCAAATTCAGCACCTTATCTTCTGACACCCAATGAGGAAGCCTACTGAAACATTTTACTTAGGCTTTTTCTGCTGAAATACCTAAACAAAACCACATGAAAGATGTGTTTACCTATCCCATACAATGCAGGGACTGTGCAGAGTTAATCTAAAAAAGGTCATGAGTGAGATTATTTTGTAGAGAATTTTTATTCACAAGCTGTGGTTTTATTGCATATATTGTATGTTTCTTTCCCCCAAACTTGGGAACCACTTTTGAAATAATAAGGAATTCTATCAACACACGTTGTGAAATCGTGAGTGGATTTCCTTAGCCTGTCATGATGAGGAGGATAACGTGGGTTGAGTTCAGTGTTTTCTGGATCTTCACAAAGAAAATTATCTGTGAAGCACCACCGTAATGTATGTTTGTTACTAGACCAACAAACATAGTTTAGTCAGTGAGAGCACCAGTCACAGAAATTACATTTCAGAAGCAGTGGTGGAAACAATCATTCCTGCTTAAGGAGCAGAGAGAGCATTCCCTCCTGGAGCACACTGTCCTGGCAGAGGTTATAAATTTCACCTGCGTGTGTGTTGTCTCTGATCTTCTGGGCAGACTGCCACAAAGACACTTCCATTAGAATCTGAGAAGCAGGGAGATCCTACTGCCCTCTTTCTTGGGAATAAAGATAAAAATGGTAACAATAAGGTACTAGAAAAAAAAATTTTTTTTTACAATCTGTTTTCCCAGAAACGTTTAGAACTCATGCTGAACTTTTAAATATATTATAACTAGTGATATAGTGTACCACTATTTCTTCCTTGTAAATGAGGAGACAGAGGCTTTCGTGTCTGCTAAAATCTAACAGGTTACATTCAATCATGCAATGTCTTCATAACATTTAATATTTTTAAATTTTAATAAAATTTGTCACTTAAAAAAAACTTAAAATGGTACATTACTCCAATTAATATTAGTTTTGTTTGTTTGTTTGTTTGTTTGTTTGTTTAAGAACTATAACAGAAACGGAGTGGAATGGTGGTTACCAGGGTCTGGGGAGGGGGCACAAAGTAGGGACATAGTAGTCAAAGGGTACAAATGTCTAGTCACAAAATTAACAAGATATGGGATTTAATATTTAACATGATTGTAGCTAATAATATTATATTATATACTTTGTAGTTGCTAAGAGAGTAGATATTAAATGCTCTCACCAAAAAAATATTAAATAAATGGTAATTATGTGACAGAATGGAGGAGTTAGCTAAAGCTGTCGTGGTGGTCATTTTGTAATATATATATATATCAGATCAACAGGCTGTACACATTAAGCTTACAACAATAAAAAATAAGGAGCTAGTTTCAAGTTAAATTATTCAAGGCTGCTAAGGTGCTAAGATCTGAATGTTTGCTCCCCACCAGCCTGCTAGATTCATGTGTTTAAATCCTAACTCCCAATGTGACAGCATTAGGATGTAGAACCTTTTGGAAGTGATTAGGTCTCAAGGGCGAAAACTTCATTAATGAGATCAGTGCCCTTATAGGAAGCGAGCAGAGAGAAGGAGGAAGCTCCTGGGGCATCTGTGACATGAGGTTACAACCTTTTCAGTGGAGGACCCTCCAGAACGCTGAATCTGCTGCATCTGCAGGTACCATGATCCTGATCTCCTAGCATCCTGAACTGTGAAAATAAATGTTTGTTGTTTATAAGCCACACAGTTTATATTTTTGTTAGAGCAACCTGAACGTACTAACATAGGACAAATTATTTTGATAGAAAATAAATGTTTTTAATAAGTAGAGAGCATGTGGAAAAATACCACTCCTTATCAAAGTCTTAGACATATTAAAGACCATACACATACACAAAATACAAAAAACATTTCAATAATAATTAAAACTATGTGTTTTAAAAAATCTTTCATTTATAAATTACTCTGTTGTATGCCATCCAGAAATAGAGACAAATACTATAAGACTGAGAAATTTCCAGAAATACATACATTTGCAATCTCCCTTATGTTCTTGTCTGCAAAATAATTTTGAGAGAATATAAACAGGATAACTAAAGTAGTAAGAAAACTGTCTACATGGGCTCTGTTAGTCATTTATTATGGTTAGTTTACTTTAAGCAAATTACAGTGAAGGGGTGTTAATTAAAAATATTTATTTTTATAAACAAAAGCGATGAAACACTCTCTGGTAGAATATTGACACTATTTAATTTTATTCAAATATTTTTATAAAGTTTGGTTTTATGTTATCTTCCTCATTTGCTTTGTTAGATAAATTTTTAATTTAAAAATATCATCTTTATTTCTGAATAAACCACTTGTTAGAAATTGATGAATTAGATATAACTTCTGCTTCTACCCATGCACAATGACCTACTACTGGAATTAGTACCTCTTCCCATAAACAAACGGCAATCTAGACAAGATAAATACAACGATTAGCCAATTTTAAATCAAAAAGGGCCATTATAAGAGAATGACACCTGAGAAAAGAGAAACAAATAAAGTGGATGCTACTATTGTCCAATTCCAATTTATTTCCTGGAGGTGATTTCTGGGAGAAGTGAAACACAGACCTGCAGTCTCACCTGGGTTGAGGAGAAAAATAACAGAATTCAGCGACGCTGAGATTTTTTTACATGGCAAAATAACGAAAAAGTGCTGCACAGTGGAAGAGCCCTAGAAATCTTCTGGAGGGGTTTCTGAAGATGTTTCTGAGTACTGATGTGAACATGTGGGAGAAGAAACCCTCCCATTTGGGCAGAGAACCACCAGAAAGAAGTAGGATGAACAATTGTCAGCAATTAAGCAAGACTGGGAATTATCTTATTCATAGAATGCATACGTCTTGAAATGTATGGGGCACATTTTAGAGTTCACAAGAATATTACTTCAGAAGGGAGTTTAAATTACATCCAGGATAACAGTTGGTCTGGAACCAGCATTAAGACAAACCAAAAAAATAAAAAATAAAAATAAGTTTCAAGAGATTAACTACATCTGTAAGTAGCTGAACTATGTATTAGAAGAAAATGCAATAATATTTAAAGGAGTACAAAAAAGAACTGCAGCCAAAAGTGAAAAATTCCAGTATCTGGAATCCAATAAAAAATTCTCAAGATGCAAAGAAGCAGGAAATGATGAGTTATGATCAGTAATAAAAATAATAGCAATAAATGGAATTAACCTAGAATAAGTGAGGATGATGGAATGAATAGACATAATTTCATAAATATTTTAAAGGTATATACATAATTAGAGAAATAAAAGATATTAAAAATACCAAATTGAGCTTCCAGAGATAAAAATTAGTATCTGAAGTGAAAAATGTATTACATGATATTAAAAGATTAGATAGTGCAGAAGAAAAAAAAATTAACCTAGAGAAATAGCAACAGAATTTATGTAAAATAAAGCATGACAAAAAAAAAGACTAATACAAATGAAAATAGCTTTTGTGACCAATGGAATATCAAGCATGTGGAAAAATACCATGTACAGTATACATGTAACTAGACTATTAGAAGAAGAGGAGGGAGAGAGAGAGTGGCAAATTAATTAAAGAATAATGGTCAGAAATTTTCTAAATATGTTAAACTCTACATTTCACAGATGTAAGTCAATTAAATCCAAGTATAAAATAAACCACATCAAGTTATATCATGATAAAGTTTCTAGAAAATGGAGAAAAATACAATATTAAAAATAACCGAGAGAGAAAAAAAAAAGTTCCAAAGATATAAAAATGCATGCATAAATATAATAACATATTTTATTTTTAAATCTCTTTTTAAAATATAATTGAGTGAATAACTATAAAATGTGGGTTTTATAACATGTAGATGAAAATGCATAATAATTATTATAAAATACGTGGAGAGGAAATTGTAAATATATACTGTGTTTCTAATACTACATATGAAGTTGTGAATAAACTGTAAAAAGTTAAAGATGTCTACAGTATTTCCTCCCTTATCGCTGGTATTACATTCTAGAGCCCCCTCGCCCCCCCCGCAATAGGTGAAAATCCCCAAAGTAAGAACCTTACATTTATTTTAGTGTTTATATATTTTTTAAGGCTTTATAAACCTTTCCCACACACATATAAACTGTTCCCAGTCCCTTATTAACCTTTCCCACTCCCTTATTAACCTTTTCCACACTTTTATAAACACTACTTATGTTCCTAAACATATTCTACACTCTTAAACCTATGCAACTTTAACAACATACGTATACAGTACCGCAAAATCATGTGATATAGTGAAAAATCCATGATAAATAATTAAATATAGTATTTTTAAAAATCTTGTGCTACGGTGAGGCCGCGGTAAGTGAACCACGATATAGAGAGGGACTGCTGTATTATAAAACCTAGCACAGACCTTTAAAACTATCTAAAAAGGCAATAGTGATTATAAATTTGGTTGTTTAAGAAACTCAATTTATTCAAAACATTGAACGAGTAGAAAACAAATAGCAAGATTGTAAATTTAAAACTAATCACATAATAATTACACTAAATTGGATTATATAAACATACAAATGAAAAGGTAAAAACTGATAGGTTAAAAGTGCAATATCCAATTATATCTTCTACACAAAAGTTGCAATTTTATAAAATGATAAAAATGAATTAAAAGTAAGACAGTGAAAATATTAAATTAATCCTACTTCAAAGATAATTGGGGTTGATACATTAATATCAGAGAAAGTACTCTCCCAAACACGGAATATTATTAATAAGGATGAAGAAGGACATTTTACAATAAAAAAGAAGTTAATTTAAAAAGAAGACTTTTACAACAGGGAGGGATATGATTGCGGGAGAGGGGGTGGGTTGGGGGGGAGAGAAATTAGGGGAAAAGGGGACAACTGTAATTGAAAAACCAAAATAAAAAAAAATAAATAAAAAGAAGACTTTTAAAATGTCTGTTATTAGGTATGAACCTCATAGTAGAGTTCAAAGTATGTGAAGGAAAACCTGATAGAACTGAAAGAAAAAGTACATATTTCAGAAATATAGTTAGAGTTATGAACATTTCTTTCAGTAATTGGTGGAACAAGTAAAGAAAAAAAATCAGCAAGAGAGTGAAGAACAGTAAATCAAGTAGGCTTATTGACATTTAGGATACTTGTAGTATGTACCACACTTGACATTCTTTTCATGCGTATGTGGAAATACTATAAAGATGAACCATATTCTAGGCCATAAAATAAGCCTCAATATATTTCAAAAGATTTAAATTATAGAGAGCATTTTTCCTGACCACAGTGGAATTAAACTACATATCAATAATGAATAATTAACTGGAAATTCCCCTCATACTTAAAATTCAAAGGTGCACTTTTAGATGACACAGGTAAAAAAAATTGCAAGAGAAATTAAGAGATGTAATTCAATCAATTAATATGAAAAAATCATATCAAAATTTGTAAAACACAGCTAAAGCACTGCTTAAAAATATATAAAAATAACTAGAGCCTGAATTACTTTTGTTAAGGAAGAAGAAAGACTTGAAATCAATTAGCTAAGTTTTCTCATATAAATATTGAAAAAGAAAAATAAACTGAGCAATAAAATAAACAACATAGTATTGATTGTAACACAACATACAAAATGTATGAGTCCATCCTGATATAAATAAATGACTGACTAAATTAATAAAGAAAAGGAAGATTTTGAAATAATATATGTAAATAATTTCTGCTCCAGGAGATGGAGCTTTGTCACCCACCCTGCTTACCATCTCACCCGAATGTAGGTTGGACTTAGTGATTCACTTCCAAAGCATACTGTATGGAGAAGGAGAGATAACGACTTTAGAATGAATATATCTGGCAGATGAATCTTAACACCATCTTAACTATGTAAAAGGTTTAACATCACTGGTGATCTTAGATCACCTCTGTGATCTTGTTCCCTCAAACTTACAACCCCTGTCTAAACAAACAAACAAACAAACAAACAAAAACAAAAACAAATCAGAGAAACACAACTGGGAGATATTTTACAAAATAATTGACTAAACTGCCTTCAAGACAGTCAAGATAATAAAAAACAAGGAAAGACTAAGAAACCGTTACAAACCCGAGGAAACAGGAGATATGACTTAAGTGCAATGGGGAGCCTGGATTGGATTTGAAATAGAGAAATGACATTACTTATAAAACTGGTAAATCCACATTTTTTTTTGGAGTTTAGTTAATAGTAGTGAACCAGTGTCGATCTCTTAGTTTTGGGAAATGTGTCACAGTAATGTAAGATCTATGCATTGGTGGAAGTTGAAATGAAGAGTACAGAGGAATTGTCTGTACTGTCTTTGCCACATTTTTGTAACTCTAAAATTATTCCAAATAAAACATTTTATAAAAAGATAGCTACATGGTATATCATTATAAGACACAGGTCATTAAGGCAAAGAATATTACTATAAATAATAACCTCATTTCTTATTTATAAGTGAGACATTTAATTGAGAGAAAATAACAATCCTAAGTGTTCTTAAAATTAATGATAGAATTCAAAATACTTGGAGCAAAACCTGTTATAACTGAAAGGAGAGATAGAAATGTGCAATTATATTCAAAGATTTAATATTTCTAGCTTAGTAACTGATAGAACAAGTAGACAGAAAAATCAGTAAGTATATAAAAGACTGGAGTAACTATCACACAAATTTACCAATGAATAAACCACTTTTCAGAATCTTAGACCAATACCTGACACTTTGAAGGAAAAACAGAAAAGGCTAAAAATGCAGAGGTTAACTTCTTACAGACTAGTTGTTAAAGTGATGCAGAATTTGTCTTCACAAGAACTCCAGAGAAAGTTTGATATTGTTTCCATGAGGTTTTGGTTACATGGGAATCTTTAAAAAGTCTTCAGGAAAGAGCATGGCTGAAGTGGTCTTAAAAGTGCTGGGATAAGTGTTCAGCTTCAATCCTGAAGACTAAAAGTAGGTCTTGCAGATAGAGATTGGGCTAGGTTGATCAATTTATTAGTTATTAAATCATTTAAATTTTTTTTCAGTTACAGTTGACATATAATATTAGTTTCAAGTGTACAACCCCACTGTTAGACATTTATATAACTTATGAAGTGATCACCCTGATAAATCTAGTTACCCACCTGGTACCATACATGATTATTACATATTATTGACTATATTTCCCTATACTTACTTTACATCCCTGTGACCGTTCTCTACCTATCAATTTGTGCTTCTTAATCCCTTCACCTTTTTCACCCAGCTCCCTAACCCCTCTCCCCTCTGGTAACTGTCTAAATATTCTCTGCATCTATGGGCAATACTTACACCAGACAAAATAGGTTGGGTTGCTTTAAAAGAATCCTATGCAAGAGTCAGAGATGACATCAGAAGGAAGAAGTTTGAAGTTTCTACTATGTATAGTATCTGAGGTAGCAATAGTCTGAATTAGTCAGACCTTTCCAGTGAGGGAAATGCTTGGAAAAATTATGAAAGCACCGATATTGTTTTACAACCTCAGGAGTTTCCTGAGTGAAATCTGAACCCCGTTCATGAATGGCAAGGAGACAAAATCAAAAAGCAGACCACTCAGGATTGGTGGATAGCAGGTTTAGTAAGCAAGGGGACTTACACATGAGGATTTTCTTGGGCTGCTGAAAGATGGGTACATCTGTGCACCTGCCTGCCAATCTCTTAAGAGTTTATTTAGAGGCCTTACTGGGGTTTAGTATTATATAAAGTCCAGATGGTCCCAACAACACATTACTTTCTCCATACTACATTTTTGCAATGGCTCCAGCTATGGGAATGGTGGGCAGAACATTCATTACAAGAAGAGGGGTAGCGGTGAGGGCCTTCAATTGCCTGTGTCCAGCATGTGGGCCAACTCTGTCAATGCCCTCCTCCAACAACACAACATTAGAAAGCATTAGTTTTATATACCATATCTGCTCAGAGGAAGTCATTGAAGGAAATTGTTCTTGCCACTTAGTTCTTCACTGACCCGCCCATGATTTTGTGATAAAAAATTAGTCATTTTTTCATTCATTTTAACACTTTTGATACCAGAAATCAAGAAAAATTATACAAATTTTGAACAAAACTCAGGTACAACTACTGCCTGTAATATCAACATCTAACTCTTATGTTTACAAGAATAAATGAACTTTGAGGAACTTTGAAAACTATTATCTTCAGTCTTCTGAGGAATAAAATATGCTGAAAAATATAATGAAAGTATAAAATCAAGCAAGTGCTTAAACCATCTTTCAAGATGAAAGAAATAAACTGTGATAACTAGAACAAGTAAACCAAGCTAACAAAGCTTTAGGTGTAGGGACCTTCATTGGGCATCAGTAACTCCAAAGGTTAATTCTCTTATCGTCCATAGATATCAGAAGGCAGAAACTGAACACAGGTATCAGGAGTTTGTGGTTTTCTTGAACAAAGAAAGAGGCTGGTAGACTCTTCGAATTAGTCAATATTTGTCTGGCTCTCAACAGCCGCCTCTCTGCTTCCTATTCACCACTCCTCCAACTCCACATCCCGGGGGACAGGAGAAATGGCCAAGGTAGTGTGGGTGGTGAGAACCTCGCCCCCTCTCCCAGCTTCTTCACAAGCAGATTTGTGTGCTATGCTAAAAAAATGCAATCTGAGTAAAAACTGGAAGAATAAGTTAAGAATAAAGCATTGCTCAAAACAAATCACAATGTTGTTCTTTTTTTCCTAAAATGGCCTTAAGGAAAAGAAATCAACAGAGCAAGAAGAAAAAAAGGTTGAATTATTTTCTCTTTCTCAATAGAATATATTACAAAATTGTTGACATGGGAAGAGGCAACCAAAATAGACACAACCAATAAGTTTAGGATAAAAATACTCTGAATTTGTATCAGTATAACAAATTATAATAATGTTATTAGTAAATATATTTTGTGTTTTGGTGATGTTAAATTTTCCCCAGCTATGAAAAAAAATGTGTAATTTGGTTTTAATTTATTTTTTATTTAAAAAATCTTCACTCATGTAGTTTTGTTCATAATTTCTTATTATTTCTCTGCAAAAGAGTTTCTCACATTATATAATCTTATGGTCACATATATCTAGACTTTAATAGAATGAAGAATGAATAAGGTGAAATTGCTCTACACTTGGGAGGAATGAATCAATAAGCCCTGACTGGTGTGGCTCAGTGCATTGAACACCAGGCTGCAAACCAAAGGGTCACTGGTTTGATTCTTAGTCAGGGCACGTGCTTGGGTTTTGGGCCAGGTCCCCAGCTGGGGGCACGCCAAAGGGAACCTCACATTGATGTTTCTCTCCTTCTCTTTCTCCCACCTTTCCCTCTCTCTAAAAATAAATAAGTAAAATCTTTTAAAAAAATGAGTCAATCATTACTATAATTACACATGCTATTACTATAATTATACATGCTAGCACCTGATAAAAATAACATTTATATTTTGGTGTTTTCCTTATGAAAGATTACCTGAATGAACAGGTAAAATTCATCAAATACTTGTATAATCATAAAGCAAATGTGTTCAAGACAAGCCTCCATAGTTGCATTGTAGAGTGCATTTATAATAAACACATCCTTGGACATGGCTATAATGAAAGGTAGTCTTAGAGTGTTTGTCTCACAGCCATGCATCAGAAATTTTCAAAGAAGTATATTATATATATGCATGCACTCTAGCATATTATCTTTTTGTTCATGAATTCCTCCAAGCTTGCTTCTATCTCAGGGCCTTTGCTTTTGCTTTTTACTCTGGGGTTGCTTCACACTACTGAGGTATTAATTCACTTTATATCTTTCAGAGAGTCTTTTCTCATTACACAACCAAAAAGTGGTGCCTGATACCCCAATCATTGTCTATCTTTTTTCACTCTTTTATTTTGCTCTCAGAACTACTTATCTGAAAATACCTTCTTCATTTTTTCTCTCTTTATTTATTATCCATCTCTCATCCTCTATATATGGACAGTCCTGCACGTAGAAACTAACTACGTGTGGTTACTTAAATTTAAATAAACATTACATAAAATTAAAAATATAATACTTTGGTCGCATTACCCACACTAAGTAGAAATTAGGACTCTTCTGCTTCAATATTCCAATGTCACTAGTGGGTACTACATTAGGCTAACAGATGATTTCTATCATTGCAGGAAGTTCTATTGGGGAGTGCTGCTTTATCATGTAAGCTTCAAAACATAAAATCTTTGTAATTAATTTACTGCCATATGTATACAATTTTGAAGATATTTAGGAACACAGAAAATATTCCATTCATTTTTGTTGAATAGATTGTTAAGTAAAATCCAGAACATTATAGCATCATACAAAATGAGAAACTGAACTAATTTGTAAATCAGCAAACAGCAAAAGAGCATAATAACTTTTAAAATATGAAAGATATTGCAGATCCTAGGTAGGTATTTCAATTTCAGAACATCAGTCTCTCATTATCTTGACCTCTCACCCTCTTTTTTTCTTAAATAGACATATGTAGGAAAGAGGAGGCAATTATAGAAATTTTTCATTTGATATTTTCTAAAAGACATGAAAGATGCTGCATCTATAAAAAAGAGAAAGCAGTTATGGAGCAAAATCAGTTAAAGATAAAGAGTAATTGCATGTAAATGGAAAGCTTGATTGGTAAATGCAAGTCCTTGATTGAAGCAGTAAACAGTAGACTGATTGGTACAGAAAAGCAAAGAACAAAAGTAGAATACACTAGCCTAGGATTCACTTATATAAGTGAAGAACATTTCTAGAAGATCCTATCTATATATATAATAAAAATATAATAGAATAGAAAAGAGGTGACAAATTAAAATGTTAAATAAAAATAAAACAAAATTATCTTAATTCAAAGAAAAAGTTGAGTCTTCTGATAGAGGTCCAGGTAGAAATTAATTAAGGAGATAACAACTTGCAAAAAATATGAGTTTCAAAGAAAAATGTAAAAAAACATTCTAAAGTTTACACCTCCATACTCTAACCCAAAACACCTAAAATAAGCTTTTTTATACCAAAAATTAAAAATTTTCTGCCACAATAAATAAATGAACAAATAGAGGTTTATTTTGTGGTTGGAATGGTGCGGAGGTGAATGGAGACAATTGTGAAAAAAAGTTCTATAACTATAAATTATATTCATTTAAAATAACGAATTAGCCCTGGCTGCAGTGGCTCAGTGGACTGAATGCCAGTCTGCTAACCCAAGGGTTGCCAGTTCTATTCAGAGTCAGGGTACATACCTTTGCTGCAGGCTAGGTCCCCAGTTGGGAGCATGTGAGATGCAACCACACATTGATATTTACCTCCCTTTCTTTCTCCCTCTTTTCTTTCCCTCTAAGAATACATTTAAAAATATTTTAAAAAATAAAATTACAAATTGAAGTTATAGTTGGCCTCCAACAGGTATGAAACTTTTAGACAAAGTGAGTTGTACATTTTGTTAAAAATCTAAGGAAACCCAACAATCAATGGCAATAGCACAGATTCCCTCCTTAGAGTGTTGAGGTATGGGTGGATTTGTATGGGGAGCTAAGTCTACAATTTCTGTCAGATTTCTAATTGTTCAAGTAGGGCAAGGAAATTAAGTCTCTTGACTGTTTTATCAGGAAGAATTCTCCTGAAATTTTTTCAGAACTGGTTTTAATGGTTTTTTTTTTTCCTCTCAACTTTTGCATAAGAAGATTGGGCATATATAACAAGCATGATAACTACCCTAGTCAATGGATTGTGAAATTAGACCCAATGGGTGAAGCTTCAAATATTTAAGAATTTATACTACCTCATAAACTTCATGAAAGAAGCCTTTTACAGACCAGGGCATGTGAAAAGCTGGATCAATGATTTCATCTCCCAACTAGACAATAGGCAAGAAGGGGGGGAGGGATAAACAAAACAAAAAACAACAGACTCTTTCTTACCACCTCTTTTATCATTTAAGGAAAATGTATAATAATCTTTAAGGAGGCATCCAGAGAAAGGGTGATTTCTTTGATGGTGGAAGTGTTTCCATGGATCCATGATCTTTGACTCCTGTCATTGTCAGCTATGACCTCAGGCTAGCCTCTCCTATTGTACTAAACGTTCTCCCACAGTTCAGGCATCACTTATTGATACAGTAGCATTCATTGAAAAAAAAAAAGAGAGAGAGAGAGAGAGACTATGTCTGTGTGGGTCCCTTTTTATGAGTCTGGAAGACTTTTCCAGAAGCACCTAGTAAGTGTCTTCTTTAATGTAATTGATTGGACTTGTATAACTTTCTAGCTGATGAAGCAGTCGTTAGCAAAGGAAATAAGATAACCAGGATTGACTTGAACCTCTGAGCTAGAAATACATAGTTACTCAAAGCTGGTTTCCTGTAGAAGTCAGTGATTTAATTTAAAAGAAAGTGAAAGAAAGTCGGAGTTTAATAGGCAACTAACAATGCTGCTACACTACCCAAACTCTGAAACTAGTTTACAATAATAAATAATATCTGTAGCAAAAAGCTGTATTGACCAAGAGATTGTTCTGAAAATCTAATGTGTTGGTGTGCAGTGGCGGCTGGTTCAGTCTCCTCTTTGCCATTTGGGTTTCGATGGACAATAGCTGGGCTTTAGTTGTTTTGGCCTTCTCTGAGCGTAACAACATATGGCAGCACCACGGGGCGTGGAGAACAGGAAATTGGTATTTATAGCCTCAAGTAGAGAGAGAGGTAGTGATGCCAAGAACCAGTACGTCATTGGACTTGAGGTAGCTTCCACTTGTCTGACAGATGACACATTACCAGGCAGAACTAACCTATTTTTACCACGAGACTTAAATCTAGTTAGGCTAGATGTGATAGTGAACTTTGAAATAGAAACAGACAGGGCTTAGAAAAGCATAATTTACATTTCAAAGAGAAACTATCATTTCCCCAGCAAAAGGATGGTTGAATTATATAACAGGAAAATTGGAATGCCCACTTTTCTTGTTACAAGAACAAGTCAATAAAATTATTGACTAAAATATTACACCTGCACACGTAGGTTTATGCACATGTATGCATGCACACATGTTTACATATATGTATACATGCACACATACATCTGTGTTTTATATTACCTAAAATCAGTTCAAGGTCATCCAGTCTTTCGGTTTGGTATCTATAAGCTCTAGTGCCATTCTGTATCTTAGCTGCAGACCTAATACACTTCAGTGTACAGAAAGCCAACATGTGACTTTCTTTCATGACAGTATTTACCTGGAGTCATTTCATGCATCATTTTATATATACAGTACAAAGAAAAGTTTCACTAATTTGAAGACATTGTAAAATATAAAGTTTTATATTTTAGTTAGAATTTGTTTAAACATCTGCCAAAATATTTTTTAACATTTTATTTTTTTATTTTTAGAGAGAGGGGAAGGGAGGATGAAAGAGAGGGAGAGAAACATCAGTGTGTGATTGCGTCTCACACTCCCCCAGCTGGGGACCTGGCCTGCAACTCAGGCATGTGTCCTGACTGGGAATCAAACCAGCGACCCTTTGGTTCACAGGCCAGCACTCAATCCACTGAACCACACTAGCCAGGGCTGCCAAAATATTCTAGAAACAAAATTTAGTTGAATTTAGCAGTATACTATAAAATAACAATTCCTATCAATTTAGATAACAAAAGACTAAATTGTTAGAAAGTTTTGCTTGCCTTGAAAAAAAACTTAATTCAAGTAATGTTGCACCTGTCTTCCACTTTAAAGATGAAATGAAAGCTTAATTTTCAAACTTTAATGCTATTTTGTTCCTTAATATGTAACAATAGTAAAAGAGGAATGATGAGGGTCAAAAAAGTGCTTTTTATTTCTATTCACTATTTATTTGCCTTTTTCATATGCAAAAGAGTAAAATAGATGTTATTTGTGATCATTTACCCTTACATCCTTTATGCATTTTTGAAAGGTATTATGACTGTAAGAAGTCATTTGGGAATGACTTAAGACCTTTGATTACTATCATGAGTAGGAAATATCAAATGATAATTCTGAGTCATTTATTTATATTCCACTAATAGAGAATTAAAAGAATAGAAAAGACTGCAATCTAGAGAAAAAATGTTATACTCTTCAGTATATGTACTAAATAAATAGAAGTCATTTGGCAAAATACCACTTAAGTAACTGAAGCTTTATTAATATTAGTTTATTGTAAATGGAAAAATATTAAAAATGCATCAGCAGAACATTTAACTGCAATAAAGAGAGAAATTCATTTGAAATGATACAAATAGTCTTAACATAATACATACTTAAATATTATGTTTATTGTAATATATTTACAATTATAATAATTTAGGAATCCTGTGTAGCAAAAACAATTCATATCTCTACTTCTAAAGAATAAAAACAACTAAAAATACTATAAAAAGTAAATTTAATGTCACAGACTATTATTTGGCCTATTTATGATGTTGGTTTATGCAAACAGTTACTTTATGTTTAATAAGAACTACTAAATACTAAATATCTGTGTTGCTAGGTGTTCTGTAGAAATAGTCATATGCTCCATACTTTCTATTATACTCTGTAGATTTTTTTAAAATCACATACTGACTCTATTGAAGTTTTCAACTGCAGAAGAATTATACAAATGCCATGAGATTGAATTGTAATATATGACCCATAATAATTGGCAAAAACCTTCTTATTAATTTAGGCTTATAAAAATCCATGTAATGCAACAGTTTTTAAATCTGAATTTCCAAATTTGCAAAATTACATTAGAAATATTTTATGCCATCTCAATATTTTTAACTTTCATGATAAGTCAAACATTTATTAAATACAGTGTATTTAGAACTAAAATGTGAATGCATAAGCAGCTTAATTCGTGACATGTACATAGTTAAAATTGCAGCTATACAATTCATTCATTCCTTTTAACTGGAGGAGTAGGAGTTGTGCTTCTGGGAAAGACAGAATTCTGAAAACCAGGCTTGTCTTCTTGTAAACATACTAATGACAGATCGTCTGGCCCTTCTCCCAAAACTTACAGCAGAAAAATCTTAACCTATGGACTGCTCGAATCTATCGTTTATGGTGTATGGTTTCCTGGAAAATGTCACACAAATTATGTAAATGTCTGAGTATAAAATGGAGAGGTTCATGACCTACATGAATCCTTTACATGAATGAGGTTGACTGCGCATCTCTCTTAAAAATCTCAAACTGAGCCTAATGCATCTGATAAGAAAGAAGGGAACTTGGAGAACCAGTCTGAGGATCCTGGACTTCTCTCTAACTCTTGATTTAAGAATCAGTAGTTTGATAAGAGGTCTGATTATTATCAGGATTTTACTACCTTCGTTATCATCTTACATGGCTCTTAGGCATTTTAATATAATTTAGGATAAAAGGGACAATATATACGTGCAATATTCATATACCACTATTTGAAAATGGTGGATCTGCTCAAAATGTCATTTATTTAAATTCAAAATTGCTGTTTTACAATTTTTTGTTTTAATGACATCATATGTAAGTTAGACAACATAGCATTGTGGGTAAAGTGAAGATTGTGGTAACAGGTTGAGTTCAAATCTGGCTTTATACCTTACAGGAATCTCATCCACTCTGGTTTCACTCTTCATTATGGTGAAATGGACATATTATCAAGACACCATATATTTGTCCTAAGGTTTTTGTTGCATATTATAATATATATAAAGCACAGAAAAATATTATAAATATTAGGTATTGTTCCATTTTAACTTTATTGTTATCTAAGAATGTTTAATCAAAATAATCTGAAAATTTTGCTTTCAGAAATGCATTAAAATAAATATTTCATAAACATTGGATAAGAAAGTATGCTAAACAAAATGTACTTGAGTAAATATATTTATATGTAATATATTATTCAAATTTTTAACACAACCATTATTTTCTCATCATTTTCTTATGTAATATGCTAAAGAATTAAAATATATTTGAAGATTTTTTATACTTAAGTTTTTATTTGCATGTTTCTATGCTATGCTAAACTCCTGTTATTAGGGACTATAGAAAGAGTACTAACACTATGAAAAGAGCCTTTTTTTTTTCTTTTGGTAGTATAAATGTCTTGTTGGATAACATATGTCAATCTTAGAAATATATATTCCAGAACCTTTAGTATTTAGGAGGAGGTTTGCAACTAATTGTTACTAACTGAACAGAAGTAAAAAACATGTATCACTTCAGAGCCATAGCTCTAAAGGTGGTATCCCCTTTTCACTGTCTTTTGCTATAACCTGATTAGAGGCAGAAAACTCCAAAGTCTTTTCATGCAACACAACTGCAAAATGGGAGAATCAGGACCCTGAATCACAGCATGGAGTGCCTTTCACCCAACACTTGCATTAAACCATCATATGTGTTGAAATTCTTTTTTTTTATTTTCTATTGTGCTATTCTGTGGTGTTATATCTAAATTTTCAAAGTTTTCAGTTAGTTTAATTCTGAATCAATACATTTTGTTCATATTACTCTGTTCAATTGCTGGTGTAAAAATAGAAGTTGTCACATACTGCAAAGTTAATTGAATCATATTGTTTAAACTTCTCATATATGAATGAGATAGCCAAAACCCTAATTTGTTGAAACATCCATGCCAAGATGTATTCTTTATTTTCAAAAAAGAGGGTGGTCTTTTAGTTGAATGACAGTTAATTATTAATTGTCTGACAGCTCTTATTTTGGAAGATATCAGATTAGCAACATGCACAACTATCTTCTGTTTATGATTAATGTATAACTTTGAGGAAAATAGGCAAACAAGCATTAAAATTATTAGAATTATAATCCTGAAGAAAGACTTGACCCTGAGCATTAACAGCCCATAGTGACTAAGACAAAATGAAAGAACATAATACGTGTGTGAGTGTGGTCTACTTCTATTCTGTTAAGTTTCTGAGATCTAGGATATCTGCTACAGCAGATAGCATCACTGGCAATGATTCACACTGAAACTTTATTAGAGTAAAGTAATAATTTTTGTTTCTTCTAATTGGATTTTTATTTGTTATGATGACAATGAACATACTTCTTATAACTGGGACTGAGTTTTGAGGATATTTGATAAAGGGATTCAGAATGTAAGTTCAGATAAGTAGAAGACACACTGTAAAATACTTGGCTCAGTGGAGTGACTTATCTTTACCTTATTTACCAAGAGTATCATGTGGACATAGACCTTTTCACACAGATCCAGCATTACCACTAATATAACAAATTTGATATGTCATTTTGTATGTCCAGGAACATCTAATTTCAACATTGAAGTTTTACATCCAGTTGCATGTCAAGATTTAGTCCTCCTCTATCACAGATAATAAGAAGACCAAGGAGCTAACATACCAATATCTCTTCTGTTTATATGCAGTATTTTGTTAGAGAGATTTAGCCAGTACTACAATTAACCAGTACACCTACAGTATGAAAAAAATGTCAGCCATAGATAAAATTTGACAAAAAGTGAAACAGCACACACCATTTGGATAACCAATGTTTGCTTACCTAAAAGCTATAGAGGAGAGTGAGTGCATTTATTGTTTTTTTTTTAATGTGTTTTATTGATTATAATGTTACATTTGTCCCAATTTCCCTTCCCTCTTCTCCCCTCCACCGGTGGCCCCCCTCCTTCCAGTTGTCCCCCTCTTTTAGACCATGACCATTAGTTGTGCATGTAGTTCTTCTCAACCTCTCTCTGTCTATTCCATTCCCTCCTACCATGCTCCTTAATTTCTATATCATCTCCCTCCCTCTTCCCCTTCCCTCTCCCTGCTGACCTCCCCCCAATATGCACCCCATACTTATAGTTCTTTTTCCACTCTTGTTGCCTGTTTAGTTTGCCTTTGTTTCGATTCCCTGGCTTCTGTTGTTGTTTCTTGTGATATAGTTTACATTTTAGTGTTCATAGTTTTGATCCTCCTTTTTCTAAACCAGTCCCTTTAACATCTCATATAACAGTGGTTTGGATCTAATGAACTCTTTCAGTTTTATTTTGTCCTGGAAACACTTTCTCTACCCTTCTATTCTGAATGACAATTTCACTGGATAGAGTATTCATGGTTGTAGGTTTTGGATTTTCATTACTTTGAATATTTCTTGCCAGTCCCTTCTTGCCTGCAGGGTCTCCCTTGAGAAGTCAGCTGATAGTCTAATTGGGACCCCTTTGTACATGATTCTTTTCTTCTCTCTTGCTGCTTTTAAGATTCTCTCTTTATCTTTAACTTTTGACATTTTGATTATAATGTGTCTTGGAGTGGTTCTCCCTGGGTCCAGTTTTTTTGGAATTCTCTGTTCTTCCTGGACCTGTAAGTCTATTTCCTTTCCCAAGTTTGGGAAGTTCTGCTTTATTATATTTTCACTTAATTTTTCAATTTCTAGTTCATCTTCTTCGCCCTCTGGCAAACCAATGATTCTTATGTTGGATCTCTTATAGCCGTCCCAGAGGTTTCTGATCCTCTCATCCTTGCTTCCCATTTCCTCTCTCTGCACTGGTTGACTGTTTGTTCCTTATTTGTGTTCTGGTTTGTTGATTTGAACTCTGGGTTTTATTTCCTCACCATCTGTCTCATATGTGGTTTTGTTCCTTTCAGTATGAGTGTTTTTCGATTCTTTCTCATCTTTTTCCAGATCTTTTGTTAATTCTGTAAGCCACCTGATAACAATGGTCCTGAACTGAGCCTCTGACAGGTTTCTTATTTGTTCATCTGTCAGATTCCTCATCTGTTGCCTGGTGAGTTGCGCCACCGGGATTTCTATAGCTGTCTGCCTCGTTTTGACAGATGCGTTTTGTTTTCTTGGGCCGACTATAGGGGGCAGTGCCTGTGTACTCATCACAACCCAGCGACTGGCGGCGATCCGCAACCTATTTTGCAGCCCTGTGGCACTTTGTGTGGGGGTGGGGGTCTAAGATGGATTCACACAGTTATTCCGCTAGGAGACCGGGATCCGTCCTCCCGCCCTCTGGGCCTCACTGTTCAAGGCGATGTGGTGGCTGCTTCTCCCAGCATTGGGGTCGCGAGCTGCTGGGGTTTGACTGCAGCTGGGACTGTCCTCCCTGCCGCTGTCCCTGGTGTTACCGCAAACAGCACTGCCTACTTTCGCTCTTCCTACCTGCCCAAAGGGCGCCGCTCGTTTATAACTTCATACGTTGGGCTTCCGTGTAGTTTTATTTTCTGGAATTTCTAGTTATCTTTTGTTTTGAAGTAGTTGTATTCCTCTCTAGTTGTAGAGGGAGACCGAGCATGTCCGTCTAAGCCTCCATCTTGGCCGGAAGTCTGCATTTATTGTTTAGTGCATGAAGTTGAGGACTATCCTGTGAGAGGGATAAAAACTTAGCAGCAGCGGTAAACCCACAATCATGGAGTTGATGATGACAATGTTTGGATTAGTGAGGGTCATATTTAAATGTTTGCAAACATAACTGTCTTCTTCCATGACAGGACTGTTGAACAGTGCTTATGAGACTTGTTTGAGGTACATATAGGAGTCCAGTAAAGTTACATGAGATTACTGCCAGGCCTGAGAGTAGGGATTCAAAAGCTAAAAAGAACCAACAAATGGCATAATATAAGTAAAAGTCCTTAGGTCCTTTTTATTACACCCCTATTCTATAATTATATCTGTAAAAGGAGAAATTTCAATAATGGGAGAAGATAGGAAAAATGCAATGGAGCTCACAGTGAGGAAGAATGTGGAACAAGAGAAATGAAAGAACAGATCTCACTCACTACACCAGGGAGATTAAACTGATGATGATAGCGAAGGCTTATAGCAATGGATTAATGTTTTGATTTTGAGTCTTCATATTCAGTTTTAGGAATTAATATGAGACTGAACTTAATGGGCTGTACTCCAAATGTCTACCATATTCATGGTAGAAAGATGTCATTAAAACAAAAGAAAGAAAAGGCTAAGGGAATATAAATTAAATAATTTCCTAGTTGTGACCTGTCAAGTAAAGCCTATTAAAAAGAACCAGTAAAAGCACTTTTTTCCTTTATGTACATTGTCTGAAAATATCCTTTGCCAATTTATCTACTGGGGTCCTCCATTCATGAAATACAAAATAAAACAATCCATTAATTGTGCATTCAGTAGTTAAAATGGTTTAATACTGTAGAACTATAAAAATATATATGGTATTTATTAAGCTTTAAAAACCCCAGAAATTTAAGAATATGCAACAAAATTAAAATTTTCACCTAAGTATATTGTAACATGTAAGAACAAAATGCCAGGTTTACTAGGTTTTTGTAAGAATTTGGAGTTTCTTTGCATTATTTTAAAAGATTAAAGTTCTCTTTTCTCTTTTTAAAAAAGTTTGCTCAAATTATCTAAAAAATTAAAGATACTTTACTTTTAGAAGAATTATATAGTATTATAAAATATGTAACAATTTAAAATTGTTTCACCTCACATTTCCTGAAGGACAATTTAAGCATTAAAAGTTTCACTGACAAAACTTGAATTTGAGACTTTCTAGTATACTATAAGTTTTTTGATTCCTTATAGAATATATATTTGACAGATTTTATACAAGAAAAAGGAAAAAAAATAACTGATTTAAAGTATTGTTAGGACAGAACTGTCCATATAATCCCTACATGTTTTGACATTCTGTGGTTTCTGAGGACATCGAACACTTAGTCGTCGGCAGCTTGGGTTCAGGTGTGCCGCAGGAGTTGCCGGTGTTGACTACAACGTCAAACCGCCTTAGGGACTCCGGCTCTGGATTTTCTGTCGGGGTTTACTCCCTTAGCCCTTCCCCTGAAGAGGTATGCCGCAAGGCAGCGGAGGTTTTTTGGAGTCAGAGTTTTCCTTCTCTGATGTACCCTGACTGGAAGATCGAACCAGCGACACCTAGCTCACAGGCCGACGCTCAATCCACTGAGCTAAACCAGCCAGGGCAATCGAACACTTAGTATACAGTACAAATGGGGTGAAAAATCATTACTCTCTAAGAATGCCCTGTCCTTGCAAACTAAAAGTGTTTATAATAAGGGAATGTTTGCTGTAGTTAAAACCAATGAATTATAGTTTATTGGTACATGGTAGATGTTTTGGGAAGTCAATTATCATAACCATTGACTTAAAATAAAATTTTACTTAAAATGAATTTTTACTTAAAATAATTCCTGGGATGGGTGTAAAAAAATGATGACTTCACTGTATTAGTCAGTAGCGGTAGTAGATGCCATTGATTGAGCACGTGTACTGTGTGGCTGTCTCATTCAAAATGACTGAGCGAGTAGAGCAATGGATCTGCATGAAATTTTGTGTTAAGCTTCAACATTCCTCTGCAGAAAATACTGGGGTGATTCAGAAGGTAGCAGCCGTGGGTAACTGGAAACTGGCAGCTCCTTCACGACAACACACCCACTCGTGCATCACATCTCCTGCAGAGATTTTTGGCGAAATATCAATTCACCCGGGTGACTCAGCCCCACTCCAGCTCAGATTCAGCACCCTGTGACTTCTGGCTTTTCCCAAAACTAAAATCACCTTTGAAAGGGGAGAAATTTCAGACCATTGATGAGATTCGGGAGAATACAGCAGAGCAGCTGATGGTGATTGGGGGAACTGTATGAAGTTCCAAAGTGCCTGCATACAAGAGGACTGAGATGTCATTGTCTTATGTACAATGTTTCTTGTGTCTTGCATCTTCTTCAATAAATGTCTCCATTTTTCATATTACATGGCTGGCTATCTTCTGGACAGACTTCATATATATGCTGGCAAACCATGGTGCATTCTTGTTCTTAAAAATTAATACATTTAAATATTAGCATGTAATTTGTGAATGAGGGAATTAAAAAGAAAATGAATTATTAATCATAAGTCTTTTTATGTACCAGAAAGTTCTGAATAAAATTAATAGGCTACAAAGTCTCATGGACTGTTATTTACATAAATTCCAAACCTCTATATGGTTTCACTTATTTGTTGCATTAGAAGCATTCCCCAGGCCTAGAAAAAACAATGGTGTTTCAATGGCCAACTCTATTTAATATGATTACTGTTTCTATACATTTAAAAATATTAATGTATAACTTATTTGTCTCTCATTCAAAAAGTCAATATGAATTATGCTTTTTGTCATGCTGTTAACATAACATAAGCTTTGTTATCTGAGTTCCAAATCAACTTAGTTCAGTTATTTAATATATTATTTCTCCAAAATAATATATATTATATATGATATATATAGCAATTAACCTGTGTCATGTTTCACAAATACATTTTATTCCCATAAATTAAAGCACTACTTTGATTTTTAACTGGATATCTTGCAAAGACAGAGAGACTTATGATTGCAAATCCTACAATGTTAATTTTTATTCTTCATTTCTCTAAATGCATGTACTTAATTTTTCAGTTTTAAATACTAAACCAAATTATTTAATTATTACAATGTAAAGGCTATTTTTGGTATCATTAAGCATTACTTCGCGTGACATAATCAAATGGGAATTTTTCACATGTTTTTTTATAAGTAGCATGAAACAAAAATGAAAATAAACAGACCTATCTTTTAACGAGTACAGAACAAATAAAGCTATCATAATTGAGTACTAAATGATGCTTAAAAGATTATTTTGCTGAAAATATTCTGGTTACTCCAAAAGAGATGATAAAATGCAATAATGTTGCTTATATTTTGTGTTTAGAAAAGCCACCATATAGGAGGTAGCTTTTATGAGGAATCCAAATGGAGGGGAGAAAAGAATGTCACTAAAAAAAAAAAGTCTCTTGGAAATGAGTGGATATTTGAAAGAGCAGCTCCCATTAAAGGAACTGCAATTAGTTTCATGTTCCTGGAGTTTATTATGGCAATAGAAGGGCATAGCAACAAAGATGAAGCATGCGCAAGAGGGTTGTGAGATAAATCTTTATTTTGAAAGCTAAAGCAGCAAATATACTGGACCTTAGTTTCCATTGCAAACTGTACCTAATTTACAATTTTTTTAGAGTTTTGCTCTGCCTTATACTGATTCCTTAGGGAGAGTCCATGGCCAAATGGTCAAACTAAAACTTTCAACACCAGTTGGGTAGGCCAATTGCCAGGAAGAGTTTCAAACAAAGTTCACATAATGCAGAAGCTATTTCTGTTGAAACTTGTTCTGTATAATCCTTATGTAGCACTAAAGAAAATCAGCACTAAATGTTCCAACTGCCTTTGCTAATGTGATCACTTATGTTAGAATCTTCCCTCTGATTATTGCCCATTTTAGCTTATTAAATGTACATTCACATAGTGTGCTTCCTTTGGAAGATAGAAATTTCTATGTCAGTCCTGTGTCCTGTATCCACACTTTATTTTACATCTTTAAATTTTTTAAATCTAATTTTATAGGCAGGCAGCCACATCAAAAGGCTTTCATATTTCAACAAAAAGCATTTATTATATCTTCAAGTTCCTCACTATTCACTAATATTAAATTAAATCTCTTTATTGATATATACATATTGTTATTATCCAAACATTTTGTAACCTATTTTATGAAGTGATCTACAACTGGAACTGGATAAATTAATTTCATTCCACTAAAATGGTGGTTCTGAAACTTTAAAGTGCATGACACAAAGGTATGGAGGAACTCTTAAACGTATCTACAGCTGACCCTTGAAAAACTAGGGTGCTGGGGGTGCTGACCCCCCTCCCACTCAAATATCCCCATACAACTTTTGACCTCCCAAATAGTTAACCACAGCTGGCCCCGTGCACTTGTGGACTCAAATGGAAAATGCTGTTTTTGATCAGCGGTTGGGAATCTGCTGAGGAAAACCACCCCGGGGAAACTGTGATTGGGAATGTGAAAATACCGTTATCAAACGCAGTTGGTTGAAACCAAAGATGTGGAAACCATGCATATGAAGAGTTCATGTATTGACTGAATGAGACCAGTGCAGGTCAAACCTGTGTTGTTCAAAGCTCATCTGTATTTCTAAGACCCACTTCCAGGTACTCTGATTTATTTGATATAAGATCAGGCCCAGGCATCTGTAATTTTATCAAGCACTTCAATTGACTCTGTTTTGTAGGCCATATTTTAAGACATCTATATATGTGGGTAATGATGGTTTAAAAAGATAACATATAGTTTTTTTTAATTTTGTTTTATTTTGTTTATTTTTACAAATAATTGTACATCTGGGTAATTGTTAAATAATACAAATAAAGAAAATTATTTCCTATAAGAAAATAGATTTTATATTTGGTAATTTATAAAGTACAAATTAATACAATGTTTTTTAAGTGGTAAATAGCTCTTCTGCACTGTTCTGGTGACAATACATATTGATGAATGAATAATGTTTGTATAAACATGTTTGTACTGAGGGAAAAATTGAAAATAATTAACTTTAATTATAAACTGAATTAGAAACCAATTTAAGTAGTGGAATGACACTTTAGGCTATGTGTAGTTTTATTGTCATGGCTGTTTTTGAACTCCTGAATCTTCCAGATGGGGATGTAATAATTGCATATTATCATGATTATTATTATCATTGTTATTTTTAGATGAAATGATATTGATGATAGACTGACTGAACTATATCCCAAGAATATGGATTCACTCTATATTTTTTCTTCTAATATATACTGCACTCATTTTATTAAAATGGTACATAAATTAAGACTAATAATATAATTGTAAGAAAATTATATAATACAAATCACTATTTTAAAATAAGAACTGACTTGTTTTACAGTTTAAGACACATTTGATTATCATCTACTGCTTTCTCACATCACTATCTGCATTTTTCCTTCAGGGGTTTTGTATCCATCAGGGTTTAGACAGAAAAACAGACACAACTTTATATTTTTAAAAGAGAAAAAATGTAACTCAGGGAATTGGTTTCACAGGCCACAGAAAAGCTGAAACCACACAGAGTAGCAAAAGCAGGAAGCTAGTACTAAATTCAGTTTTGAACAAAGAGACACTGCTGCTACAGTTGAGGGTCTGGGTCTCTTGGGAAGGAAAGAACCACAGGCCACTTGTCTTTATGGCCAAGCCATGGAGAGACCCTGCCTGAGTCAGAGAGGAGCAGGGAGTAAAACCATGGCTTTTGCCCAGTTTGTGTCCTTGATCTTTCTCAAAGCTTTTGTTGAAAGTAACCAGGCAGTACCTGAGCCAAGGACCAGCTACCCTGAGATACAGAACTGAATCTGAGTACAGTAGGGCCCAGGACGTACACAATGCTTCAGTGCACTTAACGTTCCCTCTGTATTGACACCTTTGATTCTGCTCTGACTCTTTTGTAAAGAGAGAATCAGGTTTAGAGTGACATGGAAGTAAACTTTCCTCAACGTGGAGACAATATTTTCCTAAGAAATTAAAAAATAATAATATACAAACTGAATAATCAGTGTACTTTTTTCTTAATGATCATTTAAACACGAAAGCTCAGGTGATCTAACTATGCTCACAAAACATATCCACTCTGTTGCCTAAAAATAATAAATAGATGGAACTAATAGGTTCACTTAAAACCATCAGAGAAGTTAAGGAAAATACTTGAAGTTTTCTCTTTGGTATTCGCATGTAAAATAGAAACAAAGCTGGGTACTAAAGTAATAAGGACACATTTCTTTTTTCAGTAACTATTACAATAAGGAAGAGGGTCCAACATGAACAGAAATCATTTTCATTGAAACAAACAACTAGTCTTTTAAGGGTTGAGGTTTGCTAAGGGCAAGGCCTGAGGGATGTAAAGGGGGTTGGTCTATGTATTAGACCACCTCAGTTTGTTAACTGATACTTATCTGCCAGAAAGCAAACTTCTGCCTTTATGACAGGAAACAGGGGTTCAATTTAGGGTAAGATACCCATCAATTTATGTCCTTAACCTCCACAGGGATTGGGAAAGGCTGTTATCTCCCTGAATGTTTACTATCAAAAAGACAGCTCTCAATCCTTGGAGAAATAGCTTTTGGTGGTAGATTTACTTCTTTAAGAGCAGAGAAAGGATTTATAATTACAAGCTTTCTAAAGTAACCGAGTAATTGCTCCAAGAAGGGGTTTAGGAGCCCATTTGTCAATGATCAGGTTTTGTCTGGAACAAGCAGTAAATTCTTCTGGCAGGCATTTTAAGGGTGGGGACTGCTGGGGTCAGTCAAAGGCTATGATTTGGAGCTAGTAGAAACCATGCTTGAGTTTGGTCCAGTCTCTGTGCAGTTGTTTAAACAGAGTTGCATGCAGTGACATTTCTGCCGTTCTCACCAGTTCTTTGATAATCACGCTTTAATGGTTTTAAATCATTTTGTGAGTTGTCTACCAACACACTCTCAACCAGAATATTTGGCTTATTTCTATCACAGTACTTCTAAGATTCTGCCCTGGCTGGTTTAGCTCAGTGGATTGAACGTCGGCCTGCGAGCTAAGTGTCGCTGGTTCGATCTTCCAGTCAGGGTACATCAGAGAAGGAAAACTCTGACTCCAAAAAACCTCCGCTGCCTTGCGGCATACCTCTTCAGGGGAAAGGCTAAGGGAGTAAACCCCGACAGAAAATCCGGAGCTGGAGTCCCTAAGGCGGTTTGACGTTGTAGTCAACACCGGCAACTCCTGCGGCGCACCTGAAGCCAAGCTGTATTGACTCCGTCTTTCCCTTGGACCCTTCAGCTGCGAAGAGAGGGGGGGTCTGCTGCATGGGCAACAGCAGACCCTCCATATTACCCTGCCCAGGCTCTGTAGCTTCAGCGTCATCGCAAGATGTCGATTCAACACGGGAGGAGACAGATACTACCATGTCACTCCCGAGTCGGACTGCACAGCCATTCTCGGCGGTGCAGATAGACTCTTAAGAAGCTACACCATCGTCTCTCGAGACGGACGGCTGCCGACGACTTCTAAGATTGTTTTGTAATACGTATTTGAAATATCAGAATCTCCCACTACAGAATAAGCACTCAGAGGGCAGCATCTATAGTTCATTTATTTTAAAAATCACAGTGTATAGCACAGGAGCAAATTAAATAAAATTTAAACTGTTAAATTTTTTGGCATGCACAAAGCACACTGCTAAGTGCTGTTGGTACCTCATCTTATTTGATCTGTATAATGGCCTCATTCAAGAAGGGCCCCGGGGTCCTTATTACTCAAAGACATTTGGTTTTGGAAAATAAAAAATAGAAAATTAAAGTAAATCCCTTTAAAATTGAAACTAACTTTTATATTGAATGTTAAAAATATATTGGGAAAGTAGCTTGAAAATAAAAATAATTGTCATAAAACTGTTTATTATTCATTCAGTGAAATGTAAGTTGTAATTACCATTATATGCTAATTTCTAGACAGAATAATATTTGGAATTACATTTTAGAGTAGTACATGACAATAAAACATGACCTTCATTCTTTCTCATTTTACTTTCATAATATAATTATAAAAATATTTCTATAACACATATTTGAGAGTTTTATCAAGTTTAGTAAAGGCCTTTATTACTTTTGAAGCATACATGCTTGTATATTTTATGACTTTCTTTGTAGATTTCTTATTCTTTATTTGTCCAACTCTGTCAGACCTTCCTTTTCATTATTTTACTTTTCATTTTAACATATCTCTAACAATAATTTTATCAGAATTTATCACAAATTCCTACATCTTTGACTATTTTACTTAATAACTCTATAATTGACTGTTATATTTCTATTTTTATGAAATATTTTAGACATCCTATAACCATTAAAAGTTTGTTACCTAAGTTGATCATATATTTAAATTTACATGGGAGAGTCTTGGTTTATTTTCAAGAATAATTATTAATGGAGCAGTTCACCATCTCAGAAGTGTTCTGATCTGGATCATTGAATATACTTGCCTTAATAACAGCTACTGCCCAAGAACACTTATTATGCCTAAGCATACCTCTAAGGGGTCATGCAGAAGACCTTGCAACATTCACAACAACCCAAGCACAGGTTAGCAGAAGCTACAACTCTTGCCCCCACTCAGCAGGTGAACATGTAGATGAGCAGAAACACGAACCAAGCACACGTGGTTTTAGAGCTGACACAATTTTACACTGGCTCTGCCTTAGTGCTGTCAATATTGACAAGAGCAAAGTCTTTTTATGTTTGCTGCTAGCAAAAATAAATATGAATTTAATATATTTAGGAAAGTTTCATAACTTACCTCCAAAAGACTTACAAAAAGTGAAGTTAGAAATTTGAATTTGAAATAAATGTATGGTCTTAATTTGGGAATAGTTTCTATAAAATAAATTTCAAATTGTGTTAATACTTTATATATTGTGATTGTGATAAGATTTTATTTGAAATAAAGTTTTCCTACAAAAAAGGTAAGGTAGAAACTACTAATATACTATTTATGGATCCATGTACAAAACAAAAGAGAGCTAAAAGATTTAAATTGGAATGTCACAAAAGACAAAAAGCAAATATGAAAACAATCTAAAGATTTTTTTCTAATAATTTGTTTTACAGATGACATAATTTTGAAGATTATTTAATTATGTAACAAAGAAAACGACATTTTATCTCCAATACAATGATAAGAGGTCAAGACTTTAGAATTAAACTATTTTTATTTTTATGAATTATTCTGATTTATTCAAAGTATATGAAACTGTTAGATTAAAACAATCGGTGTTGTTGAATCATCAGTTATTGATCTTGGTAAAGATTTATAGGCTTTTGAAAATAACTTTTTCTTTGCTGTAGTTTTAAAAACAACCATGCAATCAACAAAATGGCATTTAACAGGGCTTGGTGCAAAACCCACAATGTTTATGATATGGTTTAAGAAATAGCCTTCATCACTGAAGGAGGTTACAAGCCACAGGTAAGCAAGGGAGGGTGCTGGTAAAAAATACCTTTTACTTGGAGAACCACTTGAGAGCTATAAAGTTTAGTTTAGATACATGCTATTTGAATGACTTAGTGTCTATAGTACCAGGAAAATCTGGGGTCTTTGATACATGGCAGTGTTCTTTTTACAGGGGTGAGGCAGCTGCCTGGACACATGGGGAGCTGAGTTCAGTTGCAACACCCTTCTGCTATGGGAACAAGGAATTTCCTGTCCCATCTAGCATTTGTCCAGGAAATCCAGGCTAAGCAACCGGGACACTTTTGGACAGGTCTGTTTATTAGGCAATATAAACATCAGTGGCCTCAGTAAAAGAGAAGCCTGGAAGTAAAGAGACACATCATTGATTATTTTCCTAGTCATGCGTAAGAGCTTCATCGGTCCTCCTGGCAAAAAAAAAAAAAAAAAAAAAAATCTCCACATTGAATGAAACACAAATTAAGCCTGAACTGACAAATTCATTTTTCTATTTTCTAGATTTAATACTGCTTTATAAAATATGTAAGTAATAAACATTTTTGTAGGAAATTCATGTTTATATGTGTTTGTTGTCCTCGAAATACTTAGATAGGCATTTCATCATTATTTTAGTAAAAATCCATGTATGTTTTAAAAATTACAATGATACGATACTTTGTAAGTGTGTTTAAGAACAAGTGTATGTGTTACAAACATCTTAAAAAGATAAAAATAAGATTCCAAAATTTATTTGAAAATTGTCCTTGGTTAAGGAATTATATATCTTATTATCTTACTTAGCTGTTGTACTTTTGACTTAAAATGTGTTTTGAGAAAATGTATAAAATTTGTAATGAAGAGGAGAAGAACTTTAAAAATATATAGAATGAAATACTTCAGTTTTACACAAATATTTTAAAGGCATTGTTAATATTTTAGCCTATGCAAAAAAAAAAGTTGTAATGTAACTATTTTCTGCCCAAAACACAAAATTTGTTTCTTACATTAACAAACTGAGTCTAAAATATAAGTTGAGGTGTCTTACATTCTTTATAAACTGAATTTAACTTACTAAAGAATGAATACTTAATAATGTAATGGTTTTACTTAGCGCTTTGTTAAGGAACAAGTCTGTGGTTGGTCTAATCACACATACATATCTCAGCATGCAAGATAATAATTACCTAACCTTTCATCTAATTATTTTGGGAAATACTTGTAATATTCTAAGAAAAATTAATGTGTCAATTTGCAGTATCAATAGAGAGGCAGACTATTGCTTTTTAAAACCTCACAAATGCACAAATGTCTTTTAGCAGTAAAATGCAATTAAGACAAAATTTTTATCAGAATGTTAAATCATTGTAAAATTTCACGAATGAGCATTTTCAGAGCAGACTTTAGGATACCGTGGTAGAATTAAAGCCAGAATGATCAATTTAACTGATACTGTAATTACTAATAGGAAGTCAAAGCAGTAAAATACATGTGATGTTTTCCTCCTTAAAATTGCAGCCATGTAAACCAATTGAAAGTAATGGTAATTTAACTGATTTATCATAAAATTTACATCCTATTTAAATTTAGATGCAAGGCCTGAAATATTTCTATAAGTAAATAAATCTATGTAACTATAAGATATAATTAACATTAGAAAATTTAATATTTTACAAAATAGTGAAGTGGAGACTGATCTATATCAGAATCCAAGTACTCTCACTGTGCAAGTTACAAATGGCAAACCAGCCAGTGGCGTATCCACAATGCCTTGAAGAGATAACGTTTCTCTTTAACATCTTATTTGTTTTGGTGCTTTAACTCCTGATTATTTGGTATTAGTGATTTGAGACAACTCCTTTAAAAATGTTTTAAAATCTTTCCACAGATCTCAAAATAAATGCTAAATTTAGTTCATAATTATACTTATTTAATAGAATAAATAAAACAAAATAATATTTGAATTGGACACGTCACAATAATATATTTTACTACATTACAAACATTCATGCAATACATTTTCAGAGCTTTGAGTCGATCTTTAAGAAAAGTCCTACTTCATAGATCCTGATTGTGACAGGCCCAAAATATATGATTTCTAAGTGAGATGGGCCTGAAATGGAGATTTAAACTAAATATAACTTCATTCTATTATAAAACTTTACTGCACAGTAGAATCAATGAAATACAACTATTTTGGGGCCTTAAAAACACAAATTTTGTTTGAGTGCTTTATAATCAGTGGTTGTCTGAACATGAAAAAATTAGGGGAATTGACTGAAATGTACTGTGTTTCTCCCTAAAAGTATAAAAGACCAAGTCCCATATCAAGTTTCAATGTTCAGTAGGAACCAAAAGTAATAATAATAATAATCTATTTTCACCCTATTTAGTAGAGTTTGTCTAATAACAAAACAAGAGTCAATATCTAATCTTACTGTCAAAGTTGTAGAAATCAAAACTATATTTTTGTTCATCCTTATTTTCTAAAGCACTTTCATTAATGAGTCAACTGTACAGTGAATAATTTAGTGAAGTTAATAAACATATATTTGAAAATAAGCACTCCCGGGGTATATTTCATTAAATGCAATATCAGACAGTTAAAAGGCGTGATGTGTTAGCTTTTAAAATGATTACTCTTATGAAAAATATGTTTCCTTTTTTTACTTTTTAAAAATGTTATTTTTACTACTACAGTTTTCTGTGGCTCTACATTTTCCTATATGCTTTCAAACAAATTTAAAATCTTCTGTAGTTTTCTGTTTATAAGCCTACATTTATGCATACAGCAAAGCAGAAAGTTAGAGGATTATCAAATTCATTTAGTTAGGACTTTCTGATTTGGCCTAGAGAACTTTTTTTTTTTTTTTTGACATTTTTTAATATGCTTTATTCAATATGCTGTTACAATTTTCCCAATTTTTTCCCTTTGTTCCCCTCCACGCAGTCACCCCCATCCCTCTAGTTGCCCCCCCCAAGTCCATGCTTGTTGGTTGTGCATATAGTTCTTCTCAACATCGTCCTGTCTACTCCACTCCCTCCTACTATGCTTCTTAATTCCTGTACCATCTCCCTCCACTTCCCCCCTCCTCCTCCCTGCTGACCTCCCCCCATAATGTTCCCCATACCTATAATTCTTTTCCCACTCTTGTTGCCTACTTAGTTTGCCTTTGTTTCAGTTCCCTAGCTTCCGTTGTTGATTATTGTGATACAGTTTTCATTTAATGTTGATAGTTTTGATCCTCTTTCTCCTAAACAAGTCCCTTTAACATTTCATATAACAGTGGTTTGGATCTAATGAACTCCTTCAGTTTTACTTTGTGCTGGAAGCACTTTCTCTGCCCTTCTATTCTGAATGACAGCTTCACTGGATAGAGTAATCATGGTTGTAGGTTTTCGCTTTTCATTACTTTGAATATTTCTTGCCAGTCCCTTCTTGCCTGCAGAGTTTCTTTGGAGAAATCAGTTGATAGTCTTATTGGGACCCCTTTGTATGTAATTCTCTTCTTCTCTCTTGCTGCTTTTAAGATTCTCTCTTTATCTTTAATTTTTGACATTTTGATGATAATGTGTCTTAGTGTAGGTCTCCCTGGGTCTAGGTTTTTTGGAACTCTCTGTGCTTCCTGGACCTGTAAGTCTATTTCCTTCCCCAAGTTAAGGAATTTCTGCTTCATTATTTTTTCACATAATTTTTCCATTTCTAGTTCTTCTTCTTCACCTTCTGGCAGCCCTATGATGCAGATGTTGGTCCGCTTATAGCTGTCCAATAAGTTTCTGGGTCTCTCCTCATTTTCCTCACTTTTTGTTTCCTATTTCTGCACTGGTTGACTGTTTGTCCTTCCCTAAGTTCTGATTTGTTGATTTGATCCCTCCTTTTCTTTCCCTAAATATTTTTTTTTAACCATATCACTTCTTTTATTTTTGCAGATTATTTTTCTTTAGAAAAAACACAAATGCATTTCTGGACATACTTTAAAGATCTGAACAGATCTTGGGTCTGAGGCTCTTTGCCTTAAGCAGCCCATTTTGGGGAGTAATTAGAACCTTCAGCCCATGATGCCTGGTGCCCATATATGATTGCTGTTTCTCTTTGCAATGCACTTCTTTTCCAAGAACAGTCTTAGAGAAAGATGCACAGCTAAGATGATTTACAGCATGAGAAGTGTATTTTGAGTCCTCAGAGGACCTTGTGCAGTGTGATTTGTTGGTGTCGAACGGCGTCCAGCTCCAAGTGGTATTAGGAAGTCAGGCATGACCTAGATGTCCATACCTGACTTTTCCTGACCACTAGTTTCATATGTGTTTTTGTTCATTTCAGCAGGACTAGCCTTCATTCCTTCCCCATCTTGTTAAAGATCTGCTATTAGGTCTATAAGCATTCTTATAACCAAATCTCTGAACTGTGCCTCAGAAAGATTTCCTATCTGCTGCTTCGTTAGATTAGATATTTGCTGTCTGCTCAGCTGCGTCGCTGGGATCTCTATCATGATCTGTGCCATCCTGACAGTTTGTGTTTACCTTTGCTTACTGGGCGGGGCTGTCACATCTCCTATGCTACAGGGGGAGGAGACTCATGCACTCATCACAACCAGGCGACCCTTCTCACCACGCTGTGGAATATTCTGTAGGGGTTGGGGGTCCAAGATGGATTCCTGCCATTCACTTTCTGCTGAGAGACCAGGAGCCTCCTCCTCCATCCCCACCCCCTCTGGGCCTCACAGTCCAAGGCAATGGAGATCTGTCTTCCCTAGCATTGGACTCACAAGCTGACAAGTTTGGTCTGCAGCCAAGGGTGCTCCTCAGGTGCTTCTCACCTCCCCTTAAATATGGGTGTCTGTGTTTACCACTGTCCCGCTGCCATTGCTACTGCTGCTGCCACCAGCAAAGCTTGACCTCTCTGCCCTAGCTTCGCCCTGCCTACCCATCAGGACGAGCACCAATTCTTTATAACTTCATACATTGGACTTCCATTTACTTTCTGGAACTTTTCATTATTTATGGTTTTGTGGTAGTTGTATTCCTTCTTAGTTTTGGAGGGAGATGGAGCATGTCAGTCTAGGCCTCCATCTTGGCTGGAAGTCTCCTGTGTGTGTTTGCCTCTGTGTCTTAGGTAGAGCTGTTGCTCCTGTTACATTATAAAGGGTGGAGCCTTAGGAATTCATCAGTACAGGGCAACCTGTTTCACCACGTTGTGGCGCTGTATGTGGGGGAGGGGCCTAAGAAGGACAATGCCACTTGCTCAGCACTTGTCCCTTTTTCAGGTACTTCTCCCACATTCATATGGGACTGGTGCCTCTCTAACTGCTTCCCTGGCTGTCATTCCCAGAGTGGATGGATCTGCAGATGTTCTAGGACTGTGGGGGCCCATTAACCAAGTGGACTCTGCTGAGAGACTGGCAGTTTCTGCCTCTGCCACAACCCCCACTGGTTTGCATAGTCAGAAGCAATAAAGTGTGATTTTCCGCGGTGCTGGGACTGTGAGCTGCCGGGTCTGGTGAGGAACTAGGAACACTCCCCAGGTGTCCCTCCTGACATTTTAAAATGTGTGACTACACTTTTTACCAGCCTGCCACTGCTGCTGCAGCCACCACACCATGTCCTCTCTGCCCTGGCTCCACCCCTCCTACATGTCTGGATGAGTATTTCTTCTCTATATCTTTGTTTGCTGGACTTCCATGCAGTTTTATTTTCTGGAACTTCTGGTTGTTTCTAGTTTTGAGGTAGTTGTATTCCTTCTTATTTCTGAGGGAGATTCAGCGTGCCTGTCTATGCCTCCATCTTGGCCCCTGGCCTAGAGAATTCTTAAGAGACAATTCTGACTTAAAGGGTTTTTCCTAGACTGAAGCAGTTTTATTTTTTTATAAAATTGGGCTATATAATGATTTTAAATAATGTAAGTAAAATATATTTAGTTTCTGAAATGAAAAGATGAAAAATAAGAAAACACTGTGTGTGTGTGTATATATAACATACATAGGCTTAAAAATAAGATAAGGTAATTAACTGATATATAGATTACTTTGCATGATCATATGATATTTACTACATACTGTTTTTATTACAGTAAAGAAATATTTTATTCTGCAATTTTTCTCTTCTATTTCTAATGAATTACTTATTGAATTAGTAGTTTATTCTTAAAAAGTTAATACAATTAAAAGCATAAGACAGTTCTTATTTTGGTAAAATTTAAAAATTTTAAGAGTTTTATACCTAAGAAGTTTACATCAAGCATACAATTAGTTACTGTGGTGCAAAGTCTAAATGTTTTTATCCTCGCTATATAAACTGAAATGTCTAAAGCCAAAACTCCTACATTTAAAAAAAAATTCACTTATTTATCTTTAGAAAGAAGGAAAGGAAGGGAGAAAGAAAGGGAGAAAAACACGAGTGTGTGATTGTCTCTCGCGCGCCTCCAAATGGGGGCCTGACCTGCAATAGAGGCATGTGCCCTGACTGGGAATCAAACCACTGACCTCTTGGTTCACAGGCCAGTACTTAATCCACTGTGCCACCCCAGTCAGGGCTCCTACATTTTTATTATAGGTAAGCATCTGCTTATTATTTAAACTATCAAGATAAATTAAGTTGATAAATAATATAATTATCTAAGAAAATTGAAAACCTTTACTAATGTGTGAAGTTTGCATAATGATCTGTAAATATTATTTTTATGTTTTGTATCACAGTATGGATCTGCCATTAAAGTAAGCATTCTGCTTTTATATTAATGATTTTCTCATTCAATGGGGCTTCATGTTACCTAATATGTCTTCCTTTTTTTCTGACTGTAATGTTGAGAAATTTACTATTTCTTTCTGTGAAGATTAATATTTAAATATAAGTAACTTTCATTGGATTTATTGCTACAAACACTCAGGACTAACAATCAATTTAGACTCAAATACTTAAAGTGTCTAGGCTTAAAACTATAAAAAGCATAAATAGTATAAAGATTTACAATCAATATTAATTTAAAATAGCTCCTTTCCCTGTGGAAATTCTCAGAGCTGTCATACCTTAACATGTCAGACTTGCTTTACTAGGAACTTCCATTTCCTTATAGCAGCATAGATTTTTGGTAAATACATAAATAACAATGATTTTCAGGGATTTGTTCTGTTTGCTTTAAGGCAGTTACAGACAGTAATGAAAGGCCCACTAGAGTGCATTAGGGTTGTTTAGTGTGTTTTAGAAAATGATATCCAAAGTACAGGCCCTTATAAGCTTACTGAAAAGTGACATGAACACCCTGATGCCCTTGTAATCACCCACAAGTAGAATCATACAGGGAGTATAGAGTTTGCTTTTCACCTATCACAATATTCTATCTTCAGGTCTGATTTATGGAAACTTTGGCTCAGTCATAGCCCTAATAGATTGGTGTTTCTGAGCAAAGATATTAATTTTTGACTAAAAAGCAGTGATAGGTAGAAGAGTAAGTAGAAGCTACACTAACCTTCTCCTAGGACCACTCTGGAATTACAACTAAATTGTAGAGAAATCATCCAGAATAACCAATTAAACAATACCTAGAGAGAAGCCTTATAACCATGGATGGACAGAAGAAGCCACTTCACCACAGTGTGACTGGTACTGAGTGCAGAGGAGACACAAAAAGTTTGGCTGGGCTCCCATAAGTGGCATCTGAAGGGCCAGAGGGAAATTTCAGCAGCTGTGGGGGTACACCTGAGAGGTGTGGGGTCTAAACCCCTAAGCTGGGCTCCCCAGCCTACATCACCAGAGCCAGAAAGGAACCCAGACAATACCTAGCTATGAAAAGTGGTTGGGTTTCTGTCTTCCAGAGAGAGGTGGCTGCAGACACAGTGGAACTCTTAAACAGCCAACATGCAAAATTTTATTTTCAGCTACTTACCCTGGGCTCCTCCCAAGGGGGAGCAGACTGGACTAGAGAAACTTGAGGAGAGTCTAGGGATGGTGGCTTTTGGAAGAGAACTGAGGGAACAACCACCAGAATCTCTGTGCCGAGTCATCCCCCATACTACAGAAACCATCTTGCTCAGGCTGAGCAGTCTCCTCCAATAACCCTTCTCACAGGAATTACCCTATCCTGCCCCCTTTGGTGCTTAAGCCAGAGAGCTAATTACAGATTGACTAGATTAACAACTGAAGGAGACAACCACAGACTGTGGATCACTGGTAGTCTTGAATACGCTGCCTAGGCCCAGACTGGGGCACCATCTAACATCACCAGGGTGGGATCCAGAAAGAGAAGACAGTGCACCTCTACAATAGCATACAAGATGTGATGGGCAGAGTGGATCTCCAACAGGCAGCCAAAGGGAACGACACACCAAAGAATGACACAATAACAACCAAAACCCAATTACAACAAGAGAGCCCACATAAATGGCATAAAGGGCATCCCAAGAGCATCAAGTTCAGGAGATCAAGGAGACTGCACCACGGAATCCCACAGGTCTCTTACTACAGAAGGCCAGACCAAAAAGAGAGGAAGTCAAAACAGATAAATCAAAGAAGCAGAAACAAACAAAAAGTCACCTAAAATAGGGAGAAAAAAGAAACAACCCCAAATTGAAAGGAAAGGAGTACTGTAATCCCCAGAAAGAGTGCTAAATGAAATATAGGAAAACAAACTACCAGACATTGAGTTCAAAATAATCATTATAAAGAACTCAATGAGCTCAGTGAGAACTACAAAGAACTCCAGGGAAGCTACAAGGAACTACTGCAAACTATAACAACATTAAAGAGGGCACCTAAACTATTAATAAGAGTCAGAAGGAAATAAGGAGTACAATATCTGAAATGAAGAACACAATAGAAGGAATTAAAAGAAGGCTAGATGAACCAGAGAATTGAATCAGCATGCTGGAGGACAAGGTAGAAAAAACTTCCCAGACAGAGCAATAAAATGAAAAACAAAAAAACGAAAACTCAAAAAGAACAAAGAGGTGTTAAGGGAACTGCAGGACAACATGAAACATAATAATATCCATATCGTAGGGATACCAGAAGAAGAAGAGGATCAAAGGATAGAAAACCTGTTTCAAAAGTAATGACAGAAAACTTCCTTAACTTGTTGAGGGAAAAAGTCATGCAAGTCCAGGAAGCAATGAAGGTAAACCCAAAAAGGCCTACACCAAGACACATCATAATTGAAATGGCAAAACTCAAAGAAAGAAGGAACTCATACCTTTCACAACAGCATAGACATAACTGGAGTGAATTAAGCTAAGTGACATAAACCAGGTGGTAAAAGACAAACACCATATGATCTCACCTATAGGAGGAAACTAATGAACAAAACAAACAAACGAGTAAAATAGAACCACAGGCATGGAAATAAGGAACAGACTGACAGCGACCAGAGGGAAGCAGGGAGGGGGTTAAAGGGAGAAAGAATGGGAAGGGTCTAGTCAAGGGACATGTATAAATGATCCATGGACATGAACAACAGGGTGGGGATTGACTGTGGAAGCAGGGGTGGGTGGGACAGGGGAGAACAAATAGGGAAAATTGAGACCACTGTAATAGCACAATAAAAATAAGAAGAAACCATGAACAGTAGCAGCTTGCTGATTTCCTCCTTATTCTTCTTTAGTATGGATTTGTGAGCCAATGACTATATATATTTTAAATATTTTATTTATTATTTTTATAGAGAAGGGAAGGGAGGGAGGAAGAGAGGGAGAGAAACATCGATGTGTGGTTGTCAACTGGGGACCTGGCCTGAAACCCAAGTATGTGCTCTGACTGGAATCAAACAAGCAACCCTTTGGTTCACAGGCAGGTGCTCAATCCACTGGGCCACATCTATCAGGGCAAATAACTGTCTTTTATTATTGTTGCCTAAAAAACTTTTACCTCCTATTAATGTACATAAAATTCATACTGACATCAAATTATGAGAAGATTGGACATTTTCAAACTAATTACAGTATTCCCTCACTTATCACGGGTATTATGCTCCCCTGCGAAGTAGGAACCTTACATTTATTCTACACTCTTAAACCTACGTAACTTTAACAACATACATACACAGTACCACAAAATCCCACGATATTGTGAAAAATCTGTGATAAGTAATTAAATATAATATTTTTAAAAATCCCACAATATAGTGAGGCTGCGATACGTGAACTGTAATATAGTGAGGGACTACTGTACCTGTTATTTTCTTATATCACCTTTAAAAAATTGTTTTGTCTTTTCTGTAGGTCTGTGGCCATTCCACCACAAACATTGTTTAAAATCACTCAGTGGATTTTATAATTTATTAAAAAATTTTATTGTTTTTCAATTACAGTTGTCCCAGTTTTTCCCACATTGATCTCCCTCTGCCCTCCCTCCTATCCCCACTCCCAAAGTCAATCCCCACTTCGCCGTCCATGGGCTTTTTATACTTCTTCCTTGACAAGACCCTCCCCTTCCTTCCTCATTACCTCCCTCCCCCCTCCCCTCCGGTCACCCTCAGTCTGTTCCTTGTTTCAGTGTCTCTGGTTCTACTCTGCTCATTTGTTTGTTTTGTTCATTAGTTTCCAGTTATAGGTGAGATCATATGGTATTTGTCTTTCAACACCTGGCTTATTTCACTTAGTATAATAGTCTCCAGTTCCAACCATGCTCTTGCAAAAGGTAGTAGTTCCTTCTTTCTTTCTGCTGCATAGTACTCCATTGTGTAAATGTACCACAGTTTTTTGATTCATTCATTTTCTGATGGGCACCTAGGCTGTTTCCAGCACTTGGCTATTGTAAATCATGCTGCTATGAACATTGAGGTGCATAAGTTCTTTTGAATTGGTTTTTCAGGATGCTTATGGTATAATCCCAGCAGTGGTGTCATTGGATCAAAAGGCAGTTCCATTTTTAGTTTTTTGAGGAAATTCCATACTGTTTTCCATAGTGGCTACACCAGTCTGCATTCCTACCAAGAGTGCACTAGGGTTCCCTTTCTGCACATCCTCTCCAGCACTTGTTGTTTGTTGATTTGTTGGTGATGGTCATTCTGACTGGTGTGAGGTGGTATCGCACTAGTTTTAATTTGCATCTCTCTAATGGCTAGTGATGTTGAATGTCTTTTCATATGTTTATGGGCCCACTGTATGTCCTCCTTGAAGAAGTGTCTATTCAGGTCTTTTTCTCATTTTTTTTTTATCAGGAGAAAAGGGTAAACAAGTGTTTTTAAAAACTTCTATGTATTTCTTCCAAGTAAAGGATAGATTAAGTAGAAAAAAGGAGGAATTGAGACTTCTGTAATAGTGTCAACAATAAAAATAAATAAATGAATAAGCAACATGTATGCACAAAAAGGAAGAAAATATTAGGCCAGATGACAACCAGTGAACTGGTGTCAAGGTTGCCAGAGTGCAAGCAGTAGTATGTGTTGAGTCCAGGCTTGGAAAGAGGTCACTACCACTACTGCAGCGTCCAATGGGCTGAAGCATGGTGCTGGCTAGCCCAACTCAAAAGGTAGAGAAAGGATTGTGGGGTGAAACTGCCAAGTCACATTGAAAAAGGTATTTCTACAAGAAGGAGGAAAGAAGGGGTAAAGAAAAAATTCTATTAAAGCCATACAACATTTATGTTAGAGAATATACTTTATTAAGATTATTAATTCACTTACTTTTCATATTTCATTGATTTTTAAAATTTTCCTCCTTCTTATAATTTCCTTGACAGAGTTCAAGAAGACAATTAGAGAGAATCTTTTATGAACTTTAAAAGATTTCATATTACAAATGATATTTTACCTAAGTTTAAAGTACTTAAAAAATATTTTAAACATTTTAAAAACAACATGTTCCTTGATTTCTGTAATATAGCAGTTCTGTTAAATGTGTTATACTCTAAAATTTGTTCCTTTGTGGTTGACCTGTTTTTTTATTCTACATTTGATATTTTTATTTTTAATGTTTTAGACTTCTAAATGTGGGATTTTTTTCTTATCTATTTATCTCTTTTTGACACTTTGTAATCCACCAATCTGGTACTTCATATTTTTCTTTAATTTTAAGTGACAACCAAGCATTATTTCAAGTATTTCTCCTAATTTAATTATTTTTCCTCTTCACCTGAAACTCAGGTAGGTTTTGAACATTATTTTTGTCCTTCATGGATATTAACATTGTTTTATATTTTCCATATCAGTATCAATTTTTGGCAGCTTTTGAATTACTAGAGCCTTTGCCAGTCTTTTAGCTCTTTAATTCATTTGCTGTGTTTTATCACTTACTGTTGAATTCAAACATTGTTTCATGTGGCTATTTATAATGGCTTGTCTTCAAGTTTCCAATATTTGTTTCCCCTTTAAAGATATTCACTATGCATATTTTGAGTTTTGTTCAGAGTGATTCATTTCTTCTAATGCCTCTATTTTAAGTTGTTTAGTTTATTATGAATTTTTAAATAGTGCTCTCATTCCTCACAGAGTTCATACATTTTTCTGTTAGCTCATAGTACCTGAAAATTATTAGATACTATGATGAAATATGAGGTTTTTCACTTATTTGGTAAATTAAGAGGAATGAAGCCCTCCCATTTAGATAAACTTTCATGTTGCAATCTGGGATTATTTCTTCTGACCTTAGGAAACCCCCCAATACTTCACCCAGGCTCTGCTCTTTTGCACAAATTACCTTCTCCTAATTGAGCTACTCTACTTTGGACATAGAAACAGAACCACTGGAGTCTGGCAAGCTGAACTGTACTTGTAAAAATACCTCTCAACCCAGCCACGACTCATCTCCCATAATGTTGCGGTGTCTTCAGAGTCTGTGACTGTTACCACTCCTGTCCTGGTGGTACTGAGCCAGGTGATCATAACCTCAGAGAACAAAGGAGGGAAAGAAACAGAACTGGAAAGCAGGCATGATACATCTTCTATATTTATGGTGCCTGGTCTTCTGCTTCACTAGGCTTTTTATTTATCCCCTCCCTCACTAGAATCTTGCCACATTCTGTCTTCTTGAGGATTTCCTAAAGTTTTATTATTGTTGTTAGCAGTATGTATAGTTTTTGGTTGTTATTTGGCTCTGGAATCTATCACTCTCCCTCTTACCCCCCAATGCTGTCTCCCAGAGTTAACTTTGAGAGGAGCCAGCCAGAAGCTCTTTACTTTTATGATATTCTGCTTAGAGGCAACGTCTAAGAATTTGTTAGTGCTCCCCGCCTTAAAATTAGGGGCACTTCCTAACCAAATTTAGATTTCCTTTTTCAGTATTGGCACCGCACTCCCTATAAATGTCTCTTGCTTATGATAAAAATAACACTTACTGGGTTTTTCAAAGATTGTTGAAGTGCATCCTCATAGTGTGGTCCAATTTCTCAAACTTTAATATTAAGGATTTACATCCTCAGGCCTTGAGTCAGGCACAGCGGCACACAATTTTAAAAATTATCCTGGATGATTCTTAATTACTTGGTCCACAGACCATACTGTAAAATAATTGTTAAGAGCAATGTCAACTCAATGAGTAAAACACTTGGAAACCAGTGGAGATCAGTTAGGAATCTCTTTTCCCCCTTCAAGGAAATAACCTAACTTCTTTAAAAAATTGTATGCTCCTTAGGCAAGGATGAATAACTTTTCCCAGCATGCTACTTTTCAAAGGAATTTTGTGGACTTATTTATTCCATTAATCTCCAATATTACTAAATCTTTTTTTTTTTTTTTTTTTTTTGGTTTTTCAATTACAGTTGTCCCCTTTTCCCCTAATTTCTCTCTAATTCTTTATGTTAAATATACTATCAAAAATTATAAAACAGGTTTATATGGTTCTGAAGGACTTTCTGCCATGTATGTAGTGTGGTTTCAGGCCATAAGTCCATGTGTGGGCTGGTTGAGTTTCTCAGTGGAGTCATCTTTCTCCTTTACTCAGAGACTAGCTATGAACAAACACATTTCCTCATTGCCCACTTTTGTGTGGTTCACTTTTATAGATTGCCTGGGCACTGAGTGTATAGTCCTTTTAGACACATGGGCTCATGCAGTGTCTCTCATCTGACTACCGTCCTGGCATATTCCAAAGGCTTTGCATCAGTTATTGAAGATGGGATTAGAATTGTAGCTTGAAGTTACAGGAACTTTCAGAACATTGGACATAGTGTGCATATCTTGATTTGTGTTTATGTTTTTGGGTTTTGTTCTTTTTTCTTTTTTTGTCTTTTGAGGATCTTCTTTACTTTTGAGCATGTTTTTTGCTTTTGGATTGTTCTGTTTTAATTTTGGAGTTTTGAACTATGCATTTTGAGCTATAGATTTTCTCTGTGATTATTCCCCAAAGTCGGTTTCTGCTTTCTCAATGCCCACCTACAATCCCAGGATCTTATGCATAATTTTATCTAATGATATTTAGCACTTTATAGTTCATCCATTTGTTTTTAGGTTCATATTGAACTAATTAAGCAAAATCATTTTCTCTTACTCATTTACTCTATAATATTCTAGCCAAGAATCTAGTACATCTTTGCTTCTCAGTAGGGAGTGTCAAATAAGAGTGAAGCATTGAGATAAAACCATTTGAATAGAATTCCTTCTTTCATAATACCACCTCTGTAATAGAATTAGAACCTGATAATATCCAAACACCTTTAGAAAATGTATAACAAATCAAACAAAAAGAAATATATATATATATATATATATATATATATTTATAAAATCTTTTATCCAGGTTGACACAAATTTTTATTGTTTTATTTAAATATAGTACTATATTTTTATGTAGGCATGCATACATATGTACTTATCAATATATACATACAATATACATATATGTTGATGGTGAGAGTTAACCTTTTATTTATGCACAGAATATACTATAGCACCATGTATATAAAGATGATCTATTAACAAATAGAATATAGTTCAATGTATTAAGAGACTCTTTTACCCATATCAACTCTATCACTTATTTTATTTACTATGTGTCTTATAATATTTTCCAAAAACCATCAGGCCTCTCTTTTCCTGAGGGATGCCATTTTCCTTCTTTCTCTCCCTCAAAAATATAAGAGAAAATAAACAACAATAACAAAATACCAACTTACATGAAATTTATAAAGTAGGAAAAGACACTAAACTTTGCTTCTCTTTGTATTTGCCTTATGATCTGGGTATGCAATTCCTCCAGATAGTTAGTCTCAGCAGTAGTAAATAGAATGTTGGCTCAAAATGAATTATCAAAGAATCAGGAGCTGTTATAAACACATTCCTCAGCTAGCATAATGAAGTTGTGATAAATAAAATGGATTTGTATTCTAAAGCTACAGTCCTCTGACTTCTTAGCTTCTCAGAAGGATCTGATTATGATAATAAATTTTATATTCAGAGCAGGAAACATGACAGAGGCTACCAAATAATTTTATTTAAAAATATTTATAACTACTATTTGCAAGCAACAGATGCATAGGAGTCATTAAAGAATCCTGCCAACTCATGTATGCCAGTGTATTAGCCAATTCAACTCTATCAGCTACCATATTCTGAATTATTTAACTCCCATTTTTGGCCACCAAAATTAAAATGTTTCCTTCTTCTAGTGCCCATTTAGAAAAAATCAAATTTATCTAAGTATATTACACATATAAGTATACTATATTTTTGAGCTCTTTTCTTTCTCTTCTTCCCATTTTCCTCTTTATTCACAGACTTATTCTTACTTCACACCTGCTCACACCTTTATATCAGCATCTTACCATCCAGTGTTTTTTACTCTTATTGCCATTCAAGACGCTTTCATTGACTTTTTTATATATGAAGGAGACATTTCTCTGCTTGGTCAGGTTTAAAGACATTTTATTTGTCATATTTAGTAGACAGAACTTCTAAATAGCAATGAAAAACAATTGTAGTCTTTATTACTATTTCTTCTTTCTTTTTTTCCATTTTCTACTCTTCCCCCCAACCACTGTTTTCTGTTACCATTCATCGTTTATTGTATCCTTTTCTCTTAGAAGTGCAGGCAGTCATAATTTAAAAGGTCTACTTTTGCCCTGGCTGGTGTGGCTCAGTGGATTGTGTGCCAGCCTACAAACCAAAAGATAGTCTGTTGTATCCCATTCAGAGCACATGTCTGGGTTGGAGGCCTGGTCCCCAGTTGGGGGAGTGTGAGAGGCAACTGATTGATGTATCTCTCACACTTAGATGTTTCTTTCTCTCTCTTTCTCCCTTTCTTTCCTTGTCTCTAAAAGTAAATAAATAAAATATTTAAAAATAATAAGTTAAGGATTTACTCTTGTGGGAGACTTGAAGAATCTATCTTTGTAGTTTCTTCTCTCTTTTCCCTACTGAACACAGGAAACTAGACTTTATTTGCCTTTCCTGGCCAGCTCTATACCTTCTAGAAAACAGTATATCTTGACTATAAGATGGATCCTTCTTATTTGTTCTCTTTTGGTATAGACCTCTTCTCAAAGCAGAAAAATAAAAGTCAAAGCCTCGACTTGGTCTTGGTGGGGGAAGGGGTGCATGTTTTGACTGCTTTGATTCAAGGTTTTAGAGCATCACCTGCATAGGACAACAAACAAAAATACTTTGTTATAGTTCTACACATGGGATGGAGTAAAACCTAATTTATTAATAAAATGTACTTAACTTTGTATGGATGTAAAATGTGGGGCAAAAGTAAGTTGACAGTTACATGTGAAACAGAATTTATTCTTGTATTACTATTAATGAATTATTGTATTATTTTCCATACAAACAGCTGAAAACTTACATTTTCCCCACCCTGAATATATATTCTCTCAGGAACTTGTTAGGGTTTCATTGAGTAGAATTGAGTAGACTTAGTTAAAATATTAAAATAATTTCAGTTTACTATTCACCTCTTGTGGGATTTTAACATTTAATTACAGAAATAACAATGAACTTCTTAAATTAACCATGGAAGGAATGGGGTGAGAGAATGTGAAGATGGAGAAGTTGAACTTTCCATACAGTCTAGGACATGCAAGTGACCTGATCCTTCATCATGCTGTCTCATAAAGACTATGAATACTTTATGGAAGCATCTGTATATGATTCAATTTTTCTTACCTTAACCATTTAGCACGGTATTCAATGACTAATATATGCCAAATAAATTAATGAACAGATGAGGTAATATACATTTCTGCATAGATACTTGGCTTATAAGATCAGATTTGATGACCACTGCTTACCTTTTTATCCTCAGTTCTCAGTTTCTTTCATTCTTACCGTTATTTATTACATTTAAGCCACGTTAACTTTCTTGAAAAACAATCATGCTTCCTGCTAGAATCTTTGCACTTTGTACTTCCTCTGCTTGATATGCTTTGTCAGCAAATCTTCACATTTCACAACATTTATATCTCAGCTAAGCAACCCCTCATTCAAACCCAGTCACTCTAGTTCATCTGTTACTTAGCTTTATTTTTAAATATCATTCATCAATATCTAAAATTATTTTATTTAAATATTTTTTATTTTTATTTTTATTTATTTTTATTTTGGTTTTTCAATTACAGTTGTCCCCTTTTCCCTTAATTTCTCTCCCCCACCCAACCCACCTAAATATTTATTGATGACTGCACTAGAGCAGATATATTTTATTTATTGCCCCAATGTTACTCTCAGGACAGTGGCTAATAAAGAGAAGATCCTCAGTAAACACTCGTTGAGTTAATTAAATGAATAAGTATTATTTTATATGTTTGTGTGTGTGTGTTTGTATATACTGGATTATTCTGGTAAGAATTTTACAGCTGACTTTATGGAAAATAAAACCCTCTTTTTGAAGACTTGCTGGTTTTCACAGGATGGAGAAATACTCATGGCACAGCCAATTTCAAACTACCAAAGTGATCTCACTGAACTTGGAATTGGGAAGATACATACATAATCGCCCCTTTGATCCTATGAAAATTGACTTGACCTGGCTTCAACACACTAAATCTATTTTCTTTCCATCAAATAGATGTTTATAAGAGACATTAAAATGCAAAGCCAGAAGCAGGGCCCAAATCTACATTTTCCAACCTACTTGCTGTCAATTTACTAAACCAGCTGCATACATGTGCTCATTTGGTTGTTAATGTGCTGTTTGCATGTCCTTTCTGCCTCTATCTAGCAAATGTCTACTAATACTGTAAGATAAAACTTAAAAGTAACTTTAAAAGTAACTTTAAAAACAATTTATAGTTTTCATCAAAAATTAATTTTTTCATATAATCCATAAACTATTTTATTTATTCAGCTTTGTGTTATATAGTCATATGTGTGGTTTTCCCTACTTGAACTGAACCTTGCTGTGGGGAGAGAACATATTATCGTCATCTCTATGTCACTAGTATATAGGAGGGTGCCTAACATATAAAGAAATAAAAAAAATGTTTAATTTAATGGATTTTTAATAGTTTAGAGATTTCAAATAAAGTTTAAATTAAGTTCTTAAAAAATAAAATAATACAAGTGCAGGTCCCTTCGCAATAAGAAAGCATACTTTTTTTTTTTATCATCTTATGTTTTTCTGGCAAGTAGTAAGTTGTGATTTACAGCTCGATAGAAAGTGTGAGAGACACAGACTGTTCTTCCCTTAAGAGTTAGAGGTGGTAAGTCGTCAGCAAAACATGAAGGAAGACTAAGGGAAAGAAGCACGAACACTTGTATCTTGCAAATCTTTTATTTAAACAACCTCAAATAATTTTGAAAGTCGGCATTTGAAAAATGGTTGGTCACAACCAAAATATGTGTTTGTAAAGTCAGCATTAGTTATAATGTATGACTCATAGTTTTCCTTAAAAATTAATATTCATTCTTAAAATATCCCAGCCCATTATCAAGATGCTTGCTTAGGTTTCTGAAAACAAAACCAGATTTAATAAGAAATCATATTTGTTTCTACTGCAACTTTATGGATAGTAACACATGTGTTCTATATCAGGATTCCCTTACTTTTAGGTTAACTAACTAAATATCATTATAGTACAATCCCAGTGAACCATATTATCATGATTTCTATAGACAGAGATAAAAGAATGTCTTACATTACTTTTAAGAGAACTAAAAACCAGTGCTTGTGCAAATGCCATCATAGGAAAGTTACTGATTTACTTAATGTAAAATTTATGGGAAATACAAACAAATTTTATTAATCAAGGTTGGCTTACACTGAAATGAGTATATATAGCTTTCCAAGTGATAAAGGATTCACAAAAAAACTCAGCATATAAAAGCTTTTAAAGTATATGGTTATTTATAAGAACCATGTTAGTTTTATAATGTCCTCTGAATTCGTTTTTTTGTCTCTATATAACAGATTTACCATAAATTTAGCAGCTTAAAACAACACATTTTTATCTCACAGTTTCTGTGGTCAGAACTCCAGTTAAGGTTTATTTAAGTCTTCTGGTCTTGCTTTCACAGGGCAGAAATCAAGGTGTTGGTCAGACTGCGTTCTCATTTGGAAATTGTACCAGTAAAGAACACCCTTTGGAGTTCATATCTTTTGGTTGTATGAACAAGGGCCCATCTTCTTACTGGCCATTAGATGGAGGCTACTCTGAGCTTATAGGGGCCTCCTGTAGTTATTCCCTGCCACACATATTGCTCACTTTTTAAGGCCCACCATAAGGCAATTTGTTTTTCAAGACCAGCATGAGAGCATTTCTACTGCTCTCCTCAATATATGAATATAGCGCCATCAACTCTGGCATACAATGTAATCTGATCAAGATGGTAATATACCTACAATTTTGCCATATTCTATTGGTTAGAAGCAAGTTATAAGATCCACCCACACTCAAAAAAGGATATCATACAAGGTCATCAATCACTAGGAGTCAACCTGTGATGTTTGTGACATACCCTCAAACTACTACAATGGTCTATTTCCCCTAGTATGGAGAAAAATGAGTACTGAATGTTGGTAGATGAAAACATTTTCTATAAACATATTTTCATAGTGTATTAGCTCTAAATTATCTTAATATATCTCGTTTAACAAAAAGCCCAGGGTACAATTTTTGCCAAACTTTATTAACTGCTCTTTTTAGTTGATATTTATTTCAAATTCAATCCTCATGTGAGGTGCAGAAGTGAGGAAAAGAAGAGACATACGATAACACTTTTCTTCATCTGACAACACAGAGTAGAGATTCAAGACAATTGAAACAGACAGATAAAATAAAGCAATTAAATTTTTATTTCTTTTTTTTTTAAATTTAGCTCCTGGCACTCAACACATTTACATGAAGACAAATAGGATAGAGCCTGGGATAAAGAAGGCTGAGGAAGCTTTACAACAATAAAATAAATATCTAATTTTATTTTTATTTCACTTTCAACTGAGAGACCAAATATTAAAATCAAAACAAACCCTAAGTCTTATACATGCTAGTATCTGATATACTCAACAAGCAGAAACTTGCAGTATTATTATTTAATAAACAGCTTCTTGCCTGATAGAGAAAATAAAACAAAAACTTGAAACAAATGCTGTCCAAATTTGTATTACAAACTTTTATGGTACAACAACAATATAAAATTAAAACTAAACCAACAAACAAATAAAGAAACTAAGCTACTTTTGTTTGTGAAGTAAATCCTAAACATAATAAGATTTATGTATAGATTTTGATTTTATAATTGTATAAACCAAGAGAATGCCTTTTAAAAATAAATTTAATTGTGCAATATTTATATCGAATTACAGGAAACTGTCTTCACATGATATTTGTTTTTGGTACAACAGACATTATTCTGCTTTGTCCTGATGTCAGCAAATAATCATTTTTTCACAATGTTTTTTTCCTCATTAATGTTATCACAGTATCAGCCCCAAATACTGAGGTCTGTCATAGATTTTTATAAATGCAAAATGGTTATCATCATGAACATCACATAAAAATTCCACCTCTGGTCATAATATGTATCCTTACTTTAAAAAACTGTATCTAGATGTACATCATCCTTTTGATCTTTGAAATTAAGAGAAAATTAATTTCATTTGAAGAAAATGCACATTATATTATTGGTTGGGTAAGATTAATTTTCCAAAGTTTAGAATATTAAATTAATAAAAAATACAAAAAGAATAAAGTGTAACAACTATTTAAGTGCAAAGCAATGTATTTAAGAAAAATAGGCAAGCAATAAGAACAAGGTCCAATAAATTTCTCAAATTTACCGTGAATTTATGTTCTCCTTTCATTGTGATCCTCCCCTAATGCTCCCAACACAGTAAATAACATTTTCTTTCTTTCTTTCTTTTCCTTTTTTTTTGTGGCTCAGACTTTGAAATCTGGGTGATCACTTACATCTTCCTTACACAGTGCCTGTGTCTAACCCATCACCAAGTTGTGCTATTTCCTTTTATTCTCCTTGTATGTCAAGTCATGCCGTTTTCCCCACTGTCACTGCTATCATAGCAGTTCTAGAAGTCATCATTTCTTATCTCTACGACTTCTCTAACCTGACATTACCTCTTTTAACATGCATTCTTACTTTCCTGATACACTTTGTATTATAATAACCAGAATAATTTTTTAAAATACAAATTGGCTTACATTATTCTTAGTTTTAAAATCCTACAATGCCTTTTAATAAATAAGGATGATATTAAAAATCCTAAACATGACAGATCTCTTCCACATATTCTTGTCCTTGAACATCTCACCTCCCTTTTCAAGTCACATTCATTTTATTCTGCTTCTGTCACACCAACACTGTCACACATGTCTACCCCCATTACTTCTCTCTTTCCAACCTCTTTGCTTGCCATATTCTTACTCATCCTCTGATCAAATGCCTTATCAAATGTCGCTTTCTCTTGATCTCATTATAGTTTATTTTCTGTTATGACTTTGCATGTTATGTTATTCTGGGTAATATTAATTTATATTATTTTCACTTTAGTGTTATTATATGATTATCATCTTCCACTGGATTCTAAGAAATAAAATCCCTGAAATTTTACTTGTTCCTTGCCATTAATTATCCCCAGCTTCTGGCAATGAGCTAGCTCATGATAGTCATAGAAAATTGTTGTTTCATGAATAAGAGGCTAAACATTGACAGATGCTATAAAGATTTAATAGTCAAAAATGTTTCAATTTTATAGTGTGGTTTATTTTGGAGAAAAACAATAGAGAAATCATGGGAATTTAAATTTAGAGTAAGTCTTAAAGTCTTCTGTGTTATACTTTTGTTACCAACCAAGTCTCAGAAAGAATACAAGTCTTGTTAAATATGCCATTAAATTCAGAGCAAGGACAAATAGTGAGGTCTCCCACCTCACAGTCTGGTGACTGTGCTATTGGTACTTTGGGTCTTATTAACATGACTGCATAAATTTCTTTAACTCTTTTCTCCATAATGTGGGTATCATTTTTGTATCCATAGGTCTTTGTAGCTAGTCAGTTATTCATGCAGATAACCACTCTTTGATATCCAAAATACCACCAAATGCTCATTTTTTCTGCATCCCTGACCACTCTGTATTTTCTCCTTGTTTCTTCAATGTAGCTCTTACTCGAGCTTCTGTTTTGGTCCCCCACACTTTTCACCTTCTATTACCATTCAGGATGATCTTACATAGAGAGGTACCTCGGTACTTGTCATTAACTTGTGCCAGAACAGTTCCTCTTGTGCGGTGGCATCGTGACTCAAGCAAGCATGAGTGCTAAAACATGTTTTTGCTTGTCAGAATGTGACAAGTACAGGGTTTGACAAGTTCTAAAGCCCACAAGTACCAAGGTATGGCTGTATTTCATTCTCTGCCACTCTCATTCTTCACCTCACTGCGGTCAACCTTGTTATCAGCTTTTGTGGACTCTCACTCTGCTCCCTCTTCTCTTCCTCTACTGTTACTGCTTTACTGCTGTTGTTCTGCTCTCTCAGCTACAGACATGATAAGTCAACTGTATCTGGCAACTAGCTGTGTCTTCTTCAAGCCACACTTCACGGTGTATCCAGGCTCCTTTAAAAACTAAAGTTTTTCATGGGGTTCTGAATCAAATGTTTTACTAGCAAATACTTTACCTGTCTTTAACGCAAAATGCAAATATTTTATTCTACTACTTCAGATTCTTGATCACAGTGACAAAAATCACACTTAAATTAGTTTAAGGGGGGAAAAAAAAAGAATGTATTGTGTCATGGGATCTAAGGAGGGAATGAAGCAGCTTCCAGGAAGACAGGCAAAGCTGGACATCAGATATGACTCAACATACGGACTCAAACACCACTGAGACATGTTCTCCTTTGTTTTATGTTTCCCTAAGCATTAGTGCACTTCTCTTTCACGTTGCTCTGTTTTGCAATGAGGGAGAATATTAGCTATAGATAGAACCTCAGATTTACGTGAAATAACACATTTTATTCAAATTGAGGTTATGATAATGTTTAGTTTTATAAAACACATTTTTTCATTTAAATAATCACAGAAAGAAAAATAATTAGGGCCAAACAAAGGAATGTTAGAAACAATACCTACAAAATTTTGAACTTCTATTATAAATCCAAAGTCTTTAAGGAAGGACTTAAGCAATTTAACCAATTTAGCCTGTTCAGTTATATTACAAAATTTGAACTTTATTTTCTGTTTAATAGTGTAAATTGACTTGTAAGAAAAGCTACAAACATATTTCAGGGAAAGAAAATGAATTTTGGCTTCAGAAAATATTTACAGTCCATTGTTTTTGCAGTTTTGTTCAATAAAAATCTACTGTTTCTGTTGCTGAAACTGTGAAGCCAGATCTCTCCTACTGTTGTTCTGTTAGCAAAGTCAGTTGACAATGGCATGCAAAAGAAAGTAGCATTTCTCAATATGTCTTAATTTCCATATGTAGCCACAGAATTTAGCACAGTATGCATTTGAATCTAATTTGCTTCCTTTCTTATTCGTGCATAAAATATATGGTTTCTAAATTGGTTTAATGGAAGCAATTATCAGAACAATATTCACTGGAAGTGCTGTGTATGAAGAAATGCATAAAAACAGAGAATATATTTTCCAGTATGACTTGTATAGCCATTTAAGCTCAAGAAGTAAGCAGATCAGCACTATGTGATTGAACAGCATTCTGACTAATCTATCATGAATTCAATGTGTTTCATTAGAATCTAAATGTCTTAAAAATTGCTGGGATTTTGTTTTGTTTAATTCTAAATTTCCATTTCCACAAACAAGTAAACATTTGTCTATCATTTCATGACTATGTCCTTACTGATATACATACTTCTAATTTTTTTTTTTGTCTTTTAGCCATATATGCCACTAATACCCATATCTAGGGAGTAATGAACCTATAACTTTTATAGTTAGTCCCTACTACATGGAGAACTTACAAAAGAAGTACTCTTCTTTTCCATATATCAAATAACAATTTGGGAAATAGAAGAATTTGTTATTGGCCTAAGAATTTAAAAGACATGAATGGCCAACTATCCACACAAAGTGGGCCATGCATATTTGAATGGCATGATTCACATGCCTCTGGGGCTAAAGGGTTTGCGTTTCCTAGTAATTGCTGAGTGCTTAGAAAAGAGAGGATAGCTAGTGCTTGAGTTTCAGTTCTCCTCACTTCAGTAAACATCAGTTGCTCTGGAGTATATAGAACATTTTCTTTATTCTTTCTTTTCATGCCAAACTTATACCCCCATTTTTCCTCTTTAAATTTGAACCTCATAGTCCATTGCTTTACAGAATAAGGCAATCATACTAAATTTTTGTTCTAAAAAGATAAGAACAGAGATATTTATAGCACCTACTTAAATGAAAATATTAAATATATGTAGAGCTTATTGAGAAATAAAAGCCCCCCCCCCCCATTTTACTGTTGGAAATATGAATCAGAGGAAGAGAAAGTAAGAGAATCGATAAAGTATCAGCAGAAGGTAGGTAGAGGGATTCATGCGTGCAGTCCCACTCTTTGATCACACATTTGTGAAACTATAGTAATATATTTCCAATCAATACTTCACAAAGTTAGTCAGCATGACATTTTATATGAATTTGCATAAAAACTCAAAGTACTTCTAATGAGCTTATGTTGAATACACATACAGGGAAAAAGGAAATACTTTCTCCAGTATATTATTTTAGGCAAAACATGGAAATCTTCAGCAGCTCAAGAGAAATTACAAATATTTAAGAATAAAAGCATTACAGGAGAATCTCCCAGAAACTTGGTTCTTCCCACCAATGCAGTAAAGAATTACAGATCAGCTTGTCTGTTAACATGCAAGCAAGCAGAGTTTATTGGTGATATGTTCTTATGGAAGAGTAGGGGCCTTGCTGAAGTGGGGGAGAAGGGCAAGAGTAAGGCTGGCAAGGGCAAAAGTGACAAGAGAAGAGAGGTAATGGCAGGGTGGCAAGAGCAAGAGCCTGAGGTTGGGTGGCCGGAGGCTAGTGTACAGAGAGAGGGAGTCCTTTGTTCTGAGGACTTACACAGTTGGCGGGATGGACGAATGTGAAGAAGTTACATATTAATTGACAGGTAAAGGTGGTGCTAGCTTTCCAGGACAGGGGCCTCAATAACCAAAGGTGGTAATCAGCTTCTTACCTTAGGCCTTATGGGCCCTTCCCAGCCTTGGGATGAAAGCACAGTTTCAAAGGCTTTCTTTCCCAGATAGTGGAAATGATACACAGGATTTCAAGGACTGCTGGGTCAGTGGGTGGTACATGTATCCCTCCTCCTCCCTGCCTTAGTTTGCTATCTATCCTAACAAAAATTGATTAGAAATATAAGAAGAGGTAGTTTTAAAAAGTACTATAAAAATTTTAAGAACTTGGTAATTGAGTATAAACAAGTAGTGATAAAAATATAATATAAAGTTGCCCCTGGATCTCTCCATTGGCTAAAATAATCTATAGTAAAGGCTGAAATTATTTTAGCCCTTAATTCAAAAGTGCAGCTTTTTTTAGTATGAAAATCTGAAAACAGAAACTTTTCATGCTCTTTATAATTCATCTATTTGTTTTACCCTTTCCAGAAAGTGATTGTGCTTGAAGCTACCTATTTGTTGGCAATGAGCAGGCTTGTAAAAATTGTAGGCAGAAGTCAACCTGCAGGAGAGAAACACTGTTTGATTAGTTCTCGTGTAAAACTTGTAGAGAGGTTAATGATTGAGAATAATTAAACAAAGCTGTATATTTATTAAATAAAACTACCACTCATCTTCTCCCTTGTATTCAAACTTGCTTTAAAAGTGATACTACATGTGTCAAAAACTACTAACTTCACTAATCCTATTGCCTGTATTACCTGAACACATATCTAGACCACACAGACAATTGTCTTTTCCTAATCTTATATACATACAAAAATTTAACTAGAAGGATATTCACTAAGGCAATGTAGAGAATAAATAATAAAGCATAACATATCAAAGAACAGGAACTTTTGTTAGGTTGCCATATCAACAGTGGCATAAAAACACAGAACTTCCTGCTAGTGAAATCTAAACACGCTTTTCTTAATTACTCACGTTGTGGTAGCAGAGGTGCGCTTCTGCATCTAAGAGTAAGTCCTGTAATTACTTTTCAATTTACCTCGGCTCATATTCCAATGAGTATCTGATCTCAGTGCTTTTATTGGTCCTATATATTTCCTCAACTTCTTGCTGGGATGTTGATACCAGGCAGGTTCTGTGACTCTTGATTGACTCCTATTTATTTGTACTTTGTGCTTTCAAGTGTATTGCAAATATTGTCCATGAGTGTGCTGTTTTTATGTGCAAATTCAGGAAGTTTTAAATTAGGCTTCTGCCATAGCCACCATGTTCCAAGAATTCCTACACTCATCATTTTAAACATACAAAATTTGATATTTTTTATTAAAGATAGATCAAAAACCCATTATAACATTTCCTAAAAATAAAACTATAACTAAAACTATGAAAAATAAAGATCTTATTACATATGTCTGCATTTGAGTAATACAGATGCTATAAAAAGTAATACAATTTGTTCATTGATTGTCATAATTATTAACATGTAGGTAAGTATTTATTGTAGATGCTCTTTCAAAAAAATTTTTTTCCCATTATAGCTGATTACTGTGGCATTGATAATTTTCTTTTGAAGCTAATTACTCACTGGAATGCCTGTACTTTACAGTCAAGAAAAATCGCATGGCCTTTTCATGAGAAGATGCAAATTTTCCATTGAAGTTGAGCAAATAATGGAAAATGACTTTTAAAATAGCTACCTATAATTATTGCATGGATTTGAGTTAGCAACGCAAATTTACATTTATGACTTTGAGCCATATACTGCATTCATAGGTTTTTTTGAAGTATTCTAAATCTGTAATTCTAATGCCAATAAATTATAGGTTACTATTTAATTTCCTTTGTTTTACTCCTACACTCAGTCTTTCTGATTGATGATAAAGTTCTAGAATTAATTTTCTGGTTCTCAAATATGTCACTTATTAGCTTCAGGAATCACAAAAATATAATAACAATTACATAATAATACATTATTATTAAAATGAAGATATTAGAACTGTAAAACCAGTAATAACAAGATTAGGTAAAAACCTATTAGAGTCAAGATCCTATAATTTTTTTCAAAAGTTTTTGTTAATGACAGGTAACAACTTCATTGCCTTTGAATTAGTTGCTTATAATGATTAGGATTAATATCGCTCACCATGTAACAAAATTGAGAGCCTGGTGATCTTAAATTGTAAACTTCTTACTGAAGCATGGTACAAAAGATTATATGAGTTCTATGGAATTTTATACAGAATGAAAAATTAATACACGCTAACTGCCTATATTTATCATTCAATAGAAGCAAATCTCAGCTTGTTATTTTTAAATTTTCACATACTTCCCTTGCACTCACTGTGGGAATGTAGAAAAAACTGCATATTTAACCACTAGGGTTTTGTTGTTATTGTTTTGCTTTGTTTTTGTTTTTGTTTTCTCCACAGACAAGATAGGGAAGGGAAAGGGAAATTTCAAAAACCTGGGATCCCTGTATGCTACACCTGTTGCTGAGCATTATTGTTACCAAGAAAAGGGGGTTCTTTCACGTGGCGCCTTGGTGTAAAACCCAACAACTAGTGTTGAAGAAAACAGGTCTTTATTTACAGTATTCCAACCTGGGGAGGGCGGTGAGCCCTTCAGCTCAGAGCCCTGTTCTTCCACGGGACCCAGCCCTTCCCTTGCTCCCCAAAAGGCTATCAACCAAAAACATGTCCAGAAGTTCCCCATCCCTTATTTGTCAGTTCTCTTCTTCAGGATTTGGGGTACAATGTCATCAGCCTCCATATAATAGTCCAGGATGTCATCAGCCTCCATATAATAGTCCAGGATGTCATCAGCCTCCTATAATAGTCCAGGATGTCATCAGCCTCCTATAATAGTCCAGGATGTCATCAGCCTCCTATAATAGTCCAGGATGTCATCAGCCTTCTATAATAGTCCAGAAAAGCATGTGCCATGTTGCACTGGATCATGGTGAAGTCCAGGTTTTACCAGAGTCCTCTCTGAATGTAAAAGTTTAGAAAGTCCAAAAGTCCAGGTGTCCAGGTCTGCAAGGTGCAGTCCTTGGCAGCTTGGAGTCAGTTGAAGTTGACACTATTAAAGCCACAGCATGCCGGCTTCCTACTAGCCGAGGCCGCATGGCTAGACCTTTCCTACGAACTACATGGCTGCTCCTTCTTTCTCTCAGACCACACTGCTTTGTTCCTGCCTCCCGTCAAATAGCATGGCTTTCCCTCCCTGCAAATGGCTGCTGCCTTATTTTTACATTTTTGACTGGGGCCTGTTACACAGTGGGTGAGGTGACCAATTGTGGCATCTTGTGCAGGCCCCATGAGTGAGTTTTTTTTGTCACCATTCTGTGGCCAAAAGCCCTCCCATCTCCTTGGTGCCTTGGAAGGCCATGGCTATTTGCATAACTAAGACACTAGCTACCCCCCATAGATATGCAAAGACATCTCTTAGGGAAAATGACTGTACTCCACTGAGACCCCTCCACCATCGCCAAGCCACAGGCTGTGGGGAATTTTTGAGATCCCTGTTACATTATCAAGATTGTGTCATTCTTAGTTCCTATATCGCCCCATTTTCTCTTTCGTTCTCTCTCTCTGGTTCTAAATTATTTTGAAGAAAATCCAATTATGTCATTTCATTTCTACATACTTCAGTTTCCCAAGGGTTCATTGTGCCACTTTTTGTATTTGTATACTTTTGAAATTTTTTTTATAACATAAACTAAAAAAACTAAAAGGAAGTTAATATTACTAACTAAAATCTCCTTCCTGCCCCCAAAATAAAACCTGGGACTTCAAACTCAAGCCTTTAATCTATATCTCCTGAGTTAGTTAGTAGTCTCCTACAGAATATCCTCAAGAATTTTCCTAAGGATCTACATATCTTTTCTTATTAATAGACTCTGCCTTATGTGCTGCTTGCTTAATTCTATTGCTTTCTTTCGCCAACCATCTCTCTTATAATTTTACTCTATTTGTTAAAATAGAAATAGCAATGTCTTCCACTGCCTAGCTCACTGTTTTAAATGTATTACACAATGTAAAACAATTTGGCCAGCATTATTACATTGTATAAATGAAGGGTAAAATAATGACTTCACTTCCATAAAATATCAAATTTATTCATATAGAAGTTTTTCTTAGATATTTAATCTTATGAATTATTCACTAGATTAAAATTATCACTATAGTTAGAAAATACAACACTTCCAGGGAAAAGTATTGCACAAAACTCATACATATTTAATGGCACATGGCATTGTGAACATTATCATGTTGAGATAGAGGTCAAAATTAATGAATGGCTTAAATGACAGGACAAATAATGGATATTGGCTTTTCAAAATTTAATGGTAATTTTATGTTGGTAATTTATTAGGAGCATTTCTTATGAAGATTATCATTCACATAAGAATACTTCTGTTTTTTAATAACTCAGTTTTTTATCTGTTCAGAATCTTTAAGTATCTCTGAATATATATGGGCACATAAAGATCTGGGTATATTAGTTCATATCTGTTTGTATCTTTAATGCATTATTTGGCTATTAAAATGAATACTCAACATGCAAAACCATTCCAGGAATAAATTGTTCCTACTATTTTTAGCAGTTAGCAAAGTTCATTTGAAAGTTAATGCTGGTGACTGTCATAGGTGAGGCACTAATGAATTAGCCTCAGGAAGGAACATGACTTTCTTGGCTGTTTTACCTGAATACTTTATAAATGTGTGTTATGTTCCTTATGCTTATGAATATCATTAGAAAGTTCCAACATTAGAATTCTTTGCCTAAATCAATCGATAACCATCTATAAAATACTATTTTAAAAATCCTTAAATTTAACTTTTCTTCCTTATGTTCACCTATTTTATTGGCTATAAAACTAAGAAGATTAATTACTACTCACTTTCAAGTGGAATAGCAAAGGCTGGCAAATTTATGTCAAATCTTTTTATAATTTTGAGCTTATGTATGGGTCAAAATCAAATATATTGGTTGGCATCAACTATAGGTTAATGTACATAACCAGATGCCATTAATTTTTATGATATTAGTTTAAAACATATACTATATTAAGAGGAAATTATCATCATAAGTACAAGTATTTATATTGTTTGTTTTGATGAAGACAATTTGGCAAGGAAGCATTTGAAAGCCTCATTTAAATTCTCCACTAAATTCTGGTGATATACTGAAATATTTTTTCTTTTTAATGTATTCATAAAAATAATTGGGTTCTGAAAACCCACTCAGATATTTTCTGACCTGCTATAACTTTCAGAAATTAGAGTGACACAGGAGAAAATAAATTTCAACCACCATTGATCAATGGATTGGTTTTCTTAAAAAGTCAACTTAAAAGGTATGTATTTAAATTTAACAATGCTGTTAAGCACATAAAAGTCATAATGATCCACAGTGCTTTTCTGAGTTACATTTTTTCATGTAAAGGTAAGCATGTGGAGAATAATCTGATTGTATGTTTTATAAATATTATAAGCACAATTTTGAAAAAAAATATCTCAAATATGTCAAAAATAGTTTCAGTCACATTATGAAAGTGAATAGCTCAGAATCTGTAGTCTATAAGCCTAAGTAAACTGAAAAATTGTCAACTCTAATAGTGTTGTAGTAACATGAACTATGTGCTTTGTGTTTCATGGGAATATTTAGTAGTAATATGAGGCCTGTCCTGAAAATATCTAGCCATGAGATATAAAAAATAGAAACATTTATGGAAAAAGATGTAAGGCACAAGAAACATTGTACATAGAACAATGTACAGTCCCCTTCAAAGTAGGCACCTTGAGAGCTCCCACATTGTATTTTCCTAAATCTCATCAATGGTTTGAAATCTATTTCAAAAAGACTTTAATTTTGGGAAAAGCCAGAAGTCACAGGGTGCCAAATCTGGCCTGTAGGAAGCCTGAATCATCTGGGTGATTTGATGTTTTGCCAAAAAACTTTATGAGACATGATGCATGATTGGGAGCCTTGTCATGATGAAGCTGCCAGTCACCAGTTGCTGATAGCTGCAGCCTTCTGAATCATCCAAATAGTTCCCATGGAAGAATATTCAAGCTTAATGCAGAATTTGATGCAGATTTGTTGCTCTAATCACTCAGTTGTTTTGAATGTGACAGCCACACAGTGCACGCTCACTCGATGGCATTTACTTCCCCCACCAAGTAGTACAGTGAAGTTGTCATTGTTTACATATGTGCATTCCAGTCCACTAGCCTTGGCTGCCAGGTTACATCGATTTCACACAAACTGTTATCATTATATTAACAATGGCTGGAATTTTACTGGACAGATCTTGTAAATGTAGAAGTCCATTCTTTTCATAAATTGTGATAATCTTGTAAAATAAAAGGGAAATTCTGACATAGTTACCTTTCTCATTAATTTATAACATCCTGGTGTTATCATTTCCCTTATTACATGATCTCACAATCTGATTATATGTTTTACCCATAATGTCAAATATTTATTGCTACTTGAGGGCAAACAACAACAACAACAACAAAAAACCCTTCTATTTAAATAAAGGATGTCTCTATAGGCACAAACTTATTAATTATAGTACGGTAGTGAAATGAGATTAGACTTTAGATTTGTAGATAATTTATTTTGGATCCTGGTGAGATACATACTGACTCTATGATGTTGAACAGGTCATTGAACTTCTACCTAAACTTCAGTTTCCTCATATATAAATTCGGGGAAAGATATATACAGCAAGTAAGAATGTAGTCAAAATTTATACAGTGTTTAGCATACAGTATGTTTTTTCAATAACTTTTGTATTTTAGAATAGTTGTGGATTCATAGTACATTAAGTTTCTATGTACTCATACCTGTTATTCATTGCTACTATTGTTAATATCTTATGTTAGTAAGTACATTTTTAAATTAATGAACCAATATTGGCATACTATTGTTACTCAAGCCATTTACTATAGCAACAAGAAAAATAAAGTACCTAGGAATAAACTTAACCAAAGAGATAAAAGACCTGTACACTGAAAATTATGCAACATTGAAGAAAGAAATTCAGCAAGATACAAATAAATGGAAGCAAATACCATGTTCTTGGATGGGAAGAATCAATATCATCAAAATGGCCATACTACCCAAAGCAATTTACAGATTCAATGCAATCCCTATTAAAATACCAATGACATATTTTACTGACCTAGAACAAATCCTCCAAAAATTCATATGGAACCAAAAAAGACCCCGAATAGCAAAAGCAATCTTGAAACAGAAGAACACAGCAGGAGGAATCACGATACCAGACATCAAACAATACTACAAAGCCACTGTGATCAAAACAGTCTGGTATTGACATAAGAACAGACATATAGATCAGTGGAACAGAATTGAAAGCCCAGAAATAAACCCAGGCCTCTATGGTCAACTAATATTTGATAAAGGAGGAAGGAACATAAAATGGAGTGAGAAGAGCCTCTTTAACAAATGGTGCTGGGAGAACTGGACAGGGACGTGCAAAAAAATGAAACTAGACCACCAACTTATACCACACACGAGAATAAACTCAAGATGGATTAAAGACTTAAATGTAAGCCGTGACACCATAAAAGTCCTAGAGTAAAACATAGGCAGGAAAGTTTCAGATATCCCACGTAAGAATATCTTCATGGGTACATCTCCTAAGGCAAGAGAAATAAAGGAAAAAATAAACAAATGGGACTACATCAAACTAAAGAGTTTCTGCTCAGCAAAAGAAAACATCAGCAAGATGAAAAGGAAACCAACCATATGGGAAAACGTATTTGCCAATCATATCACAGACAGGGGACTGATCTCCAAAATATATAAAGAGCTGATACGACTCAACATCAAGAAAACAAACAACCCAATTAAAAAATGGGCAAGGGACCTGAACAAACACTTCTCCGAAGAGGACATACTGAAGGTCCTTAGGCACATGAAAAAATGCTCAACATCATTGGCCATCAGAGAGATGCAAGTAAAAACCACAATGAGATACCACCTTACACCTGTCAGAATGGCCATCATCAACAAATCAACAAACAACTTGTGCTGGCGAGGATGTGGAGAAACAGGAACCCTACTGCACTGTTGGTGGGAATGCAGACTGGTGCAGCCACTATAGAAAACAGTATGGAATTACCTCAAAAAACTAAAAATGGAACTGTCTTTTGAACCAGCGATTCCACTGCTAGGGTTATACCTGAAAAATCCTAAAACCCTAATTCAAAAAGACCTATGCACCCCTATGTTCATAGCAGCCCTGTTTACAATAGCTAAGTGCTAGAAACAGCCTAGGTGCCCATCTGTAGATGAGTGGATCAAAAAACTGTGGTACATCTACACAATGGAATACTATGTAGCAGGAAGAAAGAAGGAACTCCTGCCATTTGTGACAACATGGATGGAACTGGAGAGAATCATGTTTAGTGAAATAAGCCAGGCAAAGAAAGCAAAATACTATATGATATCACTAATACAGGAAACTAAAGAGCAACACAAACAAACAAACTAAATAGGCAAAGACTAGAATAGTAGTCAGTAGGGGGAGGGGGGAGGGAGAGAAGGGGGATAAGTAAGGGAAGGGTCTAGTCAAGGAACGTATATGAATGACTCATGGACATGGACAACAGGGAGGGATATAATTGTGGGAGAAGGGATGGGCTGGGAGGGGGGAGCAATGAGAGAAAAATGGGACAACTGTAATTAAAAAACCAAAAAAAAAAAAAAAAAAAAAAAAAGATTTGGACTATGGAAGCAGGGGTGGGGGATGGGTGGGGCAGGGGAAAGCAATGAAGGGAACATTGGGAAAACTGCAACTGAACAACAATAAAATAATATAAATAATAAAAAAAAGATTTAGAGAGTTATATTCTACTGTTTGAAAGGACAATATCTACATTTTATTTGGAATTCTGCCTGATTCATGCAGTACTCAATTATATTTGGAACTCATGTGTAGCATGGGTTTTGAATACTCTATTTATTTGTTTTGATCATGTATTTATATCAGTGTGGACTCAGGGATATTTTATCCTTTGATAATAATCTAGTACTACATTATTTTGTTGTTGATCAAACTGTTCCCTCTTTGCTATTGAAAGTTTTTCAGTTGACACCTTGTTCTATGTTATGCCTCATAGATTTATTTTTATTTTATTTTTGTTTTGCTTTTTAGCACTTCCTTGCTTTTTGCTACTATAAGACATTCCAGGCTCATCTTGTTAACAGTATTCCCTCACTCATCGTGGGTATTACATTCTAGATGTTCCCGCAATAGGTGAAAATCTGGAAGTAGGAACCTTATGTTTATTTTATTATTTATGTATATTTTAAGGCTTTATAAACCCTTCCCACACACTTATAAACCAGTCCCAGTCCCTTGTTAACCTTTCCCACTCCCTTATTAACCTTTTCCACACTTTTATAAACACTACCTATGTTCTTAGACATATTCTACACTCTTAAATCTATGTAACTTTAACAACATATGTATACAGTACCACAAAATCCTGCAATACAGCGAAAAATCCACAATAAATAATTAAATATAATATTTTAAAAAATCCCGCGACACAGTGAGGCTGTGATAAGTGAACTGCGATATAGAGACGGACTACTGTATTCCTTATCCCAGCCCGAGAATCAGCCATTTCCGTTTTCTCTGAAGAGACCCGATTCCTTTATTGGAGAATAATAGTGTTAGAAACCAAGACCTGGGTGATGGGTTGCTTCTTGCTACCTCAGTGTCCTCACTGCTAACATCTCTGAACTAATAGAACAAAGAGGTATGTGTGTTTACTAACCTGTGCATATATACACTTGTAACTTACTTGCACATGTATCCATCATTTTATATATTATATTTATACTAGTGTCTCCAACTCTTTTCTAGTGCTCCACAGATCATGTTACACTTATCACATTGTTTCTTGTAATCACCACACCAATAATGAGAACCTTGTCTCACAGCATCTGTTATCCATTTATGTAATTGTTTAATCCCAGGATATATAAATATTGGGTTCAAATTGTTAACCCATACATATTCCCATGGTTAAAAACTTTACCAACTAAAGTGCAGTGTGTATGCACTGTGTTTTTTTGCCTTGAGTCTTACAGTCTCTACTTATTTCTAAAATTACTTGGGTCTGCAGTTTTCCTCTTAACTTTATTCAGTGAGCTTATTACATTTATAATACAATTAGATTAGTTTGTCATAGTCTACATTCCTTTCAGGTATCCTCTGACATCTTAAATGATTTTTTAAATTGGATATATTCAGGTTCATTTTTTATGCCGTACAGAGCTATGGGTTTTGATAAATGCAGACAGTCTGCATCCACAATTGTATTACCATTTAGAATAGTTTACTGTCCTAAAAATCCATTGTGGGTCATCTCTTCATCCCTCCCTCATCCCTAAACTCCTTGCAACTAATGATTTGTTTACCATTTTTTTCAGGAATGTTATATAAATAAAATCATATAATATGTAACCTTTTCAGACAAATTTCTTTCAGTTAGTAATTTTGTGGCCTCTATATACCTTCATAACTTTAACCCGGGCTTAATTACTGAATAATTCCTATTTACTTTAGTTTTGTGTGTTTTAGATTTTCTTTTCTTTTTTTGTCCATGTAATTTTTATGTAACTCACGACCTTAGATCATTAGTTTAATTCTTCTCTGCTCCTTATATCATCAAAGAATCTATCTAGTTCTGTGTGATAGCTAATACCAATTTTATTTGCTTTGTATTGAGAATATATTAAATGTTTAAACATATTTGTATAATTTTTATGCTTCTTGTATTTTACAATATTCTTTAGTAACATTTTTCCCTTTTAATTTTTGTTTTTAAGTCTATTAGTTTTCATTTGTAGTTAATCTTTATCTTTTTTTTTCTTTTCTCTCTTTCCCTCCCACCTCTCACTCCTTTGAGCTCTCTCTCTCTTTCTCTCTCTCTCTCTCTCTCTCTCTCTCTCTCTCTCTCTCTCTCTCTCATCATTTTAGTTTCTTCCAGAGCTGTTTTATCTTAACTATTTAGGTTTTAATTTTTCTACTTAGCTTTCCACATCACAAATTTACCTGCCTGCTTTCCTCTTCAAACAAGTACTCTAATACTCCTTGAACCGTCTGATATCCTCATAACAATAATATATTCAGAGTGGTTAATAAAAGAAGAGTTTAATAAGAGGATTGTTTCCAAACTTTGAGTCAGGTATGGTATAGAAAGGCTGCTTTAATAGCAACTGTGTCATTAGGCAGATAGAATAGACTGAGCATTGTTTGGAGAAAGCAGGGAGAATATATTGGGTTGGTCAAGATGTTAATTTGTTTTTTTTCCATAAGATGGCTCTAGATATGCTTAGCTGCCTTTTAACTTTATTTGAAACAAGTTTGTTATATTGTATTGTGACAGCGGTCATATCCGTGTGCATCACAAATATCCAAATTGGTGAATTTTTGTGTAGCCATTTTAATATTGAAGATGAAAGAAAATACCATTTTCTGCATGTTATACTTCATTATTTCAAGAAAGGTAAAAATGTAACTGAAACTAAAGAAGATTTGTGCAATGTGTGGAGAAGGTACTGTGACTGATAGAATGTATCAAAGTGGTTTGCAAAGTTTTGTGTTGGAGATTTCTGGCTGGACAATGCTCCATGGTTGGGTAGACCAGTTGAAGTTGATAGTGATCAAGTCAAGACATTAACTGAGAAGAACTGATGTTATACCATGCATGAGACAGCCAACATACTCAAAATATCCAAATCAATAAAGGTGAAAATGAAAAATAAAAAATGTATTTTTTTATTTTACGGAAAAACTGAATGGACTTTTTTGCCAACTTCAAGTAATATGACCTCATTGTCTTACCACTTTTAGTGATCACCCCAAGGTTTATAATATGTATAAATTCACATATACTGCAAGGATCTATTTTACATGCAGTGTAAACATCTAGTCAGAGTACAAAGCATGACATTTACAAATATTGCTGTGATCGTGTCAAATGGTCTCAGGATCCCATTTGAAAAACCCTCACCTGGTCAAAAGTAGAAATCATGAACATCAATAAAAAATAACAACTATGCTATGATGGACTCAATATATAAAATGTTTATATCTCTGAGTTCAGAAGATATTTAAAATAAAAAATTATCAGTCAAATGTGGAAATTTCTTAAGAAATATAATATTTTAAAAATCATTAAAAAACATTAATTCACCAACATTTTAAAAATATTAACTATACCTTAAAGGTAACAGTAAATGAGAGATAATTTGTTTATGAGAAAAAATTATTTTATAGTATTATAAGTTAAGGTCATATACATTTTAAAAGAATGATATTTGGCAACCATGACTAAAATGCTGGTTGTGGGCAATGATTTAATATAACAAATGTAGAAACCTGATTTATATGCCTCCTGAAGGCATGTAACAACCATGAAGTACTCTTGATAAAAATGTTGACCCAGAATCTTATCAAGACTCTGTAGGTCTAACTACCCATTTGTAGGAAATAGAGCAAAGAAATGTATTCAATTATATCACAAACAAGCCACCCACAAAAAATAATTGTAAAATGCTACTGAGAAAACCCACTGGTTTCTTTAATAAATTGCAAGGAAAAAAGGTGGAGGGGCTGAATAGGAACCTAAATATTATATGATACTTGTCAACCAGTTGCAATCTGTTGGTTATATGGATCTTGATTCCAGCTAGAGATTCTCAAACTGGGGTCATTTTGCCCCCAGGGGACATTTGGAATTATTTGGAAAATTTCTGGTTGTCATAACCTGGAAGGAAGATAGGGGAAAGGGGTGAAGAGGAGGTGCAAAGGGCATCAACTGGGTGCACATCAGGGATGCAGCTATACATTTTAAATGAACAGGGCGACCTCCTCATAACTAATAATTATTGGCCTAAAATATCAGTAGGGCTGAGGTTGAAAAACTTTGATTTGAACCAACGTTATATTTTCTTTATGTACATTCTAATTCTCTAGAAGATATAGATATGCTAGTACATGACGCATTTGCATAAAAAAATTGGTGTAAATTGAGGAATAAACAGGTTAAATGAACGTATTACTTAGTTCTACTGAAATGATATAGAGTATTAATATGAGCTATTTTAAATTAATTTTATTTTTTAACCCCAAATGCTATCAGAAAGAGATGACCTGGGATGCTCATTAGAATGTTTTTCTAGGCTCATTAGAATCAGCTTTTCTATGTTGAATGGATATATAATGAGTAGAAAAGGTGGGTAATAAGATGTTGAGAAAGCTTTGTTGAAGCTTTGTTGCACATTAAGAGGTTCCTCCTAGAATTTTGCTAAATAATTAACTTTGATACTATGTTTTCTGAAATTATTTATTTTAATTAGTATAAGAATTTGATGACATACATTGTTTCCTTAATAAAAATTTATTCTAGAACAAAAGAGACAAGTTGAATTGAGTAACAATTTACTTATTTTATAATAATTTTCTGGATTAGAAAAGAAATACACACACCATCTTAGTACACTGTCAATAAATACTAATAAAAATATATATTGAACACTTACTATATTCTAGGCATTCTACTATTTAAGTCTCAGGTACATATTTCCATCAGCATATTCCCATAGATAAATACATGGGGGAAATGTTAACAACCACATTTTACATGTGAAACAAAGGTTAATAAGGTAAAATGACATCCAGAACATTTTCTTGTGAAAAGTTTAAGAAGCTAAATTGAAATCTAATTCTACCTGATTAAAACCCATTTTATCAAACACTTGCTCTACTGGTGATACTGACAAACAATTAAACAAGGTATCAATTTAAAACAATTTTCTTATCTGTAATTATAGCATGAGGTTGATTAAAGTCATTCACATGCTGTTATTGTTCTTATTTTGACATTTGACCATATGAAATACACTATGTATATGTATATACACATGGTTATGATAAAAACAAGTTCTATTATTGTCTTATATTGTTTATATAAATCTTTTTTAAACTTAATAATGTGATTTGAAAACATAGATATGATTTGTGAACATAAAAATTATATCTCTGCAAATATTTCTTTGCTGCCTTTGGTTCCTATGACAAAAGAAGTTTCTGGGAAGTTGCATTAAAATTTATCATTGATCTCAAAAAACTGTTATGAATGAATCAATTGCAAAAAACTACTAAGTGATAGTCTCATTTCCATAGAAATGGTCTCATTATGACTAAATACTGAAAATGTATGAGGACAGTATTGTTTAGAATAAGTCTTGCAGCACTTTCTTTCCCACTAACTCATATAAATATCTTCTCTCATGTTTAAAATTAAATGATTTGAATTCATCATGCACACTAGGAAACATTCTCAGAGTTTCACTCTGAACTATTAGTTCTATTATTTGTGTAAGTTTATTTAGCCTTATACTTACAATGAACTGGGTTGAATAAAATACTTTTTGCATATTTTAAATAAAATATGCCTCTTTACAAAATAATAAGAAACATTTACATTTTTACTTCTTTTTGTTTAGCTAGTAAATATGAAAGATATTGGGGTATATCCAAATGGATTACTATAAAAATAAATTTTTTTTTCTGTCCTTTCAGTGACTCTACAAGTCTAGTCTGTTCTGTTAACTCAGACAGTCATAATTAAAGGAATATATACATGTATTATAAGGGCAGCTGTAGGTATAAATTTACTTACAGAATAATCTCTAAGAACACTTCTTGTTTTCCCCTCTTCATGCTTTCTTTAAAGAAAAGTGTTTTTATAATGTTGTTTGATGGTGTGTAAGAATCACCAATTTATGGTGCCTTACCGTTAGACCAAAATAATAGTGTTTTTTTTTTTTCAGAATTGGCTTGTTACCCCTAATGTCCTCAATGGCATATGTAAATATTTTAAAAGCCCTTATAATAAATAAATGAATGAATGAATAAATAAATAAATAAATAAATAGGAAACGTAAAACATCTGCACAAAGAGACTGTCACTTTAAAAGTGAAAATCCAAAAAATGATATCATCACCGTGAAGGGGACTACTAATGAAAATAATTGCATATATTTACAATAATTTTTACTTACTAGAGACCTACTGCTTTCCATGTACTATAATAAGTCCTTAATATGTAGTAATTCATCATCACAATAACATAAGAGAGAAATCAATAAATTTGATGAAAGCACACCACAAGGAAGACTGGCTTCAAGATCTAGGTTCTAAACTAAAGGGTGGTCTATGGCAAATTCATTTACTATAATATAAGTGAAAAACCGAAACTAAAACATGGCATTTGTTCCAAGGTAGCAAATTACTAACCACATGTGACTTGCTGATACAAAGTGTTTGGTTATTTTACAATGCTTAAAGGAGTTTTAGAAGACAGTATAATTAGACATTGCTATTTGATATAATAAAATTATAGCATAAATATTTTGTCTTACTGAAGATTTCTTCATTTTTTATGTTAAATGTCCACACTTGCAAGAAATTGAATTTCTCTAGACAACTAAGTAGACAAAAGCTTGTCTGATAAAGCTCCTATAGAATAATCAGAAAAGAGTTTCTCAGATTCTAATTCATATTCTTCTTTGCTTTTATTTTACAACCAATTCTAACAAATATGTTCATGATATTTTTTAACTTATATTAAATTAGAAATAAGGGGGAAATTGTAGGGGAACTTATACTCAAAATGATCTCAGTTTGTAATTGTGATGAGCCTATATATGTACATATGTTATATATGTGTAGCATACATATATGTATTTTCATTAACTATATAAAATTCATATGGGTTGGTAGCCAGATAAGGATGACAATGATCAAGGTACAAATTATGACAGAAAAAAAGTTTAGTTGAAATTTTTTTGAAGTGCAAAAGAACTTTAAGTTACTTTCAAGCAGCTGTTATGCAGAAAAAATTTTCATTTTTAATGCTTGAAAGAGAAGGATTTATTTATCTCTAAGCTTAAATTTTTTCTAATGTTTTAACCATTTAGTCCATCTTATTCTTTTTGATGTAACTTTTCTTTCATCAATATTTTGTGTGAAAAGATTGAGCTACAGTTATGTCCAAAGTAAAAAGAAAGAAGGAAAATGTCTTTCTATCAAATCAGTTCTTGCTAACCTGAACCTATACAGGATCTACATTTTAAAATTGTTTAGCATATTGCATGACACATATTAAAAGCTTAATATAGTGCCTATATCTGCGCCAGGGATTGTCACTCCCGAGTCGGACTGCACAGCCATTCTCGGCGGTGCAGATAGACTCTCAGGAAGCTACGCCATTGTCTCTCGAGACGGACGGCTGCCGATGAGTGCCTATATTATTATCATTATTTTTAATCATTGTGAACAATGTTATTATCAATAGTAGGCTCTATGGGAGTTCCAAAAAAGAGATGTGTAAATTGTCTCATGAATTTATATAGAATACTACCTTGAAAAAAATTAATTTCATTTATAGAGGAATTTGAGAAATACAGTATTTAAACTAAACATCCTTTCAGTAGAAATCTTAGACAACTCATCTTTAACTCAACTACCAATTGTTATATTTATAACTTTATAAATAATTGGCTTTGGCAAGAAGATGCATGTATCAAGATCAATCACAGAAAACTTATCAGGGACTGAATCAGAATGCTCTGAAAAATGTATTTCTTATGAGACAAGCAGCTTAATAGAAGTCTATGTGCAATGTCTGAATATAAGAAATAAGAAAGGTCTTATTTCTTTCAAAATACCTTCCCCTGATATCAGGAGTGATGATAGGACTAAGGCCCTGGTCATGAGTAAGTGTGGGTTCCTCAGGTCACAGACCACCACCAGCTTTACTGTATGATCTTACATTTCCTAACATTGTTCATGCTTCTAAAAGTTCCTGGGCTCACTCAGCTGTGCTGATGATATATTATCTTCTGATACATGACAAAATTCTATTACGTAATTAAGTGAAATTTACCTTAAGATAAAGTTTACATTTAGTTCCACAACAATATCAGGAAACAATTTATAAATCACTTTTAAGCATTTTAACTTACAATATATTTAACAAGTTGTAGTGTAGAAGCTAATATGGTCTCTAAAAGTTCTACAAGATGCCTACTTAAAAGAAATATTTTAAAATATTTTATGTGCAATTACTAACATTGGAAGTTGAAAAGACAAAAAAGTTGAACTTATAGCAAGGTTGTTAAAAGTATAGACTTTGAAGCAAAAGATCTTTGCTTTAGAATCTTAAGATTTTTCACTTCTTAGATATCACTTAACTTCTCTGGTGCTGTTGCCACATCTATTACTGGGACGAGCATTGACCCTACATTAAAGGATTGCTATAAAAGTAAATAAGCAAAGTCCTCAAAACATTTAGAAAAGTGTCTGGCACATAATTTGGCTCAAAGTATGTAAATAAGTGAGCATAGTTTGTTAGTGGTAATTAAACAAAGCCCAACAAATGTTTTAATTTACTATTTTTTTCCTTGAAGAACAAAGAAACAATTGAGCTATTATTTATCAAACTTTTGCTTTTTAAGTTTTATTTATTAGGACCTAAACCAATACAATGCATCTCTTCATAAGCAGAGAATAATTATATTACAAATCCATTTCTTTTTTTTTCTTAACACACAGTTGTTTTTTCCAGTCTCTTTTGTAATCACTAAGAGTTATGAGAATGAGTTCTAACCAATAAAATGTAAATGTAAATGACTTTGGTTTTAAAAAAAATATCTTCTACTTATTCACAATCTTCCATTCTCTTTCTTCCTTCCATTCATCATTGCAGACAGACTTAGATTTTGGAACTAACAATTTGGAGATGATGGGGCTACAAGATGGCAGTGGCTTTGATCCTAGAATCACCACATGTAATTGAATAGGAGAGGCACCAAACTAGCCACCAATAAGATACAGTGAATATGACTTTTGCCTAAGTGAGAATTGCACATATAACCTTTGTCACTACTGTTTTTTGTTAGAACATAAGTATTTTAATTAATATATCTCTTCCCTGGTTTCTAATGTAAGTGAGAAAAGCCAGCGAAAATGTAATTTTTACCTGAGCAATTATAGCTTTGCTTTATCAAGTTTGAGAATTTATATGTCCCTCAATCATACATATTTACCGCCAATGACAAAGCAAGATGGCTGCATCTTAATCAGATGTAGACCTTGTACTCAATCCTTGTTTTCTACCTATGAAAAGATCATGAGGCACTTTGTCATCCAGTGTAACAGAAGTTAAGATTTAATTGTTCTAAAATGGCTTATCTTGTCCACTCTTTTATGAGTCTCTTGAAAGAAAACAAAACACATTTCAAGTCCTTAGGCTGAATTCACTTTTTTGTACTTCAAAGAAATTTTTTTTTAAGTTTCTTGCTCATTAACATTTAAATAAAACATTGGTTTGCAATAATGAGCCAGTGAATAACATACTTTAATTAACTACTTGAGGGGAGTAATAAAGTTGTTAATTAAGTCTACTTACTTTCACAGGATAAATGAAAATCACTGAGTGAGTTTTTCTCTTTTTCAAAACAAATCAGATTATGGAGAAGTGGTGTTTGTGCCCTTTTTATTTAAAATCATTACTCATGACATTAATTATTTTTTCAAGTTCTATATCTCTGTTCTTGTATATAAATATTGTTGAATAAATGTTTCAGATATTGCTTTGCAGATCATTAGGGATAATTGTAAATTAAACACAGACTGAAGGTGGTGAAATAGACATGGTGAGATAATAGCTTTCACTATAGGAAAGGCAAAACAGACATTTCTGGGCCATTTTTATCATGGACATAAAGAAGGTACTCATTTTGATATATATTTAAAATATGGTTACATTTTCTAAATTTTATATAACAGAATGGGAAATAGGAATGTTCTGAGTGTTTGTTTGCTTGTGTTCCCTACCAATTTATTTGATAATACAACAAATACTAACGTAGAAATAAATGTTTGTAAAAGAAGATAGTGTCATTTTATGTAATTTGCTATCTTAACGTGTTTTATTTTCTACTGACATTCAGTATTGCACATCAAAATGTATTTTTAAAAAAATCAAAGTGTAAATGGATATTACAAATACCTGAATCATATTTATATTAAATAGTTATCTATTTATTACCCTCAGCTCCAAATTCACTCTTTTAGGCTGCTCTGTGAAAGTTGACATAGTTTTATTCTCTTACACCTGAATTCAAATATGTAAGTATAAAATGTGTACTAATAGTTGACCTATATTATGAATTCTCAATACATATGAAATTCTTTCAGTGTTGAATTTTATATTTGTTTAAGAATACAATATAGCAGTAACAAAATAAGGGCAAAGATAAAAGTAAACATAGGGTATGTGTAATACATATTTTTAGAAATTGCAATTATTATCTCTCTATCATCTAATTACCTACCTATTTATCTATATCTATCTACCCTTCTAACTCTATATGTGTTTGGTAGTGACACAGCAGAATAAAGGAAGCTTAAGTTTAAATTTAAGTTTACTTAAGGTTCTCAGTCACATTTTCCTTTTCAAATAATAATGGTGTTAAGCTTAGATTATGTCATAATTAATAGTTTGTATTTTCTTTAAATTATACTAAATTTCTGATTGTCAACATATTAATGACTATTAAATGGTAAATCTATTTTTAAACAGACTAGAAAGAATACAATGAAATAAAACAACTACATATGTAGTTAGTGCTACTATTAATAAATAAATAAAATATCAGGTAGTAATATCTGTGTAAAACATAGTAGAACAAAAATATCCTGGCCACTGGAAAGTTAATTTTTAATCTGCAAGTAGTATCCCATTGCCTCAGAGAGGTAGACAATATTCTCAGCTTTATTTGTTATTTAATCAGAGATGTTTGGGGACATGGATTTTACTTCTCTTCAGTAGAATATCAATGGAGCATTAAAGAAAAAATTCAAAAGTTCTCATCACTTGCTTAAAAAATATGAACAGCTCCTATATTATTTTCAAAACTATCCAGCTCATCCATTCTCATTTCCAGTAAGCACAATTTCTGTTTTCTTCTATCATCCTCTTACTAAAGAAGCCTTTCTCATTTTTTAATTCTAATTTAGCACCATTTCAACATGGAGAACATAGAATATCTAAAAAATATTCTTTATCTAAACGTGTCATTATGTTGATGATTTTTATACTTAAAAATGCTTAAGTGCATATTTAGCCATGGGCCACAAAACCAATTCATGACCTATAACCCTATTAAGAAAGAGAAATAGTTATGATTACAGTCTGTAATTACTTGAGGAATTTTTCTGATGCATAGGTGGTTCCATAAAATTGTTGAATGTCAGCATGTCATAGCAATTCTCTGTTGAAATTTTTTCTAAAAGTTTGTAGTCTTTATGTGAAAAAATTATATTACATAATTACATAATTTCTAGACCCATGCTTTAGGATAGTAAAATAGCATTTGCTAATATAAGTCATAGCACAGAAGTTTGTTCCATTAAGCACTTTTTTTAAATTTGGTAAATAAAAATATTAGCCATTATTACTCCTTCTTGCAAAAATATTATCTATACTTATAAAGTAAACAATATTAAACTAACATTATTTATTCCACATGAATTTTCTTAATACTTACTGCATTGGAGGCAAAAGGTTAGGCACTAGGTAAATATTCTGAGAAGAATGAGATTTGATTCCTTCCTTCAAGGAGAATATGAATTCAGAAGTTGATTAGCTGATACATCCAATGCTGTGTCTAATCTTTTTATTATGTACTCTTTATGGAAATATAAGTTTTTAGGACCACCTAAAAGTAAAAGACATAGGACTTCTGGCCAAAATGGAGGTATAGACAGACATGCTACATCTCCCTCCACAATTAAGAAGGAATACAACTACCTCAAAACGAGAAACAACCAGAAGTTCTAGAAAATCAAAGTGCATGGAAGTCCAGCAAACAAAGATATAAAGAAGAAACACTCATCCAGACAGGTAGGAGGGGCAGAGCGAGGGCAGAGAGGACATGTGTGATGGTGACAGCAGTGGCAACAGCAGCAGGCCAGTGGAAAGCACAGTTACACATCTTAAAAAGTCAGGAGAGACACCCGGGGAGCGTTCCCAGCTCCTCACCAGACAGCACAGCTCATTGTCCCAGCATTGGGGAAAATCAAGCCTCATTGCTTTTGACTGTGCAAAACAGTGGGGGTTGGGACAGAGGCAGAAACTGCCAATCTCTCAGCAGAGTCCACTTATTTAAAGGGCTCCCATGGATCTAGAACATTCACAGACCCACCAACGCTGGGAACAACAGCAAGGGCAGCAGCTAGAGGGGCACCAGTCCACTGTGGAAGTGGAAGAAGTGCCTGGAAAAGGGGCGAGTGCTGGGCAAGTGGCATTGTTTCTTCTCAGACCCCTCCTCCGCATACAATGCCACAACGTGGTGAAACAGGGCGCCAGTTACTGATGAATACCTAAGGCTCCACCCCTTAAAACCCCTTACAACATAGTAGAAGTGACATCTCTCCCTGGGACATGAAGCAAACATAGGAGACTTCTGGCCAAGATGGAGGCCTAGACTGACATGCTCCATCTCCCTCACAACTAAGAAAGAATACAGCTACCGCAAAACCAGAAATAACTAGAAGTTCCAGAAAATAAATGGAAGTCCAATGTATGAAGTTATAAAGAAGTGATGCTCTTCCAGACAGGTAGGAGGGCTGAAGCCAGGGAGGAGAGTTCAAGCTGTGTTGTCTGCGGCAGCAGCAACGACAGAGGCAGGACAGCGTTAAGCAGAGACACCCATATTTAGGGGGGGCGAGAAGTGCCTGGGGAGCACCCTCAGCTGCTGACCAGACCCATCAGCTTGCAATTCCAAAACTGGGTAAAGCAGACCTCCATTTCCTTGAACTGTGAGGCCCGGAGTGGGTGGGGATGGAGGAGGAGACTCCCAGTCTCTCAGTGGAGAGTGAACATCAGAAATCCATCTTTGACCCCCCACCCTCTGAAGAAAATGCCACAGCATAGTTAGATGGGTAGCCCGGTTGTGATGAGTGGATGGGGCTCCACCCCCTATAGCATAGGAGGTGTGACAGCTCTGCCCAGGAAACAAAGGTAAAGACAAAACTGACAGGATGGAACAGATCATGATAGAGATCCCGGTGATGCAGCTGACCATGCAGCAAATATCTAATCTAACAAAGCAGCAGACAGGAAATCTTTCTGAGGCTGAGTTCAGAGCTTTGGTTATGAGAATGCTTACAGACTTGACAGCAGATCTTAAACAAGTTGGGGAAGGAATGAAGGCTAGTCTCACTGAAACAAATAAAAACACATATGAAACTAGTGGCGAGGGAGAGAAAATCAGGGATCAAATCAACAAATTGGAACATAGGGAAGGAACAAACAGTCAACCAGTAGAGAAAGAGGAAACAAAAAGTGAGGAAAATAAGGAGAGGCTCAGAAACTTATCGGACAGCTATAAGCAGTCCAATATCCAAATCTAGGGCTGCCAGAAGTGAAGAAGAGGAACTAGAAATTGAAAAATTATGTGAAAAAATAATGAAGTAGAACTTCCCTAACTTTGAGAATGAAATAGACTTACAGGTCCAGGAAGCACAGAAAGTTCAAAAAAACCTGGACCCAGGGAGAACCACACCAAGACATAGTATAATCAAAATGTCAAAAATTAAGGATAAAGAGAGAATCTTAAAAGCAGCAAGAGAGAAGAAGAGAATTACATACAAAGGGGTCCCAATAAGACCATCAGCTGATTTCTCAAAAGAAACTCTGCAGGCAAGAAGAGAGTGGCAAGAAATATTTAAATTAATGAAAAGTAAAAACCTACAACCACGATTACTCTATCTAGCGAAGCTGTCATTCAGAATAGAAGAGCAGAGAAAATGATTCCAGGACAAAGTAAAACTGAAGGGGTTCATCAGATCCAAACCACTGTTATATGAAATGTTAAAGGGACTTGTTTAGGAGAAGGAGGATCAAAACTATGAATATTAAAATGAAAACTGTATTAGAACAACCAACAACAGTAGCTAGGGAATTGAAACAAAGGCAGGCTAAATAGGCAACGAGAGTGGGAAAAGAATTTTAGGTATGGGAAATATTTTGGGGGGAGGTCAGTGAGGGGGTAAGGGGGGAGCGAGGTAGATGGTACAGGAATTAAAAAGCATAGTATGAGTGAGTGGAGTAGATAAGAAGATGTTGAAAAGAACTATATGCACAACCAATGGGCATGGACTAAGGGGGGGGCAACTGGAGGGAGGGGGCTCACTGGATGGAAGGGAACAAAGGGAAAAGAAATTGGGACAACTGTAATAGCATAAACAATAAAGCATATTTCAAAAAGTAAAACATAATTATTCAAGCTTTTGTTTTTTCTTCTTCTTCTTTTTTTTTTTTTTTGGATAATGATGTGCTTTTGCTGCTGTTGAATTTGGCCCAAGAAAAAGAAAAGCCCAATATCAAATGTTCTCATATACCAAAGTTTGTGTACGTCTTTCTTAAATAGAAATGCAGGTTTGAGAACTAAAGATATTTTTGTATGTTTTGCCAACACCTTACCTAAGGATAGAATGTCTTTAGTAGCAGTAAATTCCATAAAAGTTTGAAGCATGAAAAACTGTCACACAGAAATGTAGTACCTGTGGACCTGCTATATGAGGCTTCCTTTTAAGAGTAATTTTTATGCTTTTATTCAATAAAAGATGACATAATAAAGATGTGTTTTCACCTTCTCCAAAACCATAACCCAAAGGAGTTAGATTAAAAGCATAGATCACACACAAACAGATGAAACTAGGTAAATCATACAGAATCTAGTGTATATCATACCCCAAAATAAATTGTTCTAAGATGTAAATGAAATGAAAAATATCCATATGCAATTTTATTGGCTTTTCTATGGGAACAAAGAGTTCTAAAATGTCAAAGGTTTACAGACATTTATTCTGTGACACATTTCATATGAATGGCTGTGGATCAGCTAATACAGCTTTGCTTGTGAGTTTTCTCATTCTAAGACTCAAGATGAAGAACATTACTTTTTTAAGATGCAATTTTTGTTAAACAGAGAAAAAGCAGGCAGAAGACCATTTAGCAGCTCTTAAACTATCTGCTAGGACATGGCTTATATCACATTGGCTCATATCCTTTTAGCAGAAGCAAATAGCTAAGCCCAAGAAGAATGAGAAGAGGAAGGATACTCCCACATGAGAATCACTGAAAATCACAGGGTCATAGGCAAGAATGTGTAATGTTCTTGCAAGGGAGGTAAGAACAAATAATCGAGAGCAATATTACAGTATAACAGAGGTGGGGTTAAGAAAGTTTGAGTACAGACGTTCATCTTTGAGCTCCATTTTGATTTGGCCAGGGAAGCTGGGTAAAGTCGTAGGTGAGGAATGAAATGTCAAATATTTTTTTCTAGCAGAAAAAAATCAAGGAACAACAATTAGAGATTTAAAAATGATTATAACATAAGAGCAGTCAGGCAATACTAATATTAGTGAACTTGTTCCAGTTTACAATCTAATTAATAGTAGTATACTGGGGATTCAATAAAGCATTTCACTGTTTAATTTATTCTAAAGCTTCAACTATTATTAAAGTATAATTTGGAAGAACTGTTATTCCTCTAACCACTTCCAAATATACTTTTAATTTACTCAATTTTATTGTTTTTAATAAAATATTTAATATACAGTAGTATACTAGGGATTTCAAGAGATGGGGTAACATCTGTATGATCTCAGTTTCCCTATTATGTGGGGGCACCTGATCAAAGCTGTGTTCTTTATCTTCTCACCTCTACGCACAATTAAGACTAATGTATCTAATTGGTTGATTTCTTAAAATAAATGATCAGGAAAGGTTAAGACCCTCTGATCTCCTATGTTTTAGTTTAACCCATAGATAAAGAGGGCTCAGTCTAACCTTCTGTTCACTATGAAATTAAAAACCTGTATCTAATTGGGATTTTGTGTTTGTCCAATTGTCCCTGAGACTTAGTAGATGAGTCTTCCAACATCAGGAAATGTTAGTAAACCCTTTGTCTACGAATCTGTAGTCACATTCTTCAATCAGCTAATCATGATAATGAGGATATTTTTATCTCCAGCTTACCATATTTTCTTCTATGGATAACCTATGACTAACAAAATTACAACCTTCAGGGAAAGCAGATGTTCTGAGTCTCAGAGTTCATTTTATTATTGATTTTAGTATTAACATGATCTAGTATGTTCTAGTCTTTTTCAAATTATTTTACTTATTTATTTTTAGATGGAGGGGAAGGGAGGGAGAAAAAAAAGGAGAGAAATATTGATGTATGAGAGAAATATTAATTGGTTGTCTCTCACATGTGCCTGAACAAGGGACTGGGCCCACAACCCTGGCATGTGCCCTGACTGGGAATCGAAACAGCAACTTTTTGCTTTGTGCAATAATGGTCAACCGACTGCGCCACACCAGTAAGGGTTAGTATGCTCTATTCTTGAATCAGTTTTGTTCTCACTATATGCCTGGTATTTTTAAAGTTTCAATAGTTTTCAATATAAATAAACAACTAAAATTTTAAATGAAATAATAAAAAAGGAAACATCAAAAGAAGAGTCTCAAAAATGTATCTTAGTGTGCATGTAAAGCATGCCATGCTGGGTTTTTTTTAATACTAAATATCTTACTGTTTGAAATGGAGTAGTGTAGGGAGGGAAGGAAAATATTGTTAATGAATACATGTCTGATATGAAAAAGATATCAGCAATTTAAAGTGGTCTTTACATTCTGTTACTTGGGAAGCAGGGATATATGAAGACCACACTAAATTGATTTCTGGTTCAAAACAAATTTCAGTCCAACAGATCCAAGGACCACCCTATGGTCATTTTCCTGGTCCTGAGAACCTTATCAGGATGGATATATAGAACACTTACATGAGTTCTTTCATCTGTAGAATAAAAGCCACCTTGTTAAGAAGGTCAAATGCAAGCTCTGGAAAGTATTCACAATCTCCCTCCCCCATTTACCATTAGCTAGTTTAAGTTATAAGTAATAGTACACCCTGGTTTGGTTTGCAGAGATAGTTGATACCCTAGTAGGGGCCTTGGCCTTCACAGTAGTCTGTTCAGTTCACCAGGACGACCACTGCAAAAACTAGATGTTTAACAGAGAATGACATTTGACTTCTGAAAGTGTAATTAGGTTGTAATTCCTATCACAGTTGCTGTGTTGATGTAATGTCTACACTGGAACAAACTGTCACGGCATTTGGAGCTTGGTATGTACCTATTGATCTGGTGAATATATTTTGTCAATCCCCATTAGGAAAGATTATCAAAATAGTTTGCATTCATATGGAAAAGAGAGAGTTCGTATTCTATAGGTCATCCCAGAGCTATGTTAATTCTATTCTCTATTACAGTATAGTCCATAGGAACCTGGATGGTTTGGACGTTCTGCAAACATCTACAATCATCACTACATTGATGACATTGTGCTTATTGAACCTAATGTGTAGGAAAAAGCAGGAAGTTTGGATGTCCTGTAAGGGAAATGAATCTAAAAAATCTCTGCAATAAACATGAAAAAGATTCAGGAATCTGCAAACTCACGCACTTTTTAAAAGTTCAGTGATTTTTGTTATGTCATAATGCTGCCTCTAAGGTAGGAGCAAACACTGTTTCATGAACCTCTTTGAATTTTGGAGGTACTATTTCCTGTTACTGGGAAAAGTGGAATTCAGCTTCTGGCCACCATACACAAGAATCATACAATAATTGGTAGTGAAGGAAAAAGGGCATCCAATTTGGGAAAGCTAGGGGCTCCATTGCTCCAAGTCAGTCTCTTCTGTAAACTACAGAAATCCCTTTGTTCCCCAAAATACTTAGATCCAGATGTATGCCCAGATAACCTCCTTCACCCTCTCCCTTCTCATCCCACCCTCCTCCTTCTTCTTCCCCTCCCTCTCCTTTTTAAATCTCTCCTGCAAAATCCTATGAGCTGTGAGACTGTCCAGCTGATTACCCAATTCAGGCTCATATTCACCACGCACGTTAGCCCGCACCATCCTCCCACCACCATAATACGGAAGTGGGTAGGAGGGTTTTCTAACCTGCTAGGGCACACCTTCTCTGCCCCAGATGAAGCATCACCATGTTATGGGTGTGTTGTGACCATTTCAGCCTGTGCAGGCTCTGTGCAAGCTGTGTCACAAGGTGCGTTAGTTGTTTGCCCTCCCCTGGGGTACAGAGTCACACACTGGCTGCTGCTTCAATCTTCTGCCTTGAGGTTTCTTCTGACGCCTTCCTTCTGCGTAGTGCAGCATACCACGCCTGATCTAAGTTTTCCCATTCATCAGATGTCTGGCCAGGTCTTCCCTCTTAGAGTACCACACTTCAAAAAATAGATCATCACTCTTAAAAATACCATTTTAACCATATATTTGAGGACCAAAGAAGCTTGCAGTTATGAGTGACATCCATAGAAGAGAGGCCTCTGCAGCAGGTTGGGATTGTCCCACAAGCTGCTTTGCCTCTTAAGCCATACTTATCCCATGATTCTAAGTATAGATGTTTGTGGAGTTCAAGACAAACTTCATGAGCAGCAGGGAACTACTTAGAATTAGAAAAGTCTCTCTTGGGTTACTAGAACCAAATAAAGAGAGTAGCTAATTGTACATATCAGGTGACTACATAATAGAAACTGTCATGAGCTCAACTTTTTAAATCAATCTGAGTCAAAAGTTCACTAAATGATGGAAATGGCTTATTCAGAATTTTGCTTGTGCCTGACCGGAGGGCTTAAGTAAATTGTACAAATAGGTGTTCTTGATATCATACCATCTACTCTATTGCACTAACACCTTTACTCAGCCCAAGCCTATGATTTCACAGAGAATTTTTATATAATGTGTTCGTATAAGAAAAAGAGATGGAACCACTTCATGGATGATTCACCTTGATGTAATGCTAGGAGTTGAAAATAGAGTGTTGCCTATATATATATATCATCCACTTCAAGAGTGGATCAAATTAGCAATGATAACTATAGTCCATTTGGAAACTGTCCCATGAATTGAGTGTTGTCAAAGATCTGAAGGAAATAAGATTAGATCATAAGAAAGAGAAAGATCTGGGGGAAAGGCCTGTTGTATTAGTTTCCTATCATTGTTCTATCATATTACCCAACAGTGGCTTAAAACAACACAAATGTATTATATTTGTAGAGTTGAGATGTCTGAAATAAATATAAGTGGTCTAAAATAAATATGTCAGCAAGGCTACATGCCTTTCTGAAGGATTTAGGGGTAAATTGTTTTTCTTGCCTCTTCCGGGTTCTACATTTTTTATTTCTTGTCTCCTTTTATCTTCAGACTGGCAATAGCCAGTCAAGTTTCTCACACGTAACATCACTCTGACACTCTCTCTTCTGCCTTCTCCTTCCACTTACATATAGACCCTATGATTACATAGATCAATACAGATAAACCAGGATAACCTTGCATCTCAAGATCAGTCAATTACAAAACTTAGTTTTACTTTGCTCTATAAGCTAATGTGTTCACAGATACAGAAATTTGACTGTGGACCTCTTTGGGGAGGCCATCATTCTGCCTACTACCTATGTGACTGTTCTTATGGAACTGGGCACAGAATGTTCAGATTTCGGAGACTAATATCAATGTCCACCAGACATCTTCCACTGCTGTATCTTGGATGACTTGTCCCCTGTAGGTCAGTCAACTTTATCTTAAGCTATCTAATGCTTATATAATGTACCTGGAAGGTTTTCGGCACGTTTAAACACATTTACCTAGAGCATACTCTATATTGTCTTTTCTCTATCCTCATTCCGAATTTCCTCACTTTTTTACAGTAATTTTAGTGGTACTAGTTATTAGCTTGTTTGTCAGTCATAGAGGACTCAAAGAAAATAAACCAAAATATCCTGTTATTATATTTGCCTGCTTTTTGTACTTTTCTATTTTCATATATTTAAAACATATTACTAACATAATAAAGTCATTAAAAACCCTACCTAATCAAAATGTTCTACCATTATTTTGTTTATTGATTCTGAAAGTGTTTGTGATTTTTGAGTTATGAGCTGCCATAAACAAATGCACGGACAGTGTATAATTGCTGTATAAATAATTGTGATGGCCCTGGGGACACTCACGCAGAGGCCTGGGGTCAGGACTGTAGATGATCTAGGCCAAGACTGAAATCATTAAAACAATAATAAATAGATTAGGGTAAAAATAATACAAAAAGTTTAATGTAGTTTTTAAAATATGACTATGGGAGAATGTTGGAAGGGTATAGTTTTTAAAAATTAAAAAAAATTGAATGTGATTTTAGAGACAATAGACTGCCCTCACCATTATATATTATGACATTTAACCCAGGCATAAGACCTTTACTGTATTTAATGATGTAATTACTAGGTAGAATACTGAATGCTTTTAATATCAAACATAAAATGCCATATAAATGACTTGGGAACATAATCGTGTGAATAACTTTTGTTAATAAGCTTTGCTCCTCAACTTTGTGCTTATAGGGCAAATCTGCCAAATCTGATGTGGCCAATTCAAGAATTAAGGTTTGGCGTGGAATCCAAATTTAAAAACCTTCAGAGTTAAACAAGAGGAAATAATGGAGAAAAACAGAGTTGAGTAACTTAATCACCAGATCTCATCACTAAATATGTTGATGGGGTAAGACCATTTTAAAAGGTCCAGGGCTATGTCTTAACATGCAATTCTAGTGCTTTTTGGACATTTTTATCTTGATAGCACTCTAATAAGCATTCTGTCTCAGATTAAATATAGTACATCTATTCACTCAGACGTAGGTGTATAGTTGTAGAGACATTGAGCTACCCTCATTCTGAGCATGCGTTTCACAATACTTTTATAAGTTAAAATAGTTTTATTTTCAAGATAGTTCTTATTACGAGTTATAGGTATCAATTGCTACTGGCTTCATCAAAATCATTGGGTATATCATGTGTAAAAACCCAAATATACAAACCTTTAGAGGCCTAAAATATACTAAATATAATCAACACCCTACTTATTCCACTGAGAGGTTGACTAACTTGATTTTTGAAAATTAATTTACTTGAGGAAGAGTTATCCTGTTAGGAAATTAACCAAAAGTTAATTTCTTCATGACTCTGTATGGTCAGGCTAAAGCTGAATCTGTGTATTGTGCTTTCATAAAAGAGAATTAATAATCAAATTTTTTTATTTACAAATTTTAAGTGGTAAAAGGTTTATAAACCAAGAAACCTACAAACTTTCTAACACAGTTCCGTCACAGATCATGCTTTCTCAAATATTTATTTCTTAAAGGTTTCGTTGGGTGGGGGTGTTGGGGTTTTTTGTTTGTTAGTTTTGTTTGTATTGTTTTTACAGAATGTCTATAATATGAAAATTATCTTAGGTTGCATGAGCCTGCTTTCAATTCATAATGGGAACACATTTATATTTAGTCTTCCAAGGTCTTCCTATAAACCTAGTGATTGTTTCATAGTCTAGGTAAACCTGTGGACAAAAATTTTGATCTGGCCCTTATCTCTCACTCTTATACAAAGCTCTTTATCTTCTCTTATTCACTTTAAAGAATATTTAAGCTCTTTATTGTCATTATCTTTTATATACCAAAAGTAAAAACAGAATTAAACTGGTTTATTTAAAAAATGCCCAACTTTATTTAGATGACATTCAAGAATTTACATATTAAATAATTGATTGCAAATATCAATATTCTTTGACTAAAATCTTTTCACTCCTCATAATATAGAAGTTAGAAAGAAAATTTTAAAATGATAAACAGTATATTCTTTAAAGTTTCAATAATTTACATGATATTTTTGAAATATGACATTCTGTTGAAATGGACAGGTCCTGCACCGAAGGACAAATAAACATATTCCAGAAGATAATTTGTCTATTTCTAAAAGCCAATTTGCTTATGATGAAAATAAGCATTCTAAAAAATTGTTCTGATTTATCAAGAATAAGAAATATGCTCCATATTCAGGTTAAAAATGAGCACAAGTATGCCATAGCTCTTCTCATCAACAAGTAACTTCAGTTTGTCTTCCCTTTAAGTTGAGGTCTGTAACTTGCTGTCACTAATAGAATGTAGCAGAAGTGCTGTTGTATCACTTAGTGTGAGAATTCAGAGTTTTTTCCCCTGCCCTGTTAGTTCCATGCCACTGCTTCATAAAAATCTGAAAATTCTTTAGAGAAGACATGTAAGCGAAGGGATACAGTCTGGCTGACAGCAGCGATATCCTGCCGTGTGAGGGATGTGAGGGTATGACCACAGTAAACTCTGCAGCTTCCTGAACCACCCCAAGACTGCAGCTGCGTAAGTGACTTTGAGGGACAGTACCAGAAGCACTGTGTGGCTGAGCTCAGCTGCAACTGCAGAAATTTAGACATATTCAGAGTGGCAATTTTAAGTTCTTAAATACTGAGAGAGTAAGTGCATCAAAATATTTTCAAATAAGATAAAGTATTAATAATAAGTATTGATTTTAAAATATTTTGCTCTGTACATTTGTCTCTTCTTACCTTCCTAGTTCTCATACAAACAAACACCCTGGATGTAGACATTAATCAATTTTATTGGCTATAATTACAAGGTGAACAATTAGCATATACTTGTATATTCTTACTCATATTCTAAAATTACAAGTGAAAATGTATTCTTGAATTGATCATACTGAAATATCAACATGCTCTTGACTAGTATTACTATGTATATTTTTAACTTAAGAGTACTTGAAAAATACAGTTTGTACTGTGAGCTTCCTAATTGACTTTTATGTAAAGATTTTACCTACAGAAAGCCCCTTTTAAAAGGCAAGTGATGTCTGGATCACTAATGCTTTAACTGATATCATCTACAAACATGAATGTAGTGGCAAAATAGAATAATTTATACAAAAATGTTGAAAATTTTAATATAGAACTGTGTTGTACTGGAACAGACCAAAATAAGGTACTGAGTGTGAAATGAATAAATATCTTTTTCACAATTTGGCCTGGTGATAATCTTAATTATAATGATTAATCTGAGCACCATTAATTTTTTCATTCTAAAAATCAAGTGCAAGTAGTACCTTTCCCCAGTGTGAAAAAATAACAGATTATACAAAGTTTAAATTAATTAAATTTTATATTTTAAATCTATATGTAGTAAATTAAATAAAATTTGTATTATAAGCCTGTAAAGTTAAAGTATTTTCAAATTTATGTCATTTGATACACCTAGAGTTTAAAACCAATTGTATGATATTTGAAACTCCTCTTAACTATCCATGAGTCTATTAGCTTATGAAATAGGAACTCAAATTAGAAATAAGATAAAAATAATATGCCTCTGAGTTACATGTTAGATTGAATAAATACAAGTGAAACCTATCATATCCAATTCTTCCTGTATACAGATTTTCCATTTCTTCTAGCTTTACTCTGAAAAATCACTATAGAGAAAAAACAATAAAAAGCTAAAATATTTATCTCTGCTTTGCCTTATGTACCAATTTTCAGAAAACAAATTATGGAGAACATTTACAATTCCAGATTTCTTATTCAATATTTACTAAAGTGAATTACCAAGTTTTCTCAAAATTCTCATAATTTTCATAAAGACTAGCATAGTCAGTCACTGTTAGACTCATATGGACAGTGTCAATCAAATCACATATGACCCAACAGCTCTCTATTACCATATATAGATTTATTGTTATTTCATACTTAAGTTTTATATCTTTTCCTATTATTTTATTATAAACTTTTCCTAATTAATCTTGTTCATTGGAAGTTGGAGAAAAGGATTTCAAATGACAGCCACTTATTTGAAGAAATAGAGTGTTACTGTTAACAAGTAACCTTAGAATTTCAAAATCTAAATTTGACCCTTAAATATTTTATATTTGTATTCTATGTGAGTGTTAGTGTTTTTGTACTTTATGCTCTAACCATATTTTCCTAGTGAGAGATCTTTTTTAAAAAATCTTCATTACATTTGAAATATTTGGTGACTAGAGAGAAATATAAAAATATCTACAAAAGATTGAACATTCTTTCACCTTGGGCTCTGTAAGATTTAATGACACGTGAGCCATCTAGAGTGCTTCATTTTCAGAAAGCATAGTCAAATCAAAATGACACAAACAGGAGGTAAAATATGTATCTCATATTTTCTCAAACTTTTTGCCAAATTAATTTACTCAGAAAACTTACTAACAGCTGTTTTTTATGAAGTTTTATAATAAAGAGTAATAAGTAGTAGGTGAAAAAGGTGAATGGGGTACTTTATGATGCTCTGGTGCCCTCCTTTATCTCCTACCTAGATATAGGCTCTTGGAAACTGATTATGACAAAAGGTGCTGTGGACAATAGAATTAGAGTTAATAAAATAGGAGGAAAGAGGGGCTCATCCTCTCTTAGTGTTGGAAGCTAAAGAAACAGGAATTGAATAGAGAATGTACTCTTCAGAAAACAAAGGCATGATAGAGGCTTGACATTAATAGCGTATTTTCTATATGTTCATTTCTAGAAGGTGATAAGAACTTAGAATATGAGAATCTGTATATGGAGGAGGTGGGAGTGAAAAGGTTGGAAAAATGAACGAAATATCAGATATTGCATCTTAAAATATTAGCGATTCAGAGAATAAAATAAATATTACACCTAAAGCATGGGAACAAAAAATAAGTCCATGAAGATATGTCCCCAAGTACTGGATCTTTAGATCCTTTTTTTGTGAGACTGATTTTTTAAATAAACATAAAAGCTATAATATATGACTTTTATGTAATAAATTGGAATTACCCAGATAGGATTTACATAAGTTAAAGAAATTACAAATTGATTCTATCAAAACAATAAATTAGATATTTTACATTTTTAAAAAGTACACAAGATTGTAAAGAGTCCCCACTCTGCTATTTTCTGACCTAGATTTTCACCTTGCCTTTTGCAGCAAGCACCCTGCACTATTCTTCACATGGCCGACTCCTTCTCAACCTTCATGCTTTAGTAGATTCTCCTTTACCTACACAGGCTTCTCTGACCAGCCTCTATAAGTAAGGCTCAATGCTTCTCCCCTCTCATTATTTATGTATTCTCTAGCACTAATCATTTTGTTTCCTTCATAATATTTGACTGTCGAAACTTATTTACATGTTTTTATCTTCAGGCATATTACTTCTTTATCTGAGATTATTAGCTCCACAACATCAAGAAGATGGTAAAAAAATAAAATGTAAAAATTATAATTAGTCTGCCTACTCTCATTCAAACTTTATGTTATGTTCTAGATGAAGGAGACCTCAGATTCAAATGTCATAACTTGAAATAATTGTTTTTTCTAATTCCCTGGCATAACACCATGACATGCAGTAGCTTTTCAATAGTATTAGTTGATTAAAAGCTTACAGACTGTTTTATGGAACTCTCTACTCGATTTGAACTGCTGTAGGTAAGAACGAACATTCACCAATCTGTTTTTTTGTTTGTTTGTTTTTTGTTTTTAATCTGGGCCATCCTGGTCTAGCCCTTGTGAAAAATCATTTCTTTCCATTAAATTTATGGTCAGGTATTTTTAGCATTCTTTTATTATAGCAAATGAGGCAATAGATTTGTGACAATAATGTCATGGTGGTTTTTTGCTTTGCTTCCAATGAAGGAAATGTATATGTGAAGAGTTGAAGTGGATGACAGATCAAGAAAAGTTCTATTTATTTTTATAGTGAAATTTGGAATCAATAAAATAAGTTGAAACTAAATGCTTCAAGGTTTTAGAAACATACATAAAGTAATAAACTAGTGAGTGATACAGGATGAAGTACAAAGATATTATTTATTCAAATCCACAAGTTTTCCATTAAAGACACCGAGGCACAGATGATAATCTATTTGTCAAAAAGTGATTTAAAAGCAATTTCCATGGCATAAATACAGACATTTAATGACTAAGTTTGAGAAATATTGTGATATCCAAAGCACAGCAACATTTTGTGAGGATTTTTTCTGCAAAGAAAAAGCTAATGATATATTACGTGCCCTCCCCCTCAAAAAATCCTACAATCAGTCCTTTAGTACTATGTAGATATTTTATTTCTTAGACATAAAAAAAAAATTAAAAACTACGGCAGAGAGTCCTTCACCTAAAAAATGTACACATTTAATATTAAGGTAAAGTGTTAAGACCCTAAGAACTACTTTGAAGAATAGAGAAGTAACCTTGAATCTCAGGAAAAAGGAAAAAAACCTATTAAACATGCTCAGTTACACATACAGTCATTTTTCAAGATGGATCAGCTCGATAAAAATTATGACCTTTTTCTGTACCTTATTTTATTTTCTAGAACTGAAAATATTGCCAGTGCCTGAGGCGTAAGTCAGAGCGAACCTCCATTATCACTCCAGAGACTTGGCACTTTCCTCATTAGGTTCCATAGTATCTGACTGGGTGACCTTGTTTGGTGAGAAGACACAGATGGAGTCTGTCAGTAAATCTTGTTAATGTAACAAGTATTCCTACTGTTAGATGAGTGTTGCACCTGATACTGGCATTTCTTCTCTTAGTAAACAGCTCTTAATCCCTTTCCAACATGAGTCTTTTCTCTCATGGCATCAGGTTTTTCAGCATTAGCTTGTTCTGAGGATTATCTCAAAGAACATCTCTCACTGTGAAAGAGAGATGCTCTCTCTGAGTAACAACTCTTGCTGGATTTTGAAAAATGTAAAGATGGCATTAAATATAGCAATATAAACCTAAAGCAAGTCGACAGTCTCCATGCTAGAAAGCCCTCTAGGTGGAAAATAAGATTTATGATCAGGTAACACTGATGTAATTTGTCACTTCTCCCTGGTATCTTGTTCTGCAATGTAAAACAGAGAGCTTGAAGAAAGGAGATCTTCTCAATAATGGGAAAGAAAGATTTGGTTATACTTTGGTGCATGTGATTATAAGGAACGGTTTTGTGGTAGGTCATCACAAATTTTGCATAGGACATGTTATTTCAGTATCCTTATTGATAAAAATTTGTTAATAACCTCTGAAAATAACAACTGTCTCAGTCCATTTGGGCTACTATAACAAAACACGATAAACTGGGTAGCTTATATAAACAATGGAGATGTATTTCTCACTGTTTGGGAGACTGAAAGTTTGAGATCAGGATGATCATGATCAGGTGAGGGGCCTCTTCTAAGGTGCAGATTTATTTCTGCGTCCACACAAAATGACAGGGGCCAGGGACATCTCTGGGGTCTCTTTTATAGGCATTAATCCCTTTCAAGGTGCCTTTGCTCTCAAGATTTAAACACCTCCCAGAGGCCCTTCCTAGTAATAGCATGACTTTTGGGGATTAAGATTTTAACATATGATTTTGAGAGGCGGGCACAAGCATTTAGACAGTAGCAGTAACCATTCAGATTTAGTAAGAGGCTATACTGAGATGGTTTGAGATGAACTTTTACAAATTATAAAACTCTACACTTGTATATATTGATGAATACATAAAAACAAAAAATGCAAATGTACAGTTGAGAGCATATTTTGCATCTTTGTGGACACTTAATGTGTAGATATTTTCATTAAGATGATAATATTTTGAAACTAAAAATCAAAAGGCATTTGCAAAAGACATCAGAGTACAATAATTTTACAAAAGTTAGTGATAATAAATCATGCGAAAAAGTCTAAACTTAGATTTTTATAGAGAATGATTTATATTTCTGTTTAATAAGATAATTTAATAACTTAAGAAAATAATTGTTTCCATAGCAATTCAATAAGTGTTTAGTGCTCTGTACTGAATGAAAAGGGCAGTATTAAAATAAGGAATAAGGGCTGTTAGGGGCTGTGTGTAGAAAGTTTTAATGAGAGAATAACCTTTTTTAAAAAATACTAACAATGTCTCAGACACTGAGGTGTCTCATTCTCTTTCTTGAAACCTCTATTCTTGTGATATTTGATGTGGTGAACAAATCTTCTATTATTCTTATTATTTCTCTCTGGTTTCTGTCTGGTTTTCTTCCCTCATAAAACCTGAAATAGAACATTCACACCAAACGTACAATAAGAGTTCTCTATAAAAAGGAAATTGTACTATGGAAGGGAAGCAAAGAGGCCTCACATTTATCTGTAGCAATGTTTTGTTTTTAAAAATGCCCTCAAGCTAAAATTATTTAAGGCTAACATTTTTACTTCAGAGTAGTAGCTGCATAGGTCTCTTACAAGTAATGCTTATTGTACTTTTGTCTTTAAAATCTTTTCAAAATAATAATGCTGAACTCTTTACTAGACCAACGTAGTATGTAATAATAAGACCACTTAATGTGGTAACTCAGGACACACACACACACAAAAAGACATCTAAATGAGTGGCAAAAATTTTGGGGAATAAAATCCAGTTTACAGAACATGAACTCTTAACAAATGTACCCCTCACCTTCTGTAAAAAGAAAACATTGTTATGATTTTTCACTCACAGTAAGCAACTTTCCTGCCAGTGTCCTAGAGAAGTTGTACCTTTCCTACTCGTACCAGTAATAAATTAGAATGCCATTAGCGCTACATCTTCATTATTGGTTGGTGTTGTCAGCCTTTAAGTGTAGCCAAACTCTTGCGTTAGTGGTATAGTGTTCATTTTTTATTGGTTTGTTTCTCCTTTTTATTATTGACTTCTAGTTCTTTCAGGTTCCAAATGAGAGTTTTTTGTCTCTCATTTATATATGCTCTTGTTGACGTAAGAAAGATCCAAATCTGATCTGTAGATAATTTTTGTGAGTCTACTTGAGCCAAGCTGAGGACAATTGCTCGGAAGCAAAATCTCAGTGAATTGAGAACATACCCCACAGAATAGTAGTTTTGTAGCTTATTTTTCTTAGGAGACCTAAGAAAGGTGACATAAAATACATTAGTGGTAGTTTAGGGAAGCTGGAGAAAGCAAGACAGGGAAATCTCTGAGACTGAATAAAGAGTAAAATACAATGGGGCAAAATGGGACAACTGTAATAGAACAACAATAAAAAAAGAAATTAAAAAAGGAGTAAAACAGAGAGATACACAATCTCTTCACATTGATGGGTATAGGATAGTTAACAATGACCATTTACAGCACACAGAGATGGTGTTGCTCTGTGAACAAGATAACAGCGAGGACTTGTGATTTTCTCCTGCTCTGGTATGGTGAGTGTGCCCTGAGGTGTCCGGTAAAAAGGGATTACTTGGACATTCCACGTATACATTATATTGGATGCAAAAAGACAATAGAAGGCTTAATTAAGGGAAAGATTGACATTCGTCAAAGCTACAGGCCTAAAATGTGACTATTCGCCATGACTTGCTTTTAGTTAAGAAGTTTTATGTTCAGATCATATATACTATGTGGTTACTTTAGGTCTCTGAGTTTGTAAGGAGGATCTTGCAGGCCTCTCCTGAGCTTGTCAGGTTTATTCTGGTGCCCTGTTTTCATCCATATTTTATATATATATCTGTGCAGAAACAATGTAACCATTGTTAATACAACAAGAATGGCTTGCACAACATTGAAGTAACCTGGCAGCCAAAGAGAGTGGACTGGAATGCGCATGCCTGAACAATGACAGCATCACTGCAATAGTTAGTTGTGGAGGTAGATGCTGTTAAGCTTGGCTACTATCACTTAGTAGGTGTGTCGAGATTGATGTATGTTATCATGTGTGTTTTGTTGTCTGTATCTGTAGTTTATTCATTTTTTATTGCTGCATAGTATATCATTCTATGTATCTATCACAATGGCTTTATCAGTTTCTTAGATAAACAATATCGAGTGTTTTCCCTAGTTCTTGAAGATTATAAAGAAAACAAAATAAACATCTGAGCAAGAATTCATGTGTACATAAGTTTTTAATGTATTTTAGGTAAATACATATGAGTGACTCTGTTGGGTTATAGTGTAAATGGTATATATTTATTTTTAATGTATTGCAAAGTGGCTTATCTTTTTCTGGTTTTTGTACATCTATTAATGTATTTCTTTTAAGATTTTACTTATTTATTTAGAGGAGAAGGGAGGTAGAAAGAGAGGGAGAGAAACATCGATGTGTTAAAGAAACATTGCTCTGTTGCCTTCCAAATGCACCCTGAGCAGGATGAAACCCTATAACCCAGGCACATGCCCTGACAGGAATTGAACTGGCGACCTTTTGCTTTGCAGGATGACATTCCAAATAAGTGAGCCAGACCATTCAGGGCCATCTGGTGATTTCTTATTAGAAGCTGACATTGTAACTTTTATAATTTTGGGTTCAAGCTTTCATGTTTTTCCTCTAAAGAATTTTTATTTTTTCTGGAATGCACATAGGTTATTTCAGATTCTTCTACGGTCCATTGCAGTCAGGGTTACATTTTTAAATGGAAGTCAGATGTATTGCATCTTTGTTCAAAATCCTCAATGACATCTCATTTCTGTTAAAATAACACTAGTACATTTAAAATAGCCCACAAGGACAAACATGATCTGGTCCTCAAACTAGTCCTAGTGCATAAATATAGTAGACTCGTAATGCTATCTCTACCGGTGCCACTTCCAGTTATTCCCTTGAGCTTATCTCATGTCTTTCTCTCTTTCTGACTAACATACACACATATCTTAATCGTTCCTTGAACATGTTAAGAGGATCTCTACCTTAGATATTTTACATATGCTGTTTCCTCTGTCTGGGAGAGTGTTCCCCATTATACTCAAATATCATTTCTTCGTTTGTTTGTTTTTTTTCCGAGTGTCTGCTCATGTGCTATTTACTGAATGAGTAAATTCACTGATAACATTGTATCTTATTTTATTTTTATCTCATAGATTACCTTGTAGAATTCTGTCTTAATTCAGTGAAAAGCGTATAAGTTAATATTATTTATCTCTTATTATGAAATTTTCTTTTAAAAATTAATTTGTCTATGTCATTTAAACATTTTATTGCAAAAGACTAGAGTTCATCTAGAATTAGCTATGAGCATTTAATTTCATGATGCATTTTTTACTTTTCCCAAATATTGGGTCTGAGATTACATAAATATAGATTTAGAGTAAATCAACATTTAAAGTGAATAAAATCATGCTTAAAAGGTGAAGAGTGGCAGGCATATATAAAGTTACAATATTATCAGCAAAATTACATTGCATATGCTATGTTTAATTTGATTTTCAAGTTTTCATTTATCATAACTCCAATTGAAAGTAACACAGAACTAAATTTGAAAATTAGTAACTAATAGCTAAGTGTGTATGAGATTCTATAGTTTGTCATTATTACAAAACTCTTATAAAGTCCCTCAGCTCTCTGACTGTCACTTTTGTGTTCCTTTCTTAAACTCCTTCATGTGGCACCAAGCTTGACATATCCTGGCCCCTGACAGTCACTCAGATCGCACCTTCTATCTTCTTATCTCCCTCATAAACTCTCAAAACTTCTTTAATTCTTTGGGTTTGAGGGCAATCTGTAGGTATTTGCTCTGTCTTCCCTTCTGCTAGAAATACTCTTCTATGGGTAGCAGCCATTGCTTACACCGAGTCGTCATTTGGAGAGCAGCTGAAATATGTCCTACTTAAAGAAGACTTTTCTGATTATTCAACCAGTTTCTATCATTTTGAAATACTTTATTTTGTTCGTTAGCACAAAACACTTTTTGATAACACTATTTGTTGAGGTGAATTTATGTTGAAAATAATGAAGCTAACGTTTCATTTACATTCTTTTACTTAATTTTGTGCACCATACCAATCCTTCTAATGACCTCAGAAGAGTTCTAAAAATGTGACTATGTGTTCATATATTTTTGTAAAATTTTCAAAATTAATGAAATGTTTGGTTGAACTGCTCTGCATTCTGATTTCTGTCACATTTCCTTTTTGGATCAGGTGCAGATAAAATGGACACCTTCACTTAATTTAAGTAGACTTGGGGTTATAAATATATGTAATTTGATTTAATGAAATATTTTGGTGTTATTCCCCATAACTTCTACATATATTTAGTTCACTGGTAAACATATGTTGTAGGAATGCCTACTACAAATAATCTGCACACAGTACAGATACACCACCATTTTGGCACAATTATGAAAGCCTGTGTTGTCTTTTCTCAAAATTGTATGTCTTATGGTATTAATATGGAAAATAGTTGGATGGTGTCAGAAAAACAAGAATAATTCTTGCCTATTGAAAGTTATTACCATGATGAGACACATAAACTTGTAAGAAGAAGCTATAAACATAGCTAAAATAAAGACTTTTTCTCTCATAAGAACATAATAATGACAAAGATAAGTATTGCACAAAACTATCTTACAAATTTTGTTGAGATCATGCAAAAGATAATTTATCAATATTCTGTTGTTTATAGGGGAAACTATGCAGCAGTATACAATTAGGAATTAAGTCTGTCTGTTAAGGTTCATGGTTTATGCATCTACACATGCTAGATTGATCTTCTGTATCTGATGAATCTTATCTTAAAGCAATCTGGGGTTCTGGAAGACACAACACCCAAAATTGTAATAAACACAGCAAAAGCCACTTGCAGGAACAATCGCCACACACACATTCAACAGTAATCCAGCGTACATACAAACATGGTGTCAATTTTATAAGTTATTTAAATTACTATGTGTAAACAGAATTTTAGTAATTTTTATAATGACAGGAGAACTATCTCAGTAGAAGACATAAGAATGCAAGCTTAAAGAAAGACTGATAGGTCTCCAAAATGTCAAAAGCTTATATTTAACCCAACTGATTATAAATGCTGAATTTATGACGATGAGAAAAATACAAAGAAATACATAATATTAATAATTTTTTCTAATTTTTAAGAATGAAGATATCTTCAAAGACTACACAAAAATAAAAGTAAAGCACAATTTATAGTCAATAAAGTACAAATTTTAATAATAGTTTCATTCTAACTAACATACTGACTTTGAAAAATAGCACATTTTTTATTATGACCTTTTATGATGAATGATAATTTATACCAACACTGTCTAATGAAAGATAGCTTGTTTTAAAATTATTGATAATAATTAAATAGACACACAGGATATGAATGAACAAGAGAAGCTTCTCATACACATACAATTCAAAATAAGATAAAAATGCAATTTCCATTGTAATAAAGTTGTAAACATTTCAAAAAATAGATAATATTTCAGGTGACTTTCAGACTGTATGTGCACGGTAAGACCCTTCAGTGGGTATGAACACTTCATAGAGCATAGATGGTTGTGCTTATTCATATTAGACACCAATCGAGTACCGTTCACTAGATAAACATCTTAAGATCAAATAGAAGAGAACATTCCATATTATTTTAAAGGCCTGAAAATTGGTTTTTGCAACTATTTTCTCTTTTTACTTTAAATAGAAAAAGAGACTTTCCAAAAGTGGTGATTTTCAAAATAAATATTTAATTCAAGTAAGTCCTGAATCTGCTAAATTGTTCTATGGACATCTGGAAAATGATTAAAATAGAAAAACATGACTTATTGAAGATAGTGAAGAATTAATAAAAATAATAAAAAAAATGTAAAATGAATTGATATAGCACATGGAATAAAAATAAAAAGACCTTGGACACAGAATACTGAGCATTTGGAGGCTATTGTGCCCCATTATTCTAACAGAAAGCTCTGAGTGGTTTTTAATTAAAGAAATTCTTTAAGAGTTTTTCATTTAAAAAACTCTATCTGTGATTTGATTCAACCAAGGGAAACAAGTTCTGGATGACCGTAACCTGCTTTTGAATAATCATCACTGTCAGTTCAGTGAGAGCAAAGCTGTTTTGAAAGGTGATGAAAATGGGCTGATGCACCTTTTAAAAACTTAATAATTATGCATAATATATGCTGTGTGTAGCTGTTTGCTTTCACCTTGTTGAAGAAAATGCACAGCTCCTGAAGTTGTTGACTACTTTAGTATTTTAAAATAATTATGTGTTATTTTTGGTTCAGTGATGGAGTATTTTAAACACACTTGAAGTTGAATTTTAATGGATAGATGTAATGATATAACTTGCACATTATAAAGTTCTCCAAATTTTACAATATGCATAAAGCAATATTTTAAAGACTCTAACCTATATTTTTAACACCTTTGAAGGAAAACTCAAATGCAAGTGATGTGCCAAATGTTTATTCAAGATGGTGATTAAGTTAAAAAAAATTTAAGTCAATTTAGCAAGATATTTGGAATATTTAGTAAAATAACAGAAATTGAAGAATTATATTTGCATATATATCAATGGGGTATCTTCATTTATTGCTACATTAATTTACTAATCAACTAAGAAAATTTCAAACAAAAATATAACAAAAATATGTGAAACAAAGTGACAGAATTAATAATAACATGAACAAAAATTATTTTGACTTTGAGAAGCAAATTGAAACAGACCATTTTTATGTTATTCAAAAAAACAGTAATTCATTAAAGAAAAGATATACATTTGCATAATAAACATTAAATCTTGTAAACATAAGAACAATATTTGTTCTTTGCTGGTTTGATACAAAGTACTAACATCAATGAGCATAATATAAAATTATAATAGTTTAACAAAATATCAAAGACAAACTTTAAAGAGAGTTGTTGATTTCAAGAGGATTTAAGTTACTACACAAACATTTTGAATTTCATATGTGTTTATATATGAAAAATAGCTGAATAGAGTCTGTCTTAGTGTCTCCAGGCTGCTATGAAAAAAGTACCACAGACTCAGTGACCTATAAGTAACAGAAGTTTATTTTTCTTAATTCTGGAAGCTGGTAAGCCCAAAATCAAGTTGCCAGCAAGGTAGGATCCCAGTGAGAGCTCTCTTCCTGTTTCCTACCCCGCAACTTCGCTGAGTCCTCACATTGTGGAAGGGGCATGAGATGTCTCCAGAGCCTCCTTCATAAGGCCATTAGTCTCATTCATGAGGGCTTTTCCCTCATGATCTAAGCACACCACATTCCTGCCTCTTAATAGCATCACGGTGGACATTAGGCTTTGAACACAAGTTGTTGGGGGACACAAAGATTCAGCCTATAGCCAAGGTTTTTCAAAAATTTGCAGCAATTATAGCCTAACTTTTACAATAATGAGTTTTAAAGCTGAAAAAAATTTTTCTAAAGTAGGAATAATAATGGTAAGAAGAAAACTTTCAATTGACTATATGGGAAGAGTGACATTATTTTCTAGCATCTATTTTGGAATTAATATTAGGAAATTATTGACATATATAAAGACATTTGAAGACTACATACCTAAAATTGTAGGACTATAAAGCAAAAATATGATTGCTGTATTGATGATGATCATGATTATGATCGTGATGATGATGACAATGATAATGTTATTTTGCATTGTCTGTGGCCATAAAATCAAAGTCGACTAATGGATCTATTTTAGTATGAATCCAACTCTGTGGATCATTTTAATACTTCAATACCATGGGTGGTTTAGAATAAGAAGGAAAGATATAGAAAACTTAGATGGGTAGAGAAATGAAGAGGTTAAATGAACAAAGAGCACGTTCCTTTGAATGGGTATGCAAGTAATTATTCAGTGAATAAACATTTGAAATGAAATGAAAAGCAAAACCTTAACAGAAAATAAAATGAAATTTGAATCATCGTTTAATTTGCTGATAAAAAATAATCATTAAAAGTCAGTTTAATATTATAAACTGATAAAACTTTTATTTTCATTTTGACAACTGTATGGACTTATGTCTCCTGTAACTCATCTATTGAAACCCTAACCCTCAACGTGACTTTATTTGGAGACCAGTTATCTGCAATCCAAGGGGGTGGTCTCTCAGGAGAAACCAAAGCTGCTATCACGTTGGTGTTGGATTTCTCCAGACATATGAAAAAAAAATTCTGTTGTATAAACTACCCGGTCTGAGGGTTTGTTATGGCAGCCCTGACAAACTAATAATGATAAATTTCATTAATTAAATTTTGTTGAGCTTATGTAAGATCTCGTGTTTTGTAAAAGAAATATGCACACTGAAATGTATTGCTGTGTCTTGAGAACTAAAATTTAGCTTCTGTAAATCTCTATAAAAGCCAGCCTAATAATTGTACAGTGCTAATAACTATCCTAAAAAATTGAATGATTACTGATAAAAATTTATTCAGGTTATTAAGCTGATTTTTAGAAGTAAGATATACCCTATAGATTTTTGTGTAAGTGAAACAACAACAAAGAAATTGTGCTATATTTATACCTTTGAGAAAAGTAGTTGTATTCTTTGTGAAGAGACTTAGATTTATCTTTGGCAGTTTTAAAGTCTCATTTTTTATTCTTTCACTGTCATATTTTAATTATAGGTAGTGGTTAATTTTAACAAAGTGTTAAATAAATTATATTGTTAATTTCTATTTAATTAACTTGTAGGAACAACCCAAAATGCTAAGCTTACCTGAGGCATCGATTAAGGTTTTAGACTATTTAGTAATGCTGTAGGCTTGAGGGGAAAAGGTGGTTGGGTAGAGCAAGTGAAATATATGCTTATGCCTCATACCAACAGTAATCACCAAACAAGAAGAAAAATTATACCTTGATAAATGTTTCTATGTTTTAAGAAAAAAAAGCTTTATATGTTTAACACGTGCATCAGTTTGAATTCACTGTTTATATTGTGTTGATTCATGCTGATTCAATTTGGCTTAAAAGTAACCATTGTGGAGGGAAGACTTTTGCATGATGTGGTTGCTGTTTGGCCAGAAAGCTGGGCTAGGCTGGAACGGAGAACTCTTACCACAAAGCGCCCTTACAGACTGTCTGATCATAACTGGTATTCATTCTGCCATAGTTTAGCACCTCTCCCCTGCCGCCCAGCTGTGCAGTTCCCGGAACCGGTTGTTCTCCTGACCTGGTGAAGCATGTACTTTCTTGTACCTGGTAGTGAATTTACATACTAGTACGCATGGCTACCCCTCCCCCCTTATTTGTTCTGTATAATTCTTTGACACCTGCTAAATGACATGGAGAATATGCACTTCGTCTTGTAGCTGCCCCAGACGCATCCCGTATGTAAGTTTTCCTTAATGAACTTTATTAATTACCAGATTGGAGTGGCAAGCATCTTTTCTTTTCTTTTCTTTTTTTTTTTTTTTTTGGTCTCTTCTGCCCATGTTTATGGCGGTAGATTCAGTCCTGGGACATTTTCCTGGGTTTGGTTTATGAACACACAGCAACTCCATGATATTTTTTTTTTTATTATTAGAAAACTTGAGCAGGTAGTATAGACGATTCGCATGTATGCCTCTGCAATCTGTTTTCCCTTTTAACATTGTATATTAATATGATACATTTGCTACAACTAACAAAGCAATATTGATTATTACCTAAAGTTCTTATCATATTACCCAAGTGTTGTCATATTTCTGTTCTAGGAGCTCACTCAGGACACGATGTTATATTTTGTTATGTCTTTTTAGGCTCTGCATGGTTGTTAACAGTTTCTCAGACTTTCCTCGTTTATGATGACTTTGACAGTTTTGAAGTGCACTGGTCAGGCATATTGCAGAAGTTCTTATTGGAAATATCTAATGCTTTTCTTATAAAAAGACTGGAATATCAACGTAGGGAGAAAAATCACAGAGTTAAAATGCCATTTTCATCACATCATATTGAAGGCATATATATTAACATGATTTATGTCCTAATATTGGTCTTGAACATCTGTGTTAAATATTGTTTGCCAGGTTTCATTACTATAAAGTTAGTCTAGTTTTTTTCTCTTTCCATACTATTCTCTTTAGAAGAAAGTCAATATGTACATCTCACAGTTAAGATGTAGGGAGTTATGCCCTCCTTTAACATGAAGTGTCTAAATAATTTATTTAAAATACTTGTGCATGGGAAATTTGTCCATTTTACCCCATTTATTAATTTTTTCAGCCACTTAATTATACAATATGTATTTGTGAATATCTTATAATTTGAATTGAAATCCAGTACCATTTCATTTATTTTATTTTCTCAAATTATTGCAGCTTTGGTCCTTGGAAACTCTTAGTTGGCTCCTGTGCTCCTCTTGGCATACCACAACAATATTAATTTTTTTGTTTTTGTTTTTGTTTGTTTTTATCACTTCCTTACTTGCTGGCACTCAAAGGTGGTCAAGGCTAATTGTACATATATTACCTGCCAAACTCCTAGAATCGCCCACTTCTCACAGGATCTTTGGTTCTTTTTATTTGAGATTGACACTAGAAACAAAGATCTGGGTGACAGGTGTGTTGGTTGGTTATGGTATGTCATATTTTAGAAGCCTCAGGTGACAGAGAAAAGAAATACACATGTATATACTAATCTGTGTACATATACATATCTATAACTATTTGCATATACAGCAATGTATTTAGATATTAAGTAAACATGTATTCTTACTGATGTTTCCAACTTGAAGTAATTACCACATGGATTGTTCTAATCTCTTCCTCTTGCTGATTTGTAAATTTTCCTTCCATCAGTGAGAAACAGTGAAAAAGGTGACCCATCATCCATTTAGTCAATTATTCAACTCTAATAAACATGTACAGTAGCACCAGAATTGCTGGCACAAAACCCTATGTGAAACTTTTTCAACTAGGATATACTACTATTCATGCACAGCTCCTTCAGACCTGAGTCTCCCCGGCTCCATGCTCCATTTATTTCTAGAGTTACTTAGATTGGCACATTCCACCCCCATCACCATTAATGAGATGATTTCATACATATTTTAATAAATTAGAATTATTATCACAACGTGTACTTTTCCTTGGGACCCTCAGATACCCAAAATAATTTTTAAGTTGCAAACTTTAAGGTTCAATTGTTGAAAAGTTCTATGGGTTTTGACAAATGCACGATATTCAAAATGAGAGAGTGCCAGGTCTGCATGTTTACACTGGTGAATCCCATCAAACCTTTGAGGTAGAAATGGTAAGAAATCTGTACTCTCTTTTCTAGAAAGTGAATGGAAACACGTCCTAAATATTAAGTGGAAATGTAACCTGAGAAAGAGATAAGGGCATACAATCAGAAACATGATGATAATTATGAAAATGAGAGTTAACAGTGCTGTGTGACTGACTGGCTATGGGACCGACTTCTGACTATTGGTAGGAGTGCCTGACATCCTTGACAAATCAATATTTTTGATTTGAAAAATAATGTTTTACATGAAGTACATAATTTAACATCATTGCTGTTAATAGCTATGTGGTCCTACATGTGAATCTCTTCATCTTTATTTCTGGTGTTTTACTAAATATGGATAAAAACAAAAGCTAGGAAGCTGGGAAAGAGAAATAGATGTATCTGTCTTACAGAGGTCAAGCCCTCTCATTTTCTTGTTTTTCTAAGAGAAAATTAACAATTTTTCTCTCTCAATCTTAGCTGTGCTCCCTTAGAAATCATGTTTCATTCAACCATTTGAGAGTTTACTACTAATGTACACCAAACAGCTATAATGCCCACGGGCTTCAATAACACTTCTGCGTCTGGCCAAGGTTGAAGTTTTCTAAATCGTTGCTTTAGGAATGAAATTTTAAAGGGCATGCTAATACATATTAATAATAAATATAAACCATTTATAGTGTGCAGAGTAAGGTTTCATTGTCTATAAAGTGGTTTTCTTATAAAGTCAATGACATTAACAAGAGGAAAATTATTCAGATAAATGTGTGAGAAAGTCTCAAAGAAAAATAAAAGTCCAAGCAAGTCTGACAAGGTTCATCTAATGTGAATTTCTTCTGGCTTCAAATCCTGCTAGATAGAACCTATAGTTTGTAAAATTGAAGTCTGTTATTTAGTTTTCTTTTGCTGAACTACAGGGAGCTATATGGGCTCCTTGTTGTACGGGTGGGAAAGGATTTCTTGTTAAACACTTTAAGTGTTGTAAGACGAAGTGCTCTTTCAGGCCACATGTACACCATGTTGCCACTTTGCCTTTTATTAAAGATGATTCTGACAGGCCAGCCAGGGTTTTCTGAGGTTTAGAAAAGTGTAAGTGTTCCCCACTCTGCCTTTACTGACACAGGCACGGACAATCAAGCATCACATTTGTGCAGAAATACTCTCCAGTTGCCAATTTTCTATTGCATAAATAATCAACTTTCTTTAAAAGGCAGTGAGAATTTGTTTGAGAATTAAAGGATGTGAGCTTTTAATGCACACGTATGTTAAAATTAATATTAGTGTATTATGTTTAGAGAGACTCCTTAAAGGATCTATTTCAGTTATCAGTTATGATCAAACAGAGCAAGTAATGAACATTTACTATATACCAGTCATTGTGCTAAGCAGTTTATGTACATTATCTCACTTAACATTAACTACCACCATATAAGAAAGCAACTCCACTTACAGAAGAAAACATGGGGCAGGTTAAGCATACTGCAAAACAACTAAGCTATACAAACTTCAGGCAAATGTATACATGATAAATTTATATTTAGTTTTGGATGTGTTATTGAATGAAGAAGGTAGAACAGAAAAGTGCTCATTATCAATATTCAGTCTTTTGCTTATTGTTAGTAAAACAATATAAAGCAATAGTTAATCCTAAATAGTCCCTCACTTAAAGTGAGTTAGGATTATATGTAAAAACATTAGTCAAAGGTGAAGACTTGGTTCTGATATAGGCACCTCTTCTTGCCATCAGAGATGAGCTGAATGAAGACTATTTTTTAGAGAGGAAAGGTACAAAGGCCATAAAATAATGGAGCCACAATCTCATCCTTTTTGTTCAAATAATATTGTGAGACTCCATTCAGCTTGCATTTTCCCTCAAATAAGCTACTGAAATTCACAGCCCAAGACAAGCCTGAACTTGAACTGAGAACAGTCACTCACATCACAACTCCATCCAGCCCTCAACTGGCACACTCGGAGATGGTCTCCACAATGAGAGCGGGATGGTATTTGTTCCTGGGAGGTAGCCATTTCCTCCTATTGATCTGCCCCCTCCCTACTGTTGCTAAATAGATGTGTGGTTCAGCTGCCCACCATCACCCACAGGCAAATTCTGGAAGCAGAGGTTTGGTGATAAAGAAAAGAGGTCTTTTATTCAGAAGTTGCACAATCTGGGAGGATGGCCAGTTCCTGCTTCAAACTCCATCCCTCCAGAACACCCAGAGGAAAAACCCAGCACCCTCTGCCAGACTAGTCTAGGCGGTGCCTCAAGTTCCTTCTCCCATTTAAAAATATCATCCTTCGGGAACCACAGATATGTGCAGTACGATTATCCAGGTGGCTTTAGTCTCCTTCTTGGATTCTGCAAGCATTGTTGTAGCTGCCACTTACCACGGTGCTTCCAGGACCAAAAAGGTCCCACAGGTTCCAGCCTGCAGGGTCCAAGAAGAATAGCCAGCTTTTAATCTTTCTTCCATTTAAATTCCCTGGCCCAAACTTCCATGCATCCTAGGAGGGGCTGGCCCCCTGCTAATCCCATCTTTTTTCCAGGCTGGCACCTCCCCCTGCTGCCATCTTGATCTTTAAGGGCCGCGTCCTCTGGTCCCACCTTCAATCAGGTACCAGAAGTGGGTAGGAGGACTTTTCCTTTAGCCAGTCACTTTCACTAGCCTCAGACATGCTCTGTGCAAGCCCCCCTCCATTCTCACCTGGGGTTGAGGGATCTGCCGTCACACACCGTGGTAGCTTGTTTGCCTGGGGAATGCAGCTTTACCCTCCCTGCCTCAGGCATTTCTCGATTTCCTCCTTTGGCTCCACGGTCTGGCCAGGCCTATCTGCTTCACTCCTATTAGGTCACTGCTTTAGAGACTGAGTGGTTGCTTCATTTGTGTGTTCTAAACAGAGTCGTTGGAGAAACACATAAAAAGATATGGGAAACATGTTCCAAAAATTAGGCATGACCCCTATGATGGTCCCATTGAGTCAAACAGGTAAATATGGTCAAACACCCTAAGTAGAAACCCAGGGTAGAGTCTTCAAACCACTGTGGAAACTATTGAGACTCTAGGCTCCACTTCAGTACTTAAGAACAATCCCAAAGCGGGCTAGGTCTTGGAGAAGACAATCGTAGTTGCTCAGGGTCTTGTGTGCTTTGTCTACACATTTGGGAACTTTCTTAATTCAAAAACAATCTTGATTGGCTTATCTCCCATGCCTATAAACACTCTTTTATTTCTCTACTCCCATGATTTTTTAACCAATATGCTGGGATATATTGGTGTGCCACAAGAATTTTTGAAACGTGCAATATCCGACTATTGAGTCAGAGGCACTGACCTCTTTTTCCTTAGATTGTCAAGTAAAAAAGAAATGACAACTGCCAACAGAACATTAGCAGTCTGGTATGAATGAATCAAAATTATATCTATTTATTTTTTTCAGATTGGCAAAAAATATAACATTTTTCAGTGTGCCACAGAATTTTAGAAATCAGTTTATGTGCACCATGAGATGAAAAAGGTTGACTATTGCTGCTCTAGTCAGCTTTAGACAACCTGTAAAAATAGGAGGCACTTGCTAAATGCTATTGGGTAATTGGAAATTGCTGAATGAATAAGTCAATAACAGTGTTTTTTATCAAATCTCTTCAGATTTAATTTTTAAATTATTCAAAATCTGAATTGATCTTTAACAGAAAATATGTTCTATGCATGAACCAACTGAAAGTATACAGCATTACATAAATTCCGCTTTATCAATTTGCTGCTCTTTTCATCTTACGTTGCTATTTTTTCTCTTTCTAAATCATTGCATTTTTTAAAAAAATTCAGAGAGCGCAAATATTAATGTGTATGATTCTACTTTACAATACAAAGTTAATATAAATATATCTATTATTTGCTTTATTATATTAGTAATGAAATACTCAAACCTCCAACTAAGAAAGAAAAGACTATTTCAAGGTCTAATACCTTATCAAAAAATATATAAAGAACACACTTCCAAGAAGTAGACCCAATACTAATAATTTTCAGATGCACAGGTAATTCAAACAATGCTGAGGTCTGGGAAAAATTTGCTGAACAAGGGCCCTATCTCTGAATTTACTGTCAGTGAGTGTAATACATAACTAGCAATAGTAGCACATGATGGTTTTTTGATGAAATAAATATATTTGAAAGCTTTTGTCAAAAGGAGGAAGGATTTTGTTGTGTATGCTGTACATGACCCCAGTAAAAGTAACATGATTTAGTCAGCTGCATAGAAACCTGAGATTAATTAACAAATCTTCTTCACCCTCATTCTTCTCCTCAATTCCAAGTCCTACTTCTTGACCCTATATGCATCCTTTTCCCTGCAACATATAAGAATGTTGTTGGTATTTTAACATTATACCAAACTTCGCCTATTAGAATTGTAAATGCAATTAGAATTCTCTTTCAGGGCCAAGATGTATGCAACCTTTTTAACCCATTTCTCTCTCTTTTTAAAACAGTGCAGATTACTGTCACTACTGAAAATGGAACGCTAAATAAGGAATTATGTCATTTGTTTTCAAAGACTATCATACACTAAAGTGATGAAAAAATAATAATAAAAGTGAGATATTCCATGGATAAAGTTAGGACTGTACTCCATGAGTTATTTACAGCCACAAGTGCTGTTAATGAGTATTTTCAGGGCAAATGGGAGATGGGTTCAACTTCAGAGCTCATATTGAGTACTGCTGTGGTCTGCATCCCTGCGGAAAGTCCGAATGTGTTAAACCTAATGATATGCTGTGGGGCAATTAGAAGCTATAGAAAAACAAAACAAATCATTAAATTTTTGCCATGAAAAATGACTAAATATTTGGAATTCTTTAACTTTGTAAAAAAACATATATTCTGAAAATTCTGGGGTTTTTGGTATAAAATAAAGTTTTGTATAAAAAATAAATTTGTGGTAAAAAAGTGGAAAAGATGACCATGTGAAATTCAAAATAATTAAAATTTCTCTCATAAAAATAAATGAATGAAATGGGGCACTGAAAATTAAATGTTAGCTGTGATCATTATTTTAGGGAATATTTTTAGATAATACACTATTTGTAAGATGGATAGGAAGATGTTATGTAAATCACGTTTGCAGTCTTGCTCTAAAGAATTCAGTTTCCTGTCAATTGAAGATAACAATGAATAAAACTAAACATAAATTCTTTTTCTAATTTGAATGATTATTTTTGTATAAACATAAAACTATATTTTTTCTTAGTTGTGTGTTTAGTATATTTTTCATGATTTCAAAAGTAATTTTAATAATATTTAGAAAACTGTTTTAGAATGCATTTCCTTATTTTCTTTTTATAAAATGTTTGTGTGTGTGTGTGTTTCTGCTTTAATACAAAAAACCCCCAGAAGTTATGTCAATTTCTTTGTCAATAAAACTAAACACCTATAAACATTACCAAACTGCTCTTAAATCAGCCAGCAAACAACATTCTATCCACTTTTTATTTTCATGACTTTATGTACTTTGCTGTCAAGTTGACTGACAGTAACAATAATAAAAACAACAAAGCATAAAGACCAGAGAACAGAAACTGAAACAGGAAACCCACCTTTTCCTGAGGTTCTCACAGGCTGTTCCCTAACAATAAGAGTGATGAATATGATAACATGCATATCAATGAATTTCCAGCAACACTTTGCGGTTTGTTCATGCTCCTATATCCAGTTGATTAAGGCAATTTGCATAATTTAGAGGTAATTTCTTTCTGAAAGCCATGATAAAATGTTCTGATTGCAGTATGTTGAGTAATCAGAAGCTTAGAATTGGGAAGGAAATAAAGGTGAAAATGTCTCTGGACCCAAAAGCAGTGTTTTTAAAAATCTACCTTCGTTTTTCACCTCCTTAACTCTTTTAAAACATAAGAACCCAAGTAATAAATATATAACCTAAAAGGATTTCTTTTTTGTCTCTTGGATTCCTCATTCTTGGATAAGCAAACTGCAATGTTATGTGAAGCAATATGGAGAAGCCATATGGCAAAGAACTGAGTCTACAGACAATAAATAGCCAGGGAGGACCTCAAGTCTGCCAACTGATGTGTAAATGAGGCTGGAAGTGTATTCTCTGCAACTAAGCTTTCAGATAACACTACACCCCACTGACAGTTTGGCTTTTGAACCAAAATTACCCAATTAATGCATGCTTTGAGAATTTCTGACTAGCAAACCCAGATATAAATATTTGTTGTTTTTAGCTTCTGTGTTTGTGACTAATTTGTTGCTTACCAGTAGATACATAGATATCTATTATCTATACTGATATAGAGATATGATTAATAAATAGATGCAAAGTTATTTTATTAATTAAATGAAATTTATTGCCATTTGTAAAACTGTGGAGTGGTAAAACCAGTAGATTACATCCAGAAGTTGCTATGGGTGACTATGGAGACTGCTTTCACACACTTGTTTATCTTCACAGGTATACTAAATGTCCTTGAACCTTCCACTCTGGACTTAGACAAATTACTCACCTGAGGGATTCCCAGGAAGAATAACTGCAGAGTGGATTTTGCTCAGACAGAATAATGCAGAGATCTAGACTGCAGGTACTCATAGAATTCTTCATTTTGGAAATTCATCAAAGTGCTTTCCTACTATAAATTTTCTTTAAATTTAGCGCTAAGTTGGAACTTTGGGGATTATTTTTTAAATAGAAATTGGTCTCCAAACACTTATGGGTGGTACATATTAGCTTAAGTTAAAATTGTAAAGTACCAAAAATTATCTCATCATTAATCTGTTTTTAAATTTCTTACTTTATTTTTTAAAATATCAATTTCTCACTCACACTTCAGGCTTGAAAGATTTTCTGTCCCCTCTATTGCTCTAGTGTTTCAGTCCCTTTAACCTATTCGCATCTTCCCAGAAAATCATGTTATTCTGGCATATACTTTTTCTCAGATATAATAGTCCCTTAATTAAGAGTGCTGAACCAATAATACAGTCATGTGTTGCTTCACATATTTCTCTGACTCATTCACTTAACTTTTAATGCCTAGCCATTAGATATCTGTGCTAACCATATGTTTAAATACATTCTCTTTATGGATTTCAGAGATACCAAACACACTTTGGAGAAATAATTTGAGGGAAATGGGAACCTTTTCTAATGTAACTCGTATAAGCCATGACCTAGCTACTACTAGAACTAAGAGAAAAACACTATTATTGGCATTGTAGAAAGCTGTAGTAGACAGACTCAACTTTTCTATTTTTCCCTAAATAAACTGCTCTAGAAAAGGTTGAGTTTCTGTAATTCTTATTGCTCAAAAGAATGAAATAGCATAGATAAAGGTATCCAAAGTGAGAGGAAAGATTAATCTAATATAGTTTTTTAGAATGCATTATAATTCTAAACCAAGACTGCAAATTTACTTCTGCAGATAAACTTCCTTAATATTCTGCTTTTTAAAAGAGATATGTGTTCATATAGTTCTTACTTAGGTGCAATGGTCCAAGAAAATCTTACAATAATCCAAGAGAAAAGTCATTGATAAATGGCGACGGGGGAGCTGCCTCCAACTCATTCAGCAGCCTATGACTCCGAAGTAATGTCATCTCAGAGTGTTTAATTAGATTGCCTAAAATCTCACTTCTATGTCATAGTGATTTAAAGAGAACTTCTTGAAGTTTAATCAGTGTTCTGGATTAAGCCATTGTGTCTATAGTTATTGTAGCTGCAAATACCAAAAGTGCAAAAGAAAAGAGCCACCCTGTCACAGTAAATTAAACAGAATAACCCAATCTAAAGGACTCTAGTTTTGTCTGTGTTCTCTCCATCTTTAAGCTAAAAAAATAAGCTCATATTAAAAAACAAAACAAAACAAACAACAAAAGTAAAAAAATAAAATCCTCACATTTCCATTTAAAGTCTCAGTGGCCTTGTAACACACCCTCTCCTATCACAGATCTTTGCCGCTGTACCTGGATTTGCACAATCTTTTAAAAGTGAGACTGATCTTGGAATTCTTCTGTACATCTCCCCCCCCGCCCCCGGTCCTGGTACAAGTTTGGGGTTTAAATTCAATTAGAAAACAAGTAAAATGCTTTATATGCTTAAGAGCACTATAATAAATTAAGTTTCAATAAAGAATTTTGATGAAAAGAACAAACAATATCCAAATAGTATTAACAGTAAGATATTGGACTTTATTCTAGGAGTAGAATAAAGTAGCTGATGACTATTTTATCTGAACTGTATTTTGGATTACTGAAAGAGTGATCCATCATTCAACAACGATTATGCTAGACATTCGTAGACAAAAGGCTGAATGCATGTAATCCCTGACCTTACTAGAGGCAGCATGTCTTATGTTTAAGAATTCAAACTGCTTTGATTTGAATATTGACTCTGTCATTTAACAAGCTGTATTTATTTGGGAACATTACTAAAAATTCAGTGTTTCAATTTCTTCACAGGTAAAATAGTACTAATTATACTTCAAACTCTTTGGGCCACTGTAAATGAAAAATAGAAAAGTAATCATTCCTACTGCAGACCTTACCGTCTGGTAATAAGCAGATAATTAAGAAAGTAGTGTATCACTGGGTGAGATGCGTAAGTCACTGTGGAGGTGGCGAACAGTAACACCTAATTACATTTACTTTAACATTTTTTTTAAAAAAATTATTTATTTATTTTTAGAGAGAGGGGAAGAGAGGGAGAAAGAGATGGAGAGAAATATCACTGTGAGAGAGAAACATTGATCAGTTGCCTCTTCCACATGCTCCAACTAGGGACTGAACCTGTAACCCAGGCATGTGACCTGACCAGGAATCGAACCAGGAACACTTTGCTTTGCAGAATGATGTTCAACTAACTGAGCCACACCAGTCAGGGTGCCTTCAAATAGTTTTCAGTCAAATGGCAAAAATTGGTCTTAGTAAAAACTGTTGGCTTCCTTCCTAAGCCATCTAAACCAGGGATCAGCAAACTTTCGGGAAAGGCCCATATATAGTGAAAATTTAAGCTTTGCAGGCCATATGGTCTCTGTCACAACTACGCAACTTTGCCATCATAGAGAAAAAGCAGCCATAGACAATACATAAAGGATTGGATCTGATTGTGTTCCCATAAAACTTTATTTACAGAAATAGGTTTGGGGCTGGATTTGAAACACAGGTCATAGTGAATCAACCTTGCTCTAAAGAAGTTGTGTTATTTTTCTTAGAAAATAACTCCGTGATTTTTTGATGCCTCTAAAGCCACTCAGACACTTCCCACAGTCTGCCATCCCCACCTCCATTTATGAGAGGAAGACCATTGATAATGCGATGGGTTAATTATCTTTGGACCAGTGATAAGCAAAGCAGTGTGTTAAAGTAAAGGGACAAGTGCACGGGGCTCTGCCCCCTATAATGTAGGAGGTGTGACAGCCCTGTCCAAGAAGGAAAGGTAAATGAAAATGGTCAGGATGGCAAGAATAATGATTCAAATACCAATCATGCAGCTAACTAAAAAACAAATATGGGAATTAACTGATGAACAAGTAGACAATCTGTCTGAGGCTCAGTTCAGAGCTATATTCATAAGGCATCTTACAGAATTAACAAAAAATATTGAACAAGACGGGGAAGGAATGAAGGCTAGCCCTGCTGAAATGAATGAAAACACATACGAGACAAGTGGTGATGAAACAAAAACCAGAGATCAAATCAGCAAATCAGAACATAGGGAAGGAACAAAGAGTCAACCAGTGTGGAAAGAGGAAACAAAAAGTGAAGAATATGAGAGGCTCAGAAGCCTCTGGGACAGCTATAAGCGAACAAACATTAGAATTATAGGGTTACGAGAATGTGAAGAAGAAGAACTAGAAATTGAAAATTTATGTGTGTAATAACAACAAATTATAATATTTGGGATAATATTGAATTTGAATTTGCTATTTAGAAGTAGAAATAATTTAAGGGTGCTCATAACTCAATTCCATTAACAACAGTATGAAATATTTAATTTAAAAGACTAAATTTTTTAACCTAGAATAAATATATACCCAGAGTAAATAAATAAGTATATAGGTTTCAGCATGTACACATTAAAACAAAATGAGAAAGGGACACATTTTGCTGCTTCAAAATATTGCTAAGACTTGTGTTGAAATACATAAATATCTCTGAGTTATATAGTTACTCTCTACCTTTGTAAAATATAGCATATATTTTGAGTGACTTTAACCTCATCTTTTCCCCTGCATTCACTGGTTCTTTGATCATGTTCTTCTTATTTTGATTATTGTCAATGAACAGTAGAAAATAGAAGTTGAGATGACTATTTTTAGACCATTATAGTAAGATTATAAAATTTCAATGATTAATAAATTTAATTAAAAATATATCCTGTGACTTTGTTAAACAAACATCTTAACTTAAATGGCTGCAAGCCTTTTAAAAGAAAGGGTTTATTAAGTCATATGCTAGCCAGGCCCAGGTCCTGGGTCATGAGGTCCAAACCACCAGCAGCAGGACTAAGTGAAGAAAGACACATGTCTGCCATCCTGGTGATGAATGCTTTCATGCGTCATGGTCATGTTTGGAGAAGAAAGACTCAGGTCGTTTTGAAATAATTTTACTTTGGCTAAGGGAGGTGGGATAAGGGGGAAGTCCTTTGATAAGAGTGCTTTCTTTAACAAACTTCTGATTGGTGATAGGCAACAGTCATAAAAATTCTCACATATGCAGGTTGCAAGGTCCTCCAGTGGTAGTCGCTGGCAATCTTTGGTGTGCTTGTTTTGCAGATGCAGCTCTCTGAACTCTGCCTGTATCTTCACATGGCTTTTTTCTCTGTGTATGTGTCTCTGATTCAAAATTCCTTCTTTTGTATGAAGTCACTAGTCATCGAATTTATGGGCCATCTATATACAGGATGATTTCATCTCAATATCTTTAATTAATTACAACTGCAAAAACCCTATTTCCAAAAAAGATCATATTCTAGGACCCAGGTGGACATAAATTTGGGGCAACATGTTCAACTCACTATAGTAATTGATTATAAAAATCTAAAAACCATCATCTTCTCTGACAACAAAGAGAACACTTTTTTAATTTTTTAAAATTTAATATTTTAAAGTTATAAATACATATATTCAACAACATGACATAAGTACAAATTTATTTATGCTTATGATTTTTAAATAACCCACTAGGGGGTGATATTGTAAACACAAGTAGAAAAGTCTAAAATTTTCAGTATAAAACTATGGGTCCATGATTATTTATGTCCGTTTATTTATTTTAGAAATATAAGTTTCAATCTTAAATATTGAATAACTTGCTTTTACTTGGCAGCACTAATGAATTCTAATTTCAGCAATACTTTTAATACAATCTCTACGAGTAAGTGAACAAAAAATGAAGAAAACTTAAAAAATGCAAAAATAGTTATTTAGTCTCAATAAGTATTTCACAAAGATTAACATTGCTTGTTTAATTACATACATTTATAATAACTTAATCCAACAAAGAAAATGAACCCAATTGAGTTCACAGACCTTAAATTCATTGCTTTGCTAATCAGCAAATTAATATGAAATGCATTGCAACTTACAAGCTTTAATCAATTCACATTGCCAATTTTCAACATTAAATAACTGTTTATATGGTTTATATCTTGTGCTTAATATGTTAGAGAAGACAATATAGATTTAGACTGTAGAAATTGGAAAACAATTTTGTAAATAACCAAATGTATAAACTTTTACAAAAGTGATATCATTATTTTGTATCTCTATCTGGTCAAAGTAAAATTTGGATAGGTAAAATGAAGAACATTTATTTTAACATCTATAAATTCCAGAAATGGATTGTTACATGATAGAGTGACATATATTTTCTTTGGCTACTATTGTCAATAGACTAAGCATATGCAATTTGGTCTAAATTCAAAGGGATAAAATAGTCTCTGAAGTTTCTTGTTACCCTTACTTAAGAAAACATTAGAATATCCTATAACTTGCTAAAATGGGCTTTACAGGTATTAGCTAGCTGGAACATGAAAGTGGAAGTCACTTTCAACTTATGATTCCCGGAATTTGAGTTTAAGATAACAGCATTATGAGAATAGTTCGAGTTACTTGAGAGTGGCTATTTTAAGAGACATTTAAATGGAGTCTCATTCTCATTAAATCAAGTGGAAAAAAGCATGAGACTTGACCTGCTCTGGAAGCTCCCTTGTTTAATTAAGGTTTATTGACTAGAAAAGTTTGTCCATCTATGACAAAGTCACCTTTTATCTTCTACCTAACAATTGCAGGAGTGTTATGGGGCAGCGACCCCCTTCAGAAGCCCTTTTCATGATGTGTACAGTTCGATATGTGTGGACTGAGCATCCCTCTCTGAGACGTGAGGGCTGGGGAGCATGTGTGCTCTGCTGTTTTATTGCATGAAATTTCCCCCAGAATCAGTACTTTTACATTTACACTCCTTTTTGCCGTGATGTGGTATCTGAGTCTAAATGCACTTGGCACTATACTGGTATTAAAACTACTGACGTAGAGCATAGATTGGTGGCAAAAGAAACAGAATTCCAATTATAAAATAAAGAAGTCATAAGGATGTAATGTACAGTATGGTGATGATAGTTAATAATATTGTATCTCATATTTGAAAGTTGCAAAGTAAGTAGATCTTTAAAGTTCTCATTACAAGAGAAAAATAGTATAACTACGTATTGGTGATTACATTTAACTAGACTTAATGTGGTGATCAGTTAGCAATACTGTATATACAAATAATAAATCATTCCATCATATAACTGAAACTAATATATGTAAATTACACCTCAGTAAAAATTACTAACATATAATGCATTAAACATAAATTATTTGACATCATAAATAATTATAATTTTAGAATATGTGCTTTTTTTCATCTGTCTTCAGATCTAGAAATAATATAATTTTAGTTTGTATTTAATACTGTGCTTAACAAAAGAGGAGAGCATTTAAGATAAAGACATATACTTATACTGTGGGAAATATAACTGATAGAAGGAAATATTTCTATGAGTACTAAAAATGTTCCAGGAGACATAGAAAAAATGTGTACTATTGACCATCACTTAATTCCTAAGGGAATTAAATATATGAAATATAAAAAGTAAATATTATTTTCACCACTATAGACAATGCAAGAAAACACAATCGCTGCCTCTACTATGGCTCTTCTTGATCAGTGATAATATTTTAATTTATGATGGTATTGAACTTTCATAAGTCCCAAGGAAATGCACTGTTTCATTTCATTTCATTTTATTTATCTATTTTGGTACATCTTTGATTTGGAGATTTGAAGATTTGATATATCTCATGAGACACAGCAGAGAAAATCATTAGCTCCATATGTTTCTGGAGAGAAATCCAAGAACACTAATGTCAGCAAAAACATCTTCTCTCTCTCTCTTCTTTATAATATTTTCTTTTATTTGGCTTTGCAAAAAGCAAATTCATCACAGTGTAATAATTTGTTCAATATTATTCAAAGTGAGAAGGGGCATTCAATATTGACGTTAGATAATTTCTAAACATTTGCCAGCAGTTTAGCCATTCTCTTTGCTGTATTTAATTTACATGGCAAGGAGGTCAATTGGAAAAATGCTCCTTTGCCAACAGGTATACTACTGTTCACATCGGTGTTTTTCATTCCAGCCCTGGAGCAATCTAGTCTGAGTCCTCCTTGTCAGCAGTTTAACCATTTGTAGGCAGGGATATCTTTGTGTGTGTGCTTACTATTTTTTCTTTTCATAAATGTATTTCTCAGTCACTGATGACATTCTTTTGTATTAACAAAATAATTTTTCAATAAATTTCACTTGACTCTATGATTGACAGCTCTGCAGGACCTCACAGATAACTACAAAAGCTGTGTCTGCTTATATTGACTAACTAGTGATCTCTAAGTTTTTGTTATTCACATACCAGTAAAAGAAAAATTAGCACCTACTCAGAGTATATAGATATTTGTTTATTCATACAATATACATGTTTATCTACTAATATAAAGGAGTTACATGATGTATTTAAAAGAGAAAAGTTAATGGGAAAGAAACATATATACACATAAAGAAAAGTTTTATTTTCTTTTTCTACTATTCAGAGTGTAGTATTAAATATATGTACTGTATTGCTCTCCATTAGAGTGATGTTTTCTTATAATTACCTCTGAGATTGCTTTTCTACCTTGCACATAGTATTTATTTCACAAGACATAAGCAGGTCACATCTCAAGTTCTGAACTACTGATTGCTTAACAATGTAGAGCAGGGAAGAAACTCACTTTGATTGAAGATCTTTTAATCCTTACAAATTTATATCAAGATATATGTATTCATATTTTACAACTTAAGAAATATCTAACTTATAACACCCCCCAATAATTTAGAAGTTATGGTGGAGAGCAGTTACAACGCAGGTTCTATACAAAGCAGGTTCTAACAGATGACAAAGCCTATTACCTTAATCTTCACTTTTAGGGTTTACATATAAATGAAGCCTTAATCTCACTTATATGGAGGAATACTCATACATGAACTGTGAAGATAAATATTTTCTGAATGAGCCTCTATATATTTCTCCTTTAACGTGCCTCCACAGGCTACCTTAGGACACTTGGTTTTTTGAATAAGAGAAGAGGGTTCATGATTAATTCACGTTAACTTGTTAAGGTAGCTCTGTGTTCCTTTATGTGTACTGGCCACCTTACCCACTACAACAGAGGACATGGTCGGGGAATTAAAAAAGAGGTGGCAGCCATTAAGCAAGAGAGAGCCATACTGGTTGAAAAACAGCAAAGGCACCCCACTAGTCAGCCATGAGGTCGGGTGTAAAGGAAGATGCCTTGTGGTTCTGGGTTAAGAGCTAAAAAACACTGCTACACAGGTGAAACCTCCCCAATCAGGCATGGATGTATGGGAGCTGCCGGTAAAGCTGAACTGCGTCTGGGTAACATGAAGCCACGGACTTCTATTTTCCTAGAGGTAAAGTGTACCTACAACTTTTCTATTCTGAAACTGGCCTGGTTTGACAGGGAGGCAGGACTATATGTTTTTGTGTGTTTTAAAGGGAGTGGTCTCTATAACCTTTAAATAAACAATTCCTTTCCTTTTCCCCAAATTCTGGTATTGGAAGTTATGCTTTTTGGAGACAGGCAATTGAGGCCCTCATAACTGAACAGCCCATGGTTTCTGTTTCACTCATACCTTCTTTGTTATACCTGTTAACCTACTTCACCTCTTTTACCTACTCCCATCCCCTCACCTCTCTGGTAATCACCAATATGCTTCTTATATCTATGAGTCTATTTCTGTTCTATTTATTCATTTGTTTTGTGTTTTAGATTCTGTATCCCATGACCTCTTCTTTGTTTGACTGCCTGAAGAGTGAGAGCAAACTCTCATTGTGTCTTGTTTATAAGGACACCAATCCCATCAGGTCAGAGCCTCACTCCCACAACCTCATTGAACCTTAGTTACCTCCTTACGCCAAACACAGTGACACTAGTGGATTAGGACGTCAATATATGAATTTAGGATCATAACATATAGCAACACTTAGACATCCTTTTACAAGAAAATATACTTCTTGTATCTCATTGATATTTAATTTTGATGAATAACTTCAGCCTGGTGAGATATATCTGCAATTTTATAATGAATGTCAACAGCATGGTCATATTAAAATCATGCATATTTGATTTACAGCCAGTAATTGGCTAACAAAACTAGTTATTTCAAGTTTTAACTTATTTTAAATTTTATTATTTTAGGAAATACTTAATCTAGACAAAATACACTTAAAAAAAAACTGTAGTTGACTTATTATTTTTCTGTTCACTTTTAGAAATTCATTACCTCTAATTACAACTGCTCATTTGATCAAGTACACAACAACAGCAGTAGCCAAAGCCAAATACTTAAAATTACGAAAGGAACATATGAAATTGTAATAGCTTGATGATTAGCATAGTGCAGACTGAAACTCCATAGAATGCAGAATATCCCAAGATTGCTTTCACATGTTGACGTAAATGTGTCCTTATTTTTTCTCTTAAGTTAATGTATAGTAGTTTTACCTGTTAAGAGGTTGAATTTTATGAGAATTTGTTGAAGTTTTTAGGCAAGAGTTTTAGGGATTGTTATATTCACTATTCTTTACTCGTGTCAAATATGTAATAAAGACAAATCTCCTCAATATAATAGACACACACTGGGCTATAAATAGCTGTTGGGATCTGTTTATTTTTACAAACATATGAAGAACTTGCACATAAGCTATGTGTCCATTATAGTGTGTTTTGAAAAAATATATAAAGTTACTAGAAATGTGGTATTTGGCATAGGAAATAATTATTTACCAACTATGTGGTTTATTGAATGTTTCAATATTTATTCTCAGGAGATAAATGAGAATGGTAGTAGAATCATTAGTTGCAAGATTAAATAGACTTGGGTATAATTATTTTATCATTTACTCTATCTATCATAAATATGTAGATAAGCTGTTCTTATGTCTATATCTATATAGAGAGAGATTCAAGGATAGCTTGAGATATAAATAGAGGTATGGATACATTTTAAATATAGACAGATACATTTTATGATTATATATTCTATATTATAGTTACATATATATGTAGAGAGATATTTCACAGTTGCTATGAGCATAATAGGAAAATTAAAAGAAATAATGCATACAGAGTATTTATCTCTGACTTTACAGGAAATAAATGATCAACATATGACAAGTACAGTCAAATCTTGTTCTCAAAAGCCTTGGTTCTCGAATAGTTCAGTTCTTGACCAAGTTGTTCATGGAGAAAATGTCTGGGTTGTCTGACAAAACACTGGATCTTGATTTCCTACCAGACAACCCTTTCATGCTGATCCCTGTATGATCAGTCATGTATCTCTATGGAGACACAGGAGATTCAGTTTTCTAGCAAATTGCATCTCAAACAGTTTTCCAGAACAAATTAAGTTCCAGAACCCAGATTCCACTGTACCATTAGAAAATGTTTTCCACAAAGACACCATTTAATCTAAACAATCATTATTGTGTGTTTTCTTGGTTATTTGGAAACATGAAAGTGGAATAAATGAGCTCCTCTGCTCAGGCAATCAGTGTGCAGGACAAGATGCCACTCTGCCCTTGAGGCAGAGGAAGCCATCCTGCATGTACAAGTACAAATTCTCCTCTGTACAGATTGTCACAGCCAGAATTGTTGTTAGGACAAATTCCATTTTGACCTACCAATCAACTATATTCAAGGTAGAAATGAATTAAACATAATATCATTACTAAGCAGTGTGCACATTCTGGCCTCATTTCCTTCAGACCATAGTGCTGCCTTTGTGTCAATGTCACATGTAAAGGAGTTACCCATACCTTTCATTGCCCCCTCTCTCTTTTACAGTGAAAAAAGAAGAAAACAAAACAAAACACATTCATTTTAAAGGCTTGCCCCATGCACATTCTCAAGTCTGAGGAATCACCCTTCAGTCTGTCTAACATGTACAGGTGTAAATTTAGGAAACTAGACAGCAACATACAATCTTGTATGTGTCAAAGGTAAGCAAATATGCTAATTTCTTAGTATTCAAATCTCTTTCTCTCTCTCAATCTCACCTTCTGTTAATAGAATTCCAATGTGAACTTCAAAAAAATAGTCTTATGTTTCTTCAGAAAAAATGAAATCATATCTTAATTTTTATTAATGTATATTTGGTAAATCTATAAAATTATTGCTAATGTGTTATGTGCCTGATTTTTAAAATAGCATTAATTCACAATTCTTATGTAAAACATAGGCCATGAGATTTTAATAGGATATTAACATTATTCATACTATTTTAGTATAGATAAATTTGCCAAATAATTTTTTGGATTAAAAATGTTTGTTTGCTTTATTGTTTATTTTAAATTTCTAATGTGCTCTGATCTGATTATTTTGTAAAATGTAGTAAAACTAACCTTTAAGCTAAAATAAAGTAAAGAAATGAAATGAAAATTCAACTTTAGTTATAGACAGAAATATTAAAAAGTGTATACTTATAAGATCTATACATTATGTACATATAATTAGAGCAAACATACAAAAGGACAAAATAAATATAAAACTCTACACATTGTTCATAGTGGTACCTAGATACTTAATAAAGAATATTATTAACACACATATATTTTGTCAGAATGAAATTGTACCTAAACAAAAAGTTATGAGGGAAATAACAAGTTTCCATTTAAATACCTACATTCACACTTTAAACAAAAATTCAAGATATCTGTATTTAAATTGTTAATTATGACAAATAAACCTTTGTCTCCTTGTTAACTATACAACTTAGGTTGCATTTATAGACTTCATTATAAATAATAACCTGTATTTATATTCTTGGTATGCATTGTCTAATAATGCTCACAGTAGAGTTTCATCAGCCATTTCAGCAAACTTCAGTTTTCTATTATCGCCTTTTTTTCCAAGATGGAGCAAGAAATACTGATTTTCATTTACTAGCAGCACATTCTAAAAATTTAACCTGTAAATTTACAGTTAACTTACCTTTAAATGAGAGCAATGAATACTGGATCCATTAAAGTTCTATTTATTGATCTTTTGAGACAAAATAAAAGTCATTGTGTTTTAACGGGTTCAGTAATCATGTTTTGCAGACATGGAAGATCAAGAACACGCTTTATTTCACTGATATTTGTTTTTAAATTATGGAATGTGGCAATGCTCTGCAGAAACTCTTCTTCCTTAGAGGTTTCCCGATCATTAAAATCATAAATGATAAAACAGAACAAAAGAATAGGAGTCACATGGTTTTTAATGACAGGTATAATACAAGTTGGCATATTAGAAGAACAGAATTCCTACAGAATAAAATAATGAGCCAGTTATGTTACAACATTTTAAAGGTGTGGATTGGACTGCAAGATCACATTAGCCACCTCAGTAGATTCAGCAAGCTGAAAAAGGACACAAATTTGCTAGCTTTATTTCTTCCATGAGTTGCTCTTTCATATTGCTAGCCAGCTCTTGTGTGTTTGGAGCACTGGTGTCCACAGAAAGTAGCTGAATTTCATATTTTGTCCCAGGATCATTAGACATTGTTAGTTAACCTCTCTGGTACAGCTTTCCAGTGATATTTTCACAGGCTAGTAAAGTATTTAGCACTTATGCTACTGTAAGCGTTTAAATTCAAAACTATTTCAAAGAATTATTTTATTGCTATGTTTTAAACATAATGGTTTTTAACATTTATTTTTAAATTATAGGTGACATAGAATATGATATTAGTATCATGTGTACAACATAGTGATTAGACACTTATATAACCCTCAATAAGTTTAGTATACTCCTAGCAACATGGACAGTTATTTCAATATCATTGATAATATTCTCTATGCTTTACTTTATATCCCTGCACTACATTTTATAACTGGAAATTTGTACTTCTTAATCCATTTCACCCTTTTTTTCCCTAACTCCCTACTCCCCTCCTATGTAGCAACAAGCAGTACATTCTTTGTTTCTATGAGTTTGCTTGCATTTTGTTTTGTGTTTTGTTTTTTTAGATCCCATATATAAGTGAAATAATATATCTGACTTATTTCACTTAGCATACTACTGCCTAGGTCCATCCATGTTGTTGTAAATGATGAAATTTCATTATTTTATATGACCATGTTAATATTACATTGTATATAATATGTACCACATCTTTTGTACCCAACTGTCTATTGATGGGCACTTAGGTTGTTTCCATATCTTGGCTACTGTAAATAATGCTGCAGTGAACACAGAGGTGCATATATCTTTTTGAATTCATGTTTTGAATTTTTTGGATAAAGAGCCAGAAGTGGCATTGCTGACTCACATGGTAGTTTAACTTTTAATTTTATTCTTTATGGTTGTCTCTAAATGCTGTTAAGTTTTTTATACTTTTGTTACTTCATTAGCTAGTACAAGTCTGCAAGAAAACATATTTTTTTAGTGCTTCACTCCTGGTTATAAAGCCAAACAATACACGAATGATCATATTCTGGATAAAACTAGTACACTTTGGTCTTCATATTTTAAAAATAATTTGCATCATTATCTTTTGTATTACCATGATTGTCAAACTCAGAAATTCATGTCCTCTTTCCTTTTTACAAATCATACCAGTGGATTGTAGTTTGCCTTTCTTAAGTTAAAACTTAAATAATAAATATCTTACTTACATGATTATCTAATGATTTTAACTATAAGTATCTAAATTTAGAATTATAACAAACAACCAATTATCTTAAAAATAAATATGTATCTTCTCCTTTTACATACTTGGGCATACAGCTAATAGACAACTTTTAAAATAACCAATGTTAAAAAAAAAGAAAAATAAACAAATAAAATCACCAATGTTGTAATGTATTCCTACTGCTTCCAGCTAGTATGCAAGTTGCCCCACATTTGACTTATCATGAAAATTCAAAAACAACTTAGCTGATCTATACACCAGTCAATGTTCTGGCAATGCCAGTTATAAAATTTTCATAAACATTTGTTTGCAATGTCCTGGTTTATGCTATCATGGAGAAGATTTAAAAACTGCAGTTTATAAAATAGCACCCATCCACAAACACCACATTTTTTGTAGGGCTCTTTTAGGATACTCTAAGATAATATCCTGGCAACACCCAGAAAACTCTTCTGGGAGAACCTCGGAAAATATCCTGATAATGTGATATTTCTATAATAATTTCCAAACACTTATTCTTAATTTTTGTATTTATCTTGTCATAGATACAAAAAATAGCACTTCATGATAAGCACTAGTCCAGTTGGTATTTTAGTAGTACTATTCTAGGAATCCTTTGGGTAAATTTTCCTTAATAAACCTGATTTTCTTAATTCTGTATATTTAATGCAACCTTGTCTTTTATTTTGAAATTTTATGACTTCAGTTTATAAGTTTATGTTTATAATTCACCTGCAATTAATTTTTGAGTATGGTGTGAGATGAAATCAACATTTTAAAATGGTTATCCAATGATTAAATCAACATTTTAAAATGGTTATCCAATGATTACAGACAACTTTTGGTCAAACTTTTTTCTCTATTATATAGTTTTGACATTTATCCAAAAGCAGATGGCTGCATAAATGAGGTCTATTTCTGCTCTCTCCATATACTCTTCTGTTAATAATATTTGTCAATCCTTATGTCAATGTCATGCTATCTTGATTACTGTAACTTTTTTGTAGTCCATTAAGATTTTCCTAGATATCAAAATCTCTTCATTTCACATAAACATTGTAATCATCTTAGTAATGTAATGATTCTATAGGTCATTTGGAGAAGAACTAGCATCTTAACAATAATGAGTATTTCAGTCCAAGAACATGGGAATTCTCTGTTTACATTACATATTTTTTAAGCTGTCATAACAATATACTGTAGCATTCAGTGTTGTGCTTTTGTGAGCATATTTCTGTTTATATTTGTGAGCATAGCTTTTATGGATACTTTAAAGTATGTGTCGGTTAATTCAAACATAGGTGTCATCTTAAGACTCATTGCATTTTCTTCAAGAATGGCCACACTTTTCATTCTTTCTATGAGTAGGATGTCTTGACTATTTAATTGTGGATACTCTGGATCTGTTACATTTTTTAAAGACGTTTGATTAAATTTTATAAAGCTAATTAAAATACTTTCGCTCAAACTACAATTTTCTGTCTTATTTGGTAGTTAAAATCTCAGTTGAGTTAACTTTTCCTTAGATGGGTTCTGTCCATGTGTGCATGGGTTGATGTTACTCAAAAGTTGGGGCAGAGTTTATACACAAAATATGTCTCCTCTTCTTGGTATCCTGCATCACTACACAACAGTTATAATTGCCCCAACTCTTTGCACTGCTCCTTTTTAGCAGGAAGACTGCAGATTTTCTATTGAAATTTTAAACTCCTTATGTTCTGCTAACTTGGCCTTTCTTCAATTAAATAAGAATATAAAGAAGTCATCTGGTGCTGATTATTCTCTTCTAGAATCTCTATCCTGTTTTTGCGTATTCTTTCATGATATTTGCTTTAAAAATTATTCTTAACTCTGTGCAGAATTTAGGGTAGAATCAACAAATAATTTACTCAGTCATACTGGAAAGTTAATTCGTAAATTGAAATTTAACCTAAAATTTAACTTGGTAAATAAATTGACTATATACTTCACTTTTGCTTCCTTCCTTTTGAATATTTTCTAATATTTTCACCCATATTAAATAACTAGACATATACTGAAAAAATCAATACTAGAAAAATGAATACAGTATACACAAAATTTTTGGAACTTAAAAAGACAATGGATATAAATTAAGAAAAATAGCATTTCAGAATTATTGAATGTTTACACTTGACTATATTATTGTTCACACCTGACTATATTATTCTTTGTATATTTTAGCAGAATATTCTTAATGAGGGCTTTATATCAATGCTGCAAACAGTACTGCTTCTTTTATGAGGTTCTAATTTCTTAGGAATTGATATGATATTTTTAAAGTTTAAATTTTATATTAATTTTCCCTTCTTATATAGGACCCACTTTGGAGCGAAGTTTAAAATTTGAAAAATAAAATTTGTAATCAAATAGACATAATTTTAAGTCCAAGCTCTGTTATTTACAATCTGAAGAAAATTGGCTTTTTCTTTAATCCTCAATCATAAAATTGTGCATAAAAGTATATAATACACAATTTTACTGTACATAAGAGTAGAATTTATCAAATACCATATTGATATTTCATATTCATGTCACTCTCTGGTCTCATTCATTGAGTAACTTAAAATCATTGAGAATGTAGTTTAAACTGTAATTTCTTGAAATTATTTTTATTTACATTAAATCATACCAATAAAAAAGTGTCCTAATATACTTTTTATTTACAAAATTATGATTACATTTGTCCCTTTCTTTTATTTCTTTCAATCCTGTCTTTAGTCACATACATTTCTCATATTTTTATACATATAAATATTATATGTATTCTGTCGGTGGCATTTTTTAAGAGTAAATAAATTCATTATCATTCCCTTACCCTATGGTATTCTGGATCTTCATCAAATGTCTTAATGATAATATGTCTTCAAAATATTTGTAACCCATTTTTTGCTCTAGTTTTTGCTTTTTGTGAATTCTATTGACAGTTTTAGGAAATTTAATCAACATGTTTGCATTGGAAATAATGTAACCCTGAGCTCCACTGCTAATAACAAAAATGTGACCTGCAGTTTATGACAAGTCTCTTTAATATTTTTCAAACTATTTTGTATTAACTGCATAACTTTTGTTAGAAATTTGTAAATAATGTAATAAAATTCTACAAATATTTTAATCAAGAATATATAAATACATACAAAGTTTAAGCAAAAGTATCTATTTGTCTGCCATAAAAGTAAAACAAGCTATCCCTCTCTTTTCCAAAACAGAAAATATTGATGGTTTCAGAAGGAAAATTTACTGAATTTGTAACCTTGAAGAATACATAGTATCTTTAAAATATATATTATAGTTTAAGGTCTGTAGATGTTGAAATTAAGAATAATAGACCCAGTAATTGTAAATATCTAAAGATTCTGTCCAAATATAATGACAAATCATTTATGTCTGATGTTTATCTAAAAACAAGGTTTTTAAAATTTCTTTTGAACTTATACTTTAATTGTCTCTATAAAAACAGTTTATTGTGAATAGCCAATTAAATTCTTAAGTAAAGTTCAGCAATGTTAACAAGTATTGTGGGTAATGAATACTAAATTAACCCAAGTAGTTAATTTTATTAAATTGCTCTGTATTTGTTTTCTTTAAATATTTGCATTGAGAGAATCTTGTCTACTTAGTTGCTTGAGCTAATGTAGCAAATATAATTAAAACTACTCTCTGAAAAGGATTCTAATGCCTACTGTTTTGAGTTTAATTTTACCAATTATGCCTTTGGTTAAATAACTTACTAGTCATTTAGCTAAATGATACATGTTCTGGGACTTGTAATGTGGTTCAGATGGCATAATGAATGATGGTTCTTGGGTTAGCAAATTTGAGCACTTTTGACTTCTAAATGGTTAAGAAAATATAAAAACTAGTTAATCATTTTCATCCAAAATTCTGCAACATAATGGTAAGGCATAGAAGGATACACAATTTTAATTTTTTTTCACTCAGTCCATTATCATTTTTTTCTGCATAAAAATATTCTCACAGAACATTGAATGAGACATTTTAAAAGATTAAGTAGGAACAAGATGTATTTTTCAAACCAAAGATTATTTGGTCAAAAGTTTTCTGAAGTGCTTTTAAATTATTTTCATCCAAATGAAGGGTTTGGAAGCATGCATATTTTCAACATTTCTTGTTCTCTGTTCATTTTTGTTCTCTTTGCCTCATTCCCTGGCTGCTTCCTCTTCTTTTTTATCCACTTTTATCCAGTGTTGCACTTCTTTTGTGCCTTTGATTTTCACATTTTCACCTGATTTCCTATCATTATATTTTTTCTATCCCCTCTGTCAATTATATTAAAGTTTGGATTTGAAGCAAACAAATAAAAAGGACAGAGAGGTAACAAAATTAATACTGTATATATAACACATTTCATGAAAGCAGAAAACTTGATTTTTTCCTTCTGTGTGTGTATTTCTGATATCTTACATGATGTTTAGTATCAAAGATATTGTGAATAATGTGGAGACACAGCTAAGAATATTTGGACACCAATACAAAGAATTTATATGCCACCCATAGTAGATAGTTTGTAAACTTACTATTATATCAATCCTTTAGCTTTAATTCTAAAATCAATCTTTATATTACTAAAAGTTCATAAGACTTTGTACAGACATTTTTATTAAAACATGTCATTTTATCACACATTTCAATCTTTTTTGTCTTTACAATAAGCAGAAGACAGTAAATAATATTTATTTTTTTAATTCTATTACTTTCAAAGACCTCTCCACTATACCAGTATTAACAATCCAGGCATACAGAAAAAAACTCTACAAAACCAGAAAGACAATCAAAATGAATATTTTTTTTCTTGTTGTCAGTGACAAAAATTCAAGGAAACATTAATCACTGAACTTAAACCCTCTTATATGAACAGATTAACAATTCAGTCAATATGACAGCTGCCTTCTTAATTGGCGGATGTGCTGTGAAAATGTTGGGAAGAATTTGCTGTCTTAGCAATACACACTTTTTTTTTTTCTGTTGTGTATGTCTTTAGTCATTAATTTCCACAAAAGCAAGATTTTAACAACTATACTTATGACTTTCATAAACCAAACTTTTATGTAGGGACAAAAAATCTTTTAAATCTTATATTGTAAGAAAAAAATAAGTAAATAAAACATAACTTATTATTGCTAATATTTACAATTATTCTCAAATTCCAGTAATGTGATCATGAATTTGTTGCTAGAAAGAGTGTCTAAATCTTATGCAAGCAAACATAGCAGACTACTTCGCCCTTTTTTCCTTCTTGATTTGGTAACATGACAATTTATGAAACAATGACTTTAAAAGTAACTTTTTTTCTACAAATAAAACAGAGGTCTGTGATTTTCAGAAATACTAATGATGACTGTGAACAAATCACTCTACAAATTAGTTCATTTTATCACTAGGATGTAAACACTGAATGAGAATGAAAATACTATTTATGTTATTTTTATTATTATTGTGGGTATAGGTGAATCAATTTATTAATCTAAGAAAATTTATATAGAACATTATGAAGAAATAAACTAAAGCAGAAATAATTCTGGCCATAACACTTCTAAGCAATCAGTTAACATTCTTTTAAATAATAGGAAGTAAAAACAAAACTGTTTGAATTATATTTATGTATAAGGACCTAACTAAAAACAATTACTAGTGATATTATTGAGAGTAGAAAACAATAATCTTTCTTTTTCCATTGAAATAATATATTCAATATTTATAATGAGAGCACTTCAATGATGCAGGAATTATTTTAGATATACATGTCTGTATATCTATAAAATAGCTTCTTCTATTATCCCTATATACAAAGACTTACAATAATCCTGACGAAGTTTTTTTTGGGGGTGCCCTGTATCATTCAGTTTTACATTCCTCCAGAATGTTGAGTAGCACTTTACTTCATTTTTGGCAACCTGGCTAGTTGCCAGTAGCTGTCAAGTCTGGAAAACTGGCTGGGATTTGAGGAGAATTTAAATGACTTACTAAATATATATTATCAAGGTTTTGTAAGATTTACCCTTTTGTTCAAAAGATCAACTGAAAGTCAGATACAAAGCTTACAATAATACTAACATCTACATACTTTTATAAAGGTATATTTTAAGAAAATCGTGCAATTGGATTTCATTAAGGGAGAAATAAGGCACATCTATAAATTGTTCATCTCTACAAAACTTTTTTTGAAGTTTATAGCTCCTATTAATAATATTGTTTTTATGGCACCCAATGTGTCTTCTGGACAACTCAAGAAAATTTAGTGAGAAAATGCTTTTTTGTTGTTGCTAAACAGGTAAGAAAATCTTAATGGATTGAGGCCATTAGAATAGTATTTTTTTTTCTATTCTCCTTTTGCCTTATTTTAAATTTCGAATCTAAACTTGTTCTCATTCACTGCTATACTATATTGCTTTATATTATATCATTATATTAGGCAACGTGTCTTCTATTGTCCTCAAAGAAAGTTAAGACAGATAAAAGCCTTGATTTCCTGTTGATTTTAAAAGACTACCAGAATGGATATATGTGTTATACATTTGTCTAAACCCATAGAATGTGCACTACAAAGAGGAAACAGTCATGTAGACTATGAACTCAAGGTGATGATGATGTCTTAATGTAAGTTCATCAGTTGGAACAAATGTATTACTCTGGTGAAGAATGTTGATAATGAAGGAGGTTACACATCTTGCCTTCAATTTTGTTGTGAACCTAAAACTACTCTAAAGAAGTCCTTTTAAAAAGACAAATCATTCATATAGTTCTCTCAATTCCTGATTTGTGCTGTTCTAAATCTCAAATAAATTTTGTCTTTAGTTGATCTGGCTGTGCACAACCAGTATTTTAAAATATTTTATTGTAAAATATTTCAAATGGATAGAAATATCTATGTGTGTAATGAATATCTGTTTACCAATGATCACATTTAAAAAATAATATTTGATTTTTAAACTCAAATCTTATTTATTTTAAGAAAATATTTTTCATTCAGTTCATCTTCTATATGTGCCTCTCTAATGACTTTTCTCCCACAGAAATAACCACTTGTCTGAAGTGTATGTATACCGTTCTAAATCATATTATACTTCCTTTGTTTACAGTATATTATTACTACATTCATGAAATCTATAGAATTTTCTTTTTACATTTTTGGATTAATTTTAGGTTTATTCATTTATTTATTGATATATAGATTTATATAAAAATATTCTTATACATGCAGTACAAACATTAGTATTTATGCATACCCATTCATGTATCTCTCATGTTTATTCCTCAACATTGTTTTACATTTCCTTTAAAAAAGATTTTACATATCCTTTGTAGATTTTCTCTTAGATAATTTCCAGAATTGCTCTTGTACACGCTTTTTCCCTGTTATATTTTCTAAATGCATAATTTTGGTAACATACATAGGATGATCACTAACACATACTAACTTCACACAGTTTAAATGTAAAATGAGTTTTATTAGGTACATTTTCAGGCAAAGCAGCACTCACCATTCCACAAGCAAACTCTCATTACCACAAAAGAGTTGTGCTTAGGCCAATCACAAAGTGAAACAAATTAAAACGTTCTCATCAAGTATATGGCCTTCTTAGGAAAAGCGAGCCTATAAAGTTCATGTGCTGGTAGCAGCTTACATATGATTGAAATGACTGCAAACTGATGGGGTAGTTTAAATGAGAGAGGAAAGGAGCCTCTTGTGCAAACTGAATTTTTCTTCTCTCATGCGAAATAAAATTGATATTAATTAATACAATTATTTTTGTCTTGCGTCCAGGGACCTTACCACCTTTTTTGTAAATAAAATATTTTGTCTACATTTTCTGGTATTCTCTTAGTGATACAATCTATAAATATGCATAGTTTATAGTTTGTATTTTCCCTCTATTATTGTTATCATACTTGTCTTTCTCCTGTTTCTATAAACATACTTCCAGACCTAACCTTTCAGTGTGCTGTTTGCTGTGATTTTGCTGAAGATATTTATCATTTTAAGGAAATTTCCTTTATTTTAAATGCATATTCTAAGGTACAATTTTATCAGATTTTTTTTCTGTGCATACCAATATTATTTTTACCATCATGTGGGTATTAAAATATTACTTATTCTGATATAAACCATAGTTATTGGTTATTTCCTATTTTTAAACAACTACTCTATTTGATTTGCTAATGTATTATTTAAAATTTTTGCATTTATGTTAACATGGGAGGTGAGTCTGAAATTTAAGTCTCTTGTACTTTCTTCCTGCATACTGATATCAAACTTGACTCATCCTCAAAATAAATAAGATGTATAGCTTTCCTATTCATATAGAATTTTATTTTATAGTTAATTCTTATTGGACATTTAGATTTTATATACCTCTTTCCATCAATCTTTTAAATTTATATTTTCTAGAATTTTAAAAATATTTCACATTACAGCAATTATTGGCATAGAGCTGCACAATGTATAATTTAACAATCATCTTTGACTTTCTTAGGATTGTTTTTCTGATCATTCTCTAAACATTTTTTTTTCTCAGTAAGATCTAGTAAGGGTTTGAAATGATACCCAAGAATTATGGTGAATGATGAAAGAAAGGCTAAAATTTTCCCCATGTAAGTGAAGTGAGCAAAGCACTTGGCTGCATGAAGGAAGACACTCAAAACTTAGCAACGATCTCTGCTTCGAACAAACACATCTTGAGAAAATCTCCAATGAAGACATCCAGAAGATGAATTCCAGATCTCACTGGGTCTTTTATCCATTATTTTGAGGTTTCTCTTATTCTTGTAATTATCCAATTACTTCTGAAGTTTTGGCTACATATCTCTAACCAAGTGTAGGTGAGAAACGCCGCACGTTCCTGCGTGCTTACAAAGAGGCTGGGTGGGGAGCGGAGACAGTCAGGTTTTCCTGATTGCATCCTTACCTGACTAAGATATATTTTAGAATTTGTCACTCTTATTGATCTTCTTAAAATAACTTAGTTATCCTTTCGTGTTTATTTATTAATTTCTACATTTTTATTTTAATATTACTTCTCCTTAAACATTTTAGTTTTAAACATTTGCGTTATGTCTTTTTAAATTTAACTGTAAACAAAATTATTTTTAACATTTTCTGATTAAAATGTGTATAGTCAGCCAATAGAGGTCATTTAAATTCTCCTTTTCATGCCCATAACTGCTTTCTCTTGTTCCAATGAATTGGTTAATAATGCTACTACCATGTGATGTTAAGTACTCATAGAGATAGTGCACATTCTTAACATGTTTCTGATCCTACTGAACATTTCAAAAGGACACATGAACTGATTTGAAGGGAGTTCACTGGCCAAATTAGTCATAACTTTAACAACAGCATAATAATGATAGTAATGAATTGTATTAAAAAACAGAATCTGGCAGTACAGAATTTGAAAAAAAATAGAAAGTGGGAAAATTCCTATTTACAATAGAGCTTATGAAAAATGTAGGGATAATGATAAAATTAGAAAAACAGTAATTCTCAACTCCTCAGGAAATTTATTAAAATATTCACAAGGGGTGCCCAAAATTTAGATGAAGGCTATTAGTGTTGAGGATATTATATTCGCAAGTTATCAGCCTTTACTGTGACTTTTATTGGTATTTTAAAATTTTTCCTCAAGTGATCTAATGAATTCCCAGGTTGAGAAACACTGATAGAGGTTTTTGAGTTGATGTGCATTTTGTAAAAACAAAAGTGGAGCACAAGGGAAAGGAAACTTATAGTAGATGTTTAAGCTCCACTACGAGTAGCTTAAGAAGAAATATCTCTTCAGTATCTTACTTTCATTGTGCCTTTCTTTTATTTCATTTTATTGCTCTGTTTATGAGAAAGATAGTAATATTTACAGTTAACATAAGCTCTAGATACCTGGGAGGAAAGGTTAATTTGCTTTAAGTTAGAAGTTGGGTGGTCTTAGACATGCTTTAGTTAGGGCATAAGGAATTTTCAAGCTCAAGCCTAGATCAACATTAGCTAATAAATGAGAACCCAAACCACATCAAGGTAGTACTTTTGTTGGACTTTCCTCTATATTTCTCTCTGTGGAACTTGTAGACTTATGCCCTTGGTGAGTGACTGGATGTAGATATCAATACAGCTAATGTTTAACATGAATATCCATGCTGTTATAGCTGTTTTTATTACTGTGATAGCTTTTCATTTGAATTGCAGCTCACATTTTTTCCTTAGGCAATCTGTGTGCTGCCTTCTTCAGAAATAAAAGAAACGGAGAGAATACTGACCTCTTTGAGAATCAATAAAGGAAATCAATATAAAGCTCTTTACACTGTTTTGTAAAAGCAATTATGCTTTAAAATTTTACCTATATTTTAGTTGATAAATTATATATTAGGAGTGTTTAGATTCAGATATATGAAGTAATTAATAGTAGAAAAAACATTTTCATAAGAATTTACTAAGAATCTTATTGTTTAGATGTCATGAGTTTACCAAAAGAAAATATATTTTTTACTTTTTTTTTTCTGAATAATACATCATGTATGGATAGACCATAAAGAACACTTGTTTCTTATCTGGTATAAGATGGTATAAGTTTACAATGTTATTTTAATATTTTTTTGATACATGGGGATCCCACATAAAAGAATATAAGCAAATACTATAAAATGAACAATTTTAAAACCAAAAATAATCTCCAATATATATAGTTCAAGTTGATTCTACAATAAATCTCAAAGGCAATAGAAAAGAGACGCACCACTTAGATTTCTATTCATCCTGCTGCGGGGGACCTAGATGTCTGACAGCCTTCAGCTGCAATTCTCAGGAATACTGAAGTAATGCTCTCCCTAGGCGAATGACCTAGTCAATGACAAGAGCACTATTGATGGAACATTTCTTTAATGAGAAAGTTTTGCTTGGTTTTCCTGTGGCCTGGCCAAGACTTTCTCTTAAGTGAACAGTAGTCTGAAACACTTCCTGCTCAAATTTATTTTCTTTGATCCTTTCATAGGTGCCAGATTTATGAAGCAGACTGAAGGCTCTCTCTGCCTACTATTGTTTTCTTTTTTTTTTTTTTAATATCCCCTTTCACTAGAAATTTTTGGATATCTAAATTTGTCTGGGTAATTGATTCTTGGAGGATTCTAACCAACCCATGTGATACCAGGAGTTATTAGACATAACAATTGGTATTACGGAATTCGATGACTAATTTATTTATTGCTTAGATGGAAATGAAGATCCCATTCTGAGAATAATGTGCATCAGTGGGATCCCTGGAAAAAGTGATAGTGAGAGTTCTACATTTTGTTCCTCTAATACATGTCTTCATGGGAAGAATCACAGTAGTCAGTGTAATAATACAGCATGGGAAAGAAGTGTGGAGGGTTTTATAGTACATATTAATAATATCCACTAGAATACATGCACAATGAAAGAGGCACTGAAAAACCAACCTGACAACTGACTCTGCCATTGCTACTAGCCAACTCTCCTCATTGTTTATCCAACAACTGGCATAATAGGCACATGAACAGAGTGGTAATGTGGCAGAGACTGTGAACACACATGGGCCCCATATCATGGACTCCTAGTTACCAAGGCTGGTCTGGCCATTGCTGCTTGTGAATGTCCACCTGTCTAAAGACAAGACCTTGATAACTCTTGTGAAGGTCACTGCTCCTCTGTTGACAAATTATTATATCCTAGAATGTCCAGCTGTTTTTCTTCACAGGGAGAGATACCTATTAGGTATATGGGGTTTTCTTTCCTGATGTTAAGGCTTCAGTCATTATTGCTATCTGGAGGCTTACCAATGTTTGATTTTCAGTTATGGCAACTTACACAGCATATCATCCATCAATGGGACCCATAATACAGGGTAGGTGGTGTAGGAGGGGGCCTCTGACCTAGTCATATCACATTCTTCTCCATCCAGTTGAAGATAGACTCATAAAGGGTTAGAATGGACTAATAAAGGCAACCTGAAGCATTGAATCAGAGGCAACCTTCAGACACAGAACAGGCAGTGACTCAGACATCTCCTTATGTGCTTTCTCTCTAATAGGGAGAATACATGGGTCTGACAATCAAGGATGAAAGTTGAAATGAACCCACTTACCTTATTTACTAATTATTTATTATAGAACTTTGTGCTCCTTATCCCTGCAATTTGGACTCTGCATGATTGGAGGTCATGATCCCCAAAAGTGGCATTTTCTTGCCAGAAAATGCAGTAACTGTCCCATGAAGATGTAAGCTATACTTCCCTCCAGGACATGTTGAATTTCTTGTATCCAGGGACCACCATGGCCTAAGTATTATTACTAAGCTCTTTGAGCTTTCAAGAATAAAATCTTGGGTCATGCATCAGCACCTGCCAAATTGATAGGGTGAAGGAAGTTTCAAATATATTATGTCAGAAGGAGTGAGTAAGTACCAGTCGGAACCCTGAGGCTGATTTCAGCCATGAGGGCTATGGCTTGTTGTGCGAACTTCCTTTTCTAAATTCCAGTGCCAACCAGTTGAGAGTTTTTCAGAACTGAGTAATAGTCTGAATATCCGTCTACACAATCCTACTTCTTCTCTAATCTTATAGGGGTCAAGCTTCCGTTAAGGTCTGAAAGCTTTCCTGCCCATACCTGCTCCCTCCCATTATATCCTTCACATTTGTTACTCCAGTGAATCGCTCCCACATCTTACTGTATATTGGCATCTGCTTCTCATAGGACTAAAACTTACACATGCAGGTTTTTACCAGATTTGTTTCTTTTTTTCTTTCATCCTTGCATGCAAATCAGAATTATTTCATCTATCGAGTACCCTTTATTCTGTCTTCTACATTCATATTAATATTGACCCAATGCCTGTGATTATTGCATTAATCCAGAGGTCCAATCATTACGGAATAATGCCTGAATTCCATTTCTTGATACACAGGGTCATTTGTTTTTGAAGTTTATTTTTCATTCTAGCCAGCCTGACCTTTGACCCCATGCTGAATTGTTTGTCTTTTTCAAACAGACTAAGGGCATTTATGCTCCTGTAACTTTGCCTATTTTGTTTTCTATACTCATAGCTCAACCAGATGGGGGTTGATATTTTCTTCTGTCATAGTTCTGGCTCTTTCTACCCCTTTTAACGACCACTGCCTGGGACTGTGAGGGATTACTCAGATGACGGATTGTGAGACAACAGAGAAGAGGAGACCTTAAGAAGAGAAGTAGATCTCCACACTTTCTGAACTTGAGGAGTTTCCTTTTCTGCTCCTAGAATCTGAACTAAAATTCTCATCCTTGAGCTCTCCCTATCAACACCACAGTGCTGACTCAGTTTCTTCAAATGGGCTTCACCATAGACTTTCTCTCCTGGTTTTATAGTTTTATTTTAAGTGGGTAAAATATGCTTATTAACACTCACCAGGAATTGAAATGCTATGCTGGATATTGTGAATAGTTGTTTTGAGACTCGGGGTCCTGGCAGTCAACCTGGTTAGTTTCTAAATGCAAGTTACATATGACTTTCTGTGGCAGTAACTCCTACAGTGACTGAGTTTTGAAAGTGTCTCCTAGTGCCTTCTGGATTTGCTTCTCCATTCCCCAGTCAAGGGCTGGTTTAGGACTCAACGGTGCTTTGATCGCCATTCAGTTCTCAAAGCCTTTGCTGTAGTTCTTTGGGTTACTTTTGCACATGTACAGCTTGGAGCTGACCCAGCATGTGCGTCCATTCACACATGGACTTAGGGACTTCTTTTTTCTGGCTCCCTTCCTTTAGGGATTCCCTCCACTCTTTGTCATCTGAGGTGAATCTTTCACCACTTGCTATGGACAGAAATACTTGTATCTCCTAGAGGTTGAACTTTCACCATTAAGTGTTGTCACACTTCCATATAACTGAATGTACCTTGAAGGCAAAACAGTGAGAGAAGAGAGAAAAATTCAATTAATCATTAAATCAGGCAATCAATAACAGGAATCTTCCTCAAATTCTTTGCACAGCCAAGGCCCTTTTCCTGATTCTTCTACAAGAGGCACAGATTTTTCTCCAGGGTGTTTGCACCCTTGAAATATCAATGGAAGTACAGATTTGGCACAGGGGCTTACCTCAGGGCTGGCACAGGACTGAAAAACAGAGAAAAGTAGTAAGGATAATGTGGATTGTGTCTTCACACTCTGACTCACACACACCTTTTCCCCTGGTTTACTGTCTCAGAAAGCTGGCCTCCCATGAGGGTTTTGCTGAATTCTCAGGCTACGCAGTTATGAATGTGGTCCAACTTCGAGCCACAACTGGAAAATAAAAGAGGATGGAAAAGAAATAAAATGAAAGATAACTCACATCCTCCATTCTATTAATCTTATTCCAAATGTTGACTTTCTTTCCCTATTCCCTTGCTGTTATTTCCTTTTTAGAGAGTCTTCAGGTTGTGTGCATGTGCGTGTGTGTATGCTATGCATGTGCGTGTGTGTGGCATGTTATATGATTCTTTAGGCTGGAGTTTTTCGTTATAGCCAGGAGGAGTGAAGGTTGCAGAGGGATTAATCTATCTTACCCAGAACTGGAAATGTACCTTAAGGTCTTTATTAAACTTCATATTTGTTGTTCATATTAATTTTATGATAAAATTAAGAATGTGGTAGATTTTGATCTACTTATTTTATGTATTCTTTCCCTTCTAGGACATGACATAATATTTCATTATGAATTTCCTAGAAAAGAACTACTATATACTGTCTATAAAAAGTGTACTTTCAAAAATGTTAAAAGTAAGAAAAATTTAATCATGATATATCTACACTCACCAAAATAAAGGTTATATAGACTCTAAAATAATAATTACTACTTTATATTAATAAAAACATTTGTAATTATAAGGAGTCAATTGAACAGGAGAATATTTTAAAATTATACACTAAATCATATATCCTAAAGATATACATAAAAGGAGACATTAAAATCTACATACATCATTGAAGATTTTACAGCCTCTCTCTCACTAATTGATCCAACAGATAAGCTATAGTAAAACACAAGTTTTTAAATTTATATTAAACATTTACCATAATACATATACCAGACTAACAAATATCTAAAGGAAAAAATAATAAAAAGTACATTTTGTGATCACTGTAGAATTAGGAATAAATCAATAGCTAGAATAACCACAAAATGACAAATGCAAGAAAATTCATGAAAAATCACTAAAGAAATTATAAAATATTTTGACTTGAATGATAATAAAAAAATATCATAGTAAACCTTGTCTGAGTCATCTAAAGCTACCCTTAAAAGTAAATGCATAGCTTTAGGTGTATATAATAAAAAAGAAGAAATGCTGAAAATCAATGAAGTTTGTATCTACTGTATTCCAAAAAGTTAAAATATGGAGCATGTTAAAATTATGGGGAAAAAAGGAAGGAATAACAAGAGAAGAAATTAATGATGTTGAAAACAAACAAAATACAGAATGCAATGAGGAGTCCTTTCTTTAAAAAAATAAATACAATTGATGATTTTTAAAAAGTTGGGAGAGAAGATACAAATCACAATATCAGGAATGAAAAACAGAATATTACCACACATTCAGACATTAAACAGATAACAGTGTATATGAAAACTTTGTGTCATTAATTTTAGAAATGTACATGACATTGAACTTTTAAAAAAATCTAAGAAAGTAAGGACATAAGAGGAATAATCTGAACACTCATACATCTATAAAAAATAAAATCAGGGATTTGGAATCTTACAAGAAAGAAATCTCCAAAAGTGTCACCTTGTTAATGACATCACCAAAATTAAGAGGGAGATAATAGGAAGCTTACACAAATGCTTGCAGAAGGTAGGGAAAGATGGCAGATGTGGCCACTTCCATTATGGGCTACATAATACAAGGACATTTGAAGAAAGAAAAATTTTGGCCAATTACTCTCAGACATAGAAATAAATATCTTCAATAAAATAAAATCCAGTAATATACAAAATGTATTATATCTCATGACCAAGTTGCCATTGCCCCTAAAATGCAAGTTTGTTTAATTTTACATCTGTGTGCTTAATATTTATTTTTAATTTAAATATAACCTTTGTTTTTAAGTATTTATTCAATTAAAATTGAAAATTAATACTTTTTTGATAAGGAAAGTTACTATTTCCCAGGAAATTTACCTACATAATTTATTTCTCTTCATAAATACAAAACATTGAGTATCAGCAAGTGGTTACTTCAATTTTTTTTTTCATACACTTACAAAGGACAAAATTTCTGATATCTTGTTATAATCTTATATGGCTGTCATCTGTGTACATGGAATTATTTCTATTTTACTATTACTGCATTTTAATTGTTTTAATATTCTACAGGTAATACATGAATTTATATTAATTGCAAAAATATATAAAGGCATATGTATTGCATAATGTAAAATTTATCTATAACTCTTTTAATCCTAAATCCATACAATGATGGGTTTAATCACCGAAAGAAATGAGATTATCCTGCATTCTCCTCTAAATGAAGTTCTGCATGTTTTTATCTCAAGTAGAGTTCTAAATTTACTTTAAAGTACTTTTAACACATCACCGTTTTTCTTGGAAATTTTCCATTTTAAGTCACATAGCTCTCTTCCATTATTATGAATTGTTGCATGTTTCATTTTCCAAAGTACGATACTTATTCCATTTACCTATCAATGGTTATAAAGGATATTTCAATTCATTTTATCAGTATTACATGGTGCAGTAATGTATCATAAATATACATATACACACATATATATATATATATATATATATATATATATATATATATGCCTGTTTTAGATTACAGTTTTGGGTTTGCCTATTTAAGTTGGATGTATGCTGCCAAATTCTTCCAAAAATGCTTTAATATTTTGCATCATCACAAATAAGTGTGCCCATCTCACCATATGGTCCTGGCATATGTGTTAGCAAACTTTTGGGCAAAAAATATAGTCTGCATTTGCATAACCCTTATTACTTCTGAGATTGAATATATTTCCATGAGTTTACTAGTTATTGATAATTGTTTTCTGATTTTTCCATGGCATAATTTTTTAAACCTCAAAGTATAATTATGTCTATGTGCTCCAACTCTTTTAACTATTGCAAGAAAAGTTTTCCTTACTTGTAAATATTTTTGGGTCTGTTTAAAGGGTCTTCATGATCTAATGTTAAATCAAAGAGTAGAATCTGATATTTATGTAGATGGATCAGAAAGGAAATGGAATATAGTCAGGACTGAGGTGGATGAATTGAAAAATGGACTATTTCAGAGTGCTTTATTACCAGATGCTGAATGCTGATCTTGTTAGAAGGTGTCTAATGGCAGTGTGCCACTACCATTAGGAGCATCCTTTACTTGATTTCAGGGCCTCTTGGGTCTATACTGCACACAAGTGATGTGTGTCTTTTAACAATTGACAGTTATCCAGGAACCTTGTGGAAATATGGATTGTGATCTTCTTCTACCCAGATGTTCTTAGAGAGCTGTATGCTAATGTATGGTATTCACTAATCACCTCCATACATACATGCATGTCACTTGCTGTGTGGCTTGACCTGGCCCGAGAACAACTTGATTGCATTATCCCCATTGCAGTGGCACTCAGCGTGTGCGGCCATACTTGCCTACTGTCCACAGGTTTCTCCAGGTGCTACTGGGAGTGACCAGGTGAAAGGATGGAGAGTGGAAGTCCATAGGGCAGATTTGGACCCATGAAAAGCAAAGAAAGGTAGAACACTGGTGGATTGTTTTCTCCCTTCTTTCACCCAGATTTGCAGTTTATAAAGCATTTCTTTTTTCAATCCATGGAGACTGAACAACCAGTTGCACCTACAGCAGCAATGTACCCCATTGTATTTCATCTCCTGCTTTCTCTCCCTCAATTCCTTTCTCCTTTAGTCTGCTTCCTTGAGATTGCACTATAAAGTTAGAAGTAGAGGAAGTGATTTTGTAATTGGCTTATGCTGTGAACACACGGTGAAGCAGTGTTTCAAACAGGTCTTCATTATATTACTTTAGTCTATGTATGTTAATGTCCATTTCAGCATTTCTTTTTAATTTAGATTTAAATATGGACTATTTCAATTAATATTCATATTAAAACCCATCCCAAGAAGTAGGCAATATTCATTAGAGAAGGATGTGATTTTCTTCTACTCTATATTATGTGGTATATTCAGAATTCTTGAAGAGAGCTTAAAAACCTCTCTCTTCCACCAACATTTTGAAAAGCGAAAGGAGGTAGTCACAGAAGAGGTAAAACAAGTGAGTAGCAGATGACTGAAAAGGGAAAAATTAAAAATTCAGGAGGCAGCAAGAAATAAAAGTACATCAACTTTTGGTCTGCTAAATTCTGCCAAATATTCTTGAATTTAATTGTTTCCCACTTCAGTGTTGGGCGTTGTGGATGCACAAATGCAAAATTAGGAATTCCAAACACACCTGGCCATTTAATTTTCAACTTATAAACCACCTTTTAACTTTTTACATGACTCATAGAAAGTGATTTATTCTTGTTGTCGTCTACTAAATCCAGAGTCTCTATGACTGCCAAAGCTACAACTAAACTGTCATAAATTACTCTCCATCAACAAGCTTGGCCAGTGGGAAGCTAACGGATTGTTTCTTCTGCCAGGTAATATGTTCTCAGCATAATACTGTTTGAAAAGGCCAGTGCCTATCACATCTTAAACGTTAGGGAGAGATTAGAGACTAAGTACAGTGCATTTTGAACTGAGACTTCCTAAATTAGAATCTCTCATAGACACTGCGTACCTCTGTGCCGGGGGTGGGTGTTACTTAACTTTCAGTGTCTTAGTTTCTTCATTTGTAATGTGGACATGATCACAATGGTGAGGGGGCTGTCAACATGGGATAATATGTGAGCCTCAGAACTCTGCCTGATTCAGAGTAAGTACCGCATGTTTATATTAGTATTTGTTATAATAATTATTATAGGGCTCTATGGAAGTAACACTAAGCATGGACATTCAAAGAGTTATTTAAGCCTAAATAAGCTACTTGGTACATCTCAAATTAAGCTTACATTAAAAAAAAAAAAAGATATTCAATTTTCTCAAATTCTGACACGAATTTTAGTACAGAATTCAGTGAAAGTACAGAACAAAAACATTATTGCTCTCATTCTTATAGACTTACTCTTGAAAAATTATTTGTTTGGGAGCTATTAAATATAATTATTGGAATAGCTATAGAGAATTGAAATGGTTTATAATAAAGTAAAATGATTTTAAACCTGTGGAGGTCACATCAAAAAACTTGCAGCATAAGTCATATGTATCTGAGAGATACGTAATTACTAGTATGTGCCAAAACAGGAAAAATATTAAAAACACTGAAAATTTGTATGTATTATATTTACATAATAAAATATATGATTTTTTGTTTATTTTTCAGTTACAACTTAAAAATTATTAAACCAAAAAATACAAAGACATAAAGAATAAAAATTTTTATTTTCAAATAATGGGAACATGGATATTGTTAAAGTATACAACCAAAAATGGGATGTGTTGGGATAAAAAAAGACAAAGTGAAAATATAATTGTGTGAATTCAAAGTAGATAATGTGAGTAAAGTTTATGTAACAGAGGGAATTATTCATTTTGTAATTTTAATTGAAGCATAAAATCTGTTAAGAAAATTGTGTAAATTAAAAATAAACTATAGATTATTACAATCCCTTTTACTCCTATACTTTAATAATCACTGTCCTTTACTGCAAAGGTAATTATTTTTTGCCTTTTTGTATTTTTGAGTTTTATATGAATGGAATTACACATATTCCTCTTGAACTGAAATTTACTTTAAATATTTCTACACTTGTGATATTTTATATGTGTTACATTTAACATATTTTTTGTAAGTATAACTACTGTAGGTCAGTCTGAAAATCTTCGTCTTTTATTTGGAGCATGTAGTCATGTAATATATATTTGAGTTTAAGTTTTCCATGTTACTATTTGCTTTCTATATATCGCAGCTACCTTGTTTTCCTTTAGCTCTATTTTCTTGCCTTCATTTGAATTATTTTTCATTTTATATTTTAAAATCTTTACCTTCATTGTAATTTGTTTTACGATTCTTTTTATTTCTACTTTTGCTATTTTTAGCAGGTACTGAGTAATTTACAAAATGCATCTTGCTAATATATTCTTTCACAAATTCTCATATAGTGAAAGACCTCTGAACACAAATTCTGTTTATATTGTTTCATGTTCAAGTTTTATGCTATATTTGAACTATCTATATTTTTGACATCAAAAAGCATCATTGTTTCATTCAATTAATATATATTTAAATTTCTCACATTTTTTGCCTTTCTATTGCTACTGTTTTCTTCATTCCTGAGCTATCTTTTCCTTTTTCCAAGGTCATTTTTTAGCATTTTATTTCACATTTTATAATGATAGTGTATTAATTTATTTTCTATCTGTTAAAAAAATTCCTTATTTTTTCTATGTTGTCAATTATATTTTTTATTGAAGAAAACCTTCCATTTTCCCCCCTGAACTTCATTGTTTCTATTGAAGTCATTTGTAATATTTATTTCTTAGATTTTACATATACATATTTTTTCTCCTTTAGGAGCTATGTATAAACTTCAGAGTTTTCAGCATTTTTAAGTGTGTAGTTTGATGACTTGTTTATTTTGTAAAATTTGCAGCCATTAAGTCTTTACATTTTCCATCACCTCCTTCATTTTTCCCCTTTCTCCTGGAAACCTAAATACATGTATATTGTAACGTGTCATTGTATTGGGAAAGAGTTTTATGCTCCTTTTTGTATTACCTATTTTTTCTATGTCCAGGGATTTTCTTCTGTTATCATCCAGATCACTAATTTTTTCATAAGCTATGACTAAATTACTGTTAAAATCATCCACTGAGTTTAACACATGACTTCTACAGTTTAATCATTCCCCTAAATCATAGTGTCCCTCTTCTCTGCTAAAAAGATTTATTGTGTCTTTTAGTTAAACAGGCATATAAAGGATAATATTTCAAGAGGTCTGTGTGATAACTACATTGTCTAGATTCTTTTTAATTGTTTCTATTGTCTATTCTTTCCTTTTGGTCAATACACTATGATAAACTATACACATTTTAATGTTCTGAATGGTAAAATCTCATTCTAGAAATTATTTTAATTTGTTCCACAAACTCATATAGGCTAAGATCACAGCATTCCAAAATAATTTTAATTTTATCAAGAATAGATATGATTTTAACAAGAGTTTTAGTCCCTATGAGAGTTGGCCTATATTCAGTACAACTTCACAGTTGTGGTGTAGCCATGTGGTTGTAACCCAATCTCAGAGATGTTGACTTTTCTCTGCTGGCTTTGCAAGCCATGGCTTGTTTTCCTTTTGTTAATCATGAGGTATAAAAAGCTCAGCTTCTTAATCTCAAGTCATAGACTCAACTCTGCATTTTCTTCTTTTAGATTTTTCACCAATAATTTTTCACTGATTCAGAGAAAAATAAAAAAATTTCAATACCTGAATCATGAATGCTTATTGCTTTTCAAATCCTCTGAACCAGTCTCTAATAAACATTCTAACAATTTGCAACCACTTTAAGATATAATTCCTATTACATAAATGTTATGATTTAAATTATATAGTTCAATGTTTTTAATACATTCACAGGATTGTAGAACCATCATCAACATTTAATTTAGAATATATTTATCACTCACCCACGTCCCAAACCCTGTACTTCTTAGCAATTATTATTTATTCCCAGCTACCATTCCACTCCATGCAATCACTAATTTAATTTATGTCTTTATAGATTTATCTACTCTAGTGGTTACATAAAAATGGGTTCATACTACATGTGGTATTTGTGACTGGATTCTTTCACTTAGTACAATGTTTTTGAGGTTCATTCATGTTATTGATGCATCAGTACTTTATTAATTTTATTCCTGAACAATATCCAATCATATGAATGTACCACATTTTGTTTACTTTTCAAGGAACACTTGGATTGTTTCTACTGTTGCTTATTAATGACAAAACTGCTCTGAACATTGGTGTACATATTAGTGTGTGAACAAATGTTTTTACTTGTCCTGTGTATATATCTAGAACTGAAGCTGTGGGTCAAATGAAAATGCTATATTCAACTATCTGAGTAAGCTAGAATGTTTTCCAAACTGGCTACACCATTGTACATTGACTTCAGCAGTGTATGGGAGAGCCCTACATTTTTGCCAACTGTAATAGTTCATCAAGGCTTTCAAAAAACAAACAAACAAACAAAAAAACAGCAGCAACAACAACAATGCTGGATTAAGTAGCAGAAACTTATTTTCTCACAGTTCCTGAGGCTGCAAGTCCAAGATCAAGGTGTTGGCAGTGTTGGTTTCCTGTGAGGCTGCCCTTCTTGGCATGCTGATGGCCACCCTCTTACTGCTCTTCACATGGTTGTCCTCTCTCCACACATGCACTTGGTGTTTCCCAGGCTCTGCTATGTGTATCCTAATCTTTTCTTATAAGAACATCAGTCATGGTGGATTAGACACCACCCTATCAGTCACATTTTAACTTAACTTTTTAAAGGCCCTATGTCCAAATAAGTCACAGTTTCAGGTACTAGGGTTTGGGCTTGAATTTATAAATTTGAGAGGGACATATTCATCTCATAACACTAACAGTGGTCACTACCTATCTTATAGAAATCTTAGTGGTTTTGAATTTGTGTCTCATTATTATTTTGGTTTACATTTCTTAACGACTAATGGTTTGCATTTTTTCTGTGATTATTGGACATTTATTTATCTTAGAAATGTCTACGTGCACCCTTCACTCACATTATATGTTGGGTTGTCTTTTTATTATTGAATTGTAATAATTTTTCCCTATGCTTTATACAATTCCCTCAAAACATATATGAATTGAAAATGTTTTCTCACATTCTGTGTTTTGCTTTTTTACTTCCTTGATTGTATTATCTTTAGCACGTTTTTTCTTTTCATTTTTAAGAAGTCCAATTTATTTATTTTTTATCATGTGTGCTTTTGGTGTTGTATCTAAGAAACCATTCCCTAACCCAAAGTTACAAAGGTTTACTCTCATTTATTCTTTTATAAGTTTTATAATTATAGCTTTAGCTATTAGATGTCAGTATATAACCCATTTGGAGTTAATTTTTGTGTGTGTGTGGTGTGAGGGAGGAGCCCAGTTTTATTCTTTTGCATATGAATATCCAATTGTTCTTGTACCTGTGGTTGAAAATATTATTCTTTCTCCTTTGACAGTGGAAAGTAGGATATGCTATTATTCAATGGCTATGAATTTATCCATAATGATTCTTTTATTCCAGGGAACTGGTTGAGCCTTATAGGAAAACTATTCTATAAGGCAGACGTGGGACAAGTGAAAAGAGGGATCAAGCATGCAGCTTTCACCTGGAATGATACAACCTCCCACTGTTCTTGCCAAGTTGTAATAGTTATTGTTAAATACATACTATTCAATTTATGTAAGCCTTTTCCCCAATATCCAGGGAATTTTATTAATCATCGTTTCTGATTCTGAGCACCTTAAAAATGAAAAGAAGTTATATTGTTATATTTCCTTCAGTCTATAAACAAACGTGTGAGTATCCAAACATTAAATGTATTGAAATCCCAAAACATCCCTAATTGTCATAATAACCAAGCAACTCACATAGCTCACTAACCTGGCTAATTAAAAATGTCTCCCTCTGGCAATGTATGTTGTTCCTCAAGCTACTATAAAAATAATAAGTTGATTAGCCAGCAGCAATGCCATGGTTATAAATTAGTTGTATGGTATTTTAAATAACTAAAAAATGCATGTGGTAAAGTACACCTAATTTAAATTCTGAGGATTTGCTCCAACAGAGGCAGCTTTCATTAGAAATAGCAAATGCAGTTAGTGGGCAGTGCCAAAACCACACAGACAGTGCATTCAAACACAGACAGTATACTGGTATTTAATAAGCACAGCAGGTGAACAATTGGATTTGAAAGGGAAATTAAATGGCTTGACCCAAGAGCTACGACATTTATTGTGTAGCTCTGTACTTTCTATTCTGTGATTACTGCAAAGCTCTGTTGCCAACCAATATTAGAGCAGTTGTGCATCAATTAAATATTGTGACCACAGGAGAAAACAAAAATACATTTTTAAAGGAAGTATGACTTAATCTGCTTTTATGTTCAAGCTGTTGTTCTCTCTAATCTTTCATTCTTTATGCTGGGAGTGTCTATTATGAATTGATTGTTTTCTTGCACTCAGACCATTTACTGATGGTGGATAATATTGTAGAGTGGAAAATTGCAGGACTTGATATGTTACCTTTCAATGGCTATAAACCCATAGTTTATTTTAATTAAAAATTTATTGTTGCTCTATTGAAGTTACCCCGGTTTTTACCCCTTCACCCTTCTCTGCTGAGCCCACACCCTGCTCCCACAGTCAGTCCCCACACTGTTGTCCATGTCCATATGCCATTCACACATGTGCTTTGACTAGTCCCTTCTCCATCTCCCTTCTGGTTGCTATCAGTCTATTCCATGTTTCCATGCTTCTGGTTCTGTTTTGCTTGTTAATTTATTTTTTTCATTAGGTTCCTCTTATAGGTGAGATCATATGATATTTGTCTTTCACTGACTGGCTTATTTCACTTAGCATAAGTCTCCCATCCCACCCATGCTGTTGCAAAAAGTAAGAGTCCCTTTGTTCTTTCTGCTGCGTAGTATTCCATTGTGTAGATGTACCACAGTTTTTTTGGTCTACTCATTTACTGATGAGCACTTACTCTGTTTCTAGCACTTGGCTGTTTTAAATAATGCTGCTATGAATACAGAGATGCGTGAGTTCTTTTGAATTGGTGATAAAGGATTCTTAAATTATATTCCCAGCAGTGGTATCACTGGGCCAAAAGGCAGTTCCATTTTTAGTTTTTTGAGGAAATTCCATACTGTTTTCCATAGTGGCTGCACCAGTCTGCATTCCCACCAACAGTGCACTGGGGTTCCCTTTTCTCCGCATCCTCGCCAGCACTTGTTGTTTGTTGATTTGTTGATGATGGCCATTCTGACTGGTGTGAGGTGGTATCTCATTGTGGTTTTTTATTTGCATCTCTCTGATGGCTAGTGATGCTGAGCATTCTTTCATGTGTCTATGAACCCTCTGTATGTCCTCATTGGAGAAGTGTCTGTTAAGGTTCTTTGCCTATTTTTTAGTTGGATTATTTGTCTTCCTGGTGTTGAGTCATATGAGTTCTTAATATATTTTGGAGATCAAACCCTTGCCTGATGAGTCATCAACAAATATGCTTTCCTATAAGGTTAGTTTCATTTTCATTTTGACGATGTTTTCTTTAGCCAAGCAGAAACTTTTTAATTTGATGTAGTCCCATTTGTTTATTTATTTTTTCTTTATTTCCCTTGCCCTAGGAGATATACTGGCAAAATCCATATTTTAAATGAAATGGAAACAGTAATTTAAGTTTAAAGCTGGATGAAATTGTTGATCTAACAGCAAGCAGAGTGAAAGATATAAAAGCAGGACGCATGATGTCTGGAGTAATTATAAAGATGCATCTAGTCTCTAGTTACTTCTGACAAAGCTGTTTTTGTGATTTATGGCAGGTGCTTGTTTATAAACCCACTTCTGCATAGACACACTGAAAAGCATTTATCATTCTGCTTGGCCTTCCTTATTAGATAAATGTCATATAAACATAACCTAAATCTGGAATCTTGCTAGTTTGGCACAGAAGCTGGTGGCACCTCTTTGACTACCTTCATTTTTTGTTTGACCTCCAGCAGGCAAGCAGTATTTGACAGTGAGTATCCTTAGCCCGTCTCTTTTATTTGCCAAGCAAGAAAAAATAAAGTCATTCAGATTGGTGGAGGGCAGCAAAGTAATATTTATCAACAACAGGCAACTCAATATTGATTTGGGTTTAAACAGTGTACCCTGCGGCTGTTTTCAGTTAGTAATTCTGACTAACAATTATCAAATCTTTTATAGCTTAAGGAGATATGTATTTTGACAAAATAAAATTACCCAGTAAAGGTGTCAGTCATTTTGAATTCAGGTAGCAAATAAACTGTTCACTGAAGAGGGTAGAATGTTTTTAAAGTTTTAAGAAATTTTATTCCATGGAGTCTGCCACTCTCTCATATAATCCTACTTTAAATTGTCATTATCTTCATTAAAATATTTTTTGTAATTGTGAATTAATTTATAGAGAATATGTAACTATAAATGGATAAGGATATAATGCAAGGTCAGTAATAAAAGATCAGTACCACATATGACAAATAATGAAGGTGAATAATACATTAGAAACTTGAGACTAAAATGATATTAACATATTACTATGTTGTTTACCCTGTTTTTAAAAAACTTTGGGGGTGGGTGAAAGGCTAAAGTATTTGTTAAATAAGTTAGTTCTCATTTTTATTTGTTTTTTTTTTCAGATTTAATGTGTTTTATTGATTAAAATATTACATTTGTGCCAATTTCCCTTCCCTCTGCTCCCCTCCACCCGGTGGCCCCCCTCCCTCCAGTTGTCCCCCCCTTTTAGATTATGTCCATTAGTTGTGCATACAGTTCCTCCCAACCTCTCTCCGTCTATTCCATTCCCTCCTACCTTGATCCCCAATTCCTATATCATCTCCCTCCCTTTCCCCATTCCCCCTCCCTGTTGACCTCCCCCCAATATGCTTCCCGTACCCACAGTTCCTCTTCCACTCTCGTTGCCTATTTAGTTTGCCTTTGTTTCATCTCCCTAGCTTCTGTTTTTTTTTAAACCAGTCCCTTTAACATCTCATATAACAGTGGTTTGGATCTAATGAACTCTTTCAGTTTTATTTTGTCCTGGAAACACTTTCTCTGTCCTTCTATTCTGAATGACAATTTCGCTGGATAGAGTATTCGTGGTTGTAGGTTTTGGATTTTCATTACTTTGAATATTTCTTGCCAGTCCCTTCTTGCCTGTAGGGTTTCCCTTGAGAAGTCTGCTGATAGTCTAATTGGGACCCCTTTGTACATAATTCTTTTCTTCTCTCTTGCTGCTTTTAAGATTCTCTCTTTATCTTTAACTCTTGACATTTTGATTATAATGTGTCTTGGAGTGGTTCTCCCTGGGTCCAGTCTCTTGGGAACTCTCCTTGCTTCCTGGACCTGCAAGTCTATTTCCTTCCCCAAGTCTGGGAAGTTCTCCTTTATTATATTTTCACTCAATTTTTCAAGTTCTAGTTCATCTTCCTCATTCTCTGGCAAACCAATGATTCTTATGTTGGGCCTTTTATAGCTGTCCCAGAGGTTTCTGATCCTTTCATTGTTGCTTCCCATTTCCTCTCGCTGCATTGGTTGACTGCTTGTTCCTTCTCCATATTCCAGTTTGTTGAAATGAACTCTGGATTTTATTTCCTTTCCTTCTGTCTTGTATGCGGTTTTGTTCCTTTCGTTATGAAAGTTTTTCGCTTCTTTCATATCTTTTTCCTGCTCTTTTGTGAATTCTGTAAGCCATCTGTTAACAATGGCCCAGAACTGAGCCTCTGACAGGTTTCTTATCTGTTCATCTGTCAGGTTCTCTATCTGCTGTCTGGTGAGTTGTGTCACCAGGATTTCTATAGTTGTCTGCCTCATTTTGACAGATGCGTTTTGTTTTCTTGGGCCGGCTGTAGGGGGGGCAGTGCCTGTGTACGCGTCACAAATCAGCGACCGGCCGGCGCCTGCCTGTCCGCGACCTATTTCGCAGCCCTGTGGTGCTTTCTTTGGGGGCGGGGGTCCAAGATGGATTCACACAGTTATTCAGCTAGGAGACCGGGATCCGTCCTCCCGCCCCCCTGGGCCTCACTGTTCAAGGCGATGCGGCGGCCGCTCTCCCCAGCGCCGGAGTCGCGCACCGGCAGGGTCTTGCCGCAGCCGGGACTCCTCGCCGGGTCGCGCACCGCCAGGGGCTTGACCGCAGCCGGGATTCCTCGCTGCCCCGCCGCTGTCCAGGTGCGACCGCAAACAGCACTGCCCTCTTTAACTCTTACCTGCCCAAATGGCACTGCTGGTTTATAACTTCATATGTTGGACTTCCGTGTAGTTTTATTTTCTGGAATTTCTAGTTATCCTTTGTTTTGAAGTAGTTGTATTCCTCTCTAGTTGTAGAGGGAGACCTAGCGTGTCCGTCTAAGCCTCCATCTTGGCCGGAAGTCTCATTTTTACTTGTTTTTTATGGTGACCTTATATTATTGAATGCATTAAATATAATGCATAAATATTTTTCAATATAATTGTGACAGTCTAAAATATCATATAAACTAATTTTTAAATTGTCCTTCTTAAAAAATGGAAGAATCTCCTACTTATATGCCCCATACAGCTTACCAAAATTATTATTATTATTTTTAAAATAATTTGTTTATTTATTTATTTATTTTTAGAGAGAGGGGCAAAGAGAAAGAGAGGGAGAAAAACATCACTGTGTTGTTGCTTCTCACTTGCACCCCCAACTGGGGACCTGACATCCAACCCAGTCATGTGCCCTGACTGGGAATCGAACCAATGACACTTGGTTCACAGGCTGACACTCAGTCCACTGAGCCACAGCAGCCATTGGTCACCAAAATTTTTATCTTTTAGTCAAGAGATATTTTCAACATTTATTCATATAGATAGCTATTGCCAATAAAAAAATAAATAAGTTTAAAAAATAATAATAGCTTTAACATGAAAAATATTTGGAATTTATATTTTAGTTGATATACATATATTATTTATTGAATTATTGACATAGATTATATGTAATATATGATATATAATATTAATGCAATAGATAAATTTTAGTATGACAAATATGTAACAAAATATTTACAAATACATTCCCATGGCTGGATTATAAAACACCTACTCATTTCAAATTCTATTAATGTTTCCTCTTTATTGCAACAAGGAATATGTTACTCTTGCTTATTCTTTTCTTTTAATGCTTATACTGTTAGAAGTCTGTTTGAGAAACTTATACAAAAGACACTCAACAAGCAAGCAAAAAAAAGTGTTAAAATTGTCAGCCTACATAAAGTACTTGCTCTTTCACATTTATTTATGTATTTATATGTAGAGAATGTACTGATGTGCCCCTAAAGAACACGCTGAGTTTCTGCCCAGTCAAGGACTTAGATATAAGAAAATTCTCACACCAGTAAATTTGTAAAAAGTTGTAAATTTGCTTATAACAAATGATATCTCAGCTATACAAAAATCATTTTCATATATACAATGTCTACTTGTCCAGCTAGATTTAAATGTAACTGGAAGTAAACTTTTAGCATTCCTAAGACCATGACATTCAGAGTGGAATTGCTAAATCATAGATTTATAGAAAGGAAGAATCATTGATACAAACACTTTCTAACACTTACTAATTTGAGGGAAGAAAGTAACCTGAATTACAGAGCATGTTTCTCAAGCATTCCGTAGCAGTTTCAGTACAGGAATTTATGACTAACAGCTATATTCTTTCCAAGTGACCCAAAATTTATAAGCAACATCAAAATCATTTCTGTCATTTGACACATGGTAAAAAATGGTTCATTCATGTTTTCAAGACTATTTCTCTTCACATTTCTTTTCAGAAATCATTATTTAGCCTTATTTGCCTTTTCCTAAGTTTTATGGTCAGAAAATGTATAAGATTAAAATGTTGATGTATTTAAATATAACACTTTCCATTTTTTCCTCTCATCATTTTAGTAAAGATTTTTCTTACATTGTGATTTTTATAAATATGCTTCTCTATAAAACTATAGTTTTCCATAAAAATATATTGGTGGTAAGAAACAAATTAGAGTCTACTTTGACATATATAAACTGAGAAATTAATGATGAGCTAGAGCCAGGCAGGCTCTCTTCTTTACCATATTTAACTCAAATTGCATTCTAAGATCCACCCCACCCCCATCTCTGGAAGAACTGTTGGGCTTTTCTGTCTGAACCGTTAGGGCAGAAAAAGGAAAACAGTTTCAAGAAAAGCATTGAGCATCTCCTACTTCATCAACTCAACTATCTAGTCCTGACAAGTCAATCCAACCAAACTCTTGAGTCTCACTTCAGGAAGTGGCAATGCAGATGGGTTTCTAAAGTGAGGCCTATACTGTATAAATAAGGGCATAGGCATGCACCATATAAAAATAGAAGGAAAAACACACACACACACACACAAAGGTTAACAAAAACAGTAAGTCATAAAGCAGGATTCTGAGCCTGCAAGAGGTGCAGGTCTTTTGCTGGGACGAAATAAAGAAGTGTTGATTTGCAGATCCTTTTTGTCTGCAGTTCGAATACCTCTCATGATGTCACCTGGTGCTGAGGCAAATTCTGTATGTCATACACAGCTTTAGGAAAAAAGTTTAGTTCTCAGTATTTCCTAATCCCAAGATGGGAGGGAAAAAATATACAAAACATTAGTTTGGAGGGTTGAAGACAACTAGAACTCAGGAACCAGTTCAACCTACTAGGGAAAAACAAACCTTTGAAGACAGTTAACTGCACTAGAGTCCAATGTCCATAACTGGGCATTGTGATTTCCATTGAAACACCATTTTTCTTCTTAAGATCTTCCTCATTTTGACAGAGACTGTGTTAAGCACTGTTAGAATTTGGCCTGGTTATTTGCACAAACATAACACAATAGCAAATGATCACACAGGCTTTTTAAATCTGCTTTGCTGGAATTTCACAAGGAATCCATCGTCGTCGGCAGCCGTCCGTCTCGAGAGACGATGGTGTAGCTTCTTAAGAGTCTATCTGCACCGCCGAGAATGGTTGTGCAGTCCGACTCGGGAGTGACACGGTATCTGTCTCCTCCCGTGTTGAATCGACATCTTGCGATGACGCTGGAGTGTCCTCTCCAGTGAAGCTGAAGCTACAGAGCCTGGGCAGGGTGATATGGAGGGTCTGCTATAGATTTAGCTTTAGTCAGGCCCTCAGGGCATAGAAGCCAAGCCTCACAGTTGTCATTAGACTGCCTGCAATCCTTATAAGCTTGGGTAAATTCCTTAAGATTCTGTGGCCCCCAAACTGTTCTGACATTTCTTTCTTGTCATCCCTCAGGAAAGTAACCTTCATTTCTTACCTGGAAAGACTACCATGAACTACATAACCAAACAAGGTAGTAGGCTATTTCTGCAGTGGGCTTTTATCAGCTTCAATTGTGTGTCTCAATTCCTTAAGGCTCTCTAGTGGCATCCAGAGTCCAGGCATGTCTTCCTAAGACATGACATTCCCGTCAAAGTCTTGGTTAACACAATCACAATTGGAAATGGGTCTTAATGAACTTATGAAAGAAACATACTTCCATGACTCATTCATTAAGAACTGCCAAATTCTGGAGGAATCAGGTAGAAAGAAAAATATTAAACAAAAGGAAAAATCTTTGTCCTTTTAACAGAGTAAAAAGGGCCAAACTCCAACTCTGTATTAGAAAGCTAAAAGCAGGCAATTAGCATTCCCCAGATTAGCAAACACATTGATACTTTTGAATGACCTATGTCCATGAAATAGGTGTTACAAAGCAGAACTCACTGATTTAGAAATAGATCACCTAAATAAGGTAAATTGACTCAAGGCAAAGATAAAATCCAGGGCACGTGCAGTATAGTATAACATCAGGATTAATATTGAAGTGGTATGGGTCCAAAACCACTTTATTGACACTGCAGGAGCAATTAAGAATACGTCCATTAGGACATTCAAGATTCTCAAAGTAATAACCTATGGAATGTGACTCAGATGAAAGCAGAGCTGAGACTGTCTTAAAAAAAAATTGTGTGTGTAGCACAAAGAGTTGTTATTCTCCAGATGCAGAGACAAAAATCTTGACTTTTTATATGAGGTAGGAAGACTGTGGTGCACACACTCTATTTTAAGTAGCAAGAAAGTCTTTCAGGGAATAGTGTGTTCTATCTGTTGTGTGAAATGCACAACAAAGAAAAAAGAAATTTTTCTCCTAGAATTATTACCCATTTGGTTTGAGAGATCAGTTAAAACTACCCTGGTTGCCTCAACCTTCAAGATTCAGGAAATAGGGTGAGAAAGTACTCATATCATCTAAACACAGACCATCTTTTTATAAAAGAAAAGGTGATTCGGAGACTGGAGCCAAGATCCCAGGAAGAGGAACTAAAGCAATGAAAAACCACTCTCAGGACGTAAAGTGAAGCTCTAATCAAGGAACTGGTGTCCTGTGCTCAGCTGGATTTCAGAATTGATGTGAACCAATGAGTGCTATCTTTATCCCATATTCCTCCTTCTAAACAGCAGTTCCTCTGTCTGTCTGTCATTCTGTGTGCTGAGTGAGTCAGGGGAAAGTACCCTGCCTCTTTGTATCACAAGTTTTCTGAAATAGAGAAGTTGTACTTAAGAAACCCCAGCCAAGGAGATTCAGCTAAACCTGGAAATGATTTAGAAGGTGAACTCTTGGAAGTTGTATCAACACCTTAATGAAATAAAACTTCGGGAGTCTTTGGAGGTGGTAAAATATTTTACATGTGGGAGAAATATAAGTATTTTATGACTCAATAATAGACTGTAGTAGTTTTTTAAAGCCCACAAATTATTTGCTATTCTTTCATTGAAAATTAAGGTCTATTTTTCCTCCCCGTATATGTAGGCTTATTACGAGAATACTTTAAATAAGTCTACACCAGACATTGCCCTTTAGAGGACTCAAAACCTCTTCTGTTTTACTTTGAAGTTCATGTAAGGAGTCAGACTATCCTGCTGAAGATAACCATTTGGAGAGGCAATGATACTACAAGGAGATGGAAAAGAGCCTACCTGAACAGCTTTCCAGACTTCCCACCATGGCATCAGGCATGTGAGTGATGTGCTATCTTAGACCTTTTACACTACCCAGCTGTTAGCTGAAATCTACTGAGTGACACCTGTAGATACCACATACAGGAAAATAGACCTGGTGAGACCTGCCTGAATTACTCACCTACAGAGATACAGCTACAACAAAATTATTTTCAACCATCATATTTTGGGGTAGTTATGAAGAAAAAGATGATCAAAACTAAGCACCAGTCATCACATATTTTATATCACCCTTGGATACGGCAAACATTTTCTTTAGAGATTGTGGTAGGACTAACTCAACAAAAAAATGTATCAACTTAAGTACCAAAATTAGAGTCTACAGTAGAGTCAGATTTCAATAGAGAGTCTGAAGATCCCTTCCCTCTATAATTGTATTTTACTTTATTATTTTTTCTTGACATTGCCTGCAGTATATTGAATACATTTTAAATTTAAATATACAATTCTCTATAGGAATCCATCAGTTCCATTCATCTGCTAAGTTTAATGTTGATTTTTATTTCTAGTCTGAAATTGTGAGTGTTGCTGATTTAACAACCAGCTCATATAAAAGAGACTATCATTCAATATGATAGGACCTGCTGGGAACAATTTCTTAGATCATATCACAAATGTTGTCAATGGCAAAATGTAGAGACTGTGACAGATGGAACACACAATTTACTAAAAGACATTCTGCTATTTAAAATTGCATATGTTGCAACCTCAATCTCCTATCGCATGAGAAAGTCAAGATTTTTGCCTCTGGATCTTGAGACTGACATATCACAAAACTCCATGCTGTATTATTTTTTAAAGTCTATGCCAACACTCATGCATTGTATTCAAAATATTTAAAAAATAAGAAGTATCATTTATCTCATCACTCCATCTGGTATAATATGAACTATAATGGCAATACCTGTAGAGAACATTCTAGGAAGTAAAAATATCAGTCTGCCTTCCAGCATTTCCTATGGATATGTCATGTAAAGCAGATGGCCTGAAGTCACTTGATGTTATTTAGTATCCTTATTAAAACTTGTGCCAGATCTTATTAGGAATTAAATCCATCATGTTAAAAATTATTTCTATAGGTGTACATTTGTTTAATTACTAATTAACCAGATTATTCCAATGTTTCCCAACTTCTTCCATGCAGTGATTATTGGTATAAAAAGGGCTACTAAATTAAAAATCTTGTTGAAAAAACTTGAAAATTTAATATCAGATTTTCTCAGCCTTTATGTTAACAGCCATTGTGAATTTTCAAACAGGTTATAAATCACAGCATACTCCAAGATTAATGCATGTTGGTAAAAATAAGCCATGTGATACCTTTTGCAGTTAGAAACTTTGAATGTTGATTTACTCATTTATAAATTTCTGGTATTATTTAACAACTTATGATAAGCAAAACTATAAAAATATAGGATTAATCAAAGTTAAGAAAGTAGTAAGTTCTAGAATTAAGTTATAACCTATACTGAATTAGAATACTTAGCAATCCTCCACACCCCATGCCATTTATAAGCGACATGCTATATATGCCATGTGCTCCTCTTGAGAAAAGGAAAAACTAAGGAAGAAGGGCTTTATTTGTGAGCCCCCTCACCTTGCCACCAGTTCATGCTTGACTTCTCTTTTCTATCTCAGAACAATTTGTAATATGGACACAGCAAGTAGCTGCTCAAGGAAACTGTGACACAAACTTAAAAAAGAGCAGAGAATTGCCCTCAAGTGGAAAGTCTCATCAGGGTAGCTGCCAGATGTCAGGCTCACTGCAGTGAAACTGTGGGAACTACTGTATTTCCACATTTGTAATTTGTGGTTCCAATACATGTGGAGTTCTATTTCCACACACTGCACAGGAAATCATTTGTAGAAGGCATAAAGTCACAAGTAAGAATGGTTTCCTATTTGATTAGGATTATTTTTACGATGACTTAATAGACTTTCCAATACAAACATAAATATGTATTTGAAAATCAATTGCCAAAATTTTTGGTAATATAAAATAATTCTTTCTGTCTTACCTGACTCCACAGTTGGATGTTATGTTAATGCTATTAGAAATAGCTGTTTTCCTTCACTTTCACTTGCTACACTTTTTTGTTATATTTAAATATTCTTCTGTTGTGCCCGTGGCTGTTGTTACTGCTTCTTTTGTTCTGAATAATTTTTACTACCTACATTCCTTCTATCTATATTTTAAATCTACACTGTTTGAACCTCACATTTCTCCTTTTACTTCTCTTTGTGTTCATCCATTTATCCTGGGCCTGAGACTCTTTAAAGAGAACAGTATTATCATTTTTTTAAAAATTTTTTGCTATAAAAACATTTTTAATTTTGCTTTTCCTGTTTATCTTTCTGGCCCCTATTTTTATATTAAATACACTAAAACCTATTGTCTCCTGTGTCTAGCATGTTTTCAACCATATAACATCTAGAGAGGTATGACAAGAGATCTCTTGGGTAGGTGTGACACTTGTTGACTTTTGTGGCATGGATGATCTGTCGTCTTATTTTCCGATCAATGTTATGCCAGCCTTCACCGCTCAGGGAAGCTAGTAGCTAGAAGAGAAGCATTTCTGAGAAAGGCTGTCCTTGCTTTGGTTTAGAAGCTAGAGTGTGCATAAGGCAGCAATATAAGAAACACCGATGACACAGTCAGTAGGCATTATTTTAGGTACTTCCCAGGAAAGAAGTTTTTAAAAATAAGAAGATTATGAACAGTGTCTGTAGAATGATGATTGTGAAAGCTATAATCAGATTCTACTGGTTTGCTGAAACTTAAAGGTACCTATGATACTTTTTAAAAATCACATTTCATAAAAGCTTTGGGGGAAAAAACAAAACACTTTTAATATTTTAAAATATACGATTGAAATAGAAAATCCAGCTGGAATATGAACAGATAGAGAAAGTGAAGACTAAGTGCATGAGAATACGACTATGCAGGTTAAAAGAGCCAGCATATTTTATAGTTCAAATTAAAACAGAGTTAAATAATATTCACAATCGGAGAAAAGTAAATCTATTTTTTACAGGAAATATTTTTTCTAATATTGATTTCTACCTGAAATATTTCATATGTGTCATTTTTAGACATAGTACTGGATGGTATAATGTATACTTGTCACCAACCCATCTTTAAACAGATGCAGTAAGAAATTTTATATAATTGTTTCTTGTTATATTCTGAAATATAAATTAAGGGAACCACATAAAAATGAAATTCTATAATGAATATTCTGGAAAGTATAATATTATTGACTGGAAACCTATAGTAGACATACATAGTAGCTAACCCACTTATGGCACAAATGTTTACCTAAAAATTGGTACGAAACAGTTTTTTTTCTGTCTTACCCCACTACCTAGATCAGCATAGCAATCACCTACTAAGGCCCTGTTTTAAGCACCTGAGACATGGAGAAAGGCATTTATACATTTATACATCAAGTGATCTTATGTCCAGATTGTCTGAGACGGCCCTGAATTAAGCCTACAGTTTCAGCACATAAATATTAATAGTGCTCTTTATTATTCTCAAATGTGCCCAGGTTTGGATGATAAATTATTTCGTCTTTCTCCTTTTTCATAGACATGTGATGTAGAATTCTCTGTTTTAATAATCACAATTTCTATCTAAAGTAATTTTCAGTCTTATCAGTGCTGGGCCGCATACAAGTATCTCCTTCTTACTCTCTTTTGCTATCTGATTTTTGCCATAACTCCATAGACAGTCATGGAGTGCCAGGGAGTTTCCCTCATTGGCTAAGATATTGCAGAGGGTGGTTCTTATACTGAGGGTACCAATGCCAGAAAAATGAATGGACATGTTTCCTGCACTCCAAAAGCTAGAAAGATGAATGCACAGGGCCTAAGCACACCAAAAGCAAGCAAGATAATTGGTTAGAAAGAAAGCCTTCCACTCACTGTCCCTCTAAGAACTGTGGGCGTGAGCAGGAAAGGGAATGATCTTTGAGACAGGAGTCCACCATTGTGCCAGGGTGCAGCATTGGAGCAAACCTATTTCCTTCCCACCCACTGTCTCAAAAGCTTGACTTTTACTGAGATAGGTGGACAACATGCGTTTCAGTTACAATAAAAAGTTAAAAAGCGATTAATATCGTGATCTGGAGCAGGCAGCTGTCAGAATTCATATTCTGCCTTGACCACCTGTTTGCTGCCTAACCCGAAACAAATTACCTATCCTCTCTATAACTTGGATTACTAACCTATAAAACAGGAAAGAGTTTACAAGTGGAATATACTAGAAAGATGGAACTTACTGAGCATGCTGCCATTGTGAGCTCTATCTCTGCCTTGGGTATACCCAACTTTTCTCATTGGGTAAACCAGTCTGAATAAGTTTCTAGGTTTTAAATTTTTTAAAACATTTCCTAAATTAGAGCCCTTATTTCCATTGTCCTCTCACATCATAGTCTGAGCCTTCAGCTGCAAAAGATCATCCTCACAACTTCAGGGAAACTCTTTCAAAGAATCTAGAGCCCCTCAAGAATAAGAACAATCATCTTCAACAAATCAACGAACAAGTGCTGGTGAGGATGTAAAGAAAGGTGAATCCTCATGCGCTGTTGGTGGGAATTCAGATTGATGCAGCCACTGTGGAAAACAGTATGGAACTTCTTTAAAAAATTAAATATAGAACTGCCTTTGACCCAGTGTTCCCACTTTTGGGAATATCCTAAGAAACCCCAAACACTAATTTGAAAGAATATATGCACCCCTATGTTTATTTCAGAATTATTTACAACAGCCAAGATCTGGAAACAGCCAAAGTGTCTATCAGTAAAATGGATAAAAAAAAAAAAAAGATGTGGTACATTTACACGATGGAATACTACTCAGCCATAAAAAGGAGAGATTATAATGCTAAGTGAAATAAGCCTGTGAGAGAAAAATATTATATGACCTCACATATGTGAATGAACAAAATGAACTAAGAACAAAATAGAAACAGAGGGATGGATACATGAAACAGACTGACAGCTGTCAGAGGGGAGGAAATTGGAGGACTGGATGAAAGAAACTAAAAGACTTAAGCAAATATATATCGAGTCGGCAGCCGTCCATCTCGAGAGATGATGGTGTAGCTTCTTAAGTGTCTATCTGCACCGCCGAGAATGGCTGTGCAGTCCGACTCGGGAGTGACACGGTATCTGTCTCCTCCCGTGTTGAATCGACATCTTGCGATGACGCTGGAGTGTCCTCTCCAGTGAAGCTGAAGCTACAGAGCCTGGGCAGGGTGATATGGAGGGTCTGCTGTTGCCCATGCAGCAGACCCCCCCTCTCTTCGCAGCTGAAGGGTCCAAGGGAAAGACGGAGTCAATACAGCTTGGCTTCAGGTGCGCCGCAGGAGTTGCCGGTGTTGACTACAACGTCAAACCGCCTTAGGGACTCCGGCTCCGGATTTTCTGTCGGGGTTTACTCCCTTAGCCTTTCCCCTGAAGAGGTATGCCGCAAGGCAGCGGAGGTTTTTTGGAGTCAGAGTTTTCCTTCTCTGATGTACCCTGACTGGAAGATCGAACCAGCGACACTTAGCTCGCAGGCCGACGCTCAATCCACTGAGCCAAACCAGCCAGGGCTAAGAAAATATATATATATATATATATATATATATATATATATATATATATATATTTTTTTTTTTTTTTTTTTTTTTTTTACACAGATACGAACAACAGTGTGGTGATAGCCAGAGGTAAAATAAAGGCTGGTGGGATATAGGTCGGGTGGAGTTGGGCAAAGCAGGGAAATAAGGACAGAAATAGACTTTGCCTGGGGAGATGAATGCATGATGCAGTGTGAAGATGATGTTTTACGGAGTTACACACTTGAAAATTGTACCCCAATAAAAGACAAAAATTCTAGACTGCACTGTGTACAGAGGAAGACAGATTTTATTTTTCTTACCACCAGTGCTGAAGTTCATCAGAAAGTTACAGTGTTAGAGAGAAATAAGCATGCTAAGAAACAGAAAAATGAAGCACATACATAGAATGACAACCTTAGCCCATATAACAAAAGGGATAAGCAGGAAGGATTCTGCCAACCAAGGGCAAGGGGTCTGTGACATAGTTTAAACTTGACCCTGAAAATATGAGGACTACTGCCAGTAAAATGTATCTCAGTCTTCAGAAGCTGCTGAAGATAAAACTGTTATTTTATTGTTGTGCCTGTTGATATTAGCATTATAAAGTGGACAGTTGAAGCCCGAAGACAAAGAATACGACTTTCTTCCTATGTAAAATTATGAGGAAAGTTCAGGGTGAATATCAAATTTCTTTGATTTCTTGGCTGTGTAGATTAGTGCATTCGCTAACTGCTTGTTTTTTAGTTAATAATACCATTACTTTTTAAAATAATATTGAAAAATAAGAACGGAAATGCCATATTGGAAAAAATTAATAACATAAATAATATACAATGTAATAATTTGGCAAGTGAGAACATGGATTTTGCAGACAGATTATACATATATTTGTTAGAAAAATTGTATGGCAAGGCGTCAAGTAAGCTAAAGAACATGTATGGATGAGTAAAAACAAGAAAAGCTTGTGAGTCAATAGGACAATAAACATCACATCAATTTTGTTCAAATGTGTTGCCAAAATCATATTGTGAATGTGCTCTGTCTGGAAATGATTTAAACACAGTCCTTGGTCTCCTGTACCATGTAACAAGAGTGGCGATTAAGAAGGTGTAAATCAACTGTGTCGGAAGAGAAAGTGCATGTCTTATATGCATAATATTGAGATACTTTTTCCCTTTTGACCAGCTGTGAGAATTCCAAGCACTTTTTTTCTGGTAAGAAGTTTGCACATCCAAAAGGTAGGTGACTCTTGGAGTGACAGTGCCATTGAAAAGAGGTGAGTAGCCTAGAGCAGCAATGTGATCTTGACACTGAAGTTAAAAATTTCTCATTGCAACTCTCTAAACACTTGGCCCAGTAAACTGCTACATTTGTCAATTAGACAGAAAGAGCTCATTCAATCTGGCATTGTGTGAAAAATTAAAGAAAATGAAAAGAATAAGCATACAGTATAATTTACAAATTTGTTGCCTCTTAGTTATTGTAGTACAAGCTAGCATTAAATAGAAGTCACAATATTAAAGCTCCTAGTATCCTGAGAGAATCGTTATTTTAATTTCTTCATGTATAGGTTTTGTTATTCTGGACATTTCATGTATTGAGAATCCTGCGATCTGCAGTCTTGTGGCTGGCTTCTTTGATTTAATGTAGTTTTCTTGGTTCATTTATGTTGTAGTAAGTGTAAGCACTTCATCACTTTTATCACAAAATCATATTCTATTGTATTGATATACTACTGTTTTTATTACTCATCAGTTGATGGGTGTCAAGGGTTGTTATCACTTTTTGGTTAACATGAATAATGCTGTTATAAACATTCATGTACAAGTTTTTGTGTGGATATATATTTTCATTGCTCTTGGATATGTACCTAGGAGTCAAAGTTTTGTGTCTCTCTGTAATTCTATGTTTAAATTTTTTAGAAACTGCCAAACTATTTTCCAGTGAAGTCTATACCATTTCACATTTCCAAATAAATGTAGGAATTTAAGATTGCCTTTTTGATGATATCTATTCCAGTAGGTGTGAAGTGATATCTCTGTCATTTTGAATTGCATTTCTCAAATGGATAGAAGAGTTGAGTATTTTTTCATTCCTCGTTTTTTATTTGTATATCATCTTTGGAGAAATGCAGATTCTAATTTTCTTGTCATTTTTAATTTAACTATTTGTGTTTTTACTGTTGAGGGCAAAAGTTCTTTACATATTCTGCCTACAAATCTCTTATCAGATGCAGATATTTCCTCAAATGTTGAGTTATTTCAAATTTTTTGGTATTTGTCCTTTGAAGCCACAAATTTTCATTTTGGTGAAGTGCAATTTATCTTTCTTTCTCTTTTATTAATTGTTTTGTTTGTGTGTGTGTGTGTCAGTGTGTGTGTGTGTGTGTGTGTGTGTGTGATATGAAGAAAACTTTCCCTGACCCAAGGTCATGAAATTTACACCTAAGTTTCCTTCTAAGAATTTTATATTTTCCTTTAGGTCAATGATCAGGGTTGAATTACTTTTTATGTATGGTTCAAGATAGGGATTCAAACGCATTATTTTATATGTGGATATCCACTTCTCCAGGCATCACTTGTTGAAAAGATTATTCTACCTCCATTGAACTGTTTGCATCCTTGTTGAAAATTAAATGACAATAAATTCAAGAATTGGAATGGAATGGAATAGGTAGATTATATTCAATCATTCAAAAACTATTCTGAGAAACTTAAGTTTTCTGGGCTTTAGCATACAGTGTCCTTAATGATTAGAAAAACTTGGTGAAAGTATATTTCTACCAGAATATGAACTAGAAAATTTGGTGTGCATGTATTTTAGAAATTCTTATTCAATTCAAGCTGGAGATTAGCTAATGTATTGGTATACAGTATTAGACCTTTCTGAAAAACATTGAAAACACTAAATTATTGCGTATCTGTGGTCACTAAAGTCTCTCTTGGAATTCTCAAAGTGAATATTCATATATGTAGAGAAAATATGCCTTAAAGGCTATTTAAATCAAAGGCTCTATCAAGTCTTCCCTCTGACAAATTTTGTTACATTGGAGACAATTGCAAATATCAATTTATCAATGCAGACTTTAGTAGTAAAGGGATATAGTGCTATAACTTATATTCTTTAATCTGACTCCTTTAAAAATATATATTAGTTTTAACATGATTAATAATACTGGGCTTAGTTAGCAGTGGCAGAATAAAATTGGTTAGGGGAAATGATTGTCATATATGACAGTCATGGATTGAAAAAAAAATTCTTATGCTTGTTTCTTATCATGTTATGCAGAGTGACACAAAAAGAATTTTTCCTTAAAGACATAGTTTTCCTATTAATGAGTTGCTTCTGTTATTTCACAGTGAGTATTGCCCTTCTTTTAATAGATGTTAACACCCAAAAGCTAAAATACAGAAAAGCAGTATCTTTGAGTAGATGAACAAGTACTTCTAAATGTAAAGTAAGCTAAATTTATGAGATTCCAACCTGCTTTTGTCTATTTTAAATAAACTTTACATTAATGATTTTAGTTCACATGGCTAAAATGTCTGTGAAATATTTCCTTTTTAATATAAAAATGAAGAAACAGCATATAATTTATAACAGAATAAACTCAACTAACCTACTTAGTTGTGATTAAGCATAGTTAGCAGAAGTGTCCTGCATTGGTACAATTGAATGTTCAATATCATCTGTATAGATCTGTCCTATTATCTTCAAATATATACTAGTGAAGCATTCTAAACATTAGAGTGTGCTGGTTTAAACAGAATGATAAAATATGCATTTATTTAAGTAAATCACCAAGCTATTTTTTATTGTTTTCTATGTTGTGGCAAAGTCAGCTAAAGGTCAAATTAAAGACCGCACATTTTATAGACTAGAGAAAAAATTGAACCTAATCATCTCAGTTTGGTAAATGCTAAAGTCATAAGATAAAAGTCTATTTAGGAAGAGTTTATTTTGGTTCTGAAAGCCAGGGATTTGCAAATTAAGAGAGAATCTATTTTGTAAAGGCTGTTTTCTTTTCTTAATTATAATGTATAGTTTATTTTCCGTTTTAGCAAATGAATCACTTTACCTAACATTTCAGCAGCTAGCCTTCCAAGGAGCTGTTTTAAGATTACCCTGCCCACATTCGTTAGCCCACCAGCTTCAATGTCATTAACCGTGTCTGATTTTATGCCAAGCTGCCATTTCTCTTCAGCTTGCATAAGTAGAGTTTGAACTAGTGACATCAATTCTCTTTTTGAAAATACCTACATAGCAAGTGGGAAGATCAAACCTGTCATGTTTCGTCAAGCTGTTTAAGTTAATATGTAGGAAGTGACTTGTGAGAGTTTATTCATGGTCACCAGTAAAATGGTTCAAATTCAGATGAAGGCAATTTATCACTGAAACACCCTTCATTTCTCTCTCCCACCCTCCAGCTCTTCATCCCGCCTCCTCCTTTGCCTCTCCTTCTTCCCTTTCTCCTCCCTTCCTTCTTCCTTATATTTCTCTCCTCCTCCTTCTCTCCTTTCCTTTATTCTTCTCTTTTAAGCTCTTTTTTTCTTTCATCCTTCTCTCATTCACTCTTTTCCATCTTATCTCTCCTCCAATAATAAAGGAATGATGTAGTAGGCTGAAGGAAAACATTTCTTTTTCTCAATATATTCACACTGCCATATTACTTGTGTACGCCCTGGCTGGTTTAGCTCAGTGGATTGAGCGTCGGCCTGCGAGCTAAGTGTCGCTGGTTCGATCTTCCAGTCAGGGTACATCAGAGAAGGAAAACTCTGACTCCAAAAAACCTCCACTGCCTTGCGGCATACCTCTTCAGGGGAAAGGCTAAGGGAGTAAACCCCGACAGAAAATCCGGAGCCGGAGTCCCTAAGGCGGTTTGACGTTGTAGTCAACACCGGCAACTCCTGCGGCGCACCTGAAGCCAAGCTGTATCGACTCCGTCTTTCCCTTGGACCCTTCAGCTGCGAAGAGAGGGGGGGTCTGCTGCATGGGCAACAGCAGACCCTCCATATCACCCTGCCCAGGCTCTGTAGCTTCAGCTTCACTGGAGAGGACACTCCAGCGTCATCGCAAGATGTCGATTCAACACGGGAGGAGACAGATACCGTGTCACTCCCGAGTCGGATTGCACAGCCATTCTCGGCGGTGCAGATAGACTCTTAAGAAGCTACACCATCGTCTCTCGAGATGGACGGCTGCCGACGACGGAGTTTAGAGGCAATATGTGCCATTATTGACTTTTTGACCTACAAGTCTGAAGTTCATAGCTCTCTCTATTGCCCCAAGGACATGTGCACAGTTTTGAAAATTTTATAATTTCTGTTATGTTTCCCTTAACATTTTTAAATTAAATATGATAATAGTAATCTGTATTCAAATAAAAAATTAACTACATTGCATATTTCCAGTTTAGTGTTTTTGTGCTTATAAGCAAAAGGAAAATTGGAGTTCAATAATGTTCTATGGATTCTGAGGAATAGTTTTAAAAAAAATAGTTTTTAAAAGAATAATAACATAAATGCATTTTTATACAAAATGCAATTCATAAAACATATATATATATAAGACAATGAAATAATTAAGGTCTGTGTCAGACTAAAATTAAAATTTAAAAATATATAAATTGCAGGGAAAACAAAGATTTTCAGTCACATTTTAATTATTTTTCTAACTTAAAAATGACAGTCCTTGTATAAATAGATCAACATACTGCATTTAATGTATTCATGTTTTTGTAAGCAGTCAATTGCATCATCAGTTTCATCATTAAAGAACAATTTGGTCACTATAAATAACAGGGGGCATCTAGTGATCCTTGTTTCTCTGCATTGCAAACCACAATTAAGTCTATTTCCTCAATGGAAATTAATATGATTTATTCATTTGCTAAAATTACTAGCTTGTTAATAATTATACAATGATTTAGCCTATATAAATGCTGTTTATGGTATTCTGATAACGACATATTGTCTCAAATATTCTGGAAAAAAAATTAAAGTATAAAAAAGCTTTTATTCATTGTCTTTTTAGAAATGAAAACAATGCCTAAAACAGTTGTTCTTTGTGAAAATTTTATACCTATATTTCTATTTAGTATTCTCATCTGTGATTCAATATATTTCAAAAGTATTAACTTATTAAATACAGTAAAACTTAAGACTTTTATTATACAATTCTTAAATATTCATACTTATGTCTTGAACCCTATTTATCCTTATAATACATTAGTTATAGAATATTTTTTAAACTTTATTATATATGCCTTATTCCTTTACTAAGATACAATTAAGAAATAACATTTGTTTAGATAAAATTAGTTAAATCAAATTTCAGACTATAATTATAGAAATATTAACCAGCATGTATGCTACCTATTGAAATATAAATAAAAAAATTGTCATACATGTGTTAAAAGATTTTTCAGGGCAAATATCATAAAATTTCCCAACATTTTTTATTGAAATGAGGAAGGCACTTTGAAAAGATAAATTCAGGGTGATTCTGGTCTCTCTATCTAAAGCATACATGCTGTGTCTAGGTTATACATTAGTATTTCGGCAATTTAATTTCAAAAAATTATATTTAATAAATACAAATTTCTAATCTAAGACATTCTCCTCATTTCAAAATATAATGAAACCGTGGACCAAAAATTTTACATTTTTTACCCCAAATGACCATAAATATTAGTATAAAAACTGGGTATTTATACAAGTAATTTATTTATTTTTCCAGTGAGCTTAGTTGTCCTCTACCTAATAGCTACAATCTCTCCGCCAATTTATAAAAGTGATAAAGAAGTACACCTATTGACTAGAATTTTCATTGGGAAATTGATATAACCTCATAATTTCAATTTGTCTTAGAGAATCAATAATTTTGATTTTTAAAATATTACAGATTACAATATTATACATAATTTAAACTGGGTGAGTAAAATGAGGAAAATCCCTTTTGAAAAGATTTTGTTTTTTACCAACTCAATGGCAGTGAAAATATATATATTAAAGGAAATTGCCTGATTTTATAAACAAAATGACATAATCTATAACACTAAGATTTTAATCAATTTGCTTCCAAAGGTAGAAATAAGATTAATTGCTCAAAATTCGTCCAAGTGTAGCTGTTGATTCCTTGTGGACTTAGTCATAGGTTTGAATGACTATTGTTCTGTTATTAGTTTGTTACTCTCTTTAGCGATGAGTGAAAATTATCTGCCATTATTTATTATATTAAATGTTTATACTGTCATCTCCTCAAGCTTTACCACTTTGACACTCCACAACCTCACTCCCTACACTTTTCCTCTACTTTATTTTTTTTCAGAGTGTCATTACCTACTGCCTGCTCTCCAATAAGACCTATTGTGCATGAGGGCAGGAGCATTTCTTTGTTTTAGTCAAAACAAAATTCTCATTATCAAGTACAATGTGTGACCTGAGTAAGCATAAGCATGAAAAAATTTAATATGTACTTGTTAAATAAATAAATGATGAAAAAACAAATTAATAATAAAATTGATTTACTAACCAGAAGTGTGTGTATATACATATTCAATAATACCAATATATCTGTTGTTTTTGCAGGAGCTAATTGACTATTTGCCTTTAAAAAGTTACCAACATTACCTGATAATAGTTTTTATATTTAAAACGTCCAAGTAAAATGCAAACTAAAAAGACCGATTCTATGATTTCATGTACTCATTGTTGCTATACATAAAATTACAACCAAAATGTCATTATTGTATCTTCAAACTATTAGTTTGAAGAAATAATATAGTTTTAAATACAATTATAAAGTTTTTAGAACCTATTATTTATCACTAGTTTCCACCCAAAATATGCAAATGAAATGTTCTCTGTAAACTTGAAAGAGATCATTAATAATGTAATTGTAAATTCAAATGTATAAAAGGAAAAGTAAACAGTTGGCTTAAATATCAATACTCCTCTCAGAATAGGCAAACAATTAATATCCAGTTCTAGGAGAATAAACATACTAAAACAAAACTTGGTTTTGGTTTGCTATGCTAAATTTATGCAATTATGAATTATTCACTTTCCCAACACATGAATTATTTTGGGGTGGAATCTGAGTGCATTCTGAATCTATATCATCACTATAAGATCAGGCAGGACAGTTGCTTAATGTCATTATTTACTTGAAAATGACTTTTTCTTTTTGAGGTGCGATACCATAGTCCATTGAAAAAGAAAAACACATATATAATTCTACTAATTTTACTGTGTTATCCTACTATAGTGCAGCAAATTTCAACCAGTGTGTCTCAAGAATTTTTAAAACATGCAATACCTGACTATGTAGTCAGATGCACTGACTCTTTTCCCTTGGATTGTCAAATTGAAAAATGACAACAGTCAACACAGCAATAGTCACCTGGTGTGAATGTCTGGTCTTGAACCATAAATATATAGGTCAAAATAGAGTTGCATATTATTGATCATGTTGCATAATAAGGTTGCATCTGATTAGTTAATTCTTGGTATCAGAAATTCTTATATACAAATGTAGGCACCTGATTTGTTTAAAAAGTCACTTTGGAGCAAAAAGGGTAGATGATTACTCATATATTTTCTGTAAATCAATTAAAAATATACCTTATTTTTGTCAGATTGTCAATCATATATTTTGTTGGTGTGACAGAATTTTAGTAATCATTTTGTGTGCCATGATATGAGAAAGGTTGAAAATCACTACTAAAGAACATTTCAAAATTTGAACATGATCATAGTAAATGTATCAGGGCAACTTCTGGGGTCATGTTGGGGCATCTCAAAGAATACATACCTTAAATGTGCCCAACTATATTTTATTTGGCTAAAAGAGCCTGCATGTTAGAAACTGCTACAATACATTTGTTAATACCTTTTAAGCATTACAGTATAGACCTGCCTTTTCACATTTACCTGCATCCTTTTTTTCCTTTCTTTGTATTTTATTCCTTACTTTAGAGAAAAAAAAGTTAGAAAACAGTAAACCTAGAAAATGAAACATTGTACATTGTTGGAGCAAAAGCACAGAGGCATGGCAGTTTTTCTAATTTGGGGCTTTTAAATTGGTCATCAAATTGAGCCCCTTATTAATCTATATTCTCATGAATCCATACTGTTAAAGGATATAATGAGGGAGCATATGATGATGGGTTTTCTTTTCTAAATACCCTCTAAATTTTTACACTGTAGCTTCATTGTGTAAAAATAGAAACAGTTTTCTACAATATATTTTTTGCACAGTTATCATGAAATGCAACCTCATCTTCAGCTCTAATATGTAAAAGAATTTTATATATTATAATTCATTAATACATATTAATTTTATCATTTAAATAAATGCAAATTTATAAAAGAAGTTAAGAAGAACATGAGATTTTAAGGTGTCAGTATCAAACATATTAAATGTCTAGTAATAACTGTATATAACCAGTTTAAAATATATGGGCTCAGAACCTCACTATCTTATGATGGCTTAAATACCACATTAGAGAATGTGCAACCAAATATAAAATCACCTATAACAATGAGATTTTTAAATCTATGTTCTAACAAGCTATTAACTCCTCAAATCATGCAAAGCAGGTTTGGATGAAACTAGTGAGTATATGAGTGTAATTCAGTTATCTTCTCATAAATCTGATTCTGACTTTTCAAAATAATTCATTATTTCAAGAGTCACTCATCCTTTTAGTTGTCTCACATAATTCTATTTATTTACTTATGTTAATAAAGGAAATCAAAAATTAACACAAGTCAATTAAAGTTCTTCCATAGAGCATGCTCAAAAACCATAGAAATTTATAATTAGTAACTAAATTTTTTTTTTACTTCAACCTTATAGTTACCACACCTATTTATTAAATACAGTGGAAACTTTAAAAAGTAACACTAGTAATATCTCCAAAATTTCTATGTAGTTTCTATCATATACTATTTAATATATATAAGATATACAACTATATATGTAGTTCATGTGTAATCCTATATATAATGTAAAAAAGTATTTTTATTTATAGTTGCACCAGCTCTGTGAGGTTTTAAAAATAGATCTTAGCCCAATTCATAGGTAAGGTGGTGGTAATCAGAGAATTAAAATGCCTTACTCAAGTTGCTATATCTGCTAATTTTTAGAGCTATAGACGATAACACTTATTTTAATTCCTTGTACAGTATTTCTTTTTTTACTTTTTATAAACTATAACTATAATGACAAAGAAATCTTTGTAGCTTATAATGACTACATTTATACGAGTCAATAATCACTATTAAAGATTCTCTGAATACAAAATTACAACCTCCATAATGGCTTTAACAGAATTTTTGGTTACAGAGTCAATACACTCCTTCTGACTAAACTGCCATTATACATAGGATGTAATTTCGTGGTGAAAAATGACTGTAATAGCACCTGCTGGTCTTCACTTCCAGCCAAGCTATTCTGTAGCATAAATTTAATGAGATTCCAATGAAATTGCCAGATATTGAAATTTTATATAGCCATTAACTATAAATTTCAACAGAACTGTATGTACACACAAGGCTTTGGCTGGTTAAGTCATCATTTTTTGTTTATTTAACTATTTACATTTTTAAACTATTAAAATTGAGATCTTAATTTTCCCTATATGGTACTGTACAAAAAAACGAAACATTTTTATGAACAACTTCTTTTTACCAATATTAGCTTCACGCCCCCACCCAAAGCCTAGAAATAAAACTGCCTTTTCAGAAATGACCTCCCCAATTATTGAATTCTGCTACTCTCAATCAATACATATCCAATGTAGAAAAATTCTCTGACAGATGGCAAAGATGTATTCTATAATTGCAAATAGAACTCTCATTACCTCAGTCTCATCCTTTGTGAAATAAGCAGATTGGATAACTAGCATTCAAGCATCTTTAATTCTAAACAGTATATCACATTTTTGTTGCTTTTCTGTAAGATTTAACTTGTGTTTTCTCATGACAGGTGGCATAGCCCTTGATGAAAATAGTTTCACACATTTTGGAAAAATTTCAGAAACCACTCAACCTATTTTTAACAGAAGTCACTTAACAGGAAAAAAAATAGTTGTACAGTTGACAAGACAGCAAAATGGGGTCCTTGCAATCAGCGGCAGTAGGGTAGCTACCAAGCTTAGGACAAGAACAACCAAAAGGCGCTGTGACTGGAGTCCAGGACCCGACCATCTGTGATGGGTTGGAACCAGGCCAGGCCTGCTCGGATGGAACTAGGGGTGAAGTGGGTGGCAGGGTGAGAACAAGGAAGCCAAGCTATTGCCAGAATAGTTTTCAAAAGTAGTTTCAAAAATCACAGATTTGTGGCAGGGGCGTGCAGGGAATCTTTGAGACATTTTCTAGTCAGCTTCCGTTTATCAGACAAAAACCTTGAGTAATGTACATCTCAAACTTCCTTACGAGGAGGAAGTAAGAAAAGATATTCTGAGTTAGCTGCCAGAGAGGTGAGAACAATTCTGGAGGTAATGTGTTCCTGTAAATAATGTGAAGAAAATGTTTTAAAAAAGAAAATACTGATTATATGAATGAAAACTGAAGACAGTACTCATCCTCCCCAGGCACCCATTTTTAACTTCAGCTGCTAATGCTAAGTCTCCCTGGGTGTTTTTTCCATGTAGCTAACACTAATCCTGATTCTTTCCAGGACTGATTTTGCCATTCCAACCACTGAAAAACCAAGATCAGTACTTATATTCACTTTAAAATTATACTTTCTTTTTCTCCTAAATCATTTAATAATCACTGTGATATATTTTTGATTAATCCTTCTATCTTCATTCCTACAAGTTCTACAGTTTCTCCTTACCAGCTCATTTCTGATCCTTTCATTTTATTACCTGTATAGTAGTAATGAAATTCTGACTTCACATTTTCCGGATTTTTTTTTCTCTGCAGATTACTTTGCTATCAGAGACCACTTTCCAAAGCCCAAAACTGAATATTAAATTTCACTGCTCAAAAAATATTTCTCCATTAAAAAATGTTTTCTAATGATCAAAAATATACTTGAATATTCCCAGATTTGTTACCAAATTTCTTTCCTATGCCCCTGTACTTCAACCATAACTAAATAACTATATTTCCCAGAATTGTTGTCATCCTCTGTAATTAAATTGATTTTGAAGACTATAGTACCCTTTACTCATGTTGAAGTTTAAAATTTCACTTTCCTTTATTTCTACCAAGAGGTACAGTTTTGCTATACTTTGATTTTAACCCTCTCTTTAATTTATTTAAACAAAACTTCTCTATATTTATCTTATGATAATTTTGGAAAAATAGTTTACATATCTTACTAGTCATCAAGCTTCTATAAAATAGTAACTGTATATTTTTGGTCTAAATCTACTACTGCGGCCATCCAAAGCTTTGAATCTCATAGACTCTCAATATATATGCATTATACTTTTATTAAATGTTTAAGGTACCATTTTCTCTCTTACCTAATACAAAGAAGAGATAATAATCATAACATTAAAATAGAATAAAATTCAGATATTATTTTTTTGTAACTTTGTTTTATAGTGCACATATATAATTTCAGAAATACATTTGTCTTCATTTCTCTGTTGACAAAGGCTGCTAAAATTTTGGTGTAAAGTCTTCTGCTTCAAACTTTCCATCAAGTATTTAATAGTCCATAAATGAGTAGAAATATTAATTATGGATAATTCCACACAAATGTAACTGCAAATATTGTAATGTATTTATACTTGTAAAGTAGTGACTATATGCTCAATTTAACTAACCACTTTCTCATATACATTTTGTACACACATAATGTGACCAGCACTTAAACCTAAGTCTTTTTAAAAATGCATAAGAGAAACAATTATTTCCCCATAGGTTTTACTGACAATTCAACCACAATTGTTTTCATAGTTTAAAATTGATTACAGATACACTATTCTTAGACTATGAGATTATCATGTCTGAGATTCAGAGGTTCCTAATATAAACTTCCTTCCTTTGATGAACTTGTATATAAGGCATTTTATGTGTACACACCAGTTTACGTAAAAAATCAAGCCAGAATTCTTTCAGAGGAAACAGTTTGTGGTACAGTTTAAGTTTGTGGAAGTCGACTAGTAAAAACTATCTTAATCTTTTGTATTCATTTAATACATAAAATTATGAATTTTGTTCATATATTTATGAAAAACCAACTTTTAAGAAGATTGTGTGACAGGTATGTAAACTAAACATTACCTTCTTTGGGAATTTCAGAAGTACCTTTTTTATGTTTCACAGTATGCTATACTTTATACCCAGATATAATGCTGCTATCCTGTTAATGCATGTGAAGATGTGACTGATCTGCTGCCTGAGGATTCTTCCACCCAGTGTACACGTGTAGTCTGCACTCAGCCACTATGGCCACTACAGAAAAACCATGATCAATTGCTGCTTCAGAAGCAGCTTCTTTGCATCACAGACTGAATGATCCATGGACCTTGAAAGAACCATCCCATTTGAGATGACCTTATGAAAGAATGATGTCTGCTCCTGCCATTTCCCAGATTTGATGCCTAGGGATATAAATCTATATTTTGTTTCAGTGTTTATCTGAAGTAAGTTTTTCTTCTCTGCCTGATTGTAGTCTGACCCACTTCTCCACACTGGCTTTACCATCATCTATTCTCTTCTAGCCTCCAAGTCAATAAAACTGAGTTGCCAGTAGTCTGTCCTTAGTATTGACTGATGCAATGTATGGCATAGGCATGGATTCTTCCCCTAAAACAACCTCATTGATTTTCTATGCCTAGGGTTTATTCTAATATAAATTTATAGTTTTAGGATTGGAGGAATCTTTAGCAAATGCACACAAGACATCATAAAAGTAGTACAATCCCACTAGCAAAATCTCACTAATCTGGATTCATCAATTTGTAATTAAGATAGTTATATGGGAGTTAATTAAAATTTATATTTATACATATTTTTATTGTTGAAAACCCACTAGCTTAGAGGAAATGCTTACTCTATTTAGAAAAAAAAGCATTTTGAAAGATACTAAAATTACACATGTATAAGCTTATGTGTGTAATAAATATATATATTCTGATAACCTATTTCATACAACTGTGATTATATCAAGTATGTGATCAAACTATTTTTGAATAAAAATTATGTTTTCTAATTTCAGTAACTATTTTATAAGATTCATCTTTACTAGAATTACTCTAAATTTACTAAGATATTAATTTATTTCTAAATGTTACCATGCAAATATTAAATGATTAAATAATATTTAGTTAAGTAAGGTAAGTAAAAAAATATATAAAAGATGACTACAAAGTTAAGAAACAAAACCTCATTGAAGGAAAAAGATAGAATAATAAAATTCATTTTTTTCAAAATTCTAACAAATATTAAACAAGCACTTTCAAATGCTAGGTACAAAGTGCATTCTCTATACCCTAAGGAATCCATAGTCTAGTGGAGACCAGGACATAATCTGAAAGTGTCAATGTGTAAGGAAAGAACAGGAACATACATACGTATAAGTGAAGATACACATATGTTTTTGAGTACTAAACAGGGTCAGGAAAGGAATCTTGAATTTGAAACTGTAACATATGAATGAGGTCTCATTTTGTGTTCATGGTGTGGTAGAAGGAATGAGTGCAAAAAGAAGCACTTAAAATTAATATTAGGCTTGGAGTCACAGAGCAGGGTTGTATCCAGGGGACTCTCGGAGCTCTGTAATGCAGATCTGAAGTGTGAGGCAAAGGGAAGTGGAGAGACTAAAGGCAGGCTGGTCGTGCAATGTCATACATCATTTTAAGAAAATGTAATGTAGGCAATCCCCTGGCTGGTTTGGCTCAGTGGATTGAGCGTCGGCCTGCGAGCTAAGTGTCGCTGGTTCGATCTTCCAGTCAGGGCACATCAGAGAAGGAAAACTCTGATTTCAAAAACCTCCGCTGCCTTGCAGCATACCTCTTCAGGGGAAAGGCTAAGGGAGTAAACCCCGACAGAAAATCCGGAGCCGGAGTCCCTAAGGCGGTTTGACGTTGTAGTCAACGCCGGCAACTCCTGCGGCGCACCTGAAGCCAAGCTGTATTGACTCCGTCTTTCCCTTGGATCCCTCAGCTGCGAAGAGAGGGGGGGTCTGCTGCATGAGCAACAGCAGACCCTCCATATCACCCTGCCCAGGCTCTGTAGCTTCAGCTTCACTGGAGAGGACACTCCAGCGTCATCGCAAGATGTCGATTCAACACGGGAGGAGACAGATACCGTGTCACTCCTGAGTCGGACTGCACAGCCATTCTCGGCGGTGCAGATAGACTCTTAAGAAGCTACACCATCGTCTCTCGAGACAGACGGCTGCCGACGACAACGACGAATGTAGGCAAAGAAGAGCTGTTGAAGAACAAGTGCAGTTAATGACATTTTAATCATCCTTTCTAAGTTAGAAATCTACAAATGCCAGATGTTAAGTAACACAGCGCTTGGGAAAGTTTATAGTCAGCGGCTTGTTGCAGTTCATGTTGTCTCAACCAGACTGCTGACCTCCAAATAACTTTTTCATTACCCTCTACATATTCATTTCCCCCAAAATCAATAATTGTGCTTAACTTATATAACTTGTATAATAAGTGCCGCTTTACTTGAAAGTTTCTCTTTATGCATCATTAGTTCATCAGATGTACATTTTCATTTTTTAAAATGCATTTTCCAATACCTAGAATTCACTTTTACCATTGCTTTCAATACAATGGTTTTTCTGCTCTACAAACTTCACTACAGTTTATTGAAATACCAAGAGTTATACTCACATGAGCTACCAGGCGACAACATGGATGAGAGATAATACAATAGGCTCCATCCTCAAATTTTAGAGCTAAAATCTCTCCAATCACTTGAAGAATTCAAACTCAGACTTGAATCTGAAAATTAATATTATATAAATAATATCACTGCATATATATTGGTGTTTGTATTATTTCAATGTTGCCTTTTTTTACGTCTGCACCTTGAGCAAACTATCTGTATATATATAGTTCACCCAATTTTATTTGGAATTTGCATTTGACAAAAACAAATTAACAGACAAGAAAAAATTCAGCATTAATACATTGCATCACTATATATATATTATATATATATATAATACACACACACACACATATATATATATATATAATTTTGAGAGTCAAATATTTATTTACCACAGTGTGTGTCTGTTCTCTTACCCCAGTACTCCAGCTTTAATTTTTCTGGAAGCTTCTTATCCCATTTAATGATTAAACTGCAGCTTACTTTGCACTGTAATATATTTAAATCCTTAGGGTATAGTTCTTAATGTTTATGATTAGAGAACACTTTTTGGACTCACTTTATATGCATTATATATAGATTACAATGGATTTCCAATAAAGGAAGATAAGCCAACCATTAAACTCATGTATGACAAATAAAAGACAATTGTGTTTATTCTCACTGCAAACCATCACCATTTGTCAAATGTGGTTGATGAGCCATTGCAAATTCCTTGCATGGAGCATACTAATTATAGTAACTCTGTGCTGAAGACTTTTGAAAATAAGCTTTTTTAAACCCTACCCACATTACAAATATATCTGTTAAAATTAGATAGTCTTTTGTTTTGATGTATTTGTCACTAAGATTCATTTTCCCATAACCCATAATTTACTCCACTTAATGGGTTCTACATATTTTTACTAAAAACATAAAACTTATATTCAATTTGGTGATAAAAATGTGATCTCATATATATATATTATATATATATATAGTGTAAATATGTACATATGTATAAAATTTTATCAGCAAAATTTAATTTTGGCCCTGTAATTTGATTTCTGAGAAAGTTATTTAAATCAGCAGATTCTTTGTCCCTTGAGAATTGTTCCTAGACAATGCAGTTGTACCATAAACAATATTTTAATTTTCTAGCATGCTATTGCAATTATGTCCCATTTTTTATAGAGGTGCAGTCTTAGGGTTAAAAAATTAAGCAACTTATTCAAAAATCACAAAATTAATGAATGACAGAGCTAGGTTTTAAATCAAGGTCTGCTGATTTATAAGTTATTTTTTATCTTCCCCATGGACCTGCCTCTCAGAACTGAAAATGTGACCTGAAATTCATTCACATCAGCATTAATTTATCTTCAAGTAAAGTAAAGATTACAAAAAAAAAAAGTCATCACTTTGGATATAATTAAAGAATTGTTCCTCTGGCATCCAAGCTTATTGTTGGATTTTTCTCTTATAAAAGCAAAGGACTATTCTCTTTGGCCGTGAGAAATTTTATTACAAAACCATCAATAAAGACATCTTGATGAACCATCTGGAATTAAAGAGGACTGAAGGGAAGAAATGAGGAAAGGTTAAAAAACAACTAAATTGATACAGTGTAGAAAAAAAATTGCTTGAGGTTGGATGTAATTGAATCAAAGACATACGTGGTATACATAATGTCAATGTAAGTTATTGCTTTTTGCACAATGTATGTGACAGTTGAGAAGCCACATACATAGAATAAATATAAGTTTGAGTGAGACAGATTTCACTCACAGAGGGTGGTTTTTAGTCACTCTGAGTTAATCAATTTCTTTAGACCAGCTTCCCAAGTGCTGTTGAACAATTAGGATTATTTCATGCCAAAATAATAAAGTATAATCTTTTGCATAACTGAAAGTCACCAAATTAAAGAACTCTAATCATTTTATAAATTTTTTCATACTAGTCTACTGATTGCTATAAGTAATTTTTTAACAACGTACTAAATTAATGTAAAATTGTATTTTTTATTAAAAAGCCCCCATTTCTACATTATAAATATTTTAAAATGTGATAATGACAGTACTATTAAGAAAAATACTCAAGGGACTACCCAAAAATATGTATGGGTAATCTAATTTTGCTGCCTATTTTTTTACTTTTAACTTCTCAGTGACTTTTAAAAGTTGGTATTATTACCTCTGTTTTAAGGTGAAAGAAATTCAGGGGTCTAAATAACCATTCCAAGGTCACATAAATATATGACCATAATAATTATTCCAAGGCCAGATAAATATAATATATGTTAAGTGGGATTTGAATTCAAATTTATCTGTCTTAAAAGACTACCTCTGTTCTTTGCACTCTTACCTCAGTTACACAATGATTGCTGTAAAGTTATGAAAATGCTGTGCAAATTCTAAATTAAATCATCACCCATGGTTTATTAGATGAACAATGTTTGTGCAGTACGTGTGCTCTCTCCTGGAGAAAATAGGGAGTTATGCAATATTATTCTCATTTTTGATAATCTCAGAAATGTAGACTAGAAAAAATTGGTAGTTAAAAGAAAATAAACAATTTAATATGAAGAAGCATGTACAAGTTCCATATAGATAGGGCTGGCATTAACTGCCATAAATGTGTGTGGATACTAGGAAAAACTTTTACGGAGAAAGGCCTTAAAGAATAGCCACTAATTATGTAGTTATAGAGGAGAAAGTAATACTTTCAAAGGAGACTGGTGGAAAGGATTATTATTATATGTAAATGGGGAACGTGGTTGAGAAGTGGTAGAGGTGAGTATGGAGAATTTAAATGCTACATGGTGATTTAAATTTTATTTTGTTGTGATTCATGTTCATTAACATAGTTTTTATCGAAAGTTGATAATGATTAAAGAATTTGTGAACAGTGTTCAATGGGGCTAAGGAGTGCAAAAAGAGAGGCTAGTTAGAAAGCATTGAGCAATGTGGACTTCGTATAAGGTGGTAAATACAAATGGATATATGTCATGTAGGAATTATACATTTAATTTTCTATTTTTTTCCTTCAAAATGGTTGTGATGGACCATTATAAAGGACATTTTGAGAGATCTATCCTAAAGCACAAAGTCTAGGGCACCACATGTATATTTTAAGGAGGATAAACACTAGAATGGACATTTACAAGGAAAGTGGTTCTGTTAGAGATCATCCAAGGTTTCCAAGCTGTCTGGGAGAAGTATTGCATGGTATAAAATTCTATTCTCTGTTTTTATTAATTTGACTATTTTAGATACATCATGAAAAGATGAATAAATTGTACACATCTGCTATACAATATTGTGCCTATATTTAATAACTCTATTGTGCACTTAAAAATTTGTTAACAGAGTGGATCTCAATCTATATATTCTTAACATAATTTTTAAAAAGAAAGAGAAAAAGACTATCTTGTGACATTAGAAATGTGAAATTATTAATTTGTTTCAGAATCTTAGATAACTGGTTTTGTTTAAAAATATTATAGATTGACAATGAAAAGAAGGTTTTATTTTTATAGCAACCATATTAAAAGTAATAATTTAGAATAAAATATTTATAAATGACTATACTTACTTTATTATACTTTATGGAAATGATCAGAGAAGCAACCTATTTTCTATTTTATGTACTCAAATGTGTTTAATATATTTAAAAATCACTTTTTATACAACACATTTCCACAGATGCTCAAATCCATTATATAAAGGGGCACATATTTGCATATAATCTACACACATCCTCCTCTATACTTAAGTCATCTATAGATTACTTATAATATTTAATATAATATAAATGCTATTTAAAGTTTTCATACAGTATTGTTTAAGAAATAACAGGGAAAAAAGTCTGTATATGTTCACCATAGATACAGCTGTTGTAGGTCCACCTATTTAGTAACATCAGCCACAATGCAAGACTTTTTTCTAAATGTTTTTAATTCAGTGGTTGGTTAAATCTGCAGATGCAAAACTCATATTTACAAAGAGATGATGGTGTATAATAAGCACCATATTAGGATTTGGGGATGAAATACACAAGACATTCCCTGCTCTCATGAAACATGGTGCATTGTTGGAGAGATATGTAAAATTATACATTTACAGTGTATTAAAATGGCTACTATAAGCAGTGTGGACACAGAGTCATGAGACTTCATAAAAGGGATAGTTCACTTGAGTGAAAACAGAAACATGGCAGATGTATTATATCTTCTTAAAAATATAGTCTATAGATAAAATGTACAAAATAATATTGTACAAGGTATGTATATATTTACAATTTTAAAATACACATTCAAACATCTATAGTACATTAAAAATGGAGAAAATAGGAGATAAAACAGTGATAACTTAAAATATCTACTTCACCAAGGCTTTATTTTTATAGCAACCCATTTATAAGTAATAATTTAAAATAAAATATTTATAAATGACTAGACTTACTTTATTATACTTTATGAAAATGATCAAAGAGGCAACCTATTTTGTATTTTATGCACTCATTTTTTTTTATTGGGCCAGTCCTGTTCACATGCTTTTAAAATACTAGAACAAATGTAGTCTCTGAGATTATGTTTTTAATCGATCTCTATTTCTTGCCATTCTCACTGGTCTCCCAGGAAGAATAAGCTGTTAAGCAGAGACAGAGCGATTGTTGTAGTATTTTATGGAACCCAGTGAAAAGAGCTCATAAGTTATGACCTTATTACTTAATTATAACAGAATTATGCTTGAACCCATTCTCCAGGCTTAAAAGAGCCATATTTAATTCATTATTCTAGCTAGAATAGATAAAGCATTAATTTTTAAGTCATAGCCTAGCACCTACGGGGATAATGCTCATAATTTTTTCACTCTGTATAGTAAATACTATAGTAGTCACTACAGTTAATATAAGGAATACTCATTGTTCTCTCATCCACTATTTTATGAGACACATGTGAGTCAGAGAAGCCACTGATGACTATGGCTATGTGTGTGTATGATGTGTGCATTTGTGCATGCATGTGTACCTGTGTGGGGTGAGATTGTGTATAATGGAATTTGGGGGGAAATTTAGATTCAAGTACTATTTAATAGAAAAAAAATCATGTTAAAATATCTTTACATGGAGAGTGGATTTATCTTCAGAAGTAAGTTACTGTGCTCTTGGTTATAATTTTATCCAACATTTCATTCACTTATCTGTATTCAAGGGCCAGTTATCACTCCCATGAATTATTTCATTTCACTTTTTTTCTACATATGTCTGCCATTTATCCTTTTGGCTGCTTATTAGCACCTACACCCAAGAATGGTAGAAACAGAAGGTGAAAATTAAACTTGACAATGTGCCTCTTGATATCTTTCATAGTAATGATGTAAAATGATGGGCTATATTGATAACTCTGAAGTATCTTTGGATTTACTTTTTCTTTATGGCTTCTTTTCACTGTGACTGGAGCAGCACCGGTAGGTGAACACACCGCTTATTCCTGTGGAATACTGTTATCGAGATTACTTTTATAAAAATTCATAGAGCTATGCATGTCAATTATATCTCAGTGAAACTGGGACAAAGTTCTAAATACTGTCCTGTAAGAAGTGAGTGACTCAGAAAGATGTAGGAGTATAAGAAGATAAACCTATGTAGTATATGTAACAGTGAAAATTTGATTTACATATTCATGCTAAATAGTTATGGATCTCATGCTATATTTCAGTCAGTGACCATTTTGATGAAAAACATAAGAAAACAGAAATAACAGTACTCAAATAAGAGATTACCAACTTAATGCAGGTGAAGTAGGAGGTAGTTTAACATATATTGGCAGTAACTTTGTTTGCTAGAAGGAGAAATTTGAGTTTACTTAATTGGTATTGGTTGGCAAATTTTTGAACATATATCTACACAATAAGCTATTGTGTAGAAATTCTGAGAGGAAATTTATTTGACCTCTGAAGTCTAATTATTATAATGCTCAGATTCAATAGATATAATTAAAACAGTCTCTAACACTCAACAAGTGCTCAATAAATGTTAGCAATAATTTTAATAGCATAATTAAGAATCTCTAATAGGAATAAAAAATGAAAAGGCAAGAAATAAGTCAAATGTAAGTTACCTTTAGCAAATGGAATCTGGTCATTATTAATTGATTAGATTCGGGGAAGATAAATAAACATAAAGTATATTTCAAGCATATTCTATTTTGTGCCTAGGTTTTCAAAAGTAATTAAAACAGATAACAACATCAAGAGAATAATTAAGTTACAAGAAATTATTTTCCCTTTTTTGTATTTGTTAGAATAGGCTTAGTGCCAGTGACTTAACACAGAAAAGAATGAGCTCACGTGTGGGTTCTGGCAACTCTCTAAGGCAACAGTTTTCTGTACACAGGCACTGAAGCTACTTCCGTCCTGCACCTCCATCACGTCAACACAAGGCTGCCTGAACAATTACGCAACATACGGTAGAGGATTTTATTATTTTTGAGCCAGTACATATGCTTTCTTCTTTCTGTCTGTGTCATAGACTCCTTGGCTCTGCTGATACTGAGCATGGCCTATGTGACTTGCTTCAGCCAAAAGAATGTTGGCAGAAGTAAAAAAAAAATGTAGCGGCCTTAGGTGTACTTCTGTGGTTCAGCAGGGCACCTTGGTCTCCTGCCACTTTTATTAAAACCATGCCCCAGGAGCTGCCGTCCTTTCAGAATTTGGTCCCACACTGAAAGCAATGAGCTAACTGGTCTCACACTTGCTCACACTTTCAGCAAGTGAGAGCAAATGTCTTTCTTGGAAAATTCAGGCATTAGGTTGCTGTTAATTTCCTTTTTTGTTTATGTAATTTCAATTTCACTAATAACTGCTAAACTCTTAATTATGCATTCCCTACTTGCAATAGGTTTGTTTGCTCTTCTTTTGCAAGGTCTTCAGGTAGGAGATTCAGTTACGGTTTTGAACCCTTTCTTTATAAGATTGACCGTAGGCATTTACGGCTATCAATTCAGCTCCAAGAATTGTTTAACTCCTTCCCATGAGTCTCGGTATAGAACTACTCATTGGCTTCACATCAGACAAAGAAAACATACAATGCCATCCTCCTGTGTTCCCCATAGGAAAGACTGTAGCCTGAACTCCAGAGTTCTCTATTATATTCATAGATATACTGAGTCTGAACCTGCCACAGTTCAGTTTGACATATCCTTATGTCTGGAGTTCCTGTACCAAAACATGGATTTGGAATAATTTACCTAGCTGGAATACAGGCTATTTAGATAAGGTGATTGGCAGCTTTCTCTTGTCTAAAAAAAGAGATATACATAAATATCCTTTATCAAACACATAATTACCTCTCTAAGATAAGAATAAGATGACAGTAGAATAACTTTGTTCCCTTAATTCTAGTTTCCTGGTATTAATATCTGACAGAAAACAATAATCACGTATAAAATTTATGCTGTGAAAGTAAAACAAAATGTGAATGAAATGTTTTGCTTGTTTCATGTTTATTAATTCACCAAATATTTACTGGGCTCTACTACATGCCAAGAACTGTTTTTTTGTTTTTTAATTTTCATTTACTTTTATTGTTTTTCTATTATAGTTGTTCCATTTTTTACTATGCAGCAGAAAGAAACAAGAACTATTTTTAATACTGGCGATTGAACAGTGAATGAGAGAAATGGAACTAGAACAAACTAACAAGATACATTGGTTAAGTTGTAGAGACTAGTATTGATAGTTATTGTAGGTAAAAACAAGGGAGAGATGTGCAATAGGACACTGGCTGAGAAAGCAGTTCAGTCTCTGAAAATAATTGCAGTCAAGGACTCAGACCCTTCTGGCTGGCCATCTTCTTCTCTTTTTCTTTTCTTTTCTTTTTTTCCATTCTTACCAGAGGTGCCTGAATTTGGCAGTCTCTCAAGCAGGGTGCTTCCTCAGGTGCTTTGACAAAGCTTCCTTTAGAAGGAGCAGGAAGAAACCCTATAGGCACATTTTTTTCTGATTAGGTACTCAGTACTTTTCCACTCTTGCCCTCCATCCTTTCCCTTCCCTTGATCCCGAGGTTCATAAAGCTGCCAGAGGCCTTGGGTGGGGCTTCTGTGGCAGTAGGACAATCCTCATGTCTGGCCCTCCACAGGTATGCCATTCTGTGAAGGAAAGTGGAAAAGGAAGTCTAAAATTTCTCCAGTATTAGACTCTGGTGTAGCAAGTGATTAAAGGTTTCACTCGTTCATTCTTGGTTTGTTTTCTAATTAACAACTAATTAATTAATTTATGTTTTAAATCTTTAAATTTATTCAGGTAAATTTTTATTCTTTAACACCCTTATTACTCTTCAATTCTTTCCTATCTCCCTCTTTCTCCCTCTCCTTAGGTAGTACAACTCTACCCACCTTGTGCCTCAACTGAGCTCCTGACAAACTGACTTTAAAATATGGGGATTATCCTGGATTATCGAGATGGACACAAAGCAAATCCAACTGTCCTTAAAAGTGAAAGAAGGAGGATGCAGTGGCCAGAGGAAATGGAGAATGGGGGCCATGAGCTAATGTGGACATGAGCTTTTGGAAGCTGGACAAGGTGGTGAGTCAGATTCTCTCCTAAAGCTTTCATGAAGGAATACATTCCTGCCGACACTGACTTTAACCCCATAAAACCTGTATCGGGACCTACAGAAATGTAACACTAAAAACGTTGGTTGTTAAACTACTAATTGTACTGTAATTTGTAACAACAGCAATGGGAAACCAATCTACGCGCTCTCTCAGCCAGGTACAGAAGGGAGCTGTTGCATCATGACGTTCCTCTGCTTCATACTCAGCTCATTTCATAGCTTAAGAGATATTTTCCAAGGAGTCATGGGGCATAAACCCATAGACCCAAGGTTGACTTTATTTTTTTTCCATTCAAAATTATAGGCAACAATATGTCAGATGAGAGACAATACGTTAAGAAAAAATGCAGTAAATCAGAGTAAAGGTGACAGATTTCAGGATGTGTATTAATTTTAATGGGATATCTCAAAATTTCCATTTACTCTTAACTACAGGCTATGGAATATAATAAAATACAATTTAATAAATATTAAAAGTTCTAAAGCTTTTTTCTTTTCAATTAAATTTTTGGAATGACATTAGTTAATAAAATTATATGGGTTTCAAGTGTACAATTCCATGATACGTCATCTGTATGTTGCATTGTGTGCCCACCACCCAGTCAAATTTTATGTCACCATATAGTTGACCTTTGCTCCGTTTACTACCCCCCTGCTCTGTATCCCTTCCCTGTTTGTTGTCTGTGTCTATGAGTTTTTATTTGTTTGCTTTTCTTTTTTGTTCATTTTTGCTTTCACTTTTATACCCACATATAAGTGAATTCATATGGTTCTTGACTTTTTCTGTCTGACTTATTTTCTACTTAGCATGATATTCTCAAGAGCCATTCATGTTGTTGCAAATGGCACTATTTCATCTTTTCTTATGGCCGAGTAGTATTGTATTTTACCCCTTTTCTTTTGTCATTTCTCTTAAGGGTCACAAGAATGGAAATGCAAAGATACATTAAGATAAACAGAGATTTCAAAAAAATCACTTAATAAATATTGTGCTTTTCTTTTTGTAAACATAAATCTCTGCCAAAGTGGAAAACAATATATGCCAAAACAATAAATTGTCATAATGAAAACAAATTGTGCTGAAGTTAAGGAGTGGTTTATAAGAAAGCATAATGGGTAAATATATCTCAAACTGTTTTATAGGTTTGCAACACCATTGGGAACATTGCATTTATCCATCAGGGTATATACATAGTGATAACATATAGCATAATTTAAATTATTAGTATTGAGATAAAATTTGCATGAGATATTAAGCATGAAAGATTTTTCTCTGTATAACACAAGTATCATTGCTTAGAGCTCTTTATTGAACTAAGACGTTTTAGGACTTGCAAAATACTCTGAAACATATGCTTGAAATACACAAAATGCTTGAGTCCTTAAATTTAAAACATATGTTTTTTTTTTTTTTTTTTTTTCTGCCTTCATCTGTGGTTCTAAAGACCAGTTGAGCTTGGGAAAGTTTTTAATGTGACTGCTGAATTTTCAAATCACAACTCACTATTTAGTAAACTTGTTTCTGTTCTTGAAGAACTAGCTTCTGAAATAGTTGGTATTTATCGAAAACACCAAAACTCGACATGGAAATAGTCCTCTAAAATTAAACAAGTGTCAGATTGTGATGCTCTTGTGTACATAGGCTTGATCACACACCCACACCTTCTTGTTGAGAGACTCTTCCTGCTCTCAGCGGCAAGACTTTGCAATGTGGGAATTTGGCTGAAACCGATTTTCTGTTTCTTGCCAGCATGTCAGAGATTGTACTTTCGAAGTGGGATGTAAAAGAACAAGCAGCTGTCCCCAGCCTTGAAGATTCATCTGGTGTATTAGTTTAGAAAACCAGCTTAACATCAATTTAACCTTTAAAGAGTGTATTTAAAAATAAATGTCTTGTGCAGTTGTCTATTAAAAGAATGTGAATTCTTTTTCGCACCAGAAAAAAAAAAAAAAAGAGAGCCGTGCTTCAAAATTAGCTCTGTATAGAATCCATGTCCTAGGGGAGAAATACTTGTTTCAGTAGTTAGGTTATCTGCACCACTGGGCTCCAACTAATTAATTTTATTTTCTAATAGTGTACCTCAAGGAGGTCACATTATTAAACTTTGATTGAATGAAGTAGCAAGGCAGGAAAGCTTTGACAAGCAATAAAAATTGCCTACTATTCATAGAATCTCAGAAAATCAAATACTACTTATTCATTATTGAAAGTGGGAGGCAGATGTGCTGCGCTGGAAAAACACTGAAACTAAAGGTAGGGGGAAAAAATGCCTGTCCTCGGAGCCGCTAATGCGTTTGAGCAAGTTAGCTGACTTCCTTGAGCTGCCCTCATCCGTACAATATAAGTGATAAAAATACTTAGCTTATAAGGCATTGTTTACAATCAAAAGTAATAATAAACGTGACAATATTAAACATTTTCAGAACAAAAATATAATACACTATCATCATTAAATAAAGTTTATAAAAGAGAAAATATTTTATCAATATTCTGTGTTTGTAAAATCTAATAAAATACCTTTTATTATACATTATTTATCCAGAAATAATCAGAGTGCCACGGAATCAGTCTAGAGGGCTAGATACCAATGAGGGAGAACTCTTACAGTAGAAAGCAATTGTACCGAGAGGCTTCAGTAACGCTTGGCAGGATTGTCTATGAAGAGTTTACCTTTTCTGTGATTATTTACTTTGTTCATAGACTCACTTGCTTTTTAAAGAGATGTCTCTATTTATACCCAGCTGCTTGGCTGCAAAAAAGTTGCCCTACAGTCTTACTGGGCAGGAAGACCTGTGAATTTTGGAGTCTTTAGAATGTTCCTAAGTTAATATAAGGGAAAAAGTACATCAAAAGTACTGTCACAATGGAAATCTGCTGCAAAATTGGGGACATTCTTTGCCATTAAGACCCCTGGACTTTCTACAGTGAAGATCTGCCATTCTTCTCCTCTCTGTGGTCACTACAACCAAATCAAGGGATGTGGCTCCCATCCTGTCTTTCCTTTATTATTATGTCAT